>NC_080833.1:160977993-161623993 GCF_030435755.1 Ochotona princeps
TCTGTAATGAGCATTACAAAGCATTAAACGAAGAAATAAAAGATGCCAAAGCATCAGAAAATCTGGCATGTTCACGTATTGCTAGAAGGTGTTCATATGACCTGAAGCAATGTGCAGATTCAGTGAGATTCCAATCAACGAGATTCCAATCAAAATACCCATAGCATTCTTCTCAGATTAAAAAAAAGCTAAAATTCATATGGGAACACAAGAGGCCCAGAATAACTAAAGCAAGCTTCACTCCCCAAGTGGCTGCAATGATCATAGCTGTTCCAATCCAAAGCCAGGAGCTAGGAACCTCCTCTGCGTCTCCCGTATGGGTGCAGGGGCCCAAGGCCCTGGGCTATCCTCTCCTGCCCCCCCAACCCCGGCCACAAACAGGCTGG
This sequence comes from Ochotona princeps, assembly GCF_030435755.1. Lineage (NCBI taxonomy): Eukaryota > Metazoa > Chordata > Mammalia > Lagomorpha > Ochotonidae > Ochotona > Ochotona princeps. The sequence continues at coordinate 160,978,380 of NC_080833.1, forward strand.
ATTAGAAGTGGAGCAGCAGGGAAACAAACTGGCATCCGTATGTAACCCCAGAGCTTAGAAGTGAAGGATTAGTCAGGTGAACCATCATACCAAGCCCAACTAAAGCTATATTTTAACAAAAAGACTTATTTATTTTTCTTGGAAAGTCAGATTTATAGAGAGAGGGGAGGCAAAGATCTCCTGTCTACTGGTTCACTTCCCAATGGACCGCAACAGCTGGAGCTGAGTCAGTCCTAAGCCAGGAACTAGGATCTTCTTCTGGGTCTCCTGTGCAGGTTCAGGATCCCAAGGCTTTGGGCCATCTTCTATTGCTTTTCTAGGCCACAAGCAGGGAGCTGGATGGGAAGTGGAGCAGCCAGGACAGACAGACATCCGTATGGGATCCCAGCATATGCAAGGCAAGGACTTGAGCCACTAGGTTACCATGCAGGACCATAACTGAAGCTTTCTTAAGCAATAAAAACTAGAGATATTGTAATACCAGGCTTCAAGATGTGTTACAGGACAGTTGTTCAAAACAGCTGGTACTGGCACAGAAACAGACATGCAGATCAATGAGGTAGAATAGAAATCCCAGAAATTAAGGCACACAGTTACAGCCAACTGATTTTTTACAAGTAAACTAAAATCAGTCCAGGAAGAAAGGACAGTCTACTACAAATGGTGCTGAGTGAGTTGAATCTACATGTATGCAGAAGTATGAAACAAGATCCCTACCTTATACCTTATGAAAAATCAATTCAAAATGGATCAAGGATCTAAATCTATGATCTGATGCAATCAAATTACTAGAGGAAAATGTTGGAAAACCCTGGAAACAAGCTTGGCAAAGACTTCTTGGAAAATACCCCAGAAACACAGGCAATTAAAGCAAAAATAAACAGATGGCATCATATCAAGTTAATAAACTTCTGCACTACAAAGGAAGCTGTCCACAAAGAGGCAGCCAACAGAAAGGCAGAAAATATTTGCAAATTATGCAACTGATAAAAGATTGATACCCTGAGCCTATAAAGAGCTTAAGAAACTCAGTAACAACAGCAGCAACAAAATCCAATTAAGAAACACACACTTTTGAAAGATGAATTATAAATATCCAGCACACACATGAAAACATCCTTGGGATCACCCGGCATCAGGGAAATGTATAAAAGCCACACTGAGGTTAATCTCACCCTGGTTAAAATGACCATCCAGAAATAAAGAATAAATCCACTGTATTGGGACTGTAAACCAGTAGTACAACTGTTGTGGGAGACAGTGTGAAGATTCCTCCCTCAGTTACCTGATAGTAAATCTACCGTCTGATCCAACCATCGCACTCCCAGGAATTTGCCCAAACAAAATGAAAGCAAACAAGAAAGATATTTGTACTTCCATGTTTCTGGCAGCTGAATTCACAATAGCTGAGATATAGAACCAACCCAAATGCCCATCAGCAGATAACCGGATAAAGAGAATTGCTATCCTTATTCACACAAATATGGAATACTACACAGCCATAAGGAAGAGTGAAATTCTGTCATTTGTAGCAAAATGGATGCAGCTGGAAATCGTTATGCTTAGTGAAATAAGCCCCTAAAGACAGCTCTCGTGTGTTTCCCTGCTCTGAAGTAATGCGTAGAGCACAGAAAGGTAACTTGTAGGAATGAGGTTGACAGTTGAGATTGGATTATTGCACTCTTGAGGAACGGTGGAGGTTTCTTCGGCTGCTACTTCTTGAATTTTTTTACTTAATGGAGTGTTAAGCTTGTGGTTGTGGAGTGAACTGAACATATTGCCGTTTTAAAAACTTAATAAATAAATAAGGAAGCAAGAATGTGGGTGGGAAATGAGGGCAGGAGAGAGAGTAGGATGGGAAGTGTTGCTATGGCCTTATGTCTTTCTTGTGAAATGCATGAAATTGGTTCACCTTATGTAAATAAAGTCATTTTAAAATATCACTAAAGGATTGACTGAAGTCAAGCTTGGAGCACGGGTAGGCAGGTTAGCATTAGGGTTCTAAGTAGTAAGCAGTTATTTTTAATTAGTTTATACTATTTGTGCCTATTCTACAAAGTTCCATCTAGCTTTAATTTTGTTTGAAAATTTATGAGGACCTGAAAGGTAATTCGTAGGTGAACAACCAAAGAATTTAGCATTAGTACCTGCGAGAACAGGTTCAAGGTCTGAGGAATATTTAAACTCAGAAAGGAGACCATCAAAAGCATCTTCAGTGACAAGAAAAATTGTGAGCAGATGTTGTCTGTCTCCTTTGAGGACAGAACAAAAGGAAGCAGCTGTCCACGGCGGCAGAGGCAGCAGTGGGATGTGAGGCAGGGCCACAATAGGATGCCAATAAACAGGGACCAGGAGGGATGTCGGCCTTCCTGGTTCCCTGCTTATTACCATATGTGTTTGCTGCGGTTGATTTAACACCAAAGGCTCTGAGTAGGTGCACCTCCCGAGATCCTGTCCTGCTCGGTGGTCTTGCAGGCTCTATGTACTAAAGGCTGTTAGACACCCACAGTCCCGAGCTTCCTGCAGCTCCAGTGAGACATTCTTAACCCCCAGCAACAATTCAGTAATTTTAAAAACCCAAATTACTCAGTTTCTGTGAAAAAAAAAGAAAAATGGACAGCTCTGCTCTATGTCCATGTAAAACTGTGTTATTCCTTTGACCTGTTTTTCCTAAGATACTAGCTACTTCCAAATTTTCTGGTAACCAAGGTTTCGCTTTCTTTATTTATTGTTATTTTTAATACAAAGTTTATTTTTGATGATGTTTACATAGTTGCTTGTGATGGAAAGGGTCAAGGATTAGGGAAAAGTGAGTAAGACCATTCTTTCCACATTTTTTTCCTCCTGTGTCTGGGGGAAATGGGGTAGGAGGATGGTGAAGCCGCACCCAGCCTCCCAAACACCTCAGTACTCGGGGATGGGGAACAGCCACCTGCTGTCATCCCAGGGTCTGCAATGTGGAGCATGCTCTGAGCGTTCTGCTTGAGTGGTTTCGATAGTCCTAAAATACTGTAAAGCTTGCTGATCCACAGATGGGGAAATCCTTCCAAGATCCGTTGCCTGACCTGGTCCACCTTAGAGTCTCCATTCACCCAGTTATTTGCTGTCAATGCTTGGCTGCGGTAGTTAACCAATTTGTTCTGTCCTCTTTCCTCTGCTGTGGTACCAGATGTCCTCTGGAGACCCCATGGACTTCCATATCCTCCATGTGTATCTGGTCATGCCATCCACTGCTCCATCTAATCATTGAGAAAACCCAGTTCTGACACATGCAGTACAAGGTCAGACCATAGATCCAGTGGTTCTCCCCATGATTGGATTTCTGAGTCCAGTGGTTTAGTTGGACAGATCCCCAAAGAAACCTATTCTGAAGTGGTCCCAGGCCTGACTTATGTGTTTGTCAGTACAGGGTCCAGCTTAGTCCGTCACCCACATCAGCCTACGCACACACTGGTAGTTGCAGTTGCTGGTTCTGTCTCCAGCCCCATCTTTTACAAAAACCGGTGGTGCTATGGCCCAGCCCGATCCTGACCAATCAGTAGGCCTGGTTTCTGTGCTTGCCAGTATGTGCAGCAGACTAGCCCAGTCAGCCCCACATCCCATTCAGCTCTTGTACATGTCAATGGGTGTTGAAGCTAATAAGTTCAACCCAATCAACACCATATCCAGCCCACACTCATGCCAGCAGGTGCCACCAACTGTCCAGCAGGCTTTCCCCCAGCCCTAGTTCTTATTGTAGCCCATCAGAGAGGTACCCACAATTTCCCTACTAGACCCACTCCCAGTACCGGATCTTGGACTCTCCAGGTGGTTCTGCAGTCTAGCCTGACAAGCTTTGTCGCCCATCCCAGCCCTTGCCAGCTGATGCTGTGGCAAAGCCAAACCAGTGCGTACTTACTCTGGCTCATGCATGCACCCATGTTTAGTCGGTTAGCCCAGCGTAGCTCTCCCCCAAACCTGTTCACATGCAGGCCAACAGGTCTTGTGGTCCTGCCCGACCTGGTCTGCTCCCAGTCCCAGTTCTCATGCTCATCCATGGGAGCAGTGGCCCAGCAGGGGAGCTCCCGCAGCCCCCCCCACCGACTCACAGCCCACCCTCCCAGGTCTCAAATATGCTAATGGGTGTTGCAGCCCAGTCTGATATGGCCCAGCTCACCTCGGCATTTGCTGGCAGGTGCAGTAGCCCAGTCTAGCCCAGCCAGTTCCCAGTGCCAGCCCTAACTGGCCCAGCCCAGCCTGCCCCCAGATCTGAGCCACATGTATGCCACTGGGTACCATGACCTGACCTGGTCTGGGCTGCTCCCTGTTGTGGTTCTTGTGCTCACCTGCAGGGACTGCATCCTGACAAAGGAGTTCCTCAAGCTCCTCTATCAGATCTCCTCCCAGTGGCAGATCTCATGCACATTGGTGGGTACTTGGCTCAGACTAACTTAACCCACCTCCTGTCCTGGGAGGAACAGCAGCCTTGTCCAGCTGGCCTACACCCATTCTGGTTCTTATTGTTAGGTGGTACAGCCACACTAGATAAAGCTTTCAGCAGGCTCCGAGACCCAACTTAGCCCATCTTACACCCACTCTTGCTCTCACAAACACCCATGGGTGCTGGAGTTAAGCTCCAATCTGGTACACACCAGGTCCAGTCTAGATTTGTGCCAAGGGACATTGTGGTCATGTCCAGCCCAGATCACCTCCCCCTTACCAGCTCTCATACTCACCAGTGGGCAGCACCCAGCCAGTTTGTCTCCTTAGCTCCCCAGCCAGGCCTGTTCACAGCCACAGATCTTGTGTGTGCCAGTGGTTGCTCTGACCCAGCTCTGTCTTGGCTTTTGCCATCAGATGCTGTAACGTGGGTTGACTTGGCCTGCACCCAGTCCCAGCTCTTGCTGGTGGGTATTGCAGCTCATCCCTGCACAGGCTGCTCCCATCCCTGGCTCATGCAAACTGATAATAGCCTAGCCCAGCATAACTCGCACTCCAGCCTGGCTCCTGCACATGCTGGTGGCCTAAGGTTGACCTAGCACTGCCTGGCCTGACCAGCACCCAGGCCTGGATCACATGCTGTTCAGCAGAATCCCAATCTTTTGGTGGTTTCTGGCCCAGAGCTCTGCCCATCGATCAGGATCTCAAGCTCCTGGAATGTGCACTGGCCCAGGACCCTACCCCTCTACACGCCCAAAAGCCAGGCTCAGTGAAAGTTCCCCAAACCTGGCCCACCAGCACACCGGGCCAGCATGCTAACCTGGGTCTCTCCCCACCCCTCCTCCCACCCCACTGAGGACCAAGGACGTGGGGCAATCCCCAGGCCTGCTCAGCCCAACTGAACTTGAGCCCCAGGTCACTGCTGCTCCTGCCAGCTCCCTCCCCCAGCCATTTGCAAGCCTACACCCTCAGGCCCCCTTGGGTCTGCCACCCTCCCATGCAGGGGAGAGTGACCAAAGCTTTTCCTTTTAAAACCGATTATTGATAGGATTCAATTGAGAAAGAAAATATTTTTTTCAAGAAATTTAGCAAGAAATGTACAGATGATCTTCTATCAAAGTTTGTAACATGTTCATCTTTTGATAAAAGATGACCTGTATTCTTATTGCTATTGCATCCTTTAAAGAACTGTTTTACTATAGCTCTTACTCCTTATTTATTTTTATTTAGCAGATATTAAACCAATTAGCTGAACTAATTCCTCCATGTTCTGTTAAAAGAGGACATCAGCTTCTCATTGTGGTAGATCTGGGATTTTTAGCATAATTTCTTGATGTGCAAACAGTTTCTTTGAAAAGAACTTGCAGTGTGAGTAATTTGGTTATCTGCTTCTTTAGCTGAGTATCTCTCATTCGGTCAACTCCTAATAAAGGCACGGACTCTTCCATTCACAGCTTAACGTAATTCTGAATAAACTGAATTACAGCCTAAAACAATCAAATGACTGAATATACTCGTGGTACCAGAAGGCATGGTTAAGATTTCCATGACAGATGATTACAAGAGAAAATGGTTTACAATGTCAAGTGCAGAACTTAATTAGGAACACACTAGATGCTCTTTCCTTTTTATGTTCTGAAAAAGTAATTAGTAAGGTGTACTGGTCCAAGGCAGTGGGTTTTATATATTCCTGATATTTGAATGAATACATGGAAATAGGAAAAGTAAGATTTTAAATTGTTGTGATCTCTGTGCTTTTTACTTGAGTATGAACATCATAAAGCTTTAGGAACAGGACCTTTGCTAACCTACATTATTAATATTCAAGGAAAAACAATTACAGGCAAGAAAATATTGTTTTATTTAAGAATCAGTGCTTCGTTTCATAAACACTCTTAGTTCAATCAAATTTTCACATTTAAGTAAAACTTTAGTACTCGATCCAAAAGCATTTGTACTATTAGCTCTTCAGTAAGAAAAGTATTCTCTGAGCAGCTGGGAATTACGTATATAGGGATACATTTGTGATTAATTGAGCAATTTTTAAAAATTTTTTCAGTAGATTTTTGAGTAGAAATTACATTGACAGCTTGTTTTCCTGCATTTCACAAAGTTAATCTGACCTGAAATTTTATGACGTATGCTATTCTTTTTTTTTACTATTAATCTGTCAAAATTTATAAAGCTCAGGTCTTTTAAACCAAATTATTTTCACTAAGCATAACTTATTTCATTATTTTTTCTGTAGGTTTTCAAGTTGCCAGTTATGCTAAATTCCTATTAAAATAAAACCCCACTTTGTACAAATACATACATGTAAGAGGTCTTCGGAACATTCACAGTAAATGTGTGCTCAGAAAAAACTCCGCTTTTTATTGGAAAGGCAGATCTACAGGGAGAAGGAGACTGAGTAAAGGATCTTCTGTCCACTAGTTCACTCACCAAGTGGCCTCAGTGGCCAGAGCCGAGCTGATCTGAATCCAGGAGCTTCTTCCAGGTCTCCCACACAGGTGCAGGGTCCCAAGGCTTTGGATTGTCCTCAACTGCTTTCCCAGGCCACAAGCGGAAAGCTGGGAGGGAAGTGGAGCCACTGGGATATGAACCGGTGCCCTCATGGGATCCCGGTTCATGCAAGGCAAGGATTTAGCCACTAGGCTATTGCGCCAGGCCCTTATACATCTTTTGAAGCATGCTTGCATGCATAAAGACACAGATCATAGATGACACTTATGAATTTCACAGAATTAACCTGCTTTCAGCAATTTCCCAAGTGATCACCCAGCTTTTTTCTTGCTGCTGGCAAATGGTCTTTTGGGTATATAAAGACAAACCTATATTGCATCAACTTTCATGTTTTATTATTTTTATCTGATAGCATAATATATATTCACTTTAAAATTAAATATTTAAAAAGCATCAGTTGGTTAATTTGAAAGGCAAAGCAATAAAGAGAGAAGAGAAGGGAAAGGGAAAGAGATTTTTCCATCTGCTAGTTTACTCCCTAAGTGGGCACAAGAGCTAGGACTGGGCTAGGCTGAAGCCAGGAGACAGGAGTTTCATCAGGCCCATGGCATGGGTGCCAGGGGTCAAAGCACTGGGGGCATGGGTGCCAGGGCTCGAAGCACTGGGGCCATCGCTGCTGCCATCCCAGGCTGTACGCAGGAAGCTGGGGCGGGGGAATACCTGGGACTTAGGCCATCACCGTGAGACAGAGCGCCAGCACTGTAAAGCAATGCAGCTTAACTCACTGCTACAAGGCTGACCCCTCATTTCCTAAAAATCAGTTAATTTTAGTTGGAAAATGGGCAAGTGAGAGAGAGATCTTCCATATACTAGTTCACTTCCCAAAGTGCCCACATGAGCTGGAGATGAAATAGTCCCAGTCCAGAAGCCTAGGACACAGAGCCCTGTGTGGGTGGCAGGGAACCCAACCCCTGTGTGGGTGGCAGGGGACCCAACCCAACCCCTGTGTGGGTGGCAGGGGACCCAGCCGCTCGAGCCATGGTCAGCTGACTTCCAGAGAACACATTAGCAGGATGCTGATTCGGAGGGCGGAACCAGGTCCTGACTCAGGCCCTCGGGAATGGACTGGGGTGTCCCCAGGAGTCTCTTAGTCTCCACACTGAATGTCTACTCCTGTGCGTTTTTAAGTGCATCTAATGTAATATCTTGATAGTTAAAATGTCTTAGTAGTGTTGTACAAATGAAAGCAGATGTACTGCTCAACGACTTTTTCTTTGCGTGTGTGAGTGTACTTGAAAGGTGTTTGCACCAGGGAAGTAAATATGTTCCGTTCTGATGATGTTACACGATCGTCATAGCAGATTGCAGAGAGATTACTTAGCATCTTCAGTTTCCCTACTTCAATTTCTAAGGGAAAAACTCATCTAAGGACAGACAGATGTTTCTTATTTATAAACCCATGTTAATTGTTTCTGCAATTACTAACATCGTTACTTTCACTTGGATCCTATACCTCTTAACAATTACTGAATCTGTAGTTTGAGATTTTTAGTGACATTTTGATGTTTGGCTGTAAGAATTTTGCAAAAGTGACTTTAGAAATTTATTTTATTTTATTTTGTTTTATTTTACTTAATGATATTGTTCCCTAGGCTCTGGGATTCCCCCTCTCCAGGAAACATGTTAAATAGTAATAAATAACTATGAGGAGACGTTAAGATTTTTTAAGGATTTATTTATTTTGAGTAGAATGTTATTGTGCCAGTAATTCCCATGCTTAGCTATAGTTTAGAATCATTAGCCAGTCCAGGAACATCCAGACCGGTTAAATTAGGCCTCAAGATGCCAGGAAAGTTTCCTGAGTGATGCCCATGTACTGTTGAGTTGGAATCTTTTGGTACTGTACCGTTCTCAGGCTGGATTCATGTTAGAAGCTCCTTGGAAATTCTGAGCAATGAATGGCCCCACTCCACGCGTGAGAACATCTTATTCATTTGATTGGAGGAGATTCTCCTGCATGAATGTGTGTTAAAAAATGAAAAACCCTGGTAGTTTTCATAAATGGCCAACATTGCAGACCACTGGTCTAATGGGAAGAATACTAAGAATCAGGAAGTATGGCATTTCGGTTCTACTGCTCTGAACTCAGGTCAGTTCCCTAGCACATTTTAGTGATCTATAAAATAGAAGTGTTAATAATGGCTTCTACACCAGGAGCCAGGAACTTCTTCCAGGTCTCCCATGTGAGTGCAGGGTTCCAAGGCTTTGGGCCATCTTCTTCTGCTTTCCCAGGCCACAAGAATGAATGTGGATGGGAAGTGGAGCAGCTGGGACACGAACCAGTGTCCTGGCAGATGCACAGTGAGGATTTAGCCACCATGCTACTGGGCCTGGTCCCCAAGAAAACTTTTAAAATATTGAAAAAAAATTGCTTCTTACAGCTGATGGACTTTATTATCGGTAAAGGAAACAATATGTTCATAATTTCTTTGCAGTTAGGTATATAGATGATAGCAGTTAGTGTTTGGTCACGTGGAAGCTACCCTAGGAATGGTATAGGTTTATTTGTTACTCTTTGGCACACTTTGTAGCATAAAGATACTAGATCTGTGAGCATAAAGAAACCTCGGCCCCTTGGCTGTCACCTGGCTGTTATCATCCTGGTTGTTAGAAGATGCATTGCATTTTTTGCCTTCACTGTGGAAGGATGAGTGTCTGCTCTCTGCTCTGGTCACTCCTGGGCGGTACAGACAGAGCCTCGCACTGGCCTCAACCCCGTGTCCAAGCACTTACATGCCACTCCTTCAGGGTTTTAAAAACTCCCAACTGTAGATCAACTACAAGCTCATGAGCAATTTGTTTTTGCTTGATTCTGTTTGGAGAGTACTTGCAAACAACACCTCTTGTTTCTCTCTGAAAAGGGTGAGTTGGTTAGTTTTCCTAAGCAAATCGACATGAGGCACTACCCCTAGTTTTCAGAGGAAAGAAGAAGTGGATCTTTCCTGATTGGATTGGAAAAGATGAAAGATTACCTACCCGATAACCTAGTTTAATCTTCCTGTCCAGGAGGCCAGCATTCGGGTTAAGAAAGAGTTGAATGGAAGAGGCCAGCCCTGGGCCCGGCGGCGTGGCCTAGCGGCTAAGGTCCTCGCCTTGAACGCCCCAGGATCCCATGTGGGCGCTGGTTCTGATCCCGGCAGCTCCACTTCCCATCCAGCTCCCTGCTTGTGGCCTGGGAAAGCAGTCGAGGATGGCCCAATGCCTTGGGACCCTGCACCCGTGTGGGAGACCTGGAAGAGGTTCCTGATTCCTGGCTTTGAATTGGCGCAGCACTGGCCATTGCGGCTCACTTGGGGAGTGAATCATCTTCCTCTCTGTCTCTCCTCTTCTCTGTATATCTGACTTTGTAATAAAATAAATAAAATCTTTTTAAAAAAATTTTAAAAATTAAAAAAAAAAAGAGGCCAGCCCTGTGACGTAGCAGCTCAAGCTCCCCCTGCAGCGCCCCATACGGATGCCGGTTCCGGTCCTGGCTGCTCCGCTGGCGTCCAGCTTGCTGCTGAGCTCTATCAAAGCAGCTTTGGATCAGCTCAGCTCTGGCTGTGTGCGGATGAGCCTGTAGGTGGAAGATCTCTGTCCATCTCTGCTTCTCTGTGTAACTCTACCTTTCAAATAAAAACAAAATGTACTTTAAATACATAATTGAAGATGTGTTGCCAAAGACTCTGGAAAGGAGGCTCAGCATTTGAAAGTATGGAAGACACTACTCTAAAAAGAAGTGGTAAGAAATCACCCTAATCTCATGATTTCACCTCCTTCTTAAGGGCCTATTGCTTTGACCCTACTAACTTACTAAGTTTATATACTCATCAGTGTTGAGCCCCTCCACACTGTTCCCAGTAGTGCCTGACTGTTGGCGCTTTGGAGAACACAAAGGCTGCGCCCGCATGAACTTACAGGGAACTAGAGTTAGGTCAGTGAGTAACTGCAGCCCTAGGATGAAAGCTGACTGACCAGTCACCCATAATCCATGACCATTGAGCTTTGTAGACAGATATTTGCTGAAACATGCCAAACAGGCAAAGATAAGCTACATGCTACCAGGAAAATGTACTCGTGTTTTCTTTGTTTTGACCTTTTTCTAGAACACTTCTTACGTATGAAAATGTTTATTATTAAAGAATCTAATGAACCTAGAAAATATTGAATAAACTTGAGGGAAAGGAGTGTGAGAATCACCCAATTTTATCTATATTATAATATAATGCTGGTAAATCAGTGTTGAAATAGGAAGGACTAAGCCATGAAGGGTTTAAAACAGCATGACTACATGTTCTATGCAAGGTTCTTTTTTCATTTTATTTATTTATTTATTTTTATTATTATTTATTATTTTTATGCAAGGTTATTAACCATGAAGGTTTGTGAAATCCTGGTTTCTTTTGAAGCTGTTGCCTTTCAGTGCTTCAATACTGACCTCTAGTGGCCACTCAGAAACAAAAATTAGAAACCCAGGCTTTACATCATTTTCCTGGTTTCTTCATTGAATTCCACTCTGCAGCCATCCTGAAAGATACAACTTTTAACAAGCTTAAAATATGAGAAAAAGAATAAAGCCAAAGGCTTTCAGACTAAAACATTACAATATTTTTGCTTTAGAATCTTCATCTAAGAACAGCTAGAGTGTGTGCCTTTGAATGTATCCAGTAATTACGACTTTCACCTCCTTCTCTGAAAAATGCATTGTTTTACAGATCAGAAAAGTAAAAAGCCTATCAAAGAGAAGGCAGAGCAGTTCTGCTGCTGTTACCTGGCGTTTCTGCACCCAGTACACTGCACCGAAACCACCCCGGGTTCAGGCAGAGGCTGGGTTTTTGATGCGACACTAGGTATTACATAATCTCCTCATAGGGAGACTTTTATCAGAAGTAAACACCAGACAGATCAAGCTGAGGGATTTCTAGACGATGACTGGCCAGCTGTCCTCAGTCACGCCGACGTCCTGGAAGGTGAAGACCAACAACTGTGGCGAAGGAAGCGGCCCAAGGACAGACCTCAGCTTAGTGGACGAGCCAGTCCTGCATCCTGGGCAGGAGGAGGGGCACAGGCGAGGCCCTGGACACAGGGTCAACACTAGTCTCTCGATTTGGATCATCGTGCTGTGATCATACAAGATGTTGGCAGTTGGTAAAACTGAGTGAAGGACATGCAGCAATTCTGGGCACTGCTTTGCTAAGTTCTTTCTTAGCCTAATTTTTTTTCGAAATAAAAAAGAAAAATTAAGTTAAAAATTTTTTTAAAGGTTTCTTTATTTGCAAGTCAAAGTTCTAGGACAGGGACAGGGGAGAAAGAGGGAGATCTTCCATCTGGTGCTTCACAGCCAGATGGCTGCATAGCTAGAGCTGAGCCAGTCTGAAGCCAGGAACTGCCTTCCAGGCACATTAGCAGGGAGCCGGATCAGAAGTAGAGCAGAGAAGACTTTTACCAGCAGCTGTATGGGATGCCAGTGCTGCAAGCGGTGGTTGTACGTGCTAAGCTACAGCCTTTTTGTTTGTTTGCAGTCTCACAAGTCAGGAGTTTGGAAAGGATACAACTGTGCTTAGTCTACTTTTGATTCACTTCCAGATGGAAGTGTTGGTCTTTGTTCCTTAGTCGCTGAGTCAGGTCTTCCAGGCCCACTCAGTGCCTGGCGTCTCCGAACATCTGGATCTAAGTGTGGGCTCTCTTGCGTGTTGGCTGGCTGCAGGAGTTGGGCCTTGGAAACTGGGAGTCTCTCAGTGCCTACACTCGGAAACTGTCAGAGTCTTCCACCAGATCCTGTCGGCCCGGATGGGAAGAGGACATGGACTCCACCTGTCAGGGCAACAAGGGTTTAAAGAGTGTGTCCATCTTTAGCCCATCAGACATAACTAACAGAATAAATACTTGACTTGGAATTAGTGAAGAAAGCATGATCTTGGTTTTACTATTTACTAATAATGTGACCTCTCCGAGCCTAGGCTTCCTCGTCTTTAAAATGGTAGCAACAACACCGGTGCCAGGAAGTTGTCAGAAAGCTAAGTGAACTGTGATTGGAAATGCTGAGCCTAGTGGGCAGGGGCTCCAGGAGCCTCATCTCACACGCCCGGTTCATGTGAGACGTTCACATGCTCTTGTGCGACCCTCACCTCCGTGGGCTTGCTGCACTCACTGTGGCCGCTTGAGGCTTGATAGCTCCCCCTGCCGTGCTGTCAGGCTAGCTGTACAGACGCTATCTGTGATCCTTTCATTTTGATCCCCAGGCACACAGCTGCTGACACACTGCCTTCTCGGCGTTTGTCCTCAGGGCTGTCAGCACAGGTTTGACGGTTTCTCGCAGTCTGTCAGCGCGCCCTGAACCCACGACGTGCGGCGTCTTTGTTCCCGTGACTGCTGTACTGGCAGCCTGTGTTTCACACAAGGTGGCGGGTGCTCGACTGGTGATGGTCTGCACCTTGGAGCAGTTCTCCAGTTGGGGGCAATTCCCTGTGGGTGTTTTTCACAGCAGAGATGCTGCCAGATCGTGACTGATTCGAAACAGTAGCATCCGAATGAGCTGAGGAAGCACAGTGGATCTCAGCCTGCTGCCAACAGAGGGGCGTGGTGGCCCTTGGTTGCACCGCAAGCTGCGTTTGTATTGCCTTGTGCCCTGCCAGCAGCCAGCTCCTTTTCCCAGGTGTGTTCTCAGGAAGATAAATCACACAGTTTGGTTTTGGTAGAAGTCTTCTGTTTGTTATTTTTCTATTTTCTACCCTCAAAGGATGCTTTTATGGAAGTGGAAGGAACCACTGTAATCCTTTAGGAGTACAAGGAGACATTAACTTATTACCAAAATAAAAGACTCATTCATTCAGTAATTCACAGAGCCATCTTCTTTAACTTACTGGTTTGAAATACAGCATTTTTATGTTAAAATCCTGTATCTTCATGGACTGTGTAACCTTAGCAAATTTACTTTGATTTCTTTTTTTTTAAGATTTATTTATTTATTTTTATTGGCAAGGCAGATATACAGAGAGGAGGAGAGACAGAGAGGAAGATCTTCCGTCTGATGTTTCACTCCCCAAGTGACCGCAATGGCAAGAGCTGAGCTAAACTGAAGCCAGGCACCAGTAACCTCTCTGGGTCTCCCACGCAGGTACAGGGTCCCAGGGCTTTGGGCGGTCCTTGACTGCTTTCCCAGGCCACAGGCAGGGAGCTGGATGGGAAGCAGGGCCCATCCCATTTGGGATCCTGGCACGTGCAAGGCAAGGACTTTAACCACTACACTATTGCTCCGGGCCCTACTTTGATTTCTTGAAATCTCAGCTTCCTTGTGTATCTAATGGAATATAGGATTTGGGGACCATGCATTAATGACATGTTTTAATATGATTAATTTGTGTTTTGCACTTGGAGTTAGGTCTTACACTGTAAGTGGCCGTAACAATATATTTACTTCATTATTATTTTTTCTATTGTTTTTTTTCTTTGTTTTTTATTTTTATTTACTTTTTACTGTTTTTATTTTTAGTTTTATGGTACAATCCATAGGCTCTGGATTTCTTCATTATTCTGAACAATTTCCCACATTTTAAGTCCTTTAAGTCCTACTGACTACAAGTTGCTAGAGATTACATATTTCTGGCAAAGCAGAGCTACTTTGAATACGTATGGCCTTTCCTTTAAAAATGCACTTTAAAATAGGTCTGAATTGGGCAGCAGTTGGCTCATGCAGGAATAGATGGGAAAAGTTCCGATGTCAGTTTAGTTCATTGTGGCTAAGAGTGAAGGGCAGTTCTCTTAAAATGCATGTCCTTGTTAGCTAATGTGGGAGGTGGGGACAGAGCTGGAGCTGGCCTTGTGTGTGACCCTGCTGTGACAATGAGCAAAGGGTGGCCTGCGGAAGATTCCTGTAATTTAATGACATGCCTCATTGCATTTCTTTTTTTTTTTTAAGATTTATGTATTTTTATTGGCAAGGCAGATATACAGAAAAAAGGAGAGACAGAGAGGAAGATCTTCCATCTGTTGATTTACTCCCCACACGGCTGCAAGGGCCGGAGCTGCACTGATCCGAAGCCAGGAGCCAGGAGACTTTTGTTTGCTTGTCTCTGTTTTACTGCCTTTCAAAATAATATATATCAAATTCAAGTTGCTTGTTTATTGTTCTCTTAAGAGACCAGGGTACATTTTGTAGTACCTGATTTTTATAACAAAAACTTGACATGAAAACAAAATTTTCCAGATTTCCTTTAGCCACAGGGTCTGAAATATCTCCTTCCCATAGTTATTCTTCTTTAAGCTTGTGAAGTACTTACCTTTCTTGGTTTCTATGGGTAATATTTAAAATTCCATACCAAAAGATACAATAATACCTCTTTGCTTAGAATTCGTTTTAAAATTTCACCTATTTGTTTTTCTAGTAACTTAAAATTATGTCTTTAAAATCTCAAGCATCAAAAAATTACTTGCTTTTTATTTAAGACATACACTGATGTCTTCTTTAACACAATCTTTGGGGCCGGGACTGTAGCACAATGTATTCAGCCACTGTCTGTGGTGCTGACATGCCATATAGAAGCTGACTCTAGTCCTGGCTGCTCCACATCAAGCAGTGAAACCTGACACAGGGCCTTGGGGTCCTGCGACCATGTGGGAGACCTGGAACAAGCTCTGGGCTTCAACCTGCCCTGTCCCTGGCCATTGTAGACACTGGGGAGTGAAGCGCTGGTGGAAGATCCCTCTCACCCTGTCTCTCTCATACTGCCTCTTCCTCTCTTTGTAATTCTGACTTTCAAATGAAAGAGTTCTTTTAAAGAACTGTTTGCAGAGAGAAAAAGATCTTTCATCTGCTAGATCACTCCCTAAATGGCCACAACAGACAGAGCTGAGCCGATCTGAAGCCAGGAGCCAGGACCACCTTTCTGCTTTCCCAGACCAGCAGCAGGGAGCTGGAAGGGAAGTGGGTGAGTCAGGAAATGAAGCAACGCGCATATGGGATGCTGGCACTTGAACAGGGAGGATTAGCCAATTGAGCCCTTGGGTCGAACTCCCTCTTTAAGAAAAAAACAATGTTTTAAGTGATGTAAGCATTCATTGATGAAACTGAATTATCACTATCGATAATGATAGTGTTATTATCATTCCTAGCTTTTGAAAAGTTATTGGCTCCCTGTAGTGGCATTTTGTAGTTTTTAGTAAGTACATGTGGCTCCCTCTGTTAGGCCATGTGCTGCAATGCTGGCATCTTGAATTGAGTTCTGCCAGTGTTCCTGGGAAAGCAGCAGCAGATGACCCATTGTTTCGGCTCCTGCTGTGAGGGAGACCCAGATGGAGCCATGGGCTCCTGGTTTGGGCCTCGCCCAGTCCTGGCCTTTGTGGCCTATTGGGAGTGAAACAGCAATGGAAAGTCTCTCTCTCGCTGTCTCTCTTTGTCTCTGTCCCTGTCTCTCTCCCCGTTTCTTCCCTCCCTCCCTCTATGTCTGTCTCTCCTTCATCATTCTGCCTGTCAAATAAATAAGTAAACCTTATTATATGTCATATTTTATAGTTGAATGTGAAAGATTGCATTAGCAAATTATAACGGGAATGTATTTTATTTGTCATTTCTGATTCTGGAACCTGAAAACTCTTCTATTGGAAGTTCTTTGTGAGGCTGGCATTGTGGCATAGAAAGTGTAGCTGTTGCCTACACTGCCGCTTCCCAAACGGGCACTGGTTTGTGTCCTGGCTGTTCCACTTCCAGTTGAGTTCCCCAGTAATGGCCTGAGAAAAGCTGTGGAAAATGACCCAAGTATTTGAGCTCCTGGCACGCAGTGGGAGAGCCAGATGAAGCTTCTGGCTTCTGGCTTCTGGCTTCAGCCTGCCCCAGCCCTGACTGTTGTGGCCATCTGAAAGTGAGCCAGTGGATGGAAGATTTTTGTCTCGATCTGTCCCTCTCTCTCTTTCTGTAACTCTTAAATAAGTAAGTAAGTGTTTGTTTGGTTTTGTTAAACAAAAAGCTCTTTGCTAACACATTAGATATAGTTCCATATTCAACAAAGCAGTTAGGTTATGATTGTGACCAAGATGGAGAAGACCCACGTAATGTTGGCTAGACAGGCAGGAAGCACAGGAGGTAGCAGCTTATACTGAAGGTCAGCCCAGCCTGAGGGTCAGCTCAGCCTGAAGGTCAGCTCATACTGAAGGTCAGCCCAGCCTGAGGGTTAGCCCAGCCTGAGGGTCAGCCCAGCCTGAGGGTCAGCTCAGCCTGAAGGTCAGCCCAGCCTGAGGGTCAGCTCAGCCTGAAGGTCAGCCCAGCCTGAGGGTCAGCCCAGCCTGAGGGCCAGCCCAGCCTGAGGGTCAGCTCATACTGAGGGTCAGCTCAGCCTGAAGGTCAGCCCAGCCTGAAGGTCAGCCCAGCCTGAGGGTCAGCCCAGCCTGAGGGTCAGCCCAGCCTGAGGGTCAGCTCATACTGAGGGTCAGCTCAGCCTGAAGGTCAGCCCAGCCTGAGGGTCAGCCCAGCCTGAGGGTCAGCTCAGCCTGAAGGTCAGCCCAGCCTGAGGGTCAGCTCAGCCTGAAGGTCAGCCCAGCCTGAGGGTCAGCCCAGCCTGAGGGTCAGCTCATACTGAGGGTCAGCTCAGCCTGAAGGTCAGCCCAGCCTGAGGGTCAGCCCAGCCTGAGGGTCAGCTCAGCCTAAAGGTCAGCCCAGCCTGAGGGTCAGCTCAGCCTGAAGGTCAGCCCAGCCTGAGGGTCAGATCATACTGAAGGTCAGCTCATACTGAAGGTCAGCCCAGCCTGAGGGTCAGCCCAGCCTGAGGGTCAGCTCATACTGAAGGTCAGCTCATACTGAAGGTCAGCTCATACTGAGGGTCAGCCCAGCCTGAGGGTCAGCCCAGCCTGAGGGTCAGTTCAGCCTGAAGGTCAGCCCAGCCTGAGGGTCAGCCCAGCCTGAGGGTCAGCTCATACTGAGAGCTCTTAGCATAGCAACAAAGCAGCAGTTTTGCTGGGAACTTATTTCTGTTTCTGCTTTCTTAAACATGTAACATTCTTGGTGTCTTGAGTTTAATAGCTCCAAAGCTCTTCAGAAGTATTGAGCTGAACCACTGGTCCAAATTGAGCTCCAATGTATCCATTTATCTTAAAGAAATATCACCCTCTTCTTGAGGAATAAAGGAAAAGGAATTCTAGCAGAGAGCTGCTAATTTCCACTTCTAGTTGCACAGATAATACTTGCAAGCAACCACTGAAATAAGAGTAGTGCCAAGCCAACGGGGCATCCACACCCCATGCTGGAGTCTGTCTCAGGCCCCAGGAGCTGTCGCCTCCTGTCTCCCTCTGGCAAGTCAACAGCATCACCCAGATATCTAGACTGTGACTGATCAGCCATCTTTTAAACATATATTTATTTGTTTATGACACAGACAGACAAAGAACGAGAACTACCATCCTCTGCTTCACTCCCCAGATGTCTACAAACGGGGGCCAGGGCCTAAATCCAGAGCCCAAGCACTCCCAGCACGGTCTCTGCCTCTCGGAGGATGCCCAGGCGGGGTGAAGGGAGTCAGCCGAGGCGGCTGTCCAGGCCAGTCCCTGGGAGGAAGGACAGGCCGGTCAGCAGTGGTCAGCCTCCGCTCTCTGCCTAGTGAGCAGGCCTGTGCGTCGTCACCTCACTGAACAGACCTGGGCCATGTCAGTAACCTGGAAATGGATTTTAAAAAGCTTTTTTTAAAAATTGAGATGACATTAACTTCATGTGAAATATTAATAAATAGCACCTGAAATTCTAATATTTATGAAAAGCCTCTTGAGAAGGAAAATATCTTTGTTTTTAAGTACTCATGGTTTAATTATTATTGTATAAGAAGATGAAATTAATTCAGAAATTATCTTAAAGATGTATAGAGATCTTGGGAAATTTTTAATAAAAATATTGACAGAGAGTGATTTGTATATTCGTTCTCTGTTTCAGGGATTGAACATCATCTTCCATGTGGCCTTGGCTCTGCTGAAGGTGAGTGTCTCACGGCTCCTGGGGCTGGAGTAACCCACCCACAGGCTCCAGGCATGCGCAGTGCATGGACGGACACAAGGCAGTGTCTCGGAGAAGCTCTGGGGTTTTGCTTATTTGGAGTTGTTTTTCTTAAAATTCATTTAAGCTTTCTATCCTAGTACTTTCTGCAGTAACATAACAGGTATGAAATGGATAACATGAGGAAATGTGAAAACGTGTTTTCTGTCAAAATGATGCCTGTGTTTCTCTTAAAATACTTCTTACCATACTAACTTTTCTGAAAGTGCCTACACATATAATTGAATTATTAACAAGTACTGTATTATACTTAATAAAAAGAAACAGCTCTATTTTTAATTCACCCAAAATCAATTATAACTACATTGTTGGATTGTATATCAGCATATCCGTATAGCTTTAACACTGGTCACAGTAAGATGTCTTCTTACTGCGCAGCGTGATATCTTAGTGATTAAATCCTTGCCTTGCATGTACCGGGATCCCAAAGGGGTGCCACTTGGTGGTGTCCGAGCTGCTCCACTTCCCATCCAGCTCCCTGCTTGTGGCCTAGGGAAGCAGCTGAGGATGTGCCAAAGCCTTGGGACCCTGCACCTGCGTGGCAGACCCAGAAGAAGCTCCTGGTTTCTGGTGTAGTATTGGCTCAGCTCCAGCTATTGTGGCCACTTAGGGAGTGAACCTGCGGATGGAAGGTCTTTCTCTCTCCTTCTCTCTGCAAATCTGCCTTTCCGATAAAAATAAATCAATCTAAAAAAGAAGAAAAGAAAAGAAAGAAGGGAGAGAAAGAGTTAGTGAAGGTAACCCTGGAAATTTTTGCTTTTCAATCAGTAAAGATACTGTGTTATTGAAGGTGGCAGTTGCCTTGTTTACAACAAGAGGAGGCCTGGGGCCCGCCGGGTAGCCTAGCAGCTGAAGTCCTCACCCTGCAAGCGGCAGGATCCCATATGGGAACTGGTTCATGTCCTGATGGCCCCACTTCCCATCCAGCAGCAGAGAATAACCCAAAGCCTTGGGACCCTGCACCTGCGTGGGAGACCTGGAGGAAGCTCCTGGCTCCTGACTTTGGATCGACTCAGCTCCAGCTTTTGCAGCCACTTGGGGAGTGAACCATCAGACCGAAGATCTTCCTTTCTGTCTCTCCTCCTCTCTGTAAATCTGCCTTTCTGATAAAAATTAAATAAATCTTTAGAAAGAGAAAAAAGACTAGGGCTTCCCACTAACCATTGTAACGTAGTCACAGACGTCACACATCAGATTTGGTTCTAGTTTTAGTCCTGCTTTGTGACCTCTGGCATAATACTCTTGGACGCTCAGAGCTTATATTTTGAGAGAATAGAAATTAATTTGTGTAATTATTATATGAATGAAATAGGATTGTACAAGAAAGCCCTTAATATAATGTTTGAAAATGTTACTGCCCAATGAATGTTGCTGTCATTATGATTACTGTTGTTGTTTACAAGTTAACTCAGAAGATGTTCCAGGGCCTCTGTCATTCTTCACCATCCTTCCAAATACGTCTTCGCACCCGGGAAGGGTGTCTTGGTATCTTTGGAGTCTTGATATTAACCAGTAGCAATCTTAAGTTTAAACAAATGCATTAAATAGCATGGACCCTCTGCCAGTCCAGAAGTGGGATGTGGCACCCCATCTTTTCTTCTAGTTAGCATCTATTTTTCGTTATTTCTGAAATTCATTGTATTCATTCAATGATTTTGTGTTTATATCTGAACGGCTCTATCCCAAAGTAATTTTCAAATTAGGAATGTTTTTAAAATGAAATAACACATAGTTATGTTTATTTCATTTAATGAAGTCATGGACCTTGGTCTCTAATTTTATATTACATTTTCCCAAAAAATGAAGAAGATCCCACTATGTATGTTCTTTACATAGGGCTGCAGTATGACTTTTAGAATAGCTAGGTAGTGAAAGTATTATATAATCTGATAATAAACAATACAAAGCACAAAGTGAGTACAAGGAAGTCCAACGAAGTTGTGACATTTCCCTATCAGACCGATTTTGTTAACTGTCCTACACGACATTGCAGCTTTCCCAGAATGGGTGACTCAGCTTGACTGGTGCCCTCAGGACAGTGCCTGGTGCCCTCAGGACAGTGCCTGGTCTATCTGTTAGCTAACTCCAGACCTTCCTTCCGCATATCAGACGTGCATCTGTGTCCCCTTCAGACTGGACGCATCATGTCATCATGTTCTTGGCTGACATGTTTATCTTATTTTTGAAAGAATTTGTTATTGAAGAACAGAGAGAGAAGGAGAGACAGACGCATTCTCCATCTCTTGATTTACTCCCCAGATAGCCACAATGGCCAGAGCTGAGTTGATCTCACGCCGGGAGCCAGGAGCTCCTTCCCAGGTCTCCCATGTGGTGGTGCAGGATCCCAGGGACCCAGACCATCCTCCACTGCGTTCCCAGGCCACAGCAGAGAGTGGATGGAAAGTGGAGTAGCCAGGACTCAAACCGGCGCCCATTTGCAATGCTGGTGCTGCAGGGCAGAGGGCTAGCTTGCTGTGTCACCTCAAAAGCCTGTTAAGTATCTTTTTTCGACTTTGCTTTTGGCTTGGTAATTCACTAGAAAATCAATAGGCAGGAAAGCTTTCTGTGTCTTCTATTATAGTATGAGCATGCTCTAACATCCTCTTAGAGAATTCATGTAACTGAAATAAAAATTTAAGTTGCAAACATGCATGAAAAAAAAAAATTTTAGGATCACCAGCCGTCAAGGAGATAAAAATAAAAACCACAATCCGATATCACCTCACTCAGTGAGAATGGCTTTACTCCAAAAATAAAAACAAGTCAAGGCTGTGGAGCTGAAGGTACCCTAACACGTGATTCATAGAAATGGCGCTGCTCTCAGTGCTGTGGAAGACAGGATGGCAGCGCCCTAGAAAACTGGAAGTAGACCTGCCACGTGACCAGCTGTCTCCGCCTGGGAATATATTCGAAGGAAATTAAAGCAGTCATGAGTTACTTGCAATCCCATGTTGATTGCAGCTCAGCTCTCTGGAGCTAAGGTGTGGACCCAACTTGGGTGTCTATCGATTGATAATAGGATAATGAAAAATGGCACATATAAACGCTCACACACTCACAATGAAATATCTCACCCACAAAAAATGAAGTCTTGGGCCTGGCACAGTAGCCTGGTGTCTAAAGTCCTCGCCTTCCATGTGCCGGGATCCTATATGGGTGCAGGTTCTAATTCCAGCAGCTCCACTTCCCATCCAGCTCTCTGCTTGTGGCCTGGGAAGGCAGTTGAGGATGTCCCAAAGCCTTGCGAGCCTGCACATGCATGGGAGACCCATAAGAAGCTCCTGGCTCCTGGCTTCGGATCAACTTAGCACTGTCGTTGCAACTACTTAGGGATTTAATCAATGGGCAGATCTTCCTGTCTGTCTCTCCTCCTCTCTATATATCTGACTTTCTGAGTAAAAGAAAAAAATTTTTTTAAAGATTTATTTATAAAAAAAGAATAAAGTCCTGACATTTTCAATAAAATGGATGCAACTGGTGATCATTATACTAAGTGAAATAGGATAGGGCTGGAGACATGGTATAGTAGGTTAAGCCTCTGCCTACAGTTCTGTACCGTATGATTGGTAGTTCAAGTCCCAGCTGTTCCACTTCCAGTCCAAGTCCCTGCTAATTCACCTGGGAAAGCAGCCAAAATCCTTGGACCCCTGATGTATGAGGGAGACTCAGAAGAAGCTTCCAGATCCAGGCTTCACATCAGCCATTGTGGCCATTTAGGGAATGAACCAGGTGATAGAAGATATCTCTCTGTCCGTCCTCTCTCTCTGTAAATTTGCCAGTCCAAATATAGATGAATAAATTAACAAATAAATATTTAAAAAAAGAAAGGAAGAAATAAAAAGCAAATAGACTAAGCCCAAAAAGGAAAATCTCACATGTTCTCTTTTTTTGTTAGTTAATATATCTGCTACCATAGTTTTAGTGATGTGATTGTTTTTTAATTTACTATATATAAATGAAATAAGCATCTTTTCATGTGATTATTGTTTGTAGCCCATGTCTATATGCCTGCTGAACTATGGTCTTATTCCTTTATTTATTTTTATTTAGTTGTGCATTAAGCCTTCAACTATAATGTAGATTTAAAATATATTATCTGAAAAACTTGAAAAATGAGGAGAGAAGGAGGAAGTATTATTATATTCTTAGAATTATTTCTATAAACTACATTAAGCCCGATCTCTTTGTGTTAATATCACATTAACATGAGACTTGTGCTATGGAAATTACCATGCATTTGCTGTAGCCCTGGGAATCTGTTGTATTAATAAATGACTTTATGAAACAAAAACCAGGAGGTCATATTGCCAACCATTTATGTAATGACCTTAGGTAAAGTGCAGTGTTTCCATGTTGAGAGTCAGGGGTCTGACCAATATCCGTCTCATGGGATTGTTGGTCGGCCCGATACAACGCGCAGTGCTGCTGGGACTCAGTCCAGCAGGAAGCACGGGTGCTGCTAGCGGGCACAGAGTTCCCTTGCTTTCCCAAATGCTTTCTAATCTTATTGTGTGTGCCCTAAATCGTTGAATAATTTGATATTTTATTTTCATATCATGTTCATTTCCAGATTTTTCTGTTAAACTATAGAAGCATCCTTTTACTTCATCGTTGTCTATTTACTTAATAATACCACTTGAATGAATTTACAGAAAGGGAATTGCTGGTTCAAAATGTGAGCACATTTTAATTTTTAAAATCTGTTCAAAGTAGCTCTTGGCTAGCAGTATCAGAGGGCGTTTCTCCTGTAAACTTGAAAGAGCAGAATCTAAATAGGTGCTTTTGTGAACATTGAAATAAAATTATAAAACAAATAGCTTAGAAAGGAATGATTGGGGCATTTGTTGTGCACAGCTCACTGAGCCTCTTCTTACAACACCAGCAGCCCGTATCAGAGTGCTGTTTGAGTCCCTGCTGCTCCACTTCCTTGTATCTTCCCTCTAACTGCCTGGGAAGGCCGCAGAGTGGCACAGCCTCTTAGGTCCTTGTCACCCTGGAGCTGTGTTGTGGCATAGTGTGTAAAGCTTCTGCCTGCAGTGCTGATACCCTGTCTGAGCACCAGCTGCTCCACTTCCAATTCAGCACCTTTGTGGGAGACCCAGAAGAAACTCCTGCTGACTTTGGCTTGTTTCAGCCTTGGCTATTGAGCCACATGGAGAGTGATAGATAGATGATAGATAGATAGATAGATAGATAGATAGATAGACAGATAGATAAAGAGAAAGAGTTCCTAGCCCTAGCTTTGGGCTGGGTTAGGCCTGGCTGCTGCAGTCCTTTGGGGAAGGAAGCAGCTCTTGGAAGAATTCTGTCTCCACCTGTCTCTCTGCCAATAAATATCTTTAAGGTGTACGTTATTGAAGTTTGTCTTGCTGTTTTATAAAAGACTTCTGCCAATTGGATTTTTGGGTTTTTTAAATATTCATTTTAGTTTTATTGGAAACGCAGGTTTACAAAGAAAAGAGAGACAGAGACAGAAAGAGACAGAGAGATCTTCCATCCATTGATTCACTCTTCACATGGTTACAGTGGCCATGGCGGGAGATGGGCTAGTCTGAAGCCAAGAGCCTGGAGCAGGGCCGTATCTGCCGCCTTCCCAGGCCGTTAGCAGGGGAGGATCAGAAGGGAAGGTTCTGGTACTACAACCAGTTCGCATATGGCATGCCAGTGTCCCAGGCAGGTGATTAACCTGCTACGTACTGTGCCATGCCTATGTTTTTTATTATTCTCTCTTTCTTTCTTTTTATTGGAAAGGCAGATTTACAGAGAGAAGGAGAGGCAGAGAGCAAAAGAGCTTCCATCCACTGGTTCACTCCCCAAATGGCTGCAAGAGCAGGAGCTAAACCAGTCAGAAGAGGAACTAGGAACTTCTTCTATGAGTGCAGGGGCCTGAGGACCTGCATTATCTCCCACTGCGTTCCCAGTCCGTAAGCAGTGAGCTAGATGGGAAGTGGAACAGCTGGACACAAACCGGTGTCCATTGGGAACTAGTGCTTACAAGTGGAAGACTAGCTTGTTGAGCCATGGTACTGGTCAGTGGGGTTTTGTTTCTTAAGATTTGTTTGAATGGTGAGAGGGACAGAGAAGCGAGGGAGAGAGAGACTAATGTTCCATCTACTGATCCACTTCCCATTGGTTGGCAGAATGCACGAGCTTGCGCCACCACCTTCTTCCACCCAGGTGCGTTAGCAGGCGCTTAGTCAGAAAGAAGTTAGATGGTCAGGACTGAAGTGCGCTTCAGCCTGGGACGTAACCAACTGTGCCACAATGCTTAATGCCTCCTTCAGACTTTTTTAAAGAGTCTAGCATTATGTTATTTTTGCTTAGGAGCAGCCAGGATTTTTATCAGCAAAACCACTGGATCCTGGCGCTTTATTTCTCAAAAACGTGCCTTTTCTTTTTTTGGAGGATCTTTGTATTTTATGTGTAAGTTCTGAATTTCTCTGGCATTTGGGGCTTTTCAGTTCTCTCCACTAAAAGGTTCTTCAGTTGATTTTGTTTGGTTTCGTTTACTAACCAACCGTTTGAAACTTTTTTGACAATTCACTGATAAAATTGTGTGGACATTTTCCACTAATTGTATGAAACTTCTTTTTTGTTCTTGAAGCAATTTTTCTTGGATTTTTTTTTAAAGATTGATTTATTTATTTGCAAGGCAGCTTTGGGGTGGAGGTGGGGATGGTTTTCCGTTTACCGGATCACTGCCCAAATGGCTACACCAGCTAGGGCTGGGCCTTGTCAAAGCCAGCAGCTCGGAGCTGCATCTGAGTCTCCCACATGGGTAGCAGGCCTGGGCACTTTAGCAGGGAACTGGACTTTAGCAGTGGAGCAGCTGGGACTTGAGTTGGTACCTGTGTGGGATGCCTGGGTACTGGCCACAGATTATACATGGGGATGCCTTTGTACTCAAGTACCAGCACACAGTAGGCACTTCAGAGACATTTACTGAATAACTGGCTGGTTTTTTTTTTTATTTTTTTCATACCCTAATGTGTCTGTGTGAGTAAGAATCCTGCAAGGAGGGCATCTTATTTTTAATTCAAGTCTCATGCTTTTAGGGGAAAAAATTGTTTATTTTCGATTTTATTTGAAGGGCAAAATGAGAGAGAGAGGGAGAGAAGGGGGGTGGAGAGAGGAGGAGAGAGAAAGGAAAGAAATAAGGAAGGCTAGCAACCTCCCATCAACTGCTTTACTTCCCAGTACCTATTACAGCGTTCTAGCCAAGGCTGGGCCACGCTGACTCTGTGAGCCCAAGGCTCAGCGCAGGTCTGCCCAGAGCCCTAGCCTCCCAAGGTGTATAGTTACAGGAAGCTGGGTCAGCATAGCGGGAAAGGACTTACACTAGACATTCTGGTACGCGATACTACAGTCTAGAGGCAGCCTAAGCATTGCACCACATACCTGGCCTTCCTTGGCTTCTAAAGAAATTAATCACTGTGGTCCATAATGTTTTTCTTTTGTTTGTATTATTTAAATGCAATGTCTATACCATGAAATCCAATGTTTTTATTTCATAAATTGTTTTGTTGTTTAAATTTTATCAGTATGTTTTGTCTACACATGTGTATGTGGTATAGTGTAATACTTCAAGGTGTATTAACTGATCTGGCTACTGGCCTCTTCAGCCCTTGATCTTTTCCTTGTTTTTGGAGCTTCCTAGTGCCTCTTCTCCAATTCTTTTTTTTTTTTTTCTAAGATTTATCTGTTCATTTGAAAGTCAAATTTACAGAAGGAGACACAGAGTTCGTCCATTTGCTGATTCACTGCCCAGATCCTGCACCAACGAGGGCTCAGCCAGGCCAAAGCCAGGATCCTGGAACTCCATCTGAGGCTCCCATGGGTGGCGGGGGCTCAAGAATCTGACCCACTCTCTGCCCCCTTTCCTAGGACATGGACATATGGGATGCCGGTGCAGCAGGGGACAGCTTTGTGCACTGTGTCACAGCACCAGTATGTAGTGTGTTATTTGGAGCTGTAGTTACCCTGGGACCTTTCAAAGTTGACGCTTTGGGCAGGAGCTATGGCCCAACAGCTTGGAATAAGCCACCATTGCAAGTGCCTGCATCCTTTATCATTTCAGCTTCAATCCTGGCTGCTCTGCTTCCAACCCAGATTCATACTAATGCACCAGGAAAGCAGTAGGTCAAGGCTGAAGCCCTTGAGGCCCTGCCAGCCACACAGAGGAACTGGATGGAACTGGGCTCCTGGCTTTAGTCTGTTCTAGCTTCAGTTCACCAGTGGATGGCAATAATACCAAGACAGAAATGTGCACGTTGTGGAATAGCCTGTTAAGCTGCCACTGGGACACCACATTCGTATTGGAGTGCTTGTCTTCAAGTCCTGCCTTCACTTCTGATCCAGCTTCCTGCTAATGCACCTGTGGGAAGCAGGAGGTGTTAGCTCAGTACAGGGAGACCCGGGTGAAGTCCCTGGCCCAGTGCAGCTGTTGAACGCATTTGAAATACAAACCAGAAGATGAACGAGCTTTTTGTCCCTGTCTCTGTTATTCTGCTTTTCATTTAAACAGCAAATGAATGAACAAACTGAAAGAGCAGGTATTGGGCCTTAGAAGATATTAGTCTCCAAAACTCCAGTCCATGGTTCTTTTGTAAGGCATCCCTAAAAGCCAGTCCCTCACCCGCATCATGAATTAGTTGTCTCTGCACCATTTGCTGAAAGGACTGGCTGCTCTTTCTCCACTGAACGGCTGGGCATTCTTACCAAACATCAGTTGATCACATTGCCTTGATTAGTAAGTTTTGTTGTCAAGAAATAGCAATCGTCATTTTTTTTTGAGAGTTGTTATGGTCCATTGCATTTCCTGTGGCTTTTAGGATCAAATTTCTGATTGCTGAAAGTGTGACAATGAAATTATAACAGCATCTGCATTGAATCTCTACATTAATTGGGGAGTGGCGATTCCAGTCCGTGAATATACGATGTTTTCACATTGATTTAATTTTTCTTTAATTTCTTTCGATTGTGGTTTGTAGTTTTCAATGTCTCGAAGTCTTATGCTTCTCTTGTTAAATTTATATCTAAGTGGTTTTCTGTTGGTACTATTGTAAATGGAATTATTTTCTTAATTTCATTTGCCACTTTACATTACTGCTGCCTAAAATACAGCTGGTATTTTCTATATTGATCTTAAATTCTTTACACTTTCACTGTCGAAACCTTCCAGCTTGTCCTGTTGTCGCCGGGCAGGACACCCTTTCATGAGCTGTGCCACTGCTGCTTGCTGGAGCAGGGCCCTTTCTGCCGGAATGAGGCTCCTGTTCTTTCAAAGATAATAAGTAACTTCAGCACTTCATGATCTACTACTTGTATCTACCAGCTCTCCTCAGATTCCCTACTCAAGAATCTCCTGTGAAGCATGAAGCACATTGTATATTAATATTTGTTTATGTTTGAGGGGTCTTCAAAATGGTAATGGAAAATACGTACTATAAACAGTGAGTGGACATTTGGCCTGGCAGTTAAGACACCACTTGAGATGCTGTGGAATCCGTATTGCAGTGCCTACCAAGTACTACCCAGGTCTCCAAGCGCTTAGCAGCATCAGAACTACGTAAGCCATCACCCTCCATTTTCCAAGTAAGAATTAGCAGGAAGTTGGACTCGGAATCAGAAGCAGGACCAGAACTAAGCACTGCTGAGCTCCCGGAGAGCTGCTTGAGTTTCTAGCTCCCAGCTTTGTCCTGGGACAGCTTCAGCTCAGATGGGTGTTTGGGGAATGAACCAGTACATGGGAGGTCTCTTTTGGTCTCTCTGCTCTGAATCTGAAAAACAAAAAGAAACAATAAAGAGGGCCTGGCATTGTGGCATGTCGAGTAAAGCCACCACCTGCAACTCTAGCGTGCCAATTCATGTCCCAGCTGCTCAATATTAGCTAGGAGGCCTGGGAAGTCTATTGGGAGATGCCCCTAGTGCTGGGGCTCCTCTCTGCTAAGTGCGAGGTCTGGATGAGGTCCCTGGTTTCAGCTTGGCCCAGTGTGGGCTCAGCCATGTAGGAAAGGAACCAGCTGGTGGAGGGTCAGTTTCTTTCTTTCTCTCCCTCTCTCTCTGTCTGTGACTTTCAAATAAATAAATCAGTCTTTACAAAAAGAATTAGAAGAATAAGCCATGCATAAATTTGTACCAAAGAAAACTTACGCTAACTTGTACAGAATGCCTGAAAAGCACTGAGGCATTGAGGATGAGACATCCTTGGGAACAGTCATGAAGACTGCTGAAATTGAAACCTGAAACAGATGTCACATTGATGGCGAAACTGCGGTAGAAAAAATAGGAAATCATTCATGCTTTATGAAAAGTTTATGGGAGCAGTGCTGCAAAGAAGCTGTCTGTTTCTGACTGGATGCTTCACTCTAAGAAGGGACGAGGTGGTGCTGAGCACGAGGCTCGCGGTGGCCAGCTGGACCTTCGGTTTGTGAGAATAGTTGCTCTTGTTCACACCCAGGTTTCCTCAGGCTGATGAGTGGCGGAAGGACCAACAGCTCACACTACAGACATGTCCATAGGCCTGGCTTACACGTTCCGACCAGCAGAGTAAAGCTGAGCCAACTTTGTATTTGATGGGTTGTAAAATGTGTGTTCCACATGAGCTACAGATAAGTGTGGCGCTTTCCTTGGACATTTTAGACAAGTGAGATGAAGAGCTTGAACCGTTCTTTTAAAGAATTATAACAGGAGATGAACTGTGATTTAGCATGATCCTTAAGAGAAGGTCGTCCAGGCAGTGGCCGTGAACTCCAGGCAGTGGCTGTGGACTCCAGGCAGTGGCCGTGGACTCCAGGCAGTGGCCGTGGACTCCAAGCAGTGGCCGTGGAGGGTGAAAGTGATCCGGGCAGACCTTAGCTCAAGGCAACAGTTTCTTGGAGTAATCAAAGCATTTTGCCAAATGTTAGTTTTTCTTGGGGCCCAAAGAATGATAGCAACTGTGTATTATGAAAATACAAAGTAAACCAAAGCTTTGTTAAAAAAAAAAAAAAAAGGCAAATGCCTAGGAACAGTTTACTGGAGAGTCCCTGTGCGCTATGGCAATGCTCCGGCCCACTGGTGTCGTGAAGCAAGGGCAAGTTAAAGAGGGGTGTTATGGGAACTCATTAGACATCCACTTTCTAGTCCGGGTTTGGAACCCTCTGACTTATTTTTGTTTTCTAATCTTGAAAGACGCCTGTCAAGGGCTCTCCTGGGTTTTCTTCAGCTGATACTGTAGCGAACACTGTATTGACATGATTGCATTCCCACGGCTCCAGCAGCTGGGATCGATACCTTGGAAAGTATCTTTATGGAGAATATATTGAGAATTGAAGCTTCTATTTTTTATTTTTATAATGTAAGTTCTACTTTCCATGAATTTTAGAAGTCTCCCACACCCTTATATTTATTTATTCATAAAACGACTTCGGGGCCTCATTATTGGGCCTGGTACTGTGCTTACTGAAACATATTTATTCATATGGGGCAGTCCCTTCCTGTAACTTGTTTGAAATAGTACCTGACAGTCATTTTAGCACATCCTAACTGTTAGCATGCTGCAGACTCATCAGCGTCCCAAGGGCTTTCTCTCAGAGCGCTCCTGCAGCCCTCCTGGTCCTGCCTCTGACCCTCAGATCCTGATAGAAACAGTTCCAGAAGCAAAAAAATCAGAACTGCTCATGAGGAGAGAACTCCTGCTGCTCTACCAGCCCGAACTGTGCGGTCCCATCACCTGATGAATTAGAGTCAGTTCTCAAGTGTTCCTGTTCCTGGGTTATTTCCCAAGTTTCGACTGGCCAGCTAGATGGCTTACAAGCATCAGATTTTCTTTTAACTCCCCAAATAACCCCCTTGTGCAGCAGAGCACCTAGTGCCCCGTGATGAAACCATCAGAAACAAGTTATCTAAGCAGTGTAGAAAGAGAACCAGGAGGGACAGAAGAGAAAGCGTAGCCAGAGTTAGTGCGAGCATTCAGTTACTCCTGCAGATAGGAGAGGCCTCAGCTTTGTTGTCAGCAGTCACGGGTTTGTGTGTTTTGGCTCCGTGCAGCCTCTCTGCTCTGTGTGTGAGGATTGGGGCCTGTGAGAACGCCTGATAGCGCCTGGGGAGTTTGCAGGAGCTTTCTGTTAAGGAAGACAAGGAAAGCGCCTGGGCTGCGTGTGCATCGTGACTCGGCTTATCCATATTGGATGACTGAGGACTGTTCGAACGGTTCAACTATAGGGCTTAGTTCATGAGGCATGCCCGGTCACTGTGAGGATCAAGGAACAGAATGGGAGTACAGTGGAAGAAGAAAGGCTTAATACTGATCAACAGCAGCAACCCAAAATTCCAGAGTTAGAACCGGTTTATTGGAGAGATTAAAAATCAGTTATTTAGCACTGTAGTGATAGATAAGTGTTCCTCTGGCATTTCAAAGTACAATTCAGTTTCCCCTTTTTGCTGTCATTGGGAAGAGATCGTGCCCTAGGGATCCCACCTGCTGCTCTCCCAGGACCTCCTTCGTGCCCCATGTAAGGTTAAAGGAGAAGTGGAGAGCAGTAAACCTTGAAATAAGGAAGTGAATTTCTGTCTTCCCTAGTCTGAGCGTACCTGCTGGAGTTCAAAGTTGTTGTTCTTTCTGCTTAAAGATGATGACAAAAGAAAAGCCTGAGGTTAGGGGTGACGTTCCAGCAGTTACCATGCAGTTTATGAAATTAGAAGTCTCTAACGAGCTGAAAAATGGAAACTTGTTCTTTGGGATTTGCAATGATTTCTGCACGTTTGCTTCTGTAACATGCATGTAGTACTGCCTTTTGTCCTCTTGGTGGCAGTAATTCACTATGCTTCAGTGCAGAGGTAGTTACAGTAATGTAGCAGTTTGACTTCTGTGACATTTCAATTCATTTTATTTTATTTTACTTAAGATTCATTCATTTATTTGAAAGGAGAAGTTAGAGAGAGAGACAGACTGGGTCACTGGTTCACTCTCCAAATGTCTGAGTTGGTAGGGGTGAGGCAGGCCAAAGCAGGAGCCCACTGGGACGCAGGAGTCATCTTCTAATGTCTTCCCAGGTGTATCAACAGGGACATGACGAGAAGTGGGGACCTGAGTCTGTGCTCCTATGGGATGCAGGCATTGCAAGGGGCAGCTTGCCCCAGCTCTGGCCCCAACAGTTCCTTATTTTTGATTTCTCCTTTCAACACCATTTGTTGTCTGAACATTTAATTGTTTTTTTTCAATGAAGTATGCATTTGATGACGGGTGGTTTTAAAGTGTTAGCTAATAAACAGATACTTGGTTTTCCCTAGCATAGGGTATTCAAGGGCTTTTAGAAAGTTTTAAGATTTTAGAAAGAATGTGTTTTATTAACTGGGGTCTGTGTTGTAAATATTTTATGTCATCATAGTGCCACATATTCTGTAAATTTGTTTCTCATGATTCATTTCTCATGAGACAAACTGAAATGGCTGGGAGGGAGGCTAGTTGAAGAAATACACCATGTGCCAAGCAGCCAGTCGTTAACTTGAACTGAATTTACCCTAAGCAGTATGAGGTCACTGGACAGAGAAAAGGACAAGGAGACTCAGTGTCATTCTTGGCCTATTTTGTGTGTGTGTGTGTGTGAGCAAAATGAGTATTCAGCATAAATTCATTTAAACTTTCATCTCTTTAGCTTCAAACTCTGCCCGTGCAGTCCTGTGCTTAGCCCTCATCTTTGACAAACATGTGTGTTCTTGCTCCATCTTTGGAGCTTGTGGTGGTGGGTTCTTTTACTTCCTCAGTTACCATGCGGGGAATACCTGGTATAGACAGTCTGGGATGGTGCTGGGGCACAGCAATGCCCTTAAGCCTCATCACCGTGTTGTTTTGAGGCTGATGGGGGGCACGTATGTAGACAGGGGAGCTTTGGGAAGCCAAAGACAAGGGACCACCTTTATTCTGAAAGAACTAGAAAAGAGTTTTGCGAAGGTGGCAGCTAAGTAGAGAATAAGGCATTTTAGCAAAGTGAACAGCATGAGCGAGACATGAGGAAGACTGGGCAAGACAAATCTTTGGTGTTACGCACCAAAGGAGAATGCCCAGCGTTCGATTGTGAATGGCTTTCATTATACTTCTGCCATGCATTTATGGTGACATTTTTTTAAAAAAAGATTTTCAGAGACACACACACACAGAAAGATCAACTGATCTTCCATTCTCTACAGATGACTGCAACAGCTGGGGCTGGCCCCGGCCAAAGCCAGGAACCAGGAACTTTATCTAGTTCCCACGTGGCTACAGGGGCCCAAAGACTTGGGCCATCTTCTGCTGTTTCCTTTGGCATGTTAGCAGGGAATTGGATCAGAAATGGAACAGCCAGGACTTGAGCCAGAGCCCATGTGAATGCCAGTGTTGGAGGAGGTAGCTTAACTCCCTAAGCCACAACACTGACCCCCTACTGTGAGATTTCAATCAAATCAACTAAACATTCTAACATTGAGCCTGCTCATTCACAAAATGAAGGGATAAGACAATTTCTTTGGTTTTTGCTGTTGTTGCTTATCTTTTTAAGATTTGTTTATTTGAAAGACAAAGAGGAGAGAGAGAGTTTTCCATCTGATAGGTCACTCTCCGCATGGCAGTAGTGGCCAGGACTGAACCATGCCAGAGCCATGAGCCAAAAGCTTCCTCTGGGCCATTAGCAGGGATCTGGATTGGAAGTGGCTACGAATCAGAGCCCATATGGGGTGCCAGGCTCAAGAACAGGGGCTCTTTCTACTCTGCCATCATACCAGCCCCTGAGCCAATCAGCTGTTTTCCTGTGGATTGTTAGTCCTTGCTGTGCACCTACACATATGTGTATTGTAAGAAAACTGTGTCTAAGGGGGCTTCAAAAAGTTCATGGGGTTTTCAAATAATCTTTTAAAAAATTATTCAGGAGCCAAAAAGACAAAATCCCCATCTACCCCTGCATTCCTCCGATGCCCACAACAGCCATGCTCAGCCCAGAGCCAGAGCAGATGAACTCACTCCCGTTTCCCAGGGAGTATCAGGAACCCGACTTCCTTAGCTGTCCCTGGCAGGAAGCCAGATTCAGGCCCTGCAGCCAAGAACCAAGCCCGAACACTCCGGTAGGGGCTGGAAGTGGTTTTTAACTCTAGGCTAAATGCCTGCCTGCAGTATCCTTATTTTATTACTTGCAAGAGAGAAACAGGATGAGACATGGTTCACTCTCCAAACACCCACCTCCATCACCAGGCTGTGCCATCCAGGCCAGCGTCAGGAAGCGGCAGCTCTGTCTCTGGTCTCCCTCTGAGGAGGCAGGGGCTCACCTGCTAGCTCCCAGGATAGCATTAGTACTCACTGCACAAGGGAACCCAGTTTCTTCAACGTAGAAAGCAGGTCATTCAAGCAGCAGCCTGACTGGGTGTGCCGCAGTCCTGGGCCCCATATTATCTTTTAATTCCATTTTCCATGAACTTTTTGAAGCTCCCTGATACATATGCCTTATACAAGTCTGTGGGCTTTATGGAGTAGATGAGACTCATGATTGCCATTTGTTTTATAAAAAAAGTTTATGGGCTCAGTGCGATAGCGTAGCAGCCAAAGTCCTTGCCTTGAACTGCTGGGATCCCATAAGGAAGCTGGTTCTAATTCGGGCGGCCCCACTTCCCATCCAGCTCACTGCTTGTGGCCTGGGAAAGCAGTCGAGCACAACCCAAAGCCTTGGGACCCTGCACACACATGGGAGACCTGGAGGAGGCTACTGGCACCTGGCTTTAGATTGGCTCAGCTCCAGCTGTTGTGGCTGCTTGGGGAGTGAACCATCGGACAGACGATCTTTTTCTCTGTCTCTGCTCCTCTCTGTATATCTGCCTTTCCAATAAAAATAAATACATCTTTTTAAAAAAAAATATTTATTTGAATTTGTAAAAGACAAAGCCACAGAAAGAAAGAGATAGAATCAATCTTGCATATGCTGCTTCACCGGCCAGACCCCCAGATGGTAGCGATGGCCAGGGCTGACCTAAGCAGAACTTCATCTGGGTTTCCCAACTTGAATCTCCATCTGAATCTCCCATCTTGGTGACAGGGACCCAAATAATGATGCCATCCTCCACTGCTTTCCTAGTTCCACTAGCAGCGATCCGGGTTGGATTTGAATTGGTGTTCATATGGGAGATGCCGGTCGCAAACAGTAGCTTAATATGCCAATGTCAGCCCCAGCACATTTGTTGAAGCACTTTGCTGAATTATCTCTACATATGTTATAAAAAGTTTTCTGAATAACATAATAAAAATAAAAGCAAATGAATACTCTGTTTACTGTACTTAAAAAGAAAAAGAGGTGTGAGTGCATCCTGTAATGTTAAGATGTTGCTAAGACACCTGTGTCCCCATTGCGGTTCCGAGTTTGATACTGGGCTCTGGCTCCGGACTCCACCTGCCTGCTGGAGTGGACCCTGTGGGGCTGTGGCTGCTGCACAAGCACCTTTAAACCAACAGTCACGACCCTTAAATTGTTCATTGCAATAAAGCACACAGTACATAAAATTTACAGATTTGGCCATTTTAAAGTATATACTGCAGTGGCATTAAGTACGCTATCATTGCTGTCTAACTATCACTAAAACTAAAATTATGATGTTAACCATTATACCCTAGTCCCTCCTCCTTCCAACCCCTTTTAGGTGCCATTCTATTTATTATCTCTCTGAAATTCACTGCTCTAGTTACCACAATATAATGGTGTTTGTCCTTTTGTAACCAGCTGCTTTCACTTAGCATAATATAAGGCCTTTAATTTTAATAGTCCTATTATGTTAGAGTGTATTAATATAGTAGCATGAAACTGTATCCTCATTTTACAGATTAGGAAACAAAGGCTTAGGGAAGTTTGAAAAGTTGATTAAAGACATTCAGTTACACAAAACACATAAAAAGGCAGTGTTCTTAACCACTTTAGCGAAGATATTATTATCCCTCTTGAGAGTCAAGCCTCGTTGCTTGTCACTCAGAACTCCCATTGTGCAACAGATCTTCACACTGCAGTGAAGTATCATCCAGCTATATCAACATTGTGCTCTGAAGGAAAAGAAAGGCTTTTGTTCAGGTTGCTCGAAGGCGGCATGTTCAAAGATAATTTCCACAATTAAAAATGTCACTCGTTGAATAGGGCAGAAGCGGATCAGGAGCAACTAAGCCATTGTAATGTCAACAGACGATTGAGTTTAAGCTAATGAAAGTAAGCTCGCTGTCTGCTCTCGACTGGCTGGAGTCCTGTTGGGTTCCTGAGTTTTAGGCATCTTCTTCATTCATAGCCTTTCAGATGTTTGAGGTCATCCCGGAATGCGTCCGTGTCTTAATCAAATACCAGTCCACTCAGTCACTTCGTGTGTGCTGATCACACGAAGGCATCATCAGGAGACCTTTCCTTTTTCGTCAATACCCAACAAGCTTTTATGAGTCTGAGTGTAAGATTGCTAATATTGCTTTTAGCATGAAATAGGCTCATTTTGCTCATTGAATTAAGTTCTGAGAGTTGGATAACTCACTGTGGAAATTGATTGATGTTATTCAGTGGTATAACCAGTGAGAAGAAATTCAACTGAAATATAGAGAAATGTATTTGATATTTGCTCTATGTAGATCGAGCAAAGGCTAAATATACTCCTTTCTCTGGAAGTAAAACAACGCAGAATGTTACAGACATTCCACTAAGGAAATTTGGTTTTGGTAAAGCTAAATAAATATAGAATAAAATCTTTTTTTTTTTTTTTGGCATTTGTAACCTTGACTAATAGTTTTGGTTGTTGTTGTTGTTGCTACTTAAAAACACAAAGAAGACCTGTAAAAAATACGTTTAAACAAGACAGTTTTTTGGTTTGTTTTTCCTCACACATCCTAGTGTGTAGAATGGAAGATTGGACCAAAAACGTAGATAGCACTGCTTCATGAGATCACCCAAAGGCTCAAACTGTAAATATATTTTTGTCCAATCACCCCCAGAATATTATCCTCATGTGCTTTGTCCAGGGTGCAGTGCAGAGATGGGAATTTCAAGCAGATGTTGAGGGCAAGAAATTACCCCAGTGATGTTGCATGTATCACTTCATTCACATTCCATAGACAGATCTTTTGTCTGTGGTCACAGACAGCTGCCAGGGAACAAGAAAATACAGCATGTAGCTTGGGAGCCATTGATTCTGGTAAAGATGTCATATCCCTGCAAGAAGAGTCTGCCATGGTCTGCCCTTGTGGCCGGTCAGTAACTGTGATCACACAGATGCTCCTCACTGGGGGACCCCGCGAGGCCCTGCTCACCTGTACTCAGTCAAGAGTTCTACCATGGGGGCCCGGCGGCGTGGCCTAGCGGCTAAAGTCCTCGCCTTGAAAGCCCCGGGATCCCATATGGGCGCCGGTTCTAATCCCGGCAGCTCCACTTCCCATCCAGCTCCCTGCTTGTGGCCTGGGAAGGCAGTAGAGGATGGCCCAAAGCCTTGGGACCCTGCACCCGTGTGGGAGACCCGGAGGAAGTTCCTGGTTCCCGGCATCGGATTGGCACGTACCGGCCCGTTGCGGCTCACTTGGGGAGTGAAACATCGGATGGAAGATCTTCCTCTCTGTCTCTCCTCCTCTCTGTATATCCGGCTTTCCAATAATAATAAAATCTTTAAAAAAAAAAAAAATTCTATCATGGTGCCCGCTCCGCTTTTGCGGGAGAGGGAGGTGATGGTCTTGGATGTATCGTCTCAGTCTAATGACACTTTTTGTTTTCATCTCATATCTGCTGGCAGTAAACGTGTAGCTATAACAAAAGCTGTCATTCAGAAAAGGGAAAGAATGAGAAACATTACACAGTCAGTAGATCACAGGCATTTCCAAGATTCCCTACTGCAACAGCGGAAGTTTGTTGGTTAGACCATCTGGGTGTTCCTTTGGTTCTTTGAGTTTTTTTTTTTTTTAAGATTTTTTTTTTAATTGGAAAGTCAGATTTACAGAGAAGAGAGACAGAGAGGAAGATCTCCCATCTGGTGATTCATCCCGCAAGTAGTCACAAGGACCGGAGCTGTGCCAATCTGAAGCCAGGAGCCTGGATCTCCCACATGGATGCAGGATCCAAAGCTGTGGGCCATTCTTGACTGCTTTCACAGGCCACAGACAGGGAGCTGGATGGGAAGTGGGGCCGATGGGATTAGATTTGGTGCCCACATGGCATCTTGTCGCATGCAAGGTGAGGACTTTAGGCACTAGGCTGCCGTGCCAGGCCCTGTCCTCTGTTTCTAAGCTGCAGAAATGACTACATTCGCTTTGTCTTCTCTTGTCATATCTAAAGTTGATGTTAAAGAAACACCCTCATCATCATTTTCTTTTTCTTTCTTTCCTTTTAACTTTTTAATTTCATTTTTAACATTGTTTACCTAGTTGAAAGAAACACACACCCATGTGGGCCTCTGATTAGGGTGGGGAGAGTCCAGGTATGGTGAAGGTGGTTGGCACCAATGTTTCAATTCTTTTTATTCTCTCTGTCTGCTGGGAGAAGGGGAGGGTGCCACTTCTTGCTATCAAGCTACATCAATACCAGGGAATAAGACAATAATTTGATAATACCATAGAGAACCCAATGTGGGTAGAATGTTCCAAGGGTGTTACTTGGGTGGTTTTTGATAATTCAGAAATGTATTTGGCTTCATTGCATCAGGGTTGGGAAAATTTTCCAAGGTCTATTGTCTGACCAAGTCCACCTTAGTGCATCCACAGACCCAGGAACATGTTGCACAGCTTCACCAGGAAAATGATCAAACCAGTTCTGCTTTGCATCCTCTGAGGAGCCACTCAGTGTCCCCTGCTGGGCCAGATGAGCTGGCCTTTATGTCCCCTGTGTGCATCTGGCATGCTGTCCATTGCACAGCGATCAGCAGCTGGGGAGGACCAGTCCTGATACATGTTCTCCAAGATTGAAGCACACATCTTGTGATTTTTCCCTGTTGCTGGAGTTTGAGTCCAGTGATCTAGTTGCAGCATCCCTAGGAAATCTTTCCTGGAGTGACCTCAGACTTGACGTGTGTGTGCACCAGCTAGTGTAGGGTCAAGTTTGGTTCATCACTTGGTCCAATCAACACACATGCCGGTGGATGCAGCTGCCTGGTCAGTTTCACCCCCAGTTGCATCTCTCACATGAACTAATAGGCCTATGGCCTAACCTAGCCTAGTCCAGCCCAGCCCACCACAGGCTTTGTCTTCATGTGTACCAGTGTGTGTCACAGCCTAGTCAGGGCAACCCTCAGTATCCCCCACCAGACCTACTTCCACCCCTGGCTTTTGCGTGCACTGCCGTGTGCTATGGCCTAGCTCTGCATCCCATCTGACTGCCCTGCATGCCCATGGGGGTTACAGCGTAGCTTAGCCTGACCT
Organism: Ochotona princeps; assembly: GCF_030435755.1. Taxonomy (NCBI): domain Eukaryota; kingdom Metazoa; phylum Chordata; class Mammalia; order Lagomorpha; family Ochotonidae; genus Ochotona; species Ochotona princeps. The sequence continues at coordinate 161,017,691 of NC_080833.1, forward strand.
GCATCCGGATCCACTCCACATGTATGCTGATGGGTGCTGACACTTTGACCAGTCCACTCCCAGCCCTGGCTCTCATGCTCACTAGTGGGAGGTGCAGCCCAGCAGGGGAGTGCCCACAGTTCCCCCACCAGGCCCACCCCAGCCCTGGCTCTCATGCTCACTAGCAGGAGTTGCAGCCCAGCAGGGGAGTGTTCGCAGTCCCCCTATTAGGTGCCTCTTCCAGTCACAGATCTTGTGCCTGCCAGGCTGGACCACAGTCCAGCCCAACATGACTTGACCCAGTCCTGGTACTTGCCAGCTAGTACTGCAGCCTAGCCCAGCTAGCTCTCTCTCTCACACCAGCAGGTGTGGCAACCCAGCCCAGCCTTGCATACCCCAGGACCCAACCCAAATGCCAGCTGGTGGGTGTTGCAGCCCTGCTCAAATTGTCCTGCTCCCAGTCCTAGCTCTCCAAGCCCATCAGTGGAAGCAATGCCCAGTAGGGGGAGTCCCCAAAGTCCTCGTCCCAGGCCTGGGTCTTGTGTGTGCCAGCAGATGCTGAAGCCCAGTCTGAGATGGGCTGTTTCCAGTTTTGGCATTTGGAAGCAGGTCCTGTAGCATGGCTCAGTGCAGCCCACCCCTACCCCCACCCCCAGCCCTAGCTCTTGCCAGCAAGTGCAGTAGCCTAGCCCAGCCTAGTGCACTAGAAGTCCCAGTCCTCATGTGAACTGGTAGGGGTTGCATTTCAACCCAGCCTGGCCTGAACCCCATCCTGGCCCTCACCTTTGCCAGTGTGTTCTTTGGACTGGCCCAGCTTGTTCCATTGCTGGATCCAGCCCACAAGTATGCTGCTAGGTGCTGAAGCCTAGCCTGGCCTGACCTGCCCCCAGCCCCAGCTCTCACACTCACCCAAGGAAGTTATAAGATAGCAGAGTTCCCCAAGTCCCCCTACTAGTCCACTCCCAGCTCCAATTGCATGGTCTTGCAGCCCGGCCTGACATGACCGCTCAGTCCTGGCACTCACTGGCAGGTACTGTGGCCTAACCCAACTGGCCTACACTCATTCTGGCTCTCACCAGTGGGTGCCACACCCTAGCCTAGCGTGGCTCACTCGTAGATCCAGTTCTCATGTGATTCATCAGGTGCCATGGCCTAGCCCAGCCTGTCCTACACCCATTCTGAATGGCTCTCACAAGTGCCAGCAGGTGCTGTAGCCTTGCCTAGCTTGGCTCTCAGTCACTAGTGGGAGCTGAGGCCTAGCACAGGAGTCTTTAGAGTTCTCCTTACCAGGCCCGTTTCCAGCCCTGGGTTTTTAATATGCTAGTAGGTATTTTCACCCATCCTGGTATGGCCCACCCACTGCCTTTCAAATGCCTGCTTTATTTTAGTGCTGTTCAAAAAATTTGAAGGAAATTCTTTGAAATTAATTTCTTCATTTATTTCTCTTTTCTGGCAGTAGCTATTCACTTCTCTGTGGATAGCATTTGGCACCCTAAGAGACATTAGACTTTTTGTAGGTGTGGTGGGTTGGGATGTGGGTTTAAGGGAATACTCCATAGGGCCCGGCGGCGTGGCCTAGCGGCTAAAGTCCTCGCCTTGAAAGCCCCGGGATCCCATATGGGCACCGGTTCTAATCCCGGCAGCTCCACTTCCCATCCAGCTCCCTGCTTGTGGCCTGGGAAAGCAGTAGAGGACGGCCCAATGCATTGGGACACTGCACCTGCGTGGGAGACCCGGAGGAGGTTCCTGGTCCTGGCATCGGATTTGCGCTCACTGGCCCGTTGCGCTCACTTGGGGAGTGAATCATCGGACAGAAGATCTTCCTCTCTGTCTCTCCTCCTCTCTGTATATCTGGCTGTAATAAAAAAATGAATAAATCTTTAAAAAAAAAAAGGGAATACTCCATAAAGAATCATAGTCCTAGCTCTGTTTGAGCCAGTTCCTCACTGAATGACTTCACCATTTAAGGTCACTCCTAACCTATGAGATACTAAAGTAGAATTACAACATATTCAAATATTTGTCAATCCTTGGTTTGAAGTTGGTTCTTTGTTTCTGAGATATGACTAAGTATCTTTTTATCTTTGCCATTTCCCCCTTTTATTTGACTAACTGTAAATTTGACTACTTTTCCTCCTTTTTTCCATTCTCTGGAGTTCTGTTATCAATTTCTTATACTTATCTTTTCTTAGATCTCTTTATTTTTTGTTATTAGTCTGACATCCCTCCCCTGTTGTAGAAGGAGATAGGGGAGGCTGACACTAGCAAGTACAGGTCTGGTCACAGAGATAGTGAAATATTGTGAAGATTGAAAGTTAAACAGAGCAACTGAAGAGGAAACCGAGACAGGCATGGGCCGTTAAGCAAGGCCGACATGCGATGCCTATCAGGACCTGAGTATAAAGGCAAGAACAGACTGAGCTGCTAGAAGGCGTATCAGCCTGAGCATCCAGGAGGGCTGCCTGGAGACGAGGTGGGGGGGCCCTTGCAGGGAAAGGGCCGCTTGTCTGTTCCTGGGCCTTCACCTGTTCTGCACACCCTTGCCCGAGTTGATCAGCTATATTTTAAAGAATTAGCACTGGAAGGAATCTGCCTTTCTTTTTCTCATTACTTATTAAATATTAAGTGAGCTTTTACTTATTTTTCTTTCTTACTTAAAAAAAAAAGTCTTTCATCTGCTGGTTTACTACCCAAAAGGCCACAACAGCTGGAACTGATCTGAAGCCAGGAGCCAGGAGCTCCTTCTAGGTCTTCCATGTGGGTGCAGGTTCCCAAGGCCTTAGGTCATCCTCCACTGCTTTCCCAGGCAGCAGACAGGGAACTGGATGGAAAATGGAGCAACTGGGACATGAACTGGCACTGATATCATGTTCTGATGCTTGCAAGGGGAGGATTAACCAATTGAACCATTGTGCCAGGCCCATAAGTGAGGTTGTCATTACAAAATAATGAAAGGTAGTATATTTTGAACAGGACACAGTATGTCTTTGGTAGCATTTAAATAGGCCATTGGAAGGTTGTTTATATATCTTCTTGATGAGAATAAACTGCAGTATTTCAAAATACAATATTTCCTTTTAGGTCATTTTCAGATACAGAATTGAGTCCCGTAGGACACCCATATCCAATATTAGTCTGGGTTCAAGTCCTAGCACTGCCTCCAGCTGCAGCTACCTACTAACACACTCTGTAGGAGCCAGAAAGGGATGACTCCAAAGTGGGAGACTCAGGCTGAGTTCCCACTGCCTGGCTTTAGCCCTGCTTGTCGTGGACATTGGGGAATGAAGCATAGAGAAGAACATTGTTTCTCCATCTCTCCCTCTCTCTCTCTCTCTCTCTCTCTCTCTCTCTCAAATAAATGAACATTAAATTTTAAAACAGCAGCAATAGGATCATTTGACCCCTCCAGGAGCTTGAGCCTTTATCTGCAAGTACACACACCATCATGTCTGTGAAGGCATTGCAGGAGGAGTTATGTTTGATGTAACAATTAGGATGATGGCATCCCTTGCTGAGTGCCTCAGTTTGAGTTCTGGCTCTGCTCTAATTCCACCTTCCTATTAATAAACCCTCCAGGAGGCATCAAGTTATGGCTCAAAGTCCTGGGGCCCCTGCCAGCTGCATTGAAGACAGAATGAAATCCCTCTTTCCCAGTTGTGACGAGAAGCCAACGTGTGCATGAATGAGGGCATTTGGGAAATGAACTGGGGATGCCTTACCTTCTCTATGGCCTAATCCAATTAATTTGAAGAAAAGTTCATAAGAAATATATTTAAAAGAGGTTTATTTTGGCACATAAAGGTTGCCGTCCATGCATTGTTTTCTCTCTGAACTTTCTGAAGATCTCTCTGTCTCTTGGCCCTCCCTCTGTGCGGCAGGCACAGGCGCTTGGTCCATCTCCCACTGCTATTCCAGACATGTTAGCAGGCAGCTAGCTCGGACGTGGAGCATCCAGGACTCAGACGCACGCCGCAGTACCAGCTCTCACACAGTTGTACTTTGCACTGGTGTTTCCTTCCTGGTTTTGGAAGTTCATCAATGTTGAACTTGTTTTCACCTGGGCGTTTTCATCTTACTAATTTAAACATTAAAGTGAAAGAGATAAATACTTGCTACACCTAGTTTAATACATTTTAAAAAATGTATTATTCTCATGTTCTTATTACTCATGTTCCTCATGTGGACAACATTCATTCATTCACTCAATATTTATTAACTGATCCATGACAACTGTGACTAGAAAACATTGGGCAGCGGAAGTGCAAAGGTAAGTTAGAAAGAAGCAGTGCAGACAGGGACACAGAGTTACCGTGAAAGAGTCGCCTTTGTGGCGTCATAACTGGGACAGAATGCAAAGGCAAAGAAGGAGGCGATGATGGGGAAGACTTGGAAAGAAAATGTGGTGTTGAAGTCTTTAAAGGTTAGCATTCAGGCGACAGGAGCAGGGTGGGTACCAGTAACTGAGGCGTTGTAAAGCAGTGGGAAGGTGCCATGAGAACACTGGGCAGGAGGCATCAAGAAGGTAGATGTGATTGAAGACTTAACGGAGATCTAGATTATCTAGAGTATTCTGTGATTAGGATGTGTTTGAACCTAGAACCCAGAGGATGCCTTCAAACAATTGCATGCTTAGCTGTTGTGTTTCACAAGTATAGTTTTGGAGATAGTAAGAATGAAATGTGAAGAGTTTGGTAGTAAGTAGAAAGGCCTGTTAGGAGGCTATTGGGATAGTCCAGGGAGGAATGGTGAGTCCTTCTTTAAGACTGCAACGTAGAGGGCCTGGCACAGTAGCCTAGCGGCTAAAGTCTTCACCTTGCATTCTCCGGGATCCCATATGAGCACCAATTCATGTCCCAGCTGCTCCACTTCCCATCCAGCTCCCTGCCTGTGGCCTGGGAAAGCAGCCGAGGGCAGCCCAAAGCTTTGGGACCCTGCACCCTTGTGGGAGACCTAATGGAAGTTCCTGGTTCCTGGCTTCAGATCGGCACAGTTCCAGCCATTGCGGCTGCTTGGGAAGTCAATCATTAGATGGAAGATCTTCCTCTCTGTCTCTCCTCCTCTCTGTATATCCACCTTTCCAATAAAAATGAAATAAATGTTAAGAAAAAAAGACTGCAGTGTAGAGATGGAGGGTTAACTAAGCGCCATTCCCTCTGCACTGACACAGGAACTTGGGAAAATGTGTGTTGGCTTGATCTCTCATGGTCTCTCTTCCCTCCCTTCCCTCTGACTCCCTACTCCCCCTGACTTCCCCTTCTTCCCTCCTTTCCTCCCTTCCTCTCTTCCTCCCTTCCTTCCTTCTTTCCTTCCATCTTCCCATCTATCCATCCATCCATGTATTCATCCTTCCCATCATTTCCTTTCCTCTCATGTCCCCCTCCCTGCATGAATGTTCTCTCTTTAGCTCTAGGGAGCTGGTGTCCAGTGTTGTCTGCAGAGAGATCAGCCTGCTGGACTGTTCTCACTGTGGCTGCTTTAGTAATAGTGTCCCTAGGTGACTGAGAAGTGACACAAGATGAACTTTGGCTTGATCTGGCTTGTATGCTATGACGTGAGCCCCACTAATAATTAGACTGAGAAAGTGACCAAATCAAGTCATTTTTCAAATCAGCTTTGTGCTTCAAAGTCAAAAACTTGGAAAGACTGTTGCGTTCCCTCTAGGGGTGTCACATTTCCCCCACTCCCTGACTTGGTTGTTTTGCATGAATGAACTATGCAAGAGACACAGCCCGTTGCACTGTGGGAAGTTTCACAGAAGCTACTGAAGACATGTTTTCCTTTGTGCTGCTCCTCAGGTCGGATGTGACACTGATACCATGGCAACTGCGGCAGTCCAGGCACTTTCTTGTCACACTTGGTTTACAAAAGCAACTTTCTGGGCTGTCAACCCTGACTGTTTCTTTGATCAGCTTTATTAATCAGATACTATATTAATTTTCCTCAAACTTCTTTTCACAAGATCATGTACCTGCATATTGTATGTACTGTACCTCAGAACCATCCTCTGGCCTTCTGTTTTCATCAGTCTCTGGCCTCAGACATACCTGCTGTTTCTACTTCCTGGGCGCAGTGTTACTCAGCATTCTGTGGCTCCTAGTTGTCCCAGTCTGTAGCCACACTGAAGTCACAGTGCCATCGTGGAGCAGTGTGCTGGCCTCGTGTTCTGCCTAGTACAGTGTGTACATCATGAAGTATGGAAAATTTCTGCTTCTACCATTTTGCCCAAGGGTTTATCTAGTCCTTTCTGTCTGCTGTGTTCCTAGCTGGCTTGGCTTCATTTCCTTCCCTTTCCTGCAGTTGTTGACGGTTATATGACATGTATTATCCAAAGCTCACAGGGTTTTAGACATTGATATGAGGTTATCTTAACTTTTGAATATAGAACCCTTCCCTCTTTAACAAAAACCACAGTGACTCATGTTGACACATCTGAAGTGGTCTGTGCATTTTGTTATGGCTGGTCTTTATGATCCTAGGGATTAATAATAGCCTTGTTGAAACAGCATTTGGTGTTAATCTGACTTTTCAGGCAGACCAATTTAGTTGGACTATAGTCTGCCTTTTTTTAGTGTTTCTGTAAGCATGGGTTCAGGGAAAATAGACCTTTCATGAAAGTTTTACCTAAGTTTGTAATTTTAAACAGCAACATGATTTGTTTTACTCAGCTTCTTCATTTTTTTTTAAAGATTTATTTTATTTTTATTACAAAGTCAGATATACTGAGAGGAGGAGAGACAGAGAGGAAGTGGAGCTGCCGGGATTAGAACCAGCGGCCATATGGGATCAAGGCAAGGACCTTAGCCACTAGGCCACACTGCCGAGCCCAGCTTCTTCATTTTTTAAAACCAACTACCATTGTTTCTCCCTCCTTTCTCCCTCTCTCTCTCAAGACAGAGGAGACACACACACACACACACACACACACACACGTCTCTCCACTGCTCCACTCCCCAGCTGGATTATAACAGCTGGGAACTGCAAATCCAAGGACTCCATCCAGGTTTCCCACATGGATGGCAGGGAGCCAAGGATGTGGGCTATCATCTACTGCTTTCCCGGGCACATGAGCAGGAAGCTGGGTGGTAGCCGAGCAGCCAGCACTCCCATGACTGATGCTCGCATTGCAAGCAGTCGCTTAGCAGGCCGGGCTACTGCCTTGTCTTAACAGCATAGAACAACTGAGAAGGCTCAGGTTTGCTCACCATCTACCACATACCGTAACAAACCCACAAGTTCCTCTGTGATACTGTCCACCCCAGGAAGAGCAGAAGCCACAGATACTTCGTCCGTAAATGTCAAGGGGCCACTTGAACTGACGCTTTGTTGGTAAAGGAAGGGTGCAAAGGCTGTGTGAAAATGTAGTCTTTTCAAGTAAAACTGAGGCAATGGGAGACCCTGAGATAGGAATCTTAGTGTGTGTTTTTCTTTAATACATTTTCAACAAAGATTCTTCCTCTTTCTTACAATGATTTGTCCCTGATATTTTGATGTTTTCTAGTTTGATAGAGTGGTGATGATACATAGGAATGTAAACAATTTCAAGCAGTTGTCGATACCATGAAAGAAATAAGAAAATCTACTGAGTTGTCCTCTGTAAGACACAGTGGGCAGAGAGGCCTTTGTAAAGTGATGTTGGAGTTGAGTGACGCAGTTGAATTAGCCACGTGAAAGGGGAGGTGCAAAGGCCGTGAGGCAGGTAAAGCGTGGCATGTTGAGAACAGAACGCCTGTGTGTAGAGCATGGGGACTCAGTGAGTGAGTGAGTGAGATACACAAAGGAGGGAAATGTGCTCTGAGAGCGGGCAGAGGCCAGATGGATAGACACCTGATAGCAATTGTCTAGTTTTTGCATTTGTATACAGTAGAAAACCATGATTAATTTTTTTAAATTTATTAATTTATTTATTTATTGGAAAGGCAGATATACAGAGAGGAGGAGAGACAGAGAGGAAGATCTTCCATCTGCTGATGCACTCCAAGTGGCTGCAATGGCCAGTGCTGAGCTCATCTGAAGCCGGGTGCCAGGAGCCTCTTCCAGGTCTCCCACACGGGTTCAGGGTCCCAAAGCTTTGGGCCGTCCTCGACTGCTTTCCCAGGCCACAAGCAGGGAGCTGGATGGGAAGCAGGGCTGCTGGGAATTAGAACCAGTGCCTATGTGGGATTCCGGCACATTCAAAGCGAGGACTTTGACCACTATGCTATTACGATGGGCCCAAAAACCATGATTAGTTTTAAGCAAGGGAAAATTTTCCTGATTTGTAGACCTAAAGCTTCATTTTGGTTAAGGAATTCTGGTAGGTGGCAGAAACGTGGACAGTGTTGAATCGGTTGACCAAGTAGGTAGCTTGGGCTAAGATGGTAAAAATAAACATGAGAAAAAAGGACAGATTTAATATGCATTTTGATGATAGCTGAAATTCAGTTGCATCTGTTAAAAGTGATGGCTGTGGGGTTCTGTCGGGGTGAGGCGTGCGGGGGGAATTCACAGGTTAATACCTTTGCTTCAAAGCACAGATTTTTCCATTTAAAAGAAACTAAATATCTCCATCATGACATATTCATTTTATAAAAACAACTCACTTGCTAATCATGAGTTGATCCATATAACTTCTCCACTGAAAATACTGTTTTTCACAGTTTCAGCTGCTAAACAGTGCCTAGAATTTTGTTTCACGAGATGCCAAAGATTACAAATGTACTAGTGAACTGGAAATTAAAATAAGAAAGTGGAGCCAGTTCACAGGTTACCAAGATGAGTACAACACTTCAATATTAACAATGACAAAATATGCCCATATACGCATATAAAGATTAAAAAATTAAAAGCTGACTTAGTGTCAGAGGATCAGTTTTATATTCATCAATCTGCAGTTAAAAGCAGGTATCTGGGAGAGGCAAGATGGTGGTCCAGAGTGCGGACAGGTTTGGGATGACAGAGAATCATTAGAGTGAAGCATAAGGAGCAGGTTCCAGGAAAAGAGAGGTCAGGCAGTTGGCAGGGAGGCACCTGGAGACCCCTGAATGCAGGCAAGCAGCGGTGATGGCAGAGCGGTCTTCCCGTGAACAGAAAACCCACCAGCAGCTGGTGAACAGCAATCCAGACTCTGGCACTCCAGGCTCCGGCAACAGCCGGAGTTCCAGCAGGGGTCACAGCGCTTGTGGCAGCCTGGTGGGAGCATGAATTCACAGAGAACTCAGGAGGTGAATACAGACATAGAACTGCCCATCCTGCCAATTTGTTTGACACAACAACAAGCAGAAAAGGAGCAGTGGATTCTAAGGGGTGGGCTGGTGGCAGGATGGATCTCACAGCACAGAGATCAGCACCATCTTGTGTAGTGGAGCAGAGTGTGGATTTGAAGGGATGGCCTGGAGCAGGCTTGGTTCTAGCTAATCTCACTGAGCTGATCTCAGAGGAAAGCAGCGCCAGCTTCTCATCCTGAAGATTCTCTGTAGTCCCCAAATATGACTGCCAGTAGCCCCGGATCTCCATCAGTGCCCCGCCAGGTGCCAACTCATGCAGAGTGGAAAGGCTATGGGGGATGGGAGGAACAGTGGTAAATTGCACATGCGCTAAATCAGTAGGGCTCAGGTGCCATTTTCATGGGAACAGACACTGGTAGATAGAAGGAATGACAGCTCAGCTGTGCAAGTGCTAAGTTGGGAGCAAAACCAGGTCCAGCTTAGTGTGTTGCACAGGTCCTCAGAGAGAACAGTTCTGTCATGGCAATCTACAGGCTGCACCCAAAATAATTCCAGCTGGCCCTCAGACTTAACGCTCAGTAAATGTCGACAAGATCAGCACCGACAACCCAGTGATTTAAGACAGTTGGTGTTTTCCTAACTCGGAACACTGCTTGAACATAAAGTCAACTTGAAGACCTGAAAGTAATGCATCTTAGAAACCTACCCTAAGGAGAAGAATCTGCCAACCAGAAGTACAATGACAAAAGGTAAAAGAAGAGACAGAGGTGCTAAGAATGTTACTGAAGACTCTCTGGCAAAGGAGCAAAAGCCTCTGCCACCCTCAAAGTTAACTGAGGAAGACATCAAGAAAATGGGGGACACAAAATTAAGAAAACTCATTATGAAGCTTCTGACCAACATTTACAAGCACATAGAGGAGTTCAAGGAATTTAAAGACTATGCCACACAGGACATAGCAATGAATCAATTGAAAGTGAATATATCAGAAATTAAGAATAGAGTGGAACAAATTAAAAATACGGTGGAGAGTCTCAAAAATAGAATGAATGAAGCAGAAGGAAGAATCTCAGAATTGGAAGATATTTTCTGTCACCATTGAGAAACAAACAAAAAGTTGAAAACAGAGCTGGGTTAAGCTAAAGAAAGTATCCAAGGATTAAAATTTAATTAAACAGAATTTTTAAAAGTATCCAGTGATTAAAAGACCCAATATAAGAGTTATGGAAGTTCCAGAAGGCACAGAAACAAAAGCTGGGTTAAAGGTGTATTCAATGAAAGAATAAATTAAAATTTACCTAATCTGGAGAAAGAATTGGAAAACAGTATACGGAGGGTCACAGAACCCCTCAGCAGAGTTGATCAAAAGCAAACTTCAGGGCACATGATGATCAAGCTCTCCTCAGTTGACCATTATGTAAAGATCCTTAAATGTGCAAACGAAAAGTATCAAGTGACATAGAGGAACCCCAATCAAACTCACAGTTGACCTCTCAGAGAAAACACTACAGGCCAAAAGAGAGTGGAGTAGCATATTTCAGATTCTAAAAAGGGAAAAATTTTCAGCCAAGAATAGGATATCCAGAAAAGCTCTCCTTCATCAATGAAAATGCAGTAGAATTCTTCCATAGTGAGGAAAAGCTATAAGAATTTACCTCTTCTAAACCTGTACTGTGAATGATACTCAAAGATGTTCTCTTAAAAGAGGAAAGGAAAAGCAACTACCAAAACCAAAAGCAAATGTGCAAAACATCCCAATAGAAGGACAACAGAAGACTAAATCAAAGAACAACCCATCGCTAAAATGACAGGACCAAATTGCCAACTACCCATATTAACATTGAATGTAAATGGCTTAAAGTAATCAGTCAAACACTATAGATTAGAGGACTGGATCAAAAGCAAAACCCATTTACCTGTTGCTTACAGGAGACATATTTCACTAACAAAGATCAGAGGAAACTGCAAGTTAACAGATGGAAAGAAATATTCCAAGCAAATGGTAAGGAAAAACGAGCAGGGGTAGTCATTCTTGCAACAAATTATATAGACTTTGATGTGAAAAACAGTAAGAGATGAAGAAGGACACCACATAATGATCAAAGGAACCATTCAGCAAGAAGAGATCGCCATAATAAATGAATATGTACCAAATGCCAAGGCATCTAGCTGTGTGAAACAAATATTAATGAATTAAAAGGGAGAAATAGACTCCAATACAATAGTAGTTGGGGACTTTAATACCCCTTTAACATCAGTGGACAGAACAACAAGACAGAAACTCAGACACTCAGGAACTCAGAACTCACCCAGACACTAGAGCAAATGGACTTAGTTGTTATCTACTAAACCTTTTATTCCACAGACGGAAAGTAAGCTTTTTTACATCAGTTCATGGAATCTTCTCCAGAATTGGCCATGTTATAGGCCACAAAACAAGCCTCAGAAAATTTTTTAAAAGCAAAATTATACCACGCATCTTCCCAGACCAAATTGGAGTGAAACTAGAGACCAAGAAGTCAAAACACTTAGGAAGATGTACAAATACATGGAGACTGAATAATATGCTACTAAGTGAGCAAGGGATTAGAGAGAAAATCAAAGGGGAAATTTAAAAATCGCTTGAAGGAAATGAAGGCATCGATACAACATATCAAAACTTATGGGACACAGTCAAGGTAGTGTTAAGAGGAAAATTCATCTTATTCAGTGCTTATGTTTAGAGACTAGAAAATCACCAAGTAAATTAAGGAACTAGAAAAGCAACAGCAGAGCAATCCCAAGATTAGTAGGAAAAAAGAAATAATCAAAATAAGGGAAGAAATAAACCAAATAGTGACCAAAAGAATAATACTTCAGGTCAGTTAATCAAAGAGGTTGTTCTTTGAGAAAATCAACCAAATAGACACCCCACTAGCCTGACTAGTCAAAAAAAGGAGGGAGAAGATGCACTTCAATAGCATCAGAGAAGAGAAATGAAACATAGCAACAGATATCTCAGACATACAGAGAATGATTAGGAAATATTGCAAGCAACATATACAAACAAATCAGAACCTAAAAGAGATGGATAGATTTTTGGACCCATGCAGTCACCCAAAATTGAATCAGGAAGCAATTAATAATCTAAATGGACCTATAATATGGACTGAGATTGAATCAGTAATTAAAGTTCTCCCAACCAAGAAAAGTCCTGGAGCAGATGGCATCATTGTTGAATTCTACCAAACATTTTACGAGGAACTTACCCCAATCCTCCACAAGCTTTTCCAAACAATAGAAAGAGGGGCAATCCTTCCAAACTCTTTCTGTAAAGCCAATATCACCTTAATACCAAAGCCAGATAGAGACACAACAACAACACAAATAGAACTACAGACCAATATCCTTGATGAACATAGATGCAAAGATCCTCAACAAAATACTAGCCATCAGGCAGATCATTCACCTGGACCAGGTGGGATTCATTCCAGGCATGCAGGGATGGTTCAACATTTGCAAATCAATGAATGTGATACATCACATAAATAAAATGAAAAATAAAAACCGTATGATCCTCTCAATAGATGCGTAATAGGCATTTGATAAAATCCAACACCACTTCATGTTGAAAACCTTCAACAAGATGGCATAGAAGGAATATTCAATAACACAATCAAAGCAATTTTTAAAAAGGCCAGCATCATATTAAATGGAAGAATATTGGAAGCTTTTCCACTAAAATCTGGAACTAGACAAGGATATACATTCTCAGCTCTACTCTTCAATATAATATTGGAAGTTCTTGCCAGAGCTGTTAGGCAAGAAAATAAATAAAAGGAATCCAAACTGGAGACAAAGAACTGAAATTATCCCTATTTGCAGATAACATGATCTTCTACATAAGGGAACCAAAAGACTCAGTCAAGAAACTATTAGAACTCATAAGAAACTTTGGCAGAGTAACAGGATACAAAATTAATGAACTCAAATCGATGGCACTAGTGTACACAAATAATGCCAAGGCTGAGAAAGAAATTGTAAGCACCGTTCCTTTTAAAATAGCTGAGAGGAATCTTAAATATCTGTGGATTACTCTAACTAAATATGTGGAAAACCTCTATGATGAAAACTATAAAACATTAAAGAAATAGAAGACATTGAAAATGGAGAAACTTACATTTTCCTAGATTGGCAGGAACAATATCATCATAATATACATATTGCCAAAAGTAATATACAGATTCAAAGCATTTTGAATCAAAATCCCAACAACATTCTTCTCAGAAATAGAAAGAAAAAGATAATAAATTTGTCTAGAAACAGAAGAAACCATGAATAGCCATAGCTATCCTGAAGAATAAAAATAAAGCTGGAGCAATGAAAGAATCTCAACTGAATTTGATCTGTGGTAATGCAACAAGGTGGAGGAATACACTATGGTGGTGGTGGGGGAGTCGCAGGGCCTGTAAAACCATGACACATAATGCAATGTAATAAAAAATACCCACAAAAATGTAATACAGCAACGGGGTGGAGTAATCCACCATGGGGGGAGGGTACAGGGAGGGGTTGGGGCATCCCCAGAGCCTATGAAACTGTCACATAATGAAATGTAATTAATAAAATTTATATAAAAAAAGAAAAAAATAAAGCTGGAGGAATCATAATTCCAGACCTCAAGACATACTACAGAGCAGTGGTAATCAAAACAGTCTGGTACTGGTACAGAAACAGAGAAGAAGATCAGTGGAACAGAATAGAAACTCCAGAAGGGAGCCCACACATGTACAGTCAACTAATCTTTGACAAGAAAACTGAAAACAACCCAAGGAAAAAGCCCGGTCTGTTCATCAAATGCTGTTGGACAATTGGATAGCGGCTTGCAGAATTAGAGGCAAGACCCTGTTACATTGTACAAAAGTCAGCTCTAAGTGAATCAAGGACCTAAAGCTACACTCAGAAATCATCAAACTATCAAAGGAAAACATAGGAAGCACTCTCCAAGGAATAGGAATGGGGAAAGACTTCTTGGAAAAGATGCCAGAAGCACAGGCAGTCAAAGCCAGAATAATCAAAAGGGACTATAGCAAACTCAGATGCTTCCGTACAGCAAGGGAAACAAGTGACAGCGTGAAGAAGCAACCAACAGAATGGGAAAAAAAATCTTTGCATACTACACATCTGATAGGGGACTAATATCCAGGATTTACAAAGAATTCAGAAACCCAGGGACAGTGGAAAAAAAAAAGCAACAGCAACAACAAAGTCTGTGAAGAAATGGGGGAAGGAAATGAACAGACGTTTTGCAAAAACACAGATTCAAATGGCAGTGCAGGAAATGCTGGGTTCCCTGCCACGCATCAGTACTCTGCAACCTTGCACATTCCTGGAGCCGCCTCTGCCAAGCTTTCAGACTGTGAGTGGGCACTGGCCTGCTGCCTGTCTTATCGTTAAGAGCACAAACATGTTATACCCTGGTATTTTTTAGTAACTAACAAGATCCCATCATTTTATGATTTATTTGTGTGAAAGACAGAGTTGGGATGGGGGACTAACAGAGAAGTGTGTACATGTGCACACGTGTCTACACACAGGCGCACACACACACACACATCTTCTATTCACTGATTTACTCTTCAGATGACCACAAGCAGCTAAGGCCAGGGGATCCAAGAGCTTGTGGTCCTCTCCCATGGGTGACTGAGTCCCAGACTTAAACTATTGTTCACGGTGCTTTCCCAGGAGCATTAACACTTGGAGTTGGATCAGAAGTGGAACAGCCAAGACTTGAACTGATGCCCATGTGTAGCCAGTGCTGCAGGCTATGACTTAACCTACTAAGACATAGCACCACACAGTCTATTTTTTAAATTTGTTTATTTTTATTGGAATGGCAGACATACCAAGAGGAGGAGAGACAGAGAGGAACATCTTCTGTTGCTGGTTTACTCCCAAGTTCACTCCCCAAGAGGGCAAAATGGCCAGAGCTGAGCTGATACGAAGCCAGGACTCAGGCATTTCAGGCCCCAAGCAGGGAGTTGGGTGGGAAGTGGAAGGCGAGGCTACAAACCAGCACCCATATGGGATCTTGGCACATGCAAAGCGAGGGATTTATAGGCTGTTGTGCCAAGCCCCACATATACTTCTTTTATAACAAATGCAAATGTTGGGCCTGGTGTGGTAGCCTGGCACGTAAGTCCTGGCCTTGCACACGCCGGGACTCCCATATGAGCGCCAGCAGCCCTGCTTCCCATCCAGCTTCCTGCTTGTGTCCTGGGAAAGCAGTCGAGGATGGCCCAAAGCCTTGGGACCCTGAACCTGCGTGGGAGACCTGGAAGAAGCTCCTGGCACCTGACTTCAGATGAGCTCAGCACTGCCCATTGCAGCCCCTTGGAATGTATCGGCAGATGGAAGATCTTCCTCTCTCCTCCTCTCTGTATATCTGTCTTTTCAATATAAATAAGTAAATCTTAAAAAAGCAAATGCAGGGTCCAGCATGATAGTGTAGTGGTTAAGGTCCTTGCCTGGTACACGCCAGGATCCCATATGAGTGCCAATTCATGTCCCAGCTGCTCCACTTCCCATCCAGCTCCCTGCCTGTGGTCTGGGAAAGCAGTCGAGGACAACCCGTAGCCTTGGGACCCTGCACCCATGTGGGAGACCTGGAAGAACCTCCTGGCTCCTGGCTTCGGATCAGCTCAGATCCAGCTGTCGCGGCCGCTTAGGGAGTGAACCTTCAGACAGAACATCTTCCTCTCTGTCTCTCCTCCTCTCTGTATATCCACCTTTCCAATAAAACAAACAAACAAATAAATAAATACATCTTTAAAAAAACAAATGCAAATGTCCAGTAATGAAATAGGCAGCTCCTTGAGATGCCTGCCAGTGAAGATATGGAAGCAAAGACAAAGTAGCCAAGATGCTACAGTTCTTACAGTAATCAAAGCATTGCATTAGAGTCTGGGCACAGGATGAGTAATAAGGCATTTGTTATGCCTCTAAGACTATACAGAATGTTATTGAATTGGTATTAATACGGAAAAGTTATTTTTCTATTTTATTTTTAAAAATTGATCTTTTAGAGGGGCCAGTGTGATGGCTCAACTGGCTAATAATCTACCTTACAAGTGCCAGCATCCCATGTAGGCGTTAGTTCTAATCCTGGCTGCTCCACTTCCCATCTCGCTCCCTGCTAGTGGCCTGGGGAAGCAGTGGAGAAGAATGCAAAGCCTTGAGACCCTGCACCCTCATGGGCGACCTGGAAGAAACTCCTGCTCCCTGGCTTGGCATCAGCTCAGCATTGACTATTGCAGTCATCAGGGGAGTGAAACCGTGGCTGGAAGATTTTTTCTCTCTGTCTCTCCTTCTCTTTATAAACCTGTCTTTGCAATAAAAATAAATAAATCTTTAGAAAACATTTATTTATTTGAAACAACAGCATTGGAGAGATGGAGGGATCAAAGGAGGCAAATCGAGATAGGGAGATCGTGACGTCATTCTGCTAGTTCATTCATGACATGGCTGCGGGAGTCAGTTCTAGAACTGGCTGACATCAGGAGCCAGGAACTGCTGCCAGGCCTCCATGTGCGTGGTACAAACACATGTGCGTGGGCCATCTTTCACTGCTCTTTCAGGCATGTTAGCAGGGAGCTGGACTGGGAGTGCAGCACAGTACTGCCACGGGATGCTGACATCGCAAACAAGCCCTTCACCAGAGGCACCACAATGCTGGCTCCTCTTTTGTATTGTAAGAACAAAAAAACCCTCCCCTTTTTTTTAAAGATTTATTTTATTTCTTTTATTGGAAAGTCAGATATATAGAGAGGAGGAGAGACAGAGACAAAGATCTTCCATCCAATGATTACTCCCCAAGCTACCGCAACAGCCAGAAGCCAATCTGACGGCAGGAGCCCCTTCCGGGTCTTCCATGTGGGTGCAGGGTCCCAAGGCTTTGGGCCATCCTCGACTGCTTTCCCAGGCCACGGGCAGGAAGCTGGATGGGAAGTGGGGCTGCTGGCACCCATATGGCATCCTGGCAAGAGCAAGACGAGGACTTTAGCCATTAGGCTACAGTGCCAGACCCAAAGGAAATCCTTGTGTAAAGCAGCTATATCTTAAGTCTCACAAAAAGTCGGAATACTCCTCAAAAACTAGGAAAGTCTACAGAATTTTTACAGGATTTTTTTCCCTTCGAATTTCTAAGATTTTGTAACCTGAACCACCCACCACAGTGTCAATTAATTATTCTGTATCTTTTTTTTTGTATTTTTTATGTGCAAATTCCAATTATAAAATAATGAGACTTATTTTCTCCAATATGTCTTTCAAGCTCAGTGTCATTTTATTTTGACCTTTTCAAGTGGTTTGACTACCACATTCAGTTATAGTCAGTATCTAACAAATCTTCCCTTCCACATCCAGAAGCCGAATTCAGTCTGCAGTGACACCATGTTTGAGGGCTCAGGATTACACTGGAGCAAGGTTGCAATGCTATTCATTATGTCACCTTTATTTGGCCTCTTGTTGGCTCTGATTAATTTGTCAGAAAGGAAAGAAATGGCTAGAAAAATAAACCTTTGCAATTTACCTGTCCTGGTTGAGAAAAAAATTAAATTCTCTTTTGTTTACTAGTACTGTGACTGCGTTTTAAGAGGGAGCTAAAGAATCAGGTGATTTCATGCAAATCTTTTTCATCAGGATTTGGCTGACTTTCTTCTATTGTTAATCTGTCTAGAGTCCTTTTGTCCTCCTAAGCTCTAGCCCAGTTGAACAAAATAGCTTTTGTAGATACTGTCTTCTACAAGGCTTCTTGGGGAAAAATGAAGAAAACTGTTAGCTCTCTAGCACCAGGCATGTGCTAGGCCCTTGGAGAGAATTCTTTGTATGATTATCTTGTTAATTTTACAGAGCAGTTTGTCGGGGTAGGCTGTGTTTGCACTTTACAGAGACTCAGAGATGTCAGGTAACAGCCTTGTGAAGCAACTGGTGAAGTGATTATAAGGTGATGTAATACGAGATGTCCTGCTTTGCTCTTAACGAAACGTTAATTCTCATTACTGTTAAATCTGGATCTAGACCAGTGTCGTTAATCCAAGCCCGCTTCTGTCCGTGTCTGCTGTGGACCACGAGGTCTTGCCAGCTTCTGTCCGTGTCTGCTGTGGACCACGAGGTCTTGCCCACTTCTGTCCGTGTCTGCTGTGGACCACGAGGTCTTGCCCCCTTCTGTCCATGTCTGCTGTGGACCACGAGGTCGTGCCCGCTTCTGTCCGTGTCTGCTGTGGACCACGAGGTCATGCCCACTTCTGTCCATGTCTGCTGTGGACCACGAGGTCTTGCCCGCTTCTGTCCGTGTCTGCTGTGGACCACGAGGTCGTGCTTACATCATGACCCAGTGTGCCTTCTTCCTTCCCAGCATCCGTTTCACCACGCTTTATCTTTGTGTTTAGATACCACCCTGATTTTGAGCCCCTGTGTGTTGGAAAGGGTTTCCATTTTCCTCTTTGTAGCTGCTGAAGTGACTACAGAGAATTGCATTTTTGTGCTCACTGTTCTTAATTAGAGGCCCGTGAATTAAGATAAATATGTTTTTCATTTTACAGTGGAAAACTATTTATGTCCTGAACGTGCCTGGCAACTGTGCCACAGTGGAGGGGCTGGGAAGAGCGCTGTCCCATGCGAGGATCTAATTAAGGCTGCCCACCTCCCCCTGGTGCTGCTGGCACTCTGAGAGTGACAATGGCAGTCATTAGGCCAAGGCTGGGCGGCTGCTGGCCTTCCCTCTCTGCTACTCTCTCTCATCACTCTGGCACAAAGGTGATTGTGAGATAAAGGTGGTTGGCGATAAGCTGTCTCTCACGTACCTGAAAGTGAAACATGAATTCCCTTGTAAAGATGTCTTCTGAGGCCACTCCCACATCCGTAGCAGGAAGGAGACACAGCCTTGTCGCTACTAGTCTAGGGTTGGTACCACGTAAGAAGCCTGTGGGTAGTCATGTACCAAAACTCCCGTTGGTCCCTATCCACTTGTAGCTTCTCCATAGCGCTTACATCTTCCTTCCGCATAGAGCAGCTCAAAACCCTTTTCCTTTGTCTTGATACTTCTCTACACAATTGTTCTTTGTTAGAATTCCATGTAAGCTCCCCATTCTGGGTGCTCCTGTAAGTTGCTTGTTCCTGAGTCCCTCCTGTGTTTATGCGCATCGCGCGCCTTGAACTCCTGCTCTTCTCTTGTTGGTCTTTGGTCAGACTTACTCATAGGATCCAAGGCGGAACACCTGGGCAGACACAAGGGGAAAGTTTTTCCTCTTCTATGTGATTTCTCTGAATTTCCTCTATTATCTAACTTGCTGTTGAACTCAGAATTTTAAAACTCTCTTTTGTGGCACTGTAGAAAATTTGAGAAAGCCCATGCTATCAATTTGTTAATTCAGAAGAATTTATATTCTATTCCATTTTTTTTGAAAAAGTATTTATTTGGAGTGTAAAGTTAGAGCCAGAGAGAGGGAGGGATAAAAGGAAGGAGAAAGAGAAAGAGATCCTGTATTTGCTGGTTCACTGCCCAGAGAGCTGCAACAGCCGGAGCTGGGCTTGTCCAGAGCAGGAGCCTGGAGCTTCTCCAGTCTGCCATGTGCTGCAGGGTCCCAGGCACTTGGATCGTCTGCTGTGCTATGCTAGGGAAATTAGCAGGCAGCTGGATTAGAAGAACAAGAGACTAGACCTGGTGCCAGGCAGCAGCTTTACCCACTCCGCCACAGCACCTGTGCCTCTCATCCCTTTTTTGAACTGTTTTATAACTCAAAAATGATTCCCCAAAATGTTGTATATTTACTACTGAATTTTCTTCACATGAAATAAATTTCTGTGGTTTGGTTAGGAAGAGGGAAAGATACTCCTTGTGGAGATTCTAGAATGCATTCTTCCATCTCACTGAGTGAGCTTATGACTTTATTTTACCTAATACTGCCGGAGCCCAGCTGCAGCCAAGTTCGGAGCTCGGGAAGGGTGCGTGGAGTCAGCGATACAGAAAGACACAGACACTGTCACTTCGTGTGCTCTTGCTACAGCTCAAGAAGAAGCTGTCCTTTTTAATTACTCAGACTCCTCACAAGCTTCTGCGCAAACAACTGATTGTTTTGATTTTACTTCAAGACTAAGGGGGCATGTACAGACATTTGAACATTCCATTTTCACTTCGGGGCTAAGCAGGTGCCCCTAAAGATAATTCTGCAAAATATTGTATTCATATTCTTCAAAGCAAGCCATTATTCATTCTTCAGTAGTAGCCATGGAGCGACAGCCAGGACTCCAAGGCCAAGGCACATGCGATTACCTGCTAATCAGTAATACATTCCTACCACATTTCTGTTTCTACAATTTACCCATTATTTAATGGGAAAATAGGTTACAAGGGGAAAAACGTAAAAACCCAAGACAAAAGTTTCAAATGTTAAATCCCCCTGCAACTATAGGCTCTACAACCCCATAAACAATGAAACAATAATTAAAAGCATATTTCTTTGATAAAAGCATCCTTAATTCCTCTAGCTAAAAATTATAAAAGCGGCTAAAACAGTTACATTTTTTATGCTCCAAAGAAATCGCAGACAGGCTAGCCTTTGAGATAACAGTAACTATATTTATTACCATAGCAGTTTCAGCTCTTATTCCCATAACTTGTATTAACATTTAGAATATTTATCAAGCCCTTTCCCAGAAGGTGTGCTACATGTCTGGGCCAGATTCTGAGGCAATGGTTAAAATACCCAATAAGATGTCCAGAACGGCAAGGACATAATTGTGCCCTTGTGTGTAAATTGTCAAAGGCCCACTCACCAAGACATTATCAGTGACATTAACCCTCAAGCTCACATCAGTTGCAAAAACGATCTCACAGGGGAAACAACAATGCCTCAATAGATTACAGAATTCTTAGTGGGGTGCCTGAGTGTCCATGCAACCAGGGGGTGAAACAGCGTCAAGGTGCTCAGAGAGGAATCCACTGGGCCCTACCAAACAGCTGCAAGCTCCCCTGGGCCCTGCCAAACAGCTGCAAGCTCCCCTGGGCCCTGCCAAACAGCTGCAAGCTCCCCCCAGCCTTGCCAAACAGGAGAGCTGTTCTCTTCACTCCTTCTTGTCATCCACACCTACTGCACGGACCCCAGCATAATACCAACATCCTGTTTGGAAAGGACAACCCAAAAGTAAAACCAGGAATGTAGAATTATAGAAATTTTATTAGAGAAGATGAAGGATTTTTGAGGAAAGCGTGGTAGAGATTGGGGAACTAAAATGCGTGGCTGCTTTTTATAGCTCTTTTATGTGCCATTTTATTAAATGCACCTAAATATTTTAAGTATGACTTTGTTTCAATCTAAGAGATTGTATTTTAAATATTATATTCAATGTCTAGTATGTATGGGTTTGTTTTTATTTGAGAGATAGGGTGAGGGAGATGCAAGATAGGATGAGAGAGAGGAACAGAGAGCGAGCTAGAGAGAGAGCTTCTGTTTGATAGATCATTCATGGCCCATGCTGGACCAGGCAGGAACCAGGAACTTGGTTCAGATCTACAAGGCTGGCAGGTACTCAGTCATTTGAGGTATGCTCACTGCTTCCCAGGGTCTGCATTAGCCAGAAACTGGAACAAGAACCCAGCACTGGGTATTGAATCCAGGGCACTTAGAGGAGGCCAACCTCACGACGCCCGTCTTCCCTTCCTTAGTAAATCAGACACCCACGCCAGTACATATAATTTTAACTTGTTTTGTGGTCATCAGAGCCAAACCACAGTTGCTAGTTTGATTGATTTTACATCTTTTTGTTGCAGATCTTTAGATAAATTCTTTGAGCAAACATTTGACACAATAGTTAACTCAGAGCTTGAGATGGTAACATCCCACACCCAAGTGCCAGATTTCAGTTCTAGCCCTGTTTCAGACTAATCCAGACCCTGCTGTGACAGGCATTTGGGAAATGAACCAGTGAATGGAAGTTCTCTGACTTTATATCTGTCCCTCTAATAAAAAATGAAAAGATAAAAAGTGAATCAGAATAATCCTATAAGCTAAAGAAACATTAGATTCTTTCCTATGCAGGGCATTCAGTGTTTGAATTATTAGAATGCGCGGTTCAGATACTGGGGACTGTTCTTCCAGTTCCACTTCCTGCTAATGCGCATTCCGGGAGGCAGAAGGTGGTGGTCCATGAGCTTGGGTTCGCACTGCGCCTGTGAGATACACAGATGACCTTCCAGACTTCAGGAACCAGCTTGGCTCTCTTAGGCTTTTGGGGGAGTGAACCAGTGGATGGATAGATGACCTCGCTCTTTGCCTTTCAGATAAAATCAAAGATAAACATTTAAAATATGTCAATAAAAAATAAATGTTTCTTTTAGATGTCAGAATGCTCCCTTGTTCTTAAATGTGAAGTGTCTAGCAGTGCTTTTCATCATACATAGCAATAGCACAATCTTTTTAAGCAAAATTTCATGCAGAATACCAGCTTGTAAGCAACGCAAAAATGGCCCGGTTCTCTGTGTGGGGGTGACTAGGGATAAATTTATCTATTCAGGGGTATTCATAATTTATTTATTTAGGGGTAAATAAGAAAGGTCCAGGTCTCTTCTGTCTTCTTTATCATCTCATCTTTCTAGAAGAACCTACCCTTACCCTGGACAACCCAGCAAACATTTTCTGTAAAACCTTAGAGGCTTAAAATTTGTTTTTCTATGTATGTACTGTTCTAATGCTTTTGCTAATTTTGTTTAAAATATTTACCTTGAATACTTCTGAAAAATCATTTTTCACTAGTTTTTAAAATTATTATTATTATCATTTTATGATACAATTCCATAGGCCCTGGGATTTTCCTTACCCCCTCCCCAAATACTTTCTGCCATGCCACTCAGGTTCCCTGTATTATTACAATAGTATTGTTCTTCATAAACAGTCATATGTCCATCTTTGCAGGCATGGACAATGGCAGAGTCCAGTATCCTACTGTCAAGATGTAGTTAGCAATTTCATTGGGAATCCACCTTTGATCTGGAAGTAGAGATGCTTACTGCATTGTATCCTCACATCTGGAAAATTATTTTTATAAGTAAAAGAATTGGGACTGGCATGATGACTCAACAGGTTAATCCTCTACCTTGCAGTGCCAGCTTCCCATACGAGTGCTGGTTCATGTCCCAGCTGCTCTACTTCTGATCAGTTCCTACTTATGGCCTGGGAAGACAGCAGAGGATGGCCCAAGTCCTTGGGCACCTGCACTACATGGGCTCCATGTGCTTAGACCTCTGCCTGCATGTGGGAGGGCTGGAGAGAGTTCCCGGCTCCTGACTCCAGCCTGACACAGCTCTCACCATTGTAGCCGTCTGGCAAGTGAACCAGTGGGTAGAAGATCTCTCTCTCTCTCTCTCTCTCTCTCTCTCCTTCTCTGTCTCCTTCTCTGTCTCCTTCTCTCTCTGTGGTTCTCCCCTTCAGACAGATAAATCTATCTATCCATATATATAGAAAGTGAATATGTTGGAGGAACTCATAGGACATGGTAAGAAATTTCCTTCAAAAATAATCTTTAATTTTAAAACATTTTCCCCAAGATTTAAAAAAAGAAACCAAACAATATTTTGTTAAAAGAAACAATGTCTCTTTTAATTTCTCTCCCATAGCCTCAATTCTCTCATTTATTTCTTTAGGCAAGATTAAAGAGATCTATTAAGAAATCACCTATTTTGACATTTTGATACTCTTATTCATCAGAGTATGAAACTAAGATTCAGGAAGGAAAATTCAAACAGACGAGCAGCTTGGGGAGGCCTCCTGGGCCTGAGCCTTGTCTCCGTGCTGTGCACAGCTCATCTGGAGAAGCTGGCGTGCTCCTTCTGAGATGGGGACAGTGGCAGAGCCAGAACCCCGAGCACAGAGCAGGTTCGAACAGCAGGAAGAGACTACTGCACACGGTGGTCTCCGCTCACTTGTAGTGGGCTACAGTCGATTATGCACATCAGAGAAATTAACATAGCTCTGTAGTGGGAACACTGAACAGTATTAAATGTGGACAACTGTGGGTTATAGCCCTAATAGGGAAGGATTTATTTGACCAGGAATTGTCAGTATTTTGGACTATGAACAGAGTGTTTATCAAAGCCCATGCAATGAGAAAGTTAGTTTTGTTTTGAGAATCTCAATTGTAGCACCTCTTAAAATGTATATTCTTCGTATTATGTAGGTTTTTGTTCGGTACTTAGTCGTAGCCATGCTTCCCTCTGTACTGAAATGCTTCCTCACATCCTGGCATTGGGAGACATCATTTTTGCATGAACGCTTGGGCTCAAGGGTGTGTCACTTTTAAAATGCCCATACGTCGCTCTTGGGTCGATGCTGTTAGCATTTCACTCCAACACGTCTCTTGAGCAATCTGAAAGGATCACTACATCAGGTCAGACCTATCTGCTCTCGTTATTAGAAGGCTGGAGTGAATAAAGGTCAGCCTCTTCGATGGCTGGCTGCTCTTCCTGTGAGCATCAGCTGTTAGGGGAAGCTAGTTCATCTGTCTGCGGGTTGAGGATGCAACTGCAGAAGCCGTCAGACTAATACTGATTGAAGGTGGACTGGGAGGAGGACGCGCGGCTGTCCTACGGCTTGCCATTGGCTTCTTATTACGGCATTCTCCCCTGAGACGCACCCTGCATGCTCATTCACCTCCCTCCTTCTCTTGCTTCCGCTTGCTTTCTTGCCCCTCATTACTGATTCACAGCGAGAGGCGGCAGCCAAGGCAGCAGCAGCCAAGGCAGCAGCAGCAGCAGCAGCGCTGCTCGTCACGAACCACGGATTGCAATGAACTCATCCTTTTCTCCTTGCAGATTCACAACTGTCCTGGCGTGC
Source organism: Ochotona princeps (assembly GCF_030435755.1). Taxonomy (NCBI): domain Eukaryota; kingdom Metazoa; phylum Chordata; class Mammalia; order Lagomorpha; family Ochotonidae; genus Ochotona; species Ochotona princeps. The sequence continues at coordinate 161,042,739 of NC_080833.1, forward strand.
TGGCGGCGGCTGCTGCTGCCTGCTCACGCACAGACCCACGCACACATTCTCTCTAACACACATGCACACTCACATGCTCTCACATGCTAGATCCTTCTGAACAGCTGGTCTGTCTGTATTCAGACCTCTGAACTCTCCTGCATCGCCCCTGGTCGTTTTCTTGCATTCGATTGCTTTTGCTGTTTTTTATTTGCCATCGGTTTTTCATTTCATTTTCATCCGCCAGTTTACTTCGGGGCTCTTGCACAGTGGATAATTAAGCCAAAATGTTTTTCTTGTGGAGGCATTAGCTGGCAATTCCCACTCCAGACTGGCTTGTGCATCCTCCCGGGCAGACCTGAGCCCGGCTCCTCTGCCGCCGCAGTTGTTAGCATTGTGGGTAAGAGATCCGCTCTGCCTCACTCTGGATACCTGCCTTCTGCTCATGGAGGAAGGGGCGCCTTGCCCAGCCCCAGCTGCCAAGCTCACGCCTCCTGTCAGAAAGTCCCAGGACATGCACGACGAGAGGAACAAGGTGGTGAATGAGTACGCTTGTCGAGTGCTGGAACTCCTGGGGATGGGGCATCGACTGTTCGTGCCTCGGCTTCTGGCGGTGAGACTGCTTTTCATTGAACTTCGTTTGTGGGAATCTGCTGCCCTGGGTGAGGATCCCTCTTCTCCCTGGCAGAGGCGTGTGGTCTCCTCTTTCCTTCTTCTCCCCGTTCTGCTGAGTGACCGCTGCCGTGCAGCTCGTTTGGAGCCTTAATTGGCTAGAAGAGATCATGGCTCTTTTCTGGAGTCCAGGGTTACACCGGTGGCATTATCTCTGTGGCAGCAAAACCATGATTTTCTAGCTGAGCAAACTCAGCAGCAAAGCGGAATTCCTAAGTGCTTGGTACAGGCATTCTGTCATTTTATCTCCAATGGGTTAAATTTCACAACAGACATAGTTACTTATCTGGACAATGTGTGGTTTGCTTTCCAACCTCCCCCCATTTGGTTGCCAATTTGATTGGGGGAGAGGAAAGGATGTAGAGAATTTTGTCATCTAAATATCTTTGGGGTAGGAAATGGTAGGTTTTTCTCCTGGCATGATTGACCGGTGTGTCTAAAGCAGCTCGAAGGTGCTGGGTCCATGCTCTGAGTCTGGGAAGTCAGGATTGCTTGGTACTTGATTTTTCTGAGCAAGAAAAATAATCGTTCTTCTTCATTTCCTATCAAGGGTTAAAATTAAATACCCACAATCACTGTTGCAGGGGTTCTTTCTCAGTGGTTTGAGAACTGTACCTAGCAACTGTTCTGTAATATAATTGGTCTATAGGAATCCTATGCCATTATGTGGTAATAATACACAAGAATAATTAAGTTTGGTGTTGTCTATAGAATGGAATTTAATATTCCAGACTATTTGCCTGTTATGGGTTTCTCATATTCTAGTCTCCTCAGCACAATATTTATTTGACTAAATTTAATCATGTCCTCTCACGTCTCACCCAGTAAATTTCATCTCTGTTTATACTTACATTTACAATGAGTAGTTCCATCTTTGAGTGTAGATTTGCACACAAATATAACCTCTTGTCTGTTATAACAGATGTGTTAGGTGGCCATATACATAAGACGTTTCCCACCCTAAAGGAGATCTGCTTACCACTACAATGGGAAGCCCGATGCTGTGGCTAACGTGCAGTTGTAGGGGGTGTTTTTTTAGAGAAATCTGGTTCTCTATCAGTAAAGGAAGAAATCGGAAGAACTCAGTACATATGTTTTTGTGCCCAGGCGAGGTTATTTTCTTCCCAAATGCCATTTTTAATAAAAGAGAAAACTGAAGAGTCATGATTCCATTGGAAAGGAGTTTTGTTTCATTTTGTTTTAATTGATATAAGAAGCATTTTATTTCAAGAGTCTTGACACAATGAAGTTTTAAAACACATTTCAGTAAATTCCCTGCCCCTCTTAGGGATCAGTCATGGTTTAATATATTTACATATCTTAAAAAAGACTACACAACTTTGTGACTCAGGGGTGACTTCCCTTGGTAACTTTCTGGTAATCCTGTCTTTGGCATTGATATTTTTCCATGCACTGAAGGAAAACATAAATTGATAACCAAGAAGAGCTCTCCTACTGAAATCAACTTCAGAGGTGAATACATACTGCCTCTAGTCAAGACAAACTTCAGCAGTTAAATTCACACGGGGTCGAGTCTCCCACTTGAGGCATTGGGAGATCATCCTAGGCATTTGTATATGCGCTGGTACAGAATTTGGTGGGTTGCCAAGTTAGGTGTCTGAGGAAAGGGCGTCTCTCAGGTTCTTGTCACTCTTAGTATTCAGAGCCTAGATGGGGATGCTACTTGGATTCCATGTGGAAGGTACATGTGTGTTGTCTCAAGGCCATTGGAACCCTCTGACTGTTACATACAGTTGTACTTGGAATATGATTCATGAATCAGGAATGATCTGCATTTCATAAAATCATATACCTTTTCATAATTAGGAGTATGGCTTTTATCCAAAGAGTAACTACTCACAGTTCAGTCCGCGTGCCAGTGGGAAGTAGAGCGGTTCAGCCTTGTGTTCTCGGACCAGCTGATGATGTGGTATTGATGGCTAATCCACACAGGGAAGTCCTGGAGGAATCCTGCCTTGTGTTGGAATCTTTCCAGTTCTAGTCAAGAGGGCAAGCACCAAAGTTTTAAGACGTGCCTCTGGTTTTTTGATCAAATTTTAAACATGGGTACATATTGTACAAACATGCATGAATATTTTATTTAAAGATTGCAATGTTTTCCATTGTAAGACAGATTACTTTAAAAAGATAAGTGGGTGGGGATATACCCAGGCCGCACTGAAGATGTGGATGCTGGGCCTTTTTCACTGTTCCCTGATTGACAGCAGGATCATGCAGCTACCAGAACACTGTGCTCCTATGACTCTTGGTTAGAAGGAAGCCAAGTTGAATAAAAGAAACACATTGGGGATTTTTGCTTATCATCCTGTAAAGGCACACCACATACAGCATGACTTTCCTTTAATAAGCCAGGTATAAATACTTCATTTTAGATACATTCTTACGTCATAAATGTTTTATGCAGAGTCGCCAACCATGTTTCCTCAGTGAAATTAAACCACCAAAGCAAGAGATAGAAATATCCTCAATACCAGCTAACTAGTATCACTTCTTTTAAATCCTGTGCAAAAACTCTTACATTTCTTTCTCTTTTTTTTTAATTGAATAACCTGAAAGAATAAACCCTAGACTTTTTTTTTTTTAATTTTTTTTTTTTAAGATTTTATTATTATTGGAAAGCTGGATATACAGAGAGGAGGAGAGACAGAGAGGAAGATCTTCCATCCGATGTTTCACTCCCCAAGTGAGCCGCAACGGGCCGGTGCGCGCCGATCCGAAGCCGGGAACCAGGAACCTCTTCCAGGTCTCCCACGTGGGTGCAGGGTCCCAATGCATTGGGCCGTCCTCAACTGCTTTCCCAGGCCACAAGCAGGGAGCTGGATGGGAAGTGGAGCTGCCGGGATTAGAACCGGCGCCCATATGGGATCCCGGGGCGTTCAAGGCGAGGACTTTAGCCGCTAGGCCACGCCGCCGGGCCCAAACCCTAGACTTTTAAATAATGATGTATCACCCAAGAATAGTGAGGAGGTTGGAATACAAGCATCTGGAGCTAACATTGAGATGCTAGAACTGTTTCCACCTACTGAAGTAAGAAAGTATCACTTGAAAATGTGACACCATTGCACTGAATTTTTCAGTGGGAAAAACACATTCAAAATGGTATCAGCAGGAGCACCTGGCCACAGTCCATGTTCTGTAAGTGCATGAAATTTGCAAAAAGCAGAACTTCTGCTCCGCTCATGTTTATAATCTCCCTTTTCCCCTCTGAGTATTTTTGTTTTTGAATATGAATAAAACGTGATTGTCACAGCATTGCACAAAGTACTTTGGCCACAGTTTTGGTACTGATCTGCTGGTTGTTTTCGCTGTGAGTGTATAGGCCTCCCCACCCAAGCAGGCTAGAGCCAGCCTGTGGGAGCTAAGCTTTCATTTCAGTAACACTCTCATGCGTCCCACTTAGGTTTGGTTTGGTTTGGTTTGTGTTGTTAATTTGTAGATGTGCTTTTTTTTAAAAAAATTTATTTTTATTTGGTAAGCAAAGTTACACAGCAAAACAGAGAGAGAGAAAGAGAGAGGGCGGGAGAGAGAGAGGTCTGTCTGCTGGTTCACTCCCTAAATAGCCACAATAGCTGGAGCGGAGCCAATCCAAAGTCAAGAGCCAGGAGCTGCTTCTGTTTCTCCCACGTGGGCTCAGGGTCATCGTCCACTGCTTTTCCAGGTCATAAGCAAGGAGTTGGACTGGGAGTGAAGCAACTGGGATGGACTCAGACTAGCGCCCAATACTGCTCTTCCCTGACTTTTGTTCTAAAAGCAATATAAAAAAAGTAAGAATTTTGCTATTTCAATGAATTCTCCTTACCTGTTGGAATCCTGTATAGTGAATATGGGCAGTAGTGATAACCCAGAAGCCAACACAATCTCCCTGAGTACTTGGTTTCATTCTTTAAGTATTAGTCTGCCTTTTAGGGATATGTATTATTTTTATTCATGTGAGAAGATAAACAGGAAGACAGAGAGATGATGTCATCAGCTGATTCACTCCCGTGAATGCCTCCCCCAAGAGCCAGGACAGGCATTAGGAGCTGGGAATCCACTCCATGCCCTCACCTGCTGCTGCCCAGGCTGGCATTAGAGGAAAACTGGAGTCAAGAGTCACAGCAGGGAATTGAACTCTGGTACTTTGATACGGGAGGCCTGTGTTTTAGCTATTAAGACTAAAGATCTTCTCACAAATGGATACATTTTCAGAACTTGAGTCTTTCCATCAAAGATCGTATGTTAGAAGCCTCTCCTCATTGTCAGAGAGAGTATTAGTATTCATATAATTATAAAGTAAATTATAGCCATTAATTATCTCCATAATGGGTATGTGTGAGGACCGTATAACCCTGGTTGAAGTCATGTTTTTGTTTCCATAGAAAGCACTACCACCTATATTATAAACTACTAATGTTAGATTTATCTGTGGATGTTGTAGATCCAGTATATTGAACAAAATACTATGTACATGATGCTAGAAATTTTAGTAAATGTATGTGTAAAGAACAGGAAGATGAGTAATGTAACAAAATGTTAATCATATTTGTATTTGTATGGAAGGGCATTATGTTGGGATTTGTAAGAATATGTATATATTTTCCATGGAGTAGGTGTTACAGGACAGTGGATTGAGTTAGCACTGGGAGTGTCCATGTCCTGTATCAGGTTGCCTGGCTCTTGTCCTGGCTACTGGACACTTCCACAGCAGTTCCTGAGGGGGTTTGTAGGTGATGACCCACGTGCTTAGATTCCTGCCACGCACCTGGGAGACCGAGGTTGGGTTCCAGGCTCCTGGCTCTGGCCCATCCCCGGCTGCTGTGTGCACTGGAGGAAGTAATCAACAGTAAATCAGCAGATGAAGGTCTCTTTCCTGTGTCACTCTGTTTTACAAATAATATTTTTAAAAAGTGTTCCTTTTGTGAGGCTGAGGCCTTAACATATAGGCACATAAACACACACTATCATTGAAAAATAAAATATTATTTTTAAAAAGCTGAATGGCAATCTGATGAGCCATAGCTTTGTTCTTAATCTGTGAACAAGAAGTATCTATGCCTCACTTGTAGAGAGGAAAACCTTTTAGATGTAGTTGTCAGAAAATGGAGAGTTGGTCTCATGAGCTCAGGATCTGCTTAAGGTGTTACAGTGGCCTTTGAGTTGATGGTAATTATGAAGTCCTCTTACAGATAGAACGTTGAAAAAAATAAAATAAAAAGATTAAAAATAAAAAAGCAGATAGAACGTTGGAGAGAACAGCCCAAGAGAATCAAAATAGGACTGCAGGTTGCCTTCTAGAATCCTGAAAAACATTGTTTCTGTTTGTGTGTTTTATCCTGAGTAGCATTTCTTTCTTCCACAATGACATTAGCTATGTTCTAATCCATGGGAAAAGTATACGTTCTTATTGCTTAGACTGCTTTATAGAACTAAAGATGTCAGCGAGATCAAGGTGCTCGTTTTTAATCACTCAAATATCAGCCTCTGAGCATATTTGAGCAGCACACAGATAACTTCCCAAACTATCATCACTTGCATTTATTTGTTTGGGAGTTTGTAAAATATGCCAGTATGCCTTAACTTGCTTCATTTTCAGAATCTTCAGATTGAAAATGCTCCCATTTGGAAAGAGGGAAAGTCATTCAACACCACGAGTAGCTAGAGTTGTAACTGGAATTCATTTAGTCTCTTCTTTTTTTACAACCTTGTCTGAACTCCTTCAGTGTGCCAACTTCCTCCCGAAGCCAGGGCGAGAGAGCAGGGTAATGTCTACACGTTGTGTATCTGAGCCCACTGCTCCATAGTTGTCAGCACTGCTTTCTTCTCATGCTTGGCTGAGCTGGACAAGCCATGTGATCTGTGAAGGGTGGCACAGGGCACTCTGGGCTCTGGGGTGGAAAAACTCTTCCTTAGCGGCTAAAGTCTCCCCCTGATGGAAGTTCTGTTGCCAGTCCTCCTCTGAGATTACAGAGGTCCTCCAGACGGCACATGTACCAGTGCGGCCATCTCTGCCTGACCAGGCTGTATTAGAAGGTAGGATTTGTCATTCGTGGTCCCAGAATTCTACTTCTGTATGAATTCAAAGGCTAGACTTGAAATTAGGTCTTCAGCAGTATAAGAAAATTAGGTAGCCAAGCCACTGCCCGTAGACAAGGGATTGTCACCTACCATACATGGGCATCTGTTTCTGGATAGCTAAAGTTAGGCCCAGAAGTACCACCTAGACCTTTTGGTGGTACAGAAGGGTTAACCCTCTTTCCTTACAAACCCAGTTGGTAGCCTGTCTAGAGTTTTCTAAACCATCACCAGACAGCTACCCGCCATGCCTATACCTCTGAAAAAGGCAGGCCAGGGATGTCGTGTGTCTGCTGCAGCTGGTGGCTGCATGTCTTTCTAATGGCTCAGCAATTGATTACTTAGTTGGAGGGGATCTCTGTCAGACTGCCTTTTCCAGCTAAGGTGAATTGATGGCATATTAGACAGTCTCTCCATTGCTTCCTGCTACTGTAGCTGTGTTTTTAAGAGGGAGCAAACAAATCTAAGATGGACTGAGGTGTTGTATTTTTTTTTTCCATTGCCACTGTTGGCCTAGTTTTACCTTCTGTTTATCAATACGTTTTTGCACCTAAAGCTGGGCCAATCTTGAGAAGCTGCCTGGTATGTTAATTAATTAATATATTTTTTTCTTTTACATTTTCCTGTTTAAACAGTAAAGGAAAAAATGACATTTATGGCAAAACAGAAATAGAAGTAGATTGTGCTCATTCATCCTGTAACAAGTGTAATGCCTCCTGTGTTCTGGAGGCCGTTTTTGTTGCAGAGGAGCCAGGAGTGAACAGGCTTGGCAAGGGAGAGGCAAGGAAAGCGTCCCCAAGAGAGGAGCAGAGGATATACAACTAGGCAGTACGTGGTGCAGCTTGGCTTTCAGGATGAAGAACCTGAGTGCTCAGTCCTTAAATCGGTGCTATAATATAAATGACAAAAATATGATGTTCTTGTAAAGATCTGGGAGAATATTGTAGGGAGAAGAAACAGTAAGGGCAGAACATCAGCGTAGTAACTGAGCTTGACGTAAACCATCATGAGAAGGCCCGTGTGCCTGGAGCCCTGGAAACAGCGCGATTTGATGAGGCTGTGGGGGGGGGGCACAGCTTCAGATCTGAAAAGCCTCGTGGACCCGAGTGAGGAGTTTGAGTTTTATTGTGAGCACAGTGGAACTCTAAGAGGCCTTTACAACAAGACCATCACCTGGTTTTCAGGGCAGTAGGATGCGGGGAGCAAGGGCAGGAAGAGGGAAGCTGGGCAGCAGGTTACTGCTCAACCCGGAAGTGACAGTGGCTTAGACCAAGCTAGTGGTTGCAGGTATTCAGGCCCTACTATGAGCAGGCGTTTCTCTGACTTGCTATATAGTTTTTTTTTTTCAAGATTTATTTATTTTTATTGCAAAGTCAGAAGTACAGAAAGGAGGACAGAGAGAAAGATCTCCCATCCGCTGATTCACTCCCCAAGCAGCTGCAATGGCCAGAGCCGAGCTGATCCGAAACCAGGAGCCAGGAGCCTCTTCCAGGTCTCCCACGTGGGTGCAGGGTCCCAAGGCTATGGGCTGTCCTTGACTGCTTTCCCAGGCCACAAGCAGGGAGCTGGATGCGAAGTGGGGCTGCTGGAATTGGCATCCATATGGGATCCTGGAATGTGCAAGGCAAGGACTTTAGCCACTAGGCCTGTTATATAATTTTCAATGCAATCTTTAAGAAGTTTTTCTTAAAAGATTTATTTATTTATTTTTCATTCCAGAGGCAGTGACAAAGTGGATGAGACAGAGAAAAGGATCTTCCATTGACTAGTTTAGTCCCCAAGTGGCCACAGAAGCAAGGCTGGGCTAGGCTGAAGCCAGGACCTTGAAACTCCCTTTGGGGTTCCCTCGAGGGTGAAAGGGTCCCTAGGTGTTGGCCCACTTCCTGTTGCTGTCCAGCCACATTAGAAAGGAACTGGGTTGGAAGCAGAGCAGCAACTGTCTGGTCCCGGATGTCAGCATCTTCATAATGGCAGCCCCATAGTCTCCACTGTTAATCAGCATTACGTTCATATTAAAATGTAGTCATATTTTCAAATTTTTTAATTTAATTTTTATGTTTTTCATTTTGTGTTTACTTGAGGCAGAGAGACAGATCTTTCCAGGTGATGGTTCATTCTTCAAATGGCCACAACAGACAAGGACTGAGCCAGCAGTGCCAGCGTCCCACAGGGGTGGCAGGGATACATGTCTGCCAGCCTCACCTGTTGCCTTCCAGTGTGCACATTAGCAGGAACCTGGGATCTCAAACAGAGCCAATGGGATGCTGGCATTGCAAGGAACGTCTTAACTACCAAATGCTGGCCTTGAAGTAATATTCAGAACTAGGGTATAGATTGGAAAACCACATTTTGAATTTCGGAAGTTTCAGGTGACTGAATACTGACTCTAAGACACTCAGTCACTTTTGTGCTTCCTTCTGTTTACACATGCTACCTGAACTCATAGTATTTATTGTGATATTTACAGAAGGTTGTTTATGAAAATATTTATTGTCCTTTTGCAAAAGCGTTGCTGAGGTACGGATGAATTAAGCTGCCCATCAGTGAGACCAGCAGACTATACTGCTGCAGCTTCCTTTCTGGCTCCCTGCTTGTGTGCCTGGAAAGGCCGGGGACATTAACCCAAGTATTTGGACCTCTGCACCCGCGTTGGGGGACCCAGGCGGAATCCTTGGCCTCTGGCTTTGGCCTGACCCATTGCTAGACATGACAGCCATTTAGGGAGTGAGTGAGTAGGGGGAGACCTCTGGCTCTCCACCGCTTCTCTCTGTAACTCTTCCTCCCAAATAAGTCAGTAAGTCTTTTAGAAACAAAATGTTAAGAAAATGTAACCAGTTATGAGGGAGAAAGAACCTGATAAATATTTTGTTTCCTTTTAGTCTTTTTTCTGTGCATACATTTGTTTCCAAGTGGTTATTATATATTTAGAGTTATTTTTAAATATATATATATATTAAAGGCAAAGTGAGAGAGAGGGACCGAGGTGTGGGGGGTTGGGGGGAGGCAGGGGGTGGAGATCTTTCCTCCACTGGTTCATTTTTTAAAATAAAATGTGTCAGCAGTAGTTTTCATAAGAATTATTTTCTTCGTTAGGTTTTTCACAGCATTTTAAAGTTATCTGATTAATTTCTTATTTTCTTCATTTGAGCTACTCTTGTTGAAAAATCCAACTTCCCATTAGGTATTCGTTATGTTACTTTGATGAACCTCGATTATATTATTTATGTCTTCAGCTGGTTATATAATAATATCCTTGAAAGACCCAAGAGAAAGGCAAAGATTAGTCTCAGAATTTAATTTTTTCCTCTTTTTTTGGTCTCATTTTTGTAACTATTCCTGGTACCATCGTAACCTTCAGGTAATATTAATTGGCATGTTAGTTTGTTAATTCTTTTTTTTTAAGATTTATTTGTTTTTATTGGAAAGGCAGATATACAGAGAGGAGGAGAGACAGAGAGGAAGACTTCATCCAATAGTTCACTCCCTAAGTGACCGCTACGGCTGGAGCTAAGACGATCTGAAGCCAGGTGCCAGGAGCTCTTCCAGGTCTCCCACGTGGGTGCAGGGTCCCAAGGCTTTGGGCTATCCTCGACTGCTTTGCCAGGTCACAGGCAGGGAGCTGGATGGGAAGCAGGGCCGCGGGGATTAGAACCAGCGAGCATAGGGGATCCCAGCACATGCAAGGCGAGGACTTTAACCACTACGCTATCGTGCCGGGCCCAAGCTAATTAATTCTTAAACTGCCTCTATTTCATGGTAATTTATTTCTACTTATTAAAAAAATCTTTAAAAACTAGAAATGTTCTTTTTCTTTTTTTTTTTAAGATTTATTCATTTTATTACAGCCAGATATACACAGAGGAGGAGAGACAGAGAGGAAGATCTTCCATCCGATGATTCACTCCCCAAGTGAGCCGCAACGGGCTGATGCGCGCCAATCCGAAGCCAGGAACCTGGAACCTCCTCCGGGTCTCCCACGCGGGTGCAGTGTCCCAATGCATTGGGCCGTCCTTGACTGCTTTCCCAGGCCACAGGCAGGGAGCTGGATGGGAAGTGGAGCTGCCGGGTTTAGAACCGGCGCCCATATGGGATCCCAGGGCATTCAAGGCGAGGACTTTAGCCGCTAGGCCACACCGCCGGGTCCTAGAAATGTTCTTAATATCACCTAAAACTTTTTGGATTGAACTTAGAGCTTACCATAAAGCATGTTTAGGAAAATAGGAATTCTTTTTGTAATATGTTTGTTCTGAGTGCAGGCTAACATATCATGGTGATTTCTGGTGCTTCTCTTGCAGACCTCAAAGGAAGACCTTTTGCAGGCAGATTTTGAAGGTGCCTTGAAGTTCTTCAGAGTCCAGCTTCCAAAGAGATACAGGGCGGAAGAAAATGCAAGAAGATTGATGGAACAAGCATGCAATATTAAAGTAAGATGCATGAATTTATAGATAACAAAGATGGAACTTGAATGCAGAGTAAGTTAGCAAACTGTGGGAAGCTCTTTTCCATAGTTTGCAGGTTTTGTTATTATGTTTAAGGCAATAATGTGCATTAACTAGCTTGTCCGACTTTGAGACTTCTTATCAACGTAATATGTGTGCAGTTTCTGTAACCCGGAAGCTAACAGGATCAGATTGTAACTGCCGTTGGACAGACACTTAATCTTCAAGGTGTGCCATGGGCTGCCGCCATAGTGGTTGCATGACAACACGTTCAGTGCTTAACTTTTGCCATCTGGTTTGGAAATATTTAGGACAAGGCAACTACTTGGACAATACAACACTTTGACTTCTGTAAGGAACGTGTAAAGTTGAGTTTTGATTTTCCTCCCATCCTTGCCAATGTCTGTGGCGATGCTGGTCCATGTCATATATCTGATAAAACTACAAAAAACCGTTAAGTTCATTCAACAGTGAAAATTCAGTTGAAAAATTTGTGGTATTGTGGATTTGAAGGCAATTTTGATGTTAATTCTTTGCATACCAGAGAGTCTTTTCACCTACCCATGACATGAAGTTTAAATTTGTTTCCTAAACAAAACATGAACGGGGTTTATGTACCTCAGCTGAATCACTATATAAGTAAGGAATTTATGTCATGTGTTAACAAGTGAGTAGGAAGAGGTAAGAGATAAGGTAGAGGGAGGAAGTGTTAGGAGACCTCACTGAAGATGGAGACCGGTCAGTCGCGGTGGTGACTAGAGGAAGAACTCCACTTAGAGGCAGCAGCCAGCTAAAAGGCCTTCCAATTGGCTCCTGCCTAGAGATTGTGAGCAGCTGTGAGGAAGCCAGTGGCACCAGAATGAAGTACTTTGAAATGAAAGTAACAGGAGAGCAAGGCAGAATGCTCACAAACAGGCAGAAAATGAAGACCATTGGAGGACCTGGGCCTTCGAGTGGGGTGGAGAGCCCTTGCAGGCTTTGAGTGGAGTAGTGAGATGACCTGTCTTTAGGTTTTAGAGAATCACAAGGCCTAGTTTGTTAACAAAGTAAGAGAAACAAGGACAGCGCCTGGAGGCTTTGAGGGAATCCCATCATGAGACTGGTGGGTTGAACACAGGTTGGTATCGGCGGAGACACGGAATAACGCCTGGGTGGAACCAGCTGGAACCTGGGTTTATTTTGGAGGCGAAGCAGTAAGACTGCACACTGTGTGGAATGTGGTCCTACGGGCTATGACATGAACAAAAAGATAACAAAAGCTCGTACTTACATGCGAAGCAGCTGTCTCAGGAACCGATTGACCTCTAGGCACCCTGACCACTGCAGCATTTTATTGGTGTAATACATTTGTTTTGAATTTTCATTGTTGTAAGTAAATAATAAATGCTAAAAGGTATAACTCAATATTGAAAGTAAATAATGATCAGAAAAATTAAAAAAAAACTTTCTTCACATGAACCCTGTACTCAAAAAAAGATCATTTTCCAAGGTTACCAGGAAAGATAGACCTCTGATGTCTTTTATCAAAAGTTCAGATTCTTTGAACACTTAAAAACTGCTTATTGTGCTTAATGGGACATGACCACTAACCCAAAGGCATCCATTGGATGAGCATGGCACCTTGCATTGACTTCATGGGAGGTGGGTTTGAAAGGAGGCTCCAGCCACTTGATTTATTCAGAGATGTAGGCAGAAATGTATAAAGTAGGAAGATACTGTAGGAATCCTAGAATAAAACACCATTTCTAAAAATGGAAATAGAAATTTAAGATACAGGTAAGTCCTAAAGTTAAATGTTTTCATGGGAAAATGAATATCATTGGCAAATGATCAAACACATCTACAAAAACAGTTGAGAAATACAGAACTTATGGGGAAAGGGTTTCTTCCCAGTGCAGCTTACAACTCAGAGGATGGAGTTAGCTGACAGGTGTCAACTGAGCAGTACAGGTTTTACGGGTTTTGAAGGACGCAGCGTGAATGTACAGAACAAGTCCCAGTGTGCTCTCAATAGGCTTCCTGTACAGGAAGTGTACTCAGTGACTTATTTGGACGTAAACAAGTAGATATGAATATTGTAATTTAAAAATTTTAAATTAAGTTCCAATAATTTAAAATTTTCAATAATTTTATTAATAGAATAATTTTTAAATGTAATTGTTGTGGGGGAATTTTGTAATATCTATGAAGATAGTCTTTTGCTTAGTGTGTACAAGATACCATTTTAAATTAAAACAAATGATTATACAGAAATGATTGTGAGGCAACCCTAGGAGAGGAAAGGCAGAGGAGCAGAGGACGAAAGGCAGAGATTGTGCAAGACTGCAGTCCAAAGGCTTAACTTTTTTTGTAAGATTAATTAATTTATTTGAAAAGAAGAGTTAGAGCAAGGAGGAGGGAGAAACAGAGAGAGATCTTCCATCTGCTGGTTCACTCTGCACATGACCACAGCCACGGGAGTTGGACTGGTCCAGAGCCGAGAGCTAGGAGCTGCTTACGGGTCTCCCACATGGATTCAGGGGCCCAAGAAATTGGGCCATCTTCTGCTGCTTGTCCAGGCACATCAGCAGGGAGCTGAGCTGGAAGCAGAGCAGCAGGGACTCAGCCCAGAGCCCGTGAAGGGACACTGGCTTGGCAGGCACATCAGCAGGGAGCCGAGCTGGAAGCAGAGCAGCAGGGACTCAGCCCAGAGCCCGTGAAGGGTTACTGGCTTGGCAGGCACTGGCTGTGCTCCTTACAGCCACTAAAGCTTGCTGGCCTGAGCTTAACCATTATCTTTTTTTTTTTTTTTTAAGATTTATTTGCACTCATTGGGAAGGCGGATTTACAGAGAGAAGGAGAGACAGAGCTGTTCTGTTGGCTCACTCCCCAAGTGATCACAGCAACAACTATGATATCTGAGCTGAGCCAATCCAAAGCCAGCAACCAGGAGCCTCTTCCAGGTCCCCATGCGGGTGCAGGTTCCAAAGGCTTTGGCCAGTTGACAGACTGCTTTCCCAGGACACAAGCAGGGAGCGGAGACACGAACCAGTGCTCATGGGGGATCCTGCTGCATGTGAGGCAAAGATTTAGCCACTGAGCCATCACACTGGCCCTAACATTACTTTTAAATAGTCTCAGACCTATATTTTTTAAGTTTAAAATATTTATTTATTTGAAAAACAGAGACAGACATATAGATAGAAAGATATCTTCCCTGCAATGGCTCTCTGCCACACATGCCTACAACAGTTGGGCAGGAGTCAGGAACTCGGTTGAGGAGGCGTTTGAGCCTGCTGAGATGCACCGTAGCAGGCACGCGGAGCAGCCACAGGATGGGCACAAGGACTCAGTCTTGGCTGGGAGGGCAGCTTCCTCGGCAGTGTCCTGCGGGCTGTGCCAGAGGCCACCCCGAGGTTGCCGACTGGAAATGCGTCTACGATACACACGTATATCTCTGAAGACACACCCCTGTGACATCTGCGGCACTCTAATGTTCTCTGCTCTACTGCATTGTCTTCTATTTTATTTAAACTCCTCTCCCATCCCCAAGAATATCTTAAAAACAAAAAAAAGGAGAAAAACGGATTACAACTCCCTGAACCAATTTCACACTGTTCGAACTTGTAATAACACTTCGCGGCCTGCCCCATGGTCGTGTCTCCTCTTCCAGCGCTTCCTGAGGGATGGTGGCCCATGAGATGTGATAGTGAATGATCCGGGTCGGGATGTAAGTCATCATGACAGTAGTATTTGCTCGGAAGGAGCTGGGCCCATGGACTCAGCCGGGTGCCTGGCCAAGCACCGTAGACAAAGGTAGACAATAGGCATGGAGCAGGCAGAGGGGCTTCACTAGGACTTATTCAGATTGTGGCCTGTTGAAGACCGAAAGTTGGGCCCAGCGCAGTAACCTTGGCTAAAGTCCTTGCCTTGCATGCACCAGGATCCCATATGGGCACCAGTTCTAATCCTGACGGCCCCGCTTCCCATCCAGCTCCCTGCTTGTGTCCTGCAAAAGCAGTCGAGGACAGCCCAATGCTTTAGGACCCTGCACCCATGTGGGAGACCCAGAAGAAGCTCCTGGCTTCAGATCAGCTCAGCTGCAGCCATTGTGGCCACTTGGGGAGTCAGTCAGCAGATGGGAGATTTTCCTCTGTCTCTCCTTCTCTCTGCTTATCTGACTTTCCAATAAAAATAAATAAATCTTTAAAAAAAGAAGACTCAGGGTAGAACAAACATTTTAAAATCTTAATGAACACTTAAAAATTTTCTCTTCCGCAGTTGATATTTGTTTGTAGTTGTATCTTGGAATGGGCATGTTCACTTTTAATTCTTCATCACAATGAATCATTTTCCTGTAGCTTTAATTAAGACACTGAATGCTGTGTGATTTCAGAACACTGACTGATTTTAAAATAGACGTAACAGTTGCAGGTGAAAAAATAGCTTGTTAGCTCTGTGTGTGGCATATTCTGTGTCCCCCAACGAGGTTTACTAATAAAACATACTAGACCAGGTACATCATTTTATTCTTCTAAAACCTGTGTGACACTAAACGTCAGGGATATCCTGAGTGCTCCTGAAATACTAATGTAATACATGTGATTTTATCTTGTTTTGATATCTTCCTGTTCCGTTGAATTCAACTCAAGCTAAAATCAGAAAATACTCATTGGACTTAACTTTGAGAGTCATGCAATTCTTTAACATTGAAATTAATACCTAAATAAAAGTTATTTAAAGTATATTTTATAAGTATTCTGCACGTACCCAGGGAGTCAGCTGTTGTTGAATATCATTATTCAGCTTTTACCTCACAGGTAAGAATTTGCGATGGGCCTAATGCAATAGCCTAGTGGCTAAATCCTGTCCTCACCTTGAACTGACGGGATCCCATATGGGCGCCGGTTCTAATCCCGGCAGCTCCACTTCCCATCCAGCTCCCTGCCTGTGGCCTGGGAAAGCAGTCGAGGACGGCGCAAAGCATTGGGACCCTGCACCCACGTGGGAGACCTGGAGGAGGCTCCTGGCTTCGGATCAGCTCAGCCCTTGTGGCCATTTGTGGGGTGAATCAGTGGGCAGAAAATCGTCTTCTCTGTCTCTTCTTCTCTCTGTAAATTTACCTTCCCAAGAAAAGTAAATAACTCTTATTTTTAAAAAGCATCTTGTGATTTCAGGGCTTTTATGTCTGGAATTGGACTACAGAGATTTTGAATCAGCAGAAACTTGAATTTCTTTGTGTGAGAAATGAACATTTTTATTCCTGTTAAGACAATAGAAATTTCCGTTGGATTTTTGTGTTTTCCAAGAGGAGAGTTGGAGCTTGTTCCCCTGTGCCAGGGCTGGGCGCTCTGGCCGAGTGCTGCACAGCCATGACACACCCGTCAGTCCCGTTATGAGCACCCTCCCCAGAGCAGCACTCGCTGGACGCCGGCCTTAAGGAACCGGAACCGTGTTGCTCTCCAAGCCCTCCACGCCGAGTGCCAGGAAGGAGGGGGAGGCACCTGAGGAGCGAAGATGAGAGGGAAGGAGGAAGCAGGTGCTTGTATAGATCCTGATCAGCCATGGCCGGCCATTTACATTTGATTCTGAGGGCAGTGATGGGAACTGAGGCCTTCTAAACTAGAGATTCCCAAATCTGTATTAAGAGCCTTATTCTGGCTGCTGTGTAGAGAGTGGATTGAGTATTAATGACACATGACATAAAGGGCTGTGATAGTCCTCTCAGTGTGTGGCCAGAGTAGTTGCTGTCTGCTGGAGAAGCATGGTGGGATTGCAGAGATGTTGAAGAGACATATTGACCAAATGCTGCTGATTTCATATGAGCGATAGGTCAGAGGAAGAGATGGCAGTGGTACTAGCATTTGCACCTAGGCAACTTGATACGAAGCAAGCTAAGGGAACACAGGACAACCAGCAAGGATGGAAATTGGTGAGTTAAATCTTGGCTATTTCAAGTTTCTGATGCATATCTACAAATTCCTATTCCAGTAACCAGAACTGTCCAAGAGCAATAGACAGGTGGATATTAAAGTGAGATGTGCTGTAAAAGTAGACATTTAGACATCATCAGCATTAAAACCAATGGGAGGGGGTGAGTTCTCTTTGAAGAGTATAGCACATGAGCCAAGAGGAGGGGTGAGAATGAATTCAGTGATGTGTAAATACGGGCTCCGTTGTAGGAGCTGGTGTGACCAAGCAGGCAGGAGGAGACCCAGGAGAGGGTGGGATGTGGACACTACGGTGCCAGGGTCACTGGTGCCCAGAGGTCATGTGAGATCCTGAGGCGTGTGGAGTGGCCACCATGCGACCTGTGATGATACGGTGCTACTTGATGGCCTTTCTGAAAACAGTCTCAGTGGAGTGAGGAAATATACAAGTCGTGCATTGGGGGGATAAAAACAAAGTGAGTAAATGGAGAAATGAAGATGAGATGAAAAATGAAAACAGGGAAAGGTTAGAAAATCCAAAAGCCAGCAAGCAAACCAGAGAACCAGCACAAGAGAGAAAAGTAACGGAACGTGAGGCTAAAGCCGACTTTTGGAAGATAGGAAAAATGAGTACTTCATGTTAACAAATATTTAGTAAATCTTAATTTATTTAATGAGTATCTACTACATACCAGCAACCCTGTTAGACCCAAATAAACTTAACATGGAACGGAAACAGCACGTACTGGGCCTCACAGGATTGTCAGTTTTGTGCAGAAAATGTTCCCTAGGTAATTACCTTAACAAACATGTGCTTGCAGAGTGAATCATCACTCAGAAGTGATATGTTAGCGCAAAGGAGCCGTGTTTGGCTCCGCGATTTAGGGGAGCTTTCTTGACCTGCAATTGGAAGGCATTTCCAAGTGAAGGAAAATCATGCACAGTCTGTGAAGAAAGGACAAGAATGGGGAGGTTGAGGAATCTTAGTACTTCATGCGGGGTAAGGCTGGGTATCCAGGAACCGGCCCACCACAGCTGCCAATCAGAGGGCATGGCCCACAAGAAGAGGCAGATTAAAGAAAGGGGACTATACTTACCTGGCAGGGGAGATACCACGATCATAAAAAACAGGGGCTGCTTCAGCAGAGAGCCCTCGGAGTTAGAGGGTTTCCTCGCTGGGTGTGCCCTGCGTCGCAGCAGGCAGGGTAAGCCAGGGATGGCTGAAGGGGAGGCCGATACACAGTGTGGGAGACGGAACTGAGCACATGCCGTTGGAACTTTCTGGTACTTCTGTTCATCAGAACCTAAAAGAAGGTGAATACAGTAGAAAGGTCTGGAAACCATGAAAAGCTTTTGAAGAAAATAATTTACTAGAAAATACAAACAAATGGCAGAGCTATACTGCTGGAGTCAGTGATTTATGGAGGCCAAATTCTGCAGTGCTGTATGCATTTCTCTAAAAGTGTTCAGCAGCTGACACACATATGTACATATAGGTATACAGAGATACAAATATTACATGTAGATACCATACATAGATACATGTGTACATAAAAATATATTTTCCATAAATAAATGCATATATTTAAACACCATAAATAAATATGTAAGAGGGAAAGTAGACAATTATTTTGTTTTAACTCACCTTGAGGTTTGCCAGTGTGAATGTAAAAAAGACAGGAAGGCCAGAGCGATGGTGTGTTGGTAAGGCCCAAAGGAGAGGAAAGAAGGAGACATCTGATTTGTAGCTTTGGCTGATTTCCATAGTATACTGTCACCTTGGCCTGTTTCAAACCATGACTCAACAGCTGCCTTACACAGTTTCTACGTGTTAACAGTCACCTCTCCCAGACACATGGTCGCTGACTCCCACATACCACTGAGTCAGGGAGAGGAGCCTAGTGGCAGGAGAGCTGTTGACAGGATGCGTGATGGGGTCTAACTGCCAGGAAGTGAAGATGGGGGCTGAGAGACTGAGATGAGAGGGCTT
Source organism: Ochotona princeps (assembly GCF_030435755.1). NCBI lineage: Eukaryota > Metazoa > Chordata > Mammalia > Lagomorpha > Ochotonidae > Ochotona > Ochotona princeps. The sequence continues at coordinate 161,061,800 of NC_080833.1, forward strand.
GAGAGAGCAAGACAGCAGTGTGGAATTCCATTGTAGCACGGTAGGGGAAGCCTAAAGGACTTATTGGCAATTACCCAAGGAAAAAGCAACTTTTCTTCAAATTTTCTTCTTTTTAAAAAAATGTCTATAATAAAGAGAGAGAGACAACTGGAACTTCCATCTGTTGGTTCAGGGCTGTCCCCCACGGGCGACAGGGGCCAGTGCTTCCAGGGTGTGCGTCAGCAGTTGCGGGGTCAGGAGCAGCAGTGACGTGAGGCACAGACACCATGATGCAGAGCCCAGGTGTCTCAGACCGTGTCCCAGCCACAGAACCTCACGCCTGGCCTCAGTGTGCAGGTGGCAAATACACTTTCTTGACATGAGAAGGAAATACTGACCTGTGATCACAAGGTTCAGCGACCAACGGCAGCAAAAACATGGCATTCTACTTCGGCTTACGTGCTTACGTGCTTACGTGGTTACGTGCTTACGTGGTTACGTGCTTATGTGGTCTGCCTTTCCTTGTCCTAATAGCGGTGCCAGCACCTCGGCCGTTTTCCTTGGACCACATGATCAGAAGGTTGAAATGCACTGTAGACAGAATAAGCAAAGATGGCAGAGGAGTCAGAGGTGCCCTAGTGGGCCTGTGGGATCCTTCGCAGTCCTCACGCACCTGCCCCATGTCAGAGAGGGCGCTACCTGTGATAACCATTTCCTTCAGCAAATCCTTCAGCTCAATGACCTGGTTACTAGGCTGGGCAGTTTTCACCTCACAGTTCATGTTTTTAATGGAAGAGTGGTGAAATCTGTTAGTTAGAATTTAATACTTTTTTCCAAGAGCTGTGTATTTTAGGAGTTGAATCTGAAGATAACTTACACACTAGAGTAAAACTTTTAAAGAACATTCATATTAAAAGTATTTTGCCTCTGATTTCTTCAGACTGTTTGCTACTTATTGCTGATGGTTGCAAAACAAACACGTTCTCCGTAAGAGAGGCCCACTCTGAATTAGAGCAAGGCCGCACAGAGACTGGCCACGTCACAAGTCTGCATTGGGTGCCTAGGTTGTCAAGACACCGCCTGAAACACCTGTGTCCCATATCAGACTGGCTGAGTCCCAACTACTTCTTACCTTCTGCCCCTCCTGAAAGGCAGGGTCCCTTCTGCATGGGAGACCCAGGTGGAGTTTCTGGCTTCCAGCCCTGGCTGTTGGGGTCCAGAGAATCGAGTGGGACTCCAAGGCGAGTGAAAGGATTTTGATTTCCAGTCCGGGGCAACCTTTTGCCATGGACAAGAAGCGCCTTGAACAAAATAAGTGTGGGGTTTTTATAGCAAATACTATGGGAAAATCAATAACTACATGATATTGGGTAAATATGTAATGGGGGTTATTTTATGACATAGAGCAGATAAATATTTACAGTGCTTAAGATTCTGATCCAATTACTTCAATAAAGATTTACAGTGCAAAAGCTCAGTATTCCAATCCTATCACTTCAATGTAGACAGTAAACAGCACGCCTGGGGGTAACTGTCCTTCCCGGGAATTCTAAAACCCGCAATATCATTCCTATGTCCTGTTTGCTTCCTGGTGTTTCAGAAAGCAGGGTTTTCCCCAGGATGGGATGCAGGTGTTTTCCTAGGAGATTCCAGAGTTCCAGGAATACATTCACCTTGACAATTAACCCTATCACCTGGCTGTTACACACTTGGAGAATGAACTAGTGGATTAAAGGTTTCTCTCTCTCTCTCTCTCTCTCTCTCTCTCTCTCTCTCTCTCTCTCTCCTTTCCTCCCTCTCTCTCTTTGCCTTTCACTTAAAGAAATACCATGAAAACATGTGTCTTTATGGGTACTACTGTAGCCTTCTTTTTGATGAAACCACACCTCAGATAAATTTTCTTATAAAGTCCTCCATACATTGGCAACCACTATTAGGTATTTGATTTCAAAAATCATGATATTCTGCTGCTAGTGACATGTCTATCATGCTACAAAATGCAGAAATGTTATAGTTAAAAAAACTTATCCTGAAGTAGTTTCAAAATATTTGCCTCTTTTTTTGTTTCCTTCAAGGTTTCTAGTAAAGTTCATCATGCTCAGTGCACCGCTAATTTGGGCCACCCCCTGCCGCAGTGACCAGGGAACATGCCATATTAGTCATTCTCTGAAACAGTCAGAAGCAGGTGGAGAAAACAGTCTAACAGCAGATGTGGGCCCGGCGGCGTGGCCTAGCGGCTAAAGTCCTCACCTTGAACGCCCCGGGATCCCATATGGGTGCAGGTTCTAATCCCGGCAGCTCTACTTCCCATCCAGCTCCCTGCTTGTGGCCTGGGAGAGCAGTTGAGGAGGCCCAGTGCTTTGGGACTCTGCACCTGTGTGGGAGACCCGGAAGAGGTTCCTGGTTCCCGGCTTCGGATCAGCGCGCACTGGCCATTGTGGCTCACTTGGGGAGTGAATCATAGGACGGAAGATCTTCCTCTCTGTCTCTCCCCCTCTCTGTATATCTGACTGTAATAAAATAAATAAATCTTTAAAAAAAAAAAACAGCAGATGTGAGGCGGCAGGCCACCTGAGATTTCTTTGTTCAGGAGACAGAGCTACTGCGAGAGAAAGGGAGAGACAGATCTTCCATCCGTTGATCTACTTCCCATATGGCCACAGTCACCTAAGACAGGAGCTTCATCCGGGTCTTCCATGTGGGCGAGGAGGGCCCAAGCACTGGGATCATCTCCTCATGCTTTCCTAGGAGGTGGATCAGAAGTGGCACAGCTGGGATTTCAACCAGCACACATTAGGGATGCTCGTGTCACGGTCTGCTTAACCTGCTGTGTGACAATGCTGACAACAAAACCCACCTTTAATAGATGTTCCATTCAGCTAAGAGGCTTTATTTTAATGTTCTTCTGCCGTTCTATTTCTACTCTATAGTTACTTCTACCAATCATTTTCCACTAATTTACTGACCAAAAAAAATGTATTGACATTTTAAAATTAACTTTGTAAAAAGAGTTATTTATTTTGAAGAGTTACACAGAGAGAGGCTAAAGGAGAGAGAGAAATACCCCCATCCACTCTGGAATCTCCTAAGAAACCCCACATTGCTACAGTAGTCGGGGCTGAAGCCAGAAGCCAGATGCTTCTTCCAGGTCCACCGTATGGACGCAGGGAGCTAAGAACTTGGACCACTTGGTGTTACTTTCCCAGGTACAGTAGCAGGGAGTTGGATCGAAGCAGAACCCCTTGACAGGAACCAGCACCCAAACAGGATGTTGCCATTGCAGGTAGCAGCTCTTCCCCCTATGCCACAATGCTGCATTCACTTGGTTGGGACCTGGCTCACCTTGCGCGTGCTGGGATCCCATATGGGTGCCAACCGTTGTGGTCACTTGGGGAGTTAACCAGTGATAGAAGATCTTTGTCTCTCCTCTCTGTAAATCTATCTTTTCAATAAAAATAAAGAAATTTTTAAAAAGAATTAACTTGGTTGACCTTACAGTATTATAAACTCCTTCATACATATCAGATTTTCTGAAGAAAAATAAGACAACTAGATATAAAAATTAGTCATGTATGGGCACATTAAAGTTGCTGTCTTATATAATAGTTTTTCTTCTCTTGAACAACCTTGCTGCTTTTTCCTGTGTGCCTAACTCATTCTCAACAGCCTTCTAATCACTTAGTAAGCCTACTGGTTGTTCCCTTAAGTAGGAATTTTCATATACCTTTGTGAAATATTTTTGCAGATTTATTATGATTTGTTTTATCAGTGGCGAAGAATAAAGTTAGAGCTGTTTTTCACTATTAGGAATACCTGTGATAAATAATTTTCCCAAAACTATTTACAGTGATATTCATTTCCTGGAGTTTATTTACTAATTTTTGCTACTTGGATTCATAATTGAGATTATATTTAAAGAGGGTTTTATGGTCTGTGCTTAGGAGATGTGGTGTTCCTCTGAGCTCTTGCTAGCTTCTTTAGCTAGCTGTAAAAATACATGCAAAAATTATTTTGGGTGTTTAAAATAGATTATATTAGGAAGGCTGGTCCTGAGGGCTTAGTATTTTTGAACGTTTAAACCACTACGGGTTTGCGTATCAGTGCCTCTGGAGAATAGCAAGTATTGATGTATTATATTTACTGAGTTGTTACTCATGGTCTCATTTCTCCAACTCTTGAAACCACCTAGCATTTAGCTGGCAAATGACAGAGTCTAATTAGTATCCTAGAGAAGATATTCATTTACTATTGTTCACTTTTCTCCCTGCTTCTTCCTGTGTCCCTGTGAAAATATTACAATGTATAAATGAGCACAGCAGCCCCAAAAGCCTTACCCCTAGCTGTTGTTGGTCAGGTCTCAAGCTCCACTCTAAGGCAGGCCACTGAGCAGAACGTGTATCCCTTGCCATAGTTATTACGTGTGCTTCGATGGGGCATTTTTTTCTCCTTGCCAAAGCCTCTGGCTGGGGAATTCTCTGTACTGCTACTCACGGAAGCAGGAAGCTGTTTTTCTCATTTGCAATGCCTAGTCTTGATCCTGTGTGGTTGTTTGTGTTTTGGATTGTCGCAGTGTGGAGGAAGGTTGCACTCTGAAGCACAGGAAGCAGTGATAGAGAGTGCCCCAGGGAGCACACATTGGTGGTGTACTCCAGCCGTATTCTCTTTGAACACACTGGTTATGCCTTCTATCCAACCCCTCCGGAGCAGTATTTCCTGCATTAAAGTGGTTTCTGAAGAGCAGTATGTTACATTCTGCTACTCGTGTCTGTAGTTTCTGCCAGGGCTGCCACAGCAGAATGCCAGCGAGTGGGGGCTTAAGTAACAGCAACTAATTTTCTTATATTTCTGAAAAATGGGAATCCAGCCTCACATTGTCTGCAGGTTTGGTTTCTTCTGACTCCCTTCTGCTTGGCTTACAGATGGCCAGTCAGCTTCTCTCTGTGGTCTCACACAGTGGTCCCTCTGTGTTATCTGTGTCCAAATAAGAGTACTAATCATGCTGACTAGGGCCCCACCTGAACACTGCATTGATAACTTAATTGCTTCTTCAATGACTTTATTTCCAAATACAGTTACGCCTGAATTAAAAGGGTTTAGGACATCATAAGCTGTGACACCCATGGGGTTAAGTGAGAGCCGGGTCTGGGGGTGAGCCTGTCTGGCCTGACACCTGACCCTTCACTACCTGGCACACACAAGAGTCAAGTCTGAGGTCACCTCAGGTGAGGTTTCTTGGGGGAGTCCCAACTAGACCACTGGACTCAGACCCCAGCCACCTCAGAATATCACAGAAATGTGTGGTTCAGCCTTGGAGTGCATGTATCAAGACGGGGCCTTCCTCGGTTGCTGATGCTAGGGAATGGACAGCATGCCCAGATGTGTGTGGGAGACGTGATGGCCAGCATATCTAGCCCAGCAGGAGACATCAAATGCCACTTTGGAGGATGGAAAGCAGAACAAGTTGAACAATTCTAGCTAAGCTAGCAAAATGTTCCTAGGTCTGTGGACTTTGTCAAGCAATAGACCTTGGAAAGATTCTGTCAACCCTGGAGCAACAAAACGGACAACTTCTCAGAGCTATCAAAACCACTCAGGTAGCATCCTTGGAACACTTCATCACATCAGGGTCTCTAAGGCGTCATCAAAGGACCATTCCCCATCCCTGGGTGCTGATGTAGTTTGACAGCAAGGATCAGCCCCCAGCTACTTCCCTGTAGACACAGGAGGGAAAAAAAGTAACCAAAACATGCGTGCCACGCACCTTCCTTAAAACCTGGCCCTTCCCACCCTAATCAGAGGCCCACACCAGCGTGCGTCACTCTCAACTATGATGACAGTATTTAAAAGAAAATTAAACGTATTTAAAAAGACAATAAAGGACATCAGCACGTGGATATGGGTTTGGGGGACCAGGGGCACAAGTCAGCCCATTGCAGTGTTCTTCCTGTAGTCAGCTGCATGCCAGTTTCCCCTCAGTTTCTCTGAAAACATTTCTCTTTTACACACTAGTCTCGCGGGCAGCGCCGAGTTGCACCTCCAACATCTGATAACACATGGCCGGTGCCTATTTTTGTCAGCATACCCGAGCTTTCCCACTTTCTCCTAAACTCTCAAATTATCCAAAAGATTCTTTTTTTCACAACTTCGTCCTCCACTTCCATCAGCCCACTGTGTTGGCAAGGAATTTCCTTTAGCACGCCTGTTAGTTTTGGAAAGTTCTCATTTACCCCACATGCCCTTTCTAGTGTGTTCTTTGTGCACTTCCTCATGGCCCTGCCTCCCGTCGTCTCTCACACCAGATGTAGCCACGTGCTTTTCCCTCTTTGGCTGAAAGCGAATTTGTACAAGCAAACTGTGTCCTAGCGTAGTGTCTAATGGCAGAAAGAAATCTATACCGTGCTATAATAGTCTGAGTATTTCGAACAATATTGTTTGATTACTATGTGAGACACAGGGATTTATTTTCTAAACTTATTCACATGAAACCTTTTATCCTAAAATAATTCTGCCAAGTCTTCGGATGAAGCCTGTTTAAGAAGCCAAATGGCATTTTCCTTGTGAAGGAAAAAAGTTAAAGATGGTTTTGAAGTTGACATATTAGGATCTTTTTAGAGCCTCCAGAATTCACAGTTTCAGGCCTCTGGCTGCTTGTCTGAACTGCCGAAGCTGCTTCAAACTGTTCTCTCTAGCTTTGCTTTCCGGCTGCCCCTCACCCCCACTGCCAGCCCCCCACCTCCATTTTTGCTTGGTGTTAAGATTTCCTCAGTTATTTGGAAGAGGAAGTGATGGAGTTAAAGGAGACAGGGGCAGTTCCTCTACCAGAGCACCACTGTCAGAGTTTAAGAACATGGTTGTTTGAAACCATGTTAAAATTCAGGTTTTGGTTCTTTTGTGCTTAACAGCTGTGTGACCTCTGGCGAGTTACTTCATGCATCTCTCCTGTGAAATGGGGATGTCATCTATGAAATAAGAGTGCTATGAGGATTGCATGGCACGATATTTATATTTTACTGCATAAAAAATAACCAACTTAGCTTCTAAAGAGTGGTCTGAAAGTCTGATGTGGAGGGGAAATTTCCTTGTCATGTAATACAGTTTGCTTCTTGAAATCCTTTTATTTATTTGGAAGGCAGTGAGAGAGAGAAAAAAATCTTTTATTTCTTACTCATTTCCCAAGTGACTGCAGTAGCTGGGGCTGGGTTAGTGTTCTGTCCTGGTGTCCCATACAGATCGGAAATGGGATGAGTGAAACTTGAGCTGCTCCCCAGTGTGGACTGCAGGCATGCCAATTTGTGGCTGAGCTGCTGCGCCATTAACTCACCTGTATACTGGTACTTTTATTTAAGATATTGTTGTGCAGTTTGAATATTTTTGCAGAGCTATTATTTTTAAATAAACACCCTCCCGACACCCCTACTAAAAAGTCACTTCACAGAAGTATCAAAGAGGGCCCGGCGGCGTGGCCTAGCGGCTGAAGTCCTTGCCCTGAACACGCCAGGATCCCATATGGGCGCCGGTTCTAATCCTGGCAGCTCCACTTCCCATCCAGCTCCCTGCTTGTGGCCTGGGAAAGCAATTGAGGACAGCCCAAAGCCTTGGGTTCCTGCACCCACGTGGGAGACCTGGAGGAGGTTCCAGGTTCCTGGCTTCAGATCGGCGCGCATCGGCCTGTTGCGCTTACTTGGGGAGTGAAACATCGGATGGTAGATCTTCCTCTCTGTCTCTCCTCCTCTCTGTCTCTCCTCCTCTGTGTATATCCGCCTTTCCAATAAAAATAAATAAATCTTTAAAAAAAAAAGTATCAAAGAATGAACCAGGTAACCTGCTTAGCTTCTTTGGTAGCAGAACTGTTGCTCAGACTAGAGGTCCTCTGACTGTCAGGAACATCGCACCTGTGACACTTAACGTGCCGTGCATTGGAAAGTCAAGTTTCCAGAGTTCTAACATCAAACATTTTTAACTCTTCTATCATGTGGTTATGAGAATTTAAGAAAAACTGAGGAAAAATCCAAAATAGATATTTATACAATTTTGTTCCTTCGAGATTTTGGTATCAGGGCTCAGCGTGGTAGCCTGACGTCCTTGCCTTCCGTATGCCAGGATACCATGTGAGCTCCAATTCGTATGTTGGCTGCTCCACTTCCCATCCAGCTCTCTGCTTGTATTCTGGGAAAGTAGTAGAGGGTGGCCCAAAGCCTTGGGATACTGAGTCCACATGGGAGACCCATAGGAAGCTCCTGACTCGTGGCTTTGGATCAGCTCATCGCCGGTCCTTGTGGCCACTTGGGGAGTGAACCAGAAGATGGAAGATCTTTCTCTCTATAAATCTGACTTTCCAATAAAAACAAATAAATCTTTAAAAACAGATTTTAGTATCTTTCCGTTGTGTAATAGAGAATTTATTGAACAAGGATGACTCTACAAAGAATAGTTTAGACAACAAAGCCAATGGGGGAAGAAAAGAATACATTTGCCAGAATTAAGCTCACTGCCTTCCTAAGACAGTAGCACATAAGAACTTGGCATTTGAAGATTTAGACAACTAATTTGAACCTCCCAAAATATCTACTTTCTTAGTCAAGACAGAGCAGCTGCCAGCCTTTAAATTCACACGTTCAATTTCAATAGGAAGTTAAGGCTTAATATCATAAAGTATTTCAGAAAAAAGGATGAGTTCACACTGTTTTCCGTTTTTTTCTGAGAATAAGGATAAGTTTATACTGTTATTTTATTTTATTTACTTATTTTAAAACAAGAAAAGTGTCTCACATTGTTTTGTTTTTTAGTTAACTAATTAATTTAGAAACAAGGATTAAAAAATATATTTGAGTGCCCCGCACAATAACCTCGTGATTAAAGTCCACACCTTGAACTGACAGGATCCCATATGGGCGCTGGTTCATATCCCAGCTGCTCCACTTCACTTCTCTTTCAGCTCCCTGCTTGTAGCCTGGGAAAGCAGTTGAGGATGGCCCAAAGTCTTGGGACCCTGAACCCACATGGAAGACCCAGAAGGATCTCATGGCTCCTGGCCTTGGATTGGCTTAGTTCAAGCCCTTGCAGCCACTTGAGGAGTGAACCAGCCATTGGAAGTTCTTTCTGTCTCTCCTCTCTATAAATCTGTCTTTTCAATTAAAAAAAAAAAATCAATCTTAAATATATATATATATATATATTTGTATATATCTTAACTATATACACACATATATATTTGGGACAATACTGATGCACATAGACATTTGTTTCCTTTTTGTGTTTAATTTTTTTCTCTTTCGATTTTCGCTCCCACATGTAAGGGAGAACATGCAGTACTTGACTTTCTGTGTCAGGCTTGTCTTACTCAGCATGATGTTCTTCAGCTGCATCCATTTTGTTCCAAGAGGCAGAATGTCATCTTTGTCAAAGCTGAATAAAATTCCATGTGTATATACCACATTTTCTTTATTCATTCATCCGAAGATAGGTACCTTAGTTGATTCCCTGTGTTGCCTGTGGCTAACAGAGCTGCTGTTGATAATGAGTGCGAGCGCTAGATGATGGGGCAGGGCTGTATCTGATATTTTAAGATATCCCTGTATTGTTTTCCGCAGTAGCCACATTGATTCACGTTTCCACCAGTAGAGTATAAGTGATGTTTCCCTTTCTGCACACCTTAGCCATTCCAACAAGCTGAAGTGTTGTCTTATTAAGGTTTGAATTTGTATTTCCCTGGCGGCTGGTGGTACTAAATGTTGCTCGTGTGTTTGTTGGTCATTTGTATTTCCTGTTTTGAGACCTGTTATTTGGAGACCTGTGCCCAGGTCGTAACTGTGTTGGTTGTCTTTTGTCACTTTGTTTTAAAGAGAATTTAATCTGATATTCTTTCTTTAATACTAACCAGTTAATTCAAAATATCTTGGAACCAGCATCACCAAAGAGCAACAGAGCCAGTGAGTGTCTCTGTCCCACCTTGTGGCCTTAGCGTCAGGTGTAGCAGCGCTGTCCCCGCCCCACCTTGTGGCCTTAATGTCAGGTGTAGCAGCGCTGTCCCCGCCCCACCTTGTGGCCTTAGTGTCAGGTGTAGCACTGCTGTCTCTGTCCCACCTTGTGGCCTTAATGTCAGGTGTAGCAGCGCTGTCTCCGCCCACCTTGTGGCCTTAGTGTCAGGTGTAGCAGCGCTGTCTCCGCCCACCTTGTGGCCTTAGTGTCAGGTGTAGCAGCGCTGTCCCCGTCCCACCATGTGTAGCACTTGTCTGAATGCCTCTGTGAGACAGTGCATTGACTCCTTTCATTTTGCCAGTGTCATGATCCAGTGTTCACTTCCTGGAAGACTCCAGAAGCTTATCACCAGCCTGTTAATTCCCTCCAGGGTGTGCCTGAGCCTCGTGAGCAGTCATACAGTATATTATAAAAACACTTATCATAGTAAATGTGAGATCCATAGATAAGAATCTAAACAACTGATTTTAATGATTGCATAGGAATATGGCTAGCAGAGAAAGTTCCTTTTCTGATCTGATAACCAAATTTCTGTGAAGAAAATACAGAACATTTTTAGCAGAAACTTGATGTTTTTCTTTGAAAATGAAGTTAAATGTTTTTCTTTGTTTTCTTTTTAATGATATGTTTCTAAGTATCCTAATTTTGTTGTGGATTTAAGCATTTGGCATAGCAAAAATTAATTCATGTTTTGTGCCAAAAATGAGAAAATGACTTCATTATTGATGGGGACCTCAATTGTTAGAGGTGACAACTTGTACAATATAATAAGGATGCGTGTCGAAAGCAAGCAGGGTGTTTTTCTGGAAGTCTCATGATCTTTGTGTTTAGTCCAAGCACAGCTTGTACTCCATGTTAGCTTACACTGAGGTTAGCTTCTGCGTGAGCCATACTTTACAGATACTGGTTTGAAAGAAATTGACGTCTGTTGAGTTCAGATTTCAGAATTATGCTAATCATGAATGAACCGTGGGAAGTGGATTCCTCGACAGCTATACTCGCTGATCCTGCTGGAGGCCACACAGCTCAGGGAGGCTTCCAGGAGTGATCTTGCAGGGTCACTCTCGATGACCTTGGCTAAGGGAGAAGGGATGAAGGAGACAGATGACCGCCACGCCGTGCTTGGTTTCCTCTGCCATATCTGTCTTCTGGATAATGCTCCTCAGAATGTGTGCTCTCTGAACCAGTAACAGAGGGGAGTGGAGTCAACAGTTAATGTTGATATGCACTCCAAAAAAGAGAAAGCGTTTTTTAGGAATGAGACTTGAGAAATGTGATGAAAGCTCTTTTGTGAGTATCCCACGGTGTCGGGACACCAAAGTTTGCTTTCAGTAATTTTGGCCTTGCGCAGTTTGTCGTTAGTATTGCAAATCAGTGGCATGATAGCTTTCCTTAACGGAGTTCTATCATTTCAGTCTTATTCTTGGCCATGATAATAACAGTGGCCTTAGATTTTGGTTTTATTTTTTTCTACACTGATTTCATGTGACAGTTGGTTGGCAGGAAAGCAAATAATATACTTTCAGACTTAATACACGTATGAGGCTTATTCATAAAGCACTAGGTGGAAGGGAGCCTTTTTATTAAGCAAAGACGTTTTCATTGTAAAAAGTGAGATTATTCCTTCTAGAAACCGTATAAATTATAGAAGGGAATTTTGAACAAATCTGTTTGGGATGAGTAGATGCCAAGTGCCCATCTCAGTGGATGATCAGCATTCTAAGTATTTTTCCATTAGCTAGTTTCAGCTCAGGAAATAGATTAGACCCGTAATGGCCTACACAACCAGGAAATGAGTGACATATTTATAGATTCCACCACTGTGTTAGAAATAAAACTTCTTGCCTTGTCAAAATTGTGACTGCTGTACACTCATGTAAATGCCTTGTTTTTCTCTTTAATGACTTTTTAAACTTTATTTTTTTGTTTTCTGATACAATTCCATAGGTTCTGGGATTTCCCTTGTTCCCTTCCCACTCTGATTTCCCCTGTATTGTTAAAGCATTATAGTCTTCATAAGCAGTCATAAATCCATCATTCTGCTATTTAAGTGTATCCTGACATTTTAATGACCTTTTTTTAAAAAGAAATAGTTCCTCTTCTTTTTCTGCCCCAACACCTTTTTATGTTTTCCCTGTGGTATTGTCAATAAAGAGAATGAGTTACCCAAAATTATATTTTGAGGGGAAGCCTGATTTCATATTAAGTGAATCTGTTGTGGAACTCTTAAAATCTGAGTCTGTGGATCACTGATGGCAGTTGGTAGAACCAAGTGGCTGTTACTATTGCTGAGCTCTCTTAAGAGTCAGGGTGAGGCTTCTTACAGAATGAGGTGGGTTGAGGGATGTCTGTTCGGCTGCTGAGCCAAGTCCTTGTTCAATGCCCAGTCCTCATGGCTCGCCTTTGATAGATGAAAGTGGTAGTGTGTTCTCTTGTTCTGATAGTGGCATAGTGGACTCTAGTCAGTCAGGTGGTAGCTAACTTCTTGCTCAGGGTCTGGGGTTCCTAGAAAACCCCTCAAGACAAGACCAAACATCAAGATACTCTCTAGAGGGGAGCTAAATGACTTCACAAATCCTGTCATCAGAACTCTGCACTGCTGTTTTTACTAATGCCTCAGTTTACTGAGTGACTTTTACTGAGAGATCAATTTGCAATGAAACTTTAAGCTGAAGGAGGAAGCCTGAGAGGCTGTGGGAGGCCAGGGCCTGCTTGTGTCTGATACCAGCAGCCCAGGCACTCCGTGTGGTCTGGTGTTGAAGCACAGGGCGGAAGGCCCCAGCCTGTGACAGCGCTGTCCCGTATTGGTCCATATTTGAGTCCCAGCTGCTCTGTTGCCATTCCAGCTCCCTGCTAACGCACCTGGGAAGGCAGCAGAAGACGGCGTTAATGCTTGAGCCTCTGCTACCTAGGTTGGAGACTGGGAAAAAACTCTTGGATCCTGGCTTCAGATCAGCTCAACTGCAGCTACTGCAGCCATTTGGGGAATCAAATAGCACATGAAAGATTTCTTTTTCTTTTTCTCCCCACATTCTGTGTCTCACGTCATCCATCTCTCTCTTTCTCTTTCTCTCTCTCTCTGTAAACTCTGCCTTTCAAATAAGTAAATACATCTTTAAAAATGTTTAATGGCACTTTATGAGAGGCTCAGCTTCAGGCTCAGGTTGTATGCTGTAGGAGCAGCGATCACACTGTTTCTGGCTTGTTGTCTGCACCGGTCATGGGGCTCACCATTCAGGTAGATGTTGCGGCACAGTAGCCTCAGCTGCCTCTTGCCCGTGATTCACATCCTGGCTACTCTGCACTTCTGAATCTGCTTCCTGTTAATATGCCTCGGAGACACTGGGCAGTTGCTGAAGTAGGGCTGTCAGCACTGTGGCCTGAGAGAGGGCAGCAGAGACAGGCTCAAGTCCTTGGGCCCCTCCAGCCACATGGGAGACCAGGAAGAAGCTCCCCACGCTTGGCTCATGGCTCCTGGTTTTGAACAAACCCAGTTCTGGCCATTGTGGTCATTTGGCAAATGAGCCAGCTGATGGAAGAAATTCCTCTCTCCCTCTCTACTCTCTAACTCTGCCTTTCACAAAAGAAAAAAAAAAACCAAACTGGGTGAGGTACTTGGGTTTCTGCCATTCACTTGGGAATGCGGGTGGAGCTCTTGGCCCCTGAGTGTGGCCAGAACTAGGCCTGTCTATCGTGTCTGGGAATGAATCTCTGCCATTCAAAATAGTTAAAAAGATAATAAAAGACAAAAGTGTACCCATGCCTTATACAGCCCTGAGAATTTATACTTTGTGAAAAACCAATGATAACTATATCTTACATGAAAGCCTAAGATGAGACATGTTTTTAACCCTCATTAGGATCCTTAATTAAGAGTCAGGAGCACTGATTCCCACCTTGACTTTGCCTCTGAAATCTCGTGTGACTTGGAGCCTTTGACATATGCTGTTGGGTTGGAGGATCCAGGAGATCTGTTTAATCCTTGACTACGCTTCACCAGTGGCTTTAGAGCCTCATGAAGAATCTCACTTCTGTAGTCCTCAACTTTCTGTACCTGTTAAGCAAAGACAAAATCTATTGAGAAAGAACTGTTAAAAGCCATGATATTTTTGAAAGAAACATTCTCAAATCAAAGACACTTTAAAACAAAGTGAGGGGCCAGCATTGAGGTACACTGGTAGAGCTGCCGCCATTGACACTGACATGTGAGTGCCAGCTCAAGTCCTGTCTGCTGGCTTCTGCAGGCTCCCTGCTACTGTGCCTGGGGAAGCAACAGATGCTGGCCCAAGTCCTTAGGCCTCTGCATCCGCGGGGGAGACACAGAAGAAGCTCCTGGCTCCAGGCTTTGACCTGTTCCAATTTGTTGGTCCCAGAACTAATGCAAGGCAAGGATTACAATCCAAGCACAGTGTACTTCCTTCTCCACTAGTCAACACAAATGTGTTTTCTTCCCAGGGCGTATGTGATTAAGGCCGTGGCAGCGGCTTCTGTGTTAAGGTTGCCTTAGCATAGCAAGGAGATCATTGTGAACAGTGGGGTTGGCAGTTGCCCAGCAGTACCTTCTGTCTGACGTTCAACATGCTACTAAAAAGGGAGAAGGAGCAGTTTCAATATTATCCATCATCCTCAAAGTGGTATTCTACTTCCTATCCCCTCTTCACACAAGAAGAGATTTTACAGCACTTTTCCTTGTGGTTATTTGTCTATTTTTTTTAAAATGAGTTTCCATTGTTATACCTAGTAGATAAAAATATTCCTCTCTGTTCAGTAAAGTTGATGAAAGGACACTTAAAATAGTTTGTGGAAAGACAGAATTTAAAGGTAAGTTTATTTTGGTGTGAAAATTGTTGGAATCCATGCATATTTTTTCATAGTATATATTTTCATGAGCATTTTTAAAACCCTTAATATAGTAAGGTCTTCAAGTCAAGAAGTTATTCCAAAATGCCAACATTGAAGAACAAATTTTTAAAAATATTTATTTGTTCTTAAAAGTTAGGGTTACACAGAGAGAGAGAGAAATCCTCCATCTGCTGATTCATTCCTGCAGTAGATAGCATTAGGCTGGGCCCAAGCCGGAGCCAAGAGCTTCATCAGATCTTCCATGTAGGGGCAGGGACCCAAGCCTTGGACCCTTCCTCTTCTGTTTTCCTAGGCTGTTAGCATGGAGCTAGATTGAAAGTGGATATAAACCAGTGCTTGACCCCAGAGCAAATTCAAGAGTTCTGACCTAGTCGTATTTCCCCTTGTTTTATCGAGGATTAGTTGCCAAAAACTCTACATTTTCAAGGTATACAGAATGGTGATTTAGTGTTTATATATATACATATATATAGAGAGAGAAATGATGATCACTATCAAGTTAATTAAAACATGTAGCACTTCATATCATTACTTTATATACATAAGTGTCTGGTGGGAATACTTAAAATGAACTTTTCTTGCAAATTTCAATATATAAATCAGCATCATTTATTAGTCAACATTCTTGGCATCTATAGGACTTAAATGTAACTGAAAGTCTGGCCCTTATACCCCAAAGTGGAATTGTTAAATAATGTAGAAGTTCAATTGTTGATTGAGGAACCTCCGTGTTGACATTTCCAACAGGGTACCAGTGTTCCATTTTATCCATATCCTTGCCAACACTTGTTCTCTCTTGGAGTTTTGATAATAGTAGGAGGTAAGGTTCTGATTTGCATTTCCCTGGTGATGGATAATGTTGAACACTTTTTCATACATCTATTTCTCACTTATGTATTGTCTTTGGGAAAACATCTATTTAGGTTCTTTGTGCATTTTTAGGTAGATTTATTTAGTAAATTTCTTTATGTGATTGAGTTGTATTAGTTTCTTGTATATTTTCATCCTGGCCTGTCACTCTGTGTCTGCTTCACAGGTGTCTTCTCCTGCCCCACAGGCTTCCTTCTTATCTTGTTGATTTTCCTGGACACGAGTTTAAAGTTGGATGTGGCTCCTCTTGTTCATTTTTGCTTTAGTTGCCTATGCTTGTGTTGTCATATCAAACAAACAAAATATTTCAAGACCAGTATGAAGAACTTACCTTCTAGATTTTTTCTAGGACCTTTGTGGTTTCTTGTCTACAATCCCTGATTTTTATTGTGGTGTAAGACAGGGTATCACTCTGTTGTTTGATATGTGGAGGTCCAGTTTTCATAGCACCGTTTATTGAAGAATCTGTTCCTTTTTTTTTTTTTTGTATATTCTTGGTGCCCTCATTGAAGATGTTTAAAAATCTAGTAGTTTCACAGCAACATCATGAAGCTGTAGTTTTGCTAATTTCATTTTCTGAAAGATAATTTTTAAAATGCAAACTAAGATTGTAATATACCCTAAACTGATTATTTGGTGGGGAGCAGGAAGAATAAATGTTAGAGATGTGTGGTGATCACTGGTGGTAGCAGAAATTAGAGTATCTGACCTGATTTGAGATGCTCAAAATAATAGGTTTTGAATGAGTAAAATGAGCACTGTTTCAATGAAATGAAAATATTAATGCTCTGAAGTACCATCTCATTTGGAAAGGGAATGCTTAAACACCATAGCTGAAGTCGCCAAAACTCTCTTTCAGCCTAATTAGCAAGTTGATGCTTTTTCCCTTTCTGCTGTTGCCTAATTTTTCATTCAATTTATCCTTTCTGAAAACCCGTGAATTTCATGCACTTTAGCCCTACAGAAGATTGTTGCTTAGCAGCCACCTACATGACTAACAATCCTGTATCTAGTGGAGGCTTTGAGTGACTTATTGATTTAATGTTGATATGCTTGTGTATTGACCATCAAAACCAAACACAAGTTTTTCCACTTTGCTTCACAGTTTTTACAATTTAATGTGTCAGGTATTTGTAGCCACAACAAAACAAAACACATTTCATAGCAGTAACTGTTTTTGTCAATTCTTAGTAGAATTGCTGGGTTTATCGTTTTTTTTTTTTACTTCATCTTTTCTAACAGAATATCCAAACCGAATATGGTGAGTAAAGCAATGTTTTCAGTGCATTAAGTGTGCGATTATACAGTGTTGCGTTTTAATGCTAAGTTTAATTTTTAAGATGTGCATTAAGGTTTTGCAGGAGGAAATTACTTACAGATTAATTGGTTGGTGTTACAAAGAGTGGTTTTATTTTTTGGTTTCTCACTCAAATGAAAGATCTAAAGCCTGGGATGGGACGCGGTGCCATCGTGGTGCCATCGTGGTGCCATCGCGGTGCCATCGTGGTGCCATCGTGGTGCCATCATGGTGCCATCATGGTGGAGTGCCTTATCAGACTCATGCTTGAGTTTCTTCCTGCTGTAACATACAATACTTCCTTACTTGCCAGATTTCACACCTGTTTTCTTTACTCTGTCTCTCTTCAGCTGCCCTGGGATAAAACCAAAGTATTAGCAAATTTGCTCACTGCTTACTTTGTTAGACTGTAGTGTTGCAAAGTTAAAGGCCACTCGTGCAAAAACATTAATAGTAAGAAGGCTGCTGTGCTGATGTAAACAGCGTTAGAGAAAACATCTGGGGGCCATTGTTGGGGTCTAGGTGAAGGAGCTGCCTGTAACAGCAGCACCCCACATCAGGCACACCAGTTTGAGTCCCAGCTGCTCCATTTTTGATTCCACTCCCTGCTTATGTAATTCGCAACAAAGATGGCCGAGATGCTCCGGCTCCTGCCATGCAGGTGGGAGATCCAGGTGGAGTTCCTGTCTCATATCTTTAGGATAGTGAACCAGAAAACAGAAGATCATTCTCTCTCTCTCTCTCTCTCTCTCTCTGTCTCTCTCTCATCCCCATACCTCCTCTTTCCCCCCACCCTCCCTCTTCCTTTCTTTCTGCCTTTCAAATATTTTCTTTTAAAGAAAGAGAAACTCTGCTTTCAAAGAGAACTTTTGTCTTAGAATGGAAATCCTTACACAATAGCCACTTTAGATTTATGTCTTACAGTGTTAGGCTTTGGATAAATGTATTTTCTCTCACAGGAAAGAATTCTTGAGGTGCAGTTTTGCATAATGAATAAGCTGGGATTTTTTTTAAGGCAATATCTTTCTTAAGATACCACCGTAGCATAAAGTAAAGTGTGTTGCTCTTTTTTGGGTTTAAGCAACATGAGTTACTCGCAGCTGGGGGCATTGTAAATCATACAACGGCTCGTCTGCAACTGGCTAATGTAGGGCTCACTTATGAAATAAAGATTCTAAGCTTGCACTGTGTTCACATTTTATGTACGTTGTCAGCTCTTTTGTAAGAAAGTACAGAAAATGCATGTTAACTATAAAGATGTATACTTAGTAAGTTATATGGATGCAGTGTGTGCCAAAATAGGTTACAACAAAAGTAATCTTTTAAGACATCTATTTGTTTGGAGTGGGGAGACGAAGGTAGGCTGACAAGCTGGCATGTTAATGTTCAAGGAATTTAAACTTCAACCATAACATTTCCTTTTTTTTTAACCTTCTCTGTAGCCATTCCCCCCAGTATATCAGTCTATCTGAATATAGAAAATAGATTTGGCGTGCAAAGTAAACTACCATTCGAATGAATGAAATTAGAATATTCTAAGTATTGCCACTATTGCTACTATAACTAATGTTTATATTTTTTTAATTATTCATTAATTTCCAGTTAAAAGCTTCACAATTATTCTTTTTTTATGGTTTATATTTATTTGAATTACACACACACACAGATGGAAGGAGATAGGCATCTTCCACTCGCTGACGGTTGGAGCGCAGGCAAGCACTTAGGCTGCCCTCTGCTGCTTTCCTTGGCGTTAGTACTAGCATGGAGCTGGATGGGAAGTGGAGAAGCCAGGACCTACAGGATGCTGTCACCATCCTAGGCTGTGGGTCTACCCACTGTGCCACAGTGCTGGCCCTGGCACTTAGGACTCTACAAGCAAGCATGAAGCCCATTTTTTAAAAAAGATTTATTTATTTCTTTGAAAGAGTTGCAAAGAGAGGTTTCCTTGTCTACAAAATTAGGGTAATCAGACAGGTCATAGTCTGAGTGAGAACTGAAGGAGGCAATGTGGTTAGTTGGTGCAGTTGCAGCTGATCCCAGCTAGCAGTGGTTCTTCTTTGTTTACTTTGAGTTCAGATTCTCTTGCTATCTCTGAGATGATTGGAGTGCACGTTCCTGTAGTCAGTTCTAAGCTTCAGGAAAAAATGTTGCTCTAAACTATTGCGTGGGATATTCCGTCTGACTTAAGATACAAATGAACAGTTCACAGCCTTGTTATAACACAATTACACAGAAAGGTTATTATTTCCATATGATAACCCAAAGTAATGCTGTTTTGTTGATGAGGTTAAAAGAGATGAATATCTTGTGGAGCAAATGCTGTTTGTTCCTTGTTTGTGTCACAGTTGCTCAGTTTGATAAGAGATAATTTGTTCAATTCTGTTTGCATTGTAATCAAGAAAGTGGAGCCTGCAGCAAATGACTAGAGATTTTTCAACCACTCCCCCAATCAAGTTTGCACTTCCTCCAATTTTTCTCACTCATTTTTTGAGAGGACTCATGTAAATGATGACATGGCTCTGAAATAAAGCAATAGTTATCAAACTTTAGTTACTCTGGGAGAATGATTAATTTGTGAGGGTAGAGACAGGCTTCCTGAATTGCAGTGGGCCCCAGACAGATGGTTCTGCCTCCACCTCCTGAGACAACAGCAGGGTGGACTCACAGCAGCCACAAAATCTACCCCAAATCCCCCAGCACTGCGAGGAATAAATTTCTGTTGTTTGTAGGTCACACAGGAGGTGGGTAGCAGAGACAAGCGTCACCTGTGATTTGTAACGCTGGAGTTCCTGTATTAATCATTATACTACATCTCCTTCCTCTGTAAGCAAAAGAGACATTACAATACGCAATGACTCTCCTTGATCTATCTTCCATAGATAGGCCAGTTTTTTTTTTACTTGACATTCGAAATCTGCCATGGCCAATTCACATTTGGCTTTGGAATCGGTGTCCTGCACTCTATCTAGGCTCACCTTCTCATCCTGTTAGGATTCTGTGTTTCCATTTAATAGGCGTAGTCAATTCTGTGAACCTGAGTGCTTGAAGGAAGCATTGTGGTGTGTTGGCTGTTTGTTATGGAGGGCATGCACCTTGGAAAAAGACGTATCTGTTTTGGAGTTCTGTCAGCTCTGCTGAAAGATGTGAGAATTAGATCTAAACATTGGTTTTTCATTCTGTATCTGTTTCATCTTAAAAAACAACAATAACAACAACAACAGAAATAGGGATAATTGACTTATTGTGAAGACTAAATAAGATTCCATGTCTACTTAACAAGTACTTACTTAAACATCAACTACTTTTATCTATATTACAAATTCAGCAAAATACACCCATGATTCACAAACCACTAAATTTGTGAAGTTGTAACAAAAATTTTTTCAAAGTCCATGGTTTTAAGCTGCCTAGACATAACTTAACAGGGAGTGTTGAGGGTCTATTTTAAAGGGAGTTATCAAAACTGAAGGAAGACTCAGAGCCCAAACAGCAATTGCATGAAATCCAATTTTGACTCCTCAACCAGCTCTGGGCTTATGAAAAAAATGAATGTAAGACCTCATGTGAATGGCTTGATTTGGATATGAGTAAAATTTTTAAACATAATTGTTAACGATTTTAGATACCAAAGTTATTTGCCGTTGGAATTAATTGAATATTATGCTCATCGTGAAACAAAGCGAAGCACTCTTAGCATTCAGCTGTGTCAAAACTCTTGGCTGTTGTCATGGAATATTAGTGCTAAGGAGCACGTGAAGGGCTTAGCTCTGGTTTAGGTCAGGTTTGATTTTAGCATGGTAATTGTAGATTTCAGAGTTGGAAATGAAGTTTAAAAAGAAAAAAACAGCTGAATTGTTAAAGAGTTGCAGCCTTTCTTTGGTAATCTGGAATCTCCCTGGCTCTCATCTTTGCAGACATGCAAATGCGGCAGTAGGATACTGCTCAGCAAGTATCTAGAGTGCTCTGAGGGTTTGTTCTCTGGCTTTAACTCTGGGGATTTGGGGGTAAAGAGTCTGTGTTCTCTGAGGTTTTGAACTCGCCTAGAAGTTGCTAGGAAAGATAGGAAAGATAATGAGCTGAATGACTACAATTCAGCCCCAGAAGAATGGCTTCTTTTCTTTACTTTTGCATAATGTTAAAGAGAGATGAGATTTCACTTATCTTTTTGCTTGTTGTTGTTCTACAGTTGTTAAAATTCAGTGGGTGTTACTGGACCATTCCAAAGCTGAGAATGTTTTGAAAAGCCTACTTCTAGGGGTACTTCTGTGGTTTCTTATTTGTGGCTGTGTTTTGTCTTTTGCTCCCCCATCTGCGTTTTGCAGTGTGCACTCTCTTGAGGTGGAGATAGAAATCTGCGTGGAAGATCAGCTTTCTGGAATGCAACAGTACTCCGAGAATTTTTATTTTGTTTTCTGTGTCTCTATGTCAGCACTAGGAACGTGCTGAGATCTTGCAGCTGCCTTAACCTTGAGAGTCTCTTGAATGGTGAGGCAGGCGGGGCTGCAGGGGCTGGAGGAGTGGGCTTGTGCAGGGCTCGGGCTGTGCATCCGGGAGATGCAGGACACCTTCCAGCCTCTAGACCGTGTATCTCTCACAGTGGGTTTGTCCTCCTTTCCATTTGAGCCTAATTTTATGACTTGTGATGAGAATGTTCAGCAAGTAGACCCAGAGCCTTGCGAAGATGATCCTTCTATGTACTGGTGTTTATAGGGGTCTCTTTTTCTAATGCGTTTGCTGCTTTTACTGAGGGGCAACAGAATGCCTGTCCCGTAATGAAGCTTTTTTGCTTTATTGCTTTTGGGAGACCACAGACAGAGAGAAATAGCCACATCTGATTCAGGCTTTTTATAAATTTTTTCTTGTTTTGACTATCCTAAAGTTCGACACTTGAGAATAGATGTTCTCTGAAGGCCAGGATGTGGCTTATTTAACTCACCCATGCAGTGTGATCCTGGTGTGTTTTGTTAAAAGTATAGCCCTAAGAAGGCTGGCCACATAGAAAGGCTAAAGAGTATTGTAACTGGTTCAAAATATAACTATTGTTAGTAAATCCTCATTTTGGGGACAAAAGAATTGATATTAGAAATACAAGCTAACACAAAGTAGATTACATTTGCTGAGATACATAATAGCAACCCTGGGGACTTTTCTGGATATCTAGATTTACTGTTATTCTTTGTTATCTGATTAAGATTAAAAAAAAAAGGTATTCCCACCTTCAAATTTCTAACCAATCTGTTGGGTGAAAGAAAATAAGAGGGTTCTGACTGCCCGCACACACGGAAAGCCAGGATCTGGTCCTTCCCTCTCAATTTACATGACCACGAGGAAATTGAAACCTGGGGAAGTTAAACGACTTTGCTCTCGGAGGGAGGACGGCCGTTGGCTAGCAGGTTCCTGTTTGAACTGGGGACCATCTATTTGGTTACCGTTGAATGCCTTGGTTTCTGCTGCCTGTTTGACACACGATCCTCTCAGGTAAACTTTAGCAACAAATGGTGGTGTCGGTACCCCATCCCTTAATCTCAGGTAATTCTCCACCACCCCTTCCCTCTTTCTCTCCCCACCCCCATTCCCCATGCAGTTGCCTGGTGTAATGGCAAATTCCTACCGAAACTCAGGTGTAAACAATCCTGGGAGAGCAGTGTGTCTCCATGGGGTGGGGGTGGGGGTAAGGGTGGGGGGACAGGAGTGTGGGTAGTGGTGGGCAAGACATCTTGCAAGGGAGCAAAGAACTTTGTGTAAACCTGACTGTGTGTAACAGCTGCTGAGGTTTGGGGAGAGGTGTAGATGTGGCTGTGGGTTCCAAGACCAAAGAGAATGTTTTAGGAAAAGAGAAGAAGTCAGTTTAACAAGTTTTCTAAAAGCTTATCAGTTTTCGAAGAGCTTACATTTAGTTGGAACCACATTTAATTATTTGTAGAAACAACAAGACGAAAAAAAACCCTTGCTCAGGAAAATATTTACTGTAGCTATGATAGAGCATGCCTTGAATTTAGT
This sequence comes from Ochotona princeps, assembly GCF_030435755.1. Classification (NCBI taxonomy): domain Eukaryota; kingdom Metazoa; phylum Chordata; class Mammalia; order Lagomorpha; family Ochotonidae; genus Ochotona; species Ochotona princeps. The sequence continues at coordinate 161,084,787 of NC_080833.1, forward strand.
ATTGAAATGTTACTACTGATTCTGGTCTTGGTGGCTAATTAAGAGAATCTTTTGCTAGTAAGCCAGAAGCTTTTAAAAATCTTTGTTTTGTAGAATCCTGAAAGGACCCAGTTATTTGACGTTGCCAGCTTTCGTTTAAGTAACATTAAAACTTGCCAGTCTTCAGTGTTTATAAAAGTGTTTTTTGCGCTGTTACAGCCTGGTGCCTTAAAAGTTTTTTATGTTAATATATTGCACCTCTAAGTGTTGTTTGCTACTGTTTCCCGGTTTCTTTTTCATGGATAATAAGTGTTCTTCATAACCAAGATGATCACCTGTTGTTATATTGAATGCGCTCTCCAAGGGTGCATAAGCAACCACTCCGACGTGGTTATAATTCCTGTTTGCTCCTGGGCGGTTGCCAGCAGGGAGTAAGGCATTATGGGAAGTCATTTCTTTACCTTCCACAACAGGTGTCTTTGTCTGTGCACCTTAGTCACAGAACAGTGTGGAAGCACTGAGTCACTGTAGCAAAGACAAGTATGAAAGCAAGAGGAATTGCTTTCACATCTAGAAAACGGTGCTGCAGGACCAGTCTGAAACCTGGTGTTAGTGAGTGCTTGAAGAGGTTCCCAGAACGTCTCAAAGTGCTTCTGAAGCCGTACAAAGGAAAGGGAACCTAAAAGGTATGACCTGCATGGGCACTTCCTAATGCCTTGCCTCCTGATTTTCATTTCATTTTTGCCTGATTACTCAGCATTGAGATAGATATGCCGGAAGAAATATTTAACTGAAACGATGCTTAAAAGATAAGGCTGCATTGTTGAAAACAAGTCATCAGTAAAAGTGTTTTCCCGGCTCTAAGAATGGTCAAACAGTTTGAAGCCATTTTAATCTTGAGGATTTACTTAAATACTGCATTTTTGCTGCAATAAGCCTATTAGACTTGCTTGTTTCCTAGCAATAAGGTATTTTCTTTCCTCCTCCCATGCACGTAAGCTTTTAATCTAGAATGCTGTAGCAGTTGCAGAACCCTGCTAAGCGCACTTGGATGGAACAGGGTCCTGATTAAGTAATCATGTTCATCTAGATGAAGATTCTTTAGGAAAATGTGAAAACAGACAGTATAGCTGTCACTCTGAGTTTTGTTTGTTTTCCAGAAAGCAAACTTAAGCAACATAATACTGCTATTGAGAATAAGACTTAAAAATTCCATCTGGTAGCTGTATTTCCTTTGATTTTAGATAAACATTACCAAATTGATTTCTAGTTCCAACAGATATTATTTCTCATCCCACTACAGTGCCATCTCTAGCAAACAGGGGAGATATTCGTTCCATGAGGAATATTGGGAGAGCAGCTTGGAGAGGCTTTATCTGATACCTTCCCTGTTGTTTTGTTACATAGTTCTTCCAGGAAGTTAGCAAACATTGTATTTCCCAGGAACTTAGGCAGCCTTGCAGGAATCACCGGGGGATGTGGGGGACCTTCAGGCTTCATCTAGAGACGTGGAAGTTCATTTATGCCTCCAGTTGAGCTTCAAAAAAGAATACTTCTGGTGGCTAAGATACTGTAGTTCCTGTTGGCTGCTGATTTGGTAAATAAGAGAAACCTGTAACCTGAAAAAAGATGAAGAGAATGTTTATGGCAGAGAAGAGTTTCTAAATCAAACCCTCGTATTGCTTTTAGGATAACAGAAAACAAAATTCCATTTAAATATTCATTTTTTTTTCCAGTGGGAAAAGGGGGAATTATTGTTGATTTCATTTTTCTATTTTGGTACATTTTTTAACAGAAATCTCAGAGAGGAAAAAGAATCCTTATTAAACTTCAGGAGAGAATTTTTTAACTACCAAGAAATTAAAATGGTTGCCATCTCTTTTCTAAGAATTTGAAGAAATAAGCACTATAAGAGTGTTAAGAAATTCTGCGTCTCCAAGAAGAATCTTCATATAAATAAAACTGAAGATGAACTATTAATTTTTAAACCAGGAACAAGTGAATTTTTGTTTTTCTGTCTTCCTATGGGATATTTTTACTTAAGAAACCGTTCTTTTATCTTGGTTTCTTTTTTTTAAGTTTAAAGAAGATTTACAAAAAGTGACTTTTCCATCTGCTGTGTGGAGAATGCAGAAGGTGTTTGCAGTGAACACTTCCTGCATAGATAACAGACTTAGCTTTCGGCTGGGGCTGAATTGCTAGACAAACCTGTGATAGCAGCTGCCTTATTTTCCTTCCCCCTCTTTACCATCATCTTTCTGGATTTTTGACGTTCGGCCCCCTCCAACTCAGGTGGGCGTGTGCGCTGGCACTGAACCGCGGTCGGCTTTCTCCTTGGATAGTCTGGTTGGGAGCTGGGGCGGCGGCAGCTGACAACATGATGGAAGAGGTCTCCATTCTGGTAGCCTATGACGCTCACGTGTTCAGCCAGCTGCACGATGAAGACTTCCTCAGTAGCCTGGTGGCCGTCAGCAAGCCCAGGTCCCTGGTAGGTGCCGCCCTTCACGCTGCTCCGCGGCTGTCTTTCTCTTCCTGTCTGAGGTTGTACTCGTGCGGCAATAAAGGCAGAGCTTCCTGGGAGTTCAAGAGGAAGTATGCTCTTGACTTCGTGTTACAGGCCGGCTGCAACAAGGTCTAAAAGTTTCTATGAGTTCTTTAGATATTTAAACATGGTCACACATCACTAGGACATTTAAATGGTTAGGTCAGTACTGTCACACATAGTAATGTCCCATGTGTAGGGCCAAATATCAATTTGTCCCATGTTTGCTTTTTTGTCTATATGTATATGATAATTAGTTGAGCACTATTCACATTTATATAATGAAGTTCAGTCTGTTTAGGTGGAACGTTTCTGTCAGTGAGATGTAGCATTGATATTAAAATTAAACTACCTAAAAAGTCAATTAACTTTCAGGGTCCTAAATTGCTGAGAAGAGCTATTATGAATATAACTCATAGATATCTTATTTGTAAACTACATTTTTACCATTCTCTAAAGGTCTTCATATACACATCTTGGCATAACGGGAGGATGAAGTTCTTGCAAGGGTCGTTCTGATAGCTACAGGGTTGAAGAGGAGTTTAGGCAGGCTCTGCCAGCTGGAGCTGTAGTGGCCTGCCACAGGATGGAGCAGTGTCTCATAAGCTTACCACCTCACTACAAACCCTGCTCCAAGCCATAGGAACAACCTAAAACCGTAACTGACTTTTTTTTAAATGAAAAGTTATAGCAATAACAAAAAAAGGGAAATCTGTAATTTAAAAAGACCTAAGGGTTATGTTAATATTGGTTTAAAAAATTCTGTAAGATTCTTGGAGGAAATTTGACTACTGCTTAGTTATTTATTTAGACTTTTATTTTTGCCTAGCAATGCAATTCTGATTGTTTTTGGAAATGTTGATCTAGGGGTATGTCATTGAATAGTTACAGATAAAATATCTATAAAAATCCAGAACAGTCCAGTAGAGTGATCGGTGGTGTGACTAAAGCTAGGTGAAAGTGTGTTGATTGTTGAGACGTGGGAATAGCACAGAGGTCAGTCATACTGGCTCTGTTTTGGTACATGTTTTCTAGATGCTGGTTAAAAAATCAGTTGCAAAAACAAAGAAAACAAAAATAAATACAAACCCGTAATATGCTTCTGAAAGTATTCCTTATGCAGAAACATTTAGTCTGTTGCATGCTTTTCTTGATTTAATATATGCTTTTTCTATATTTTTATTTAAGTGAGAGCTGTCGAAAGAGAGAGAAAAACAGACAGAGCAATCTTCAGCTGCTGGTTTGTTCCCCCAAATGCCACAACAGCTGGGGCTAAGCCAGGCAGAAGCCAGGAGCTAACAGTGTCATTTGGGCATGGCACAAGGGCCCAAGTATGTGGGCCACTAGCAAGGAGCTGTGCTGTCTGTGTGGCAGCCAGGTCACACCCGGTGCCTTTACGGCTGCAGGCATCACAGTGGGATAGCTGTGGAATAGGTACTCTTGCTGCACCGCAATGCCAATCCCAATACATTTCTATTGTTTTATTATAATGTGAGGATTATTGCTAACGCCTACCTAGTTAATTACAGTTTGTGCACTGACTTGCCATGGTACAGTCCATCATGGTTATGGATAACCTTTAAATTTCATTTTGACCATATTCCATCACAACAGTATTCCACTGTGACAATTTACCCAAAGAATTTAAAAATCTGTTCCATTTCTGTTTGGTTGCTGTGTCAGGATCCTCTTACAGAGTCTCGACTGCCATGAGCTTGTTCCAGATCCATGTGGAGTGAGCAGAGTAAAGATCTATGAAGTTGTAGTAGTCAGACATGCAGTGCTGGATGCATGTCCGGTGTATGTGTGGGCGACATCCGGCAGAGACAGACGGGGAGAGAGCAGCATGTTATTCTGCTTCCCAGAAACACCCCCTCATGCTTTGGTGCTGCCCCAGTTTGCCCAAAGGAGATTTCTGTTCCTCACCCTGTGGCTTATTTGGCATTAGATTTGGTCACTAGTAGAGAAAATTTTGGAGTTATGAAAGAGACACAAAATATTGCTTTGTGTTTCAGACTTTAAAAATTTAAATGCTGGGTGTTAAATTACACAATTTTCGAAAGATGTTTAGTTTTGTTTAGCAGATTTTAAACTTAAAACATTCTCTTGGGAGTAATACTTTGTTTTCATTCATCTAGAAAAGGTTTAGGCAGTTTTACGTTAAAGTGTTATCATTTGCTTTGCATTCCATTTGCTTTGAGATTAACTCTTTAAGTCATATGAGAATTATACTCCAATTTTCTGTAGTAGAAAGTGGATTCTTTTCAGATCAATTTATTACCGTACTGTGAAGCAAATTATACTCCTGCTAACTTGTAAAATCCTCTGGGTCTTTACTAGTAGAAAGGTTATCTAGAAGCCATCTAGGTACAGAATTAATTATCCTTCTGTAATTATATTTTGTTTCACAATGGAAGATGTAGATTCTTTTAGTGATTAGAATCTTGTTAAGTACAGTGTTTCTCATGTGTGGAATTGAGGTCTTTTCTTTTTGGTCCATGGCCTTCTGATTTTTTTGATAGAAACCCTTAAAAATAAATTCCCAAACCTTGGAGTGCACACTGTGGCACACAGCCTTTTGAGCCACTGCTTGGGATACCTTCTGGGCTTGAATCCTGGTGCCACTTCCCATCCAGCTTTGCCCTGATGGTACCTGGGAGGCAGTAGGTGGCAGTAAGTGTTTGAGTTCTTGTCACTTTTGTGGGAGGCCAGGGTGGAGTTTTTGATTTCTAAGGTCTGGCTGCCCCAGCTCCAACTGTTGCAAGCCTTTGGAGAAATAAAATCTCTCTGTTCTGTTCTCTTTATGGCAGTCTGCCATTCAAACAAACAAATAAGTAAATAAGTAAGTAGGCAAATAAACAAATAAATAAAGTTTTAAAAGTATATGGCCATATCCTGTTCCCTTAAAAATGAGTGATGCAGCCGATTGGCGATCTGTGTGTGTGTGTGTGTGTGTGTGTGTGTGTGTGTGTATCTGCATCTTCGTGCCTCAGTAAATAAAAAGTAATGTTAAGAAGTGTTACAAGAAAACAACAAATTCCTTTGTGTAAACCACAAGATAGGGAAAGAATTGGGAATGTGAATATGAACATTTGGTAGAAGTCTTAAAGATGCGCTCAGGATGCCTGCACCCCGTGCTGATGCCTGAGGTGGATTCTCTCTGCCTTCTGCTTCAGCTTCCTCTTCAGGTGCCTCGGAGGCAGCGGTGACAGCTCAGCTGCTGAATTCCTGCCACCCATGTGGGAAACGTAATGGGGTTGCAAAACCCTGGCCTGGCCACGGCAGTCTGGGCATTTGGGGGAGTAAAGCAGCAGATGGAAGTTCTCTGCCTTTCTTCCTGCCGTGAAATAAAAATAACTAAATAAACATGTAGAAAAAAAAGCAGCCCCACAAGAGATACAGTCCTTAGGGTTTTAGATCTGCCCACTGCCATTGAATGGACCTCTCGAAGCCTCAGGGTCATCATCTGAGGAATGAAGGACATAGTAGTACCACCTTGTTGTACTGTCACGAGGACTAAATGAGAACACTTGAGAAATGTTTCACATAGTCAAAGTTCTCACCCTTGTAATGAAGGAAGAGTGTGCTGACCCTTTGAGAAGGGTCTGAAGGAAGGAATGGGACGAGCAGATGAAGCACCCAGGACATATTCTCGCAGAAGGAGGGGGAAGGCCAGAAGGGAAGATGCCACTTTCCTGGTTGTCAAGTTGATTCGCTGGACTGGAGAGTCCTATCCAGTCCTACAGGAAACTTGAAACTTTCTGCCCTGAAGGTGCTGCAGAGGATGTTTAAATATGAATGAGCTCAGGAAGATGAAACTGCCCTGTGGAACCAGCCAGTAGAAGGGGATGGTAAGTGGCCTAAGTGCCTGTTGGTTGTACAGAGCTGCTGGGCAGTAGGGGACCACACAGGCAGCATTACACAGAGGCGAAAACACCCTAAGTGACATCGGAACAACGAGCAGTGACTGTGCAAGAGCAACATGAAGTAAAGGTAGCCTACACGTGTTGGTTGGTCCTTGCGCTGGATAGATACAGTACCATTAGGAAGAGGCAGCGACAGCTATGTGAGCAGAATAAATGAGTAAGTTGAAAATTACACAAGCTTCCTGCCTTAGAGAATTGGAAAGATTACTGCACCAACTGGAATGGAGGAGTTAGATGTCAGTGAAGAAAAGCTGACCCGTTTTTGTCTTTACTAAATTGAAGGCCACGATCTGTCACTGTGGAAGGTTATTCCAAGCTTAGAACCTGGTGCCTGCGTAAAGCCTAGGACATGGCTGTTCACTGTCGGCCCTTGCTGGGTTGCTCATAACCGACAGATACCGAAATAGCAGCCGTGTGCCAGCGAAGGAAGGGGGCTCTTTCTGGAGCTGCAGTTTCTCTGTTCTATAAATGGGAGATGCGGGTAAATGTTCTGTAATTACTTCCTCCTTATCGGATTGGCACATAAATTTCATCAAGCCAGCCAAATTAAAAAAAAAAAAAATTTGGAGCGATTTCCTATGCCCAAAGATGGGGAAACAATAAAGTCAATAGCTATTCTTAGATCTTCACTGATGTACATTCTATACATTGATTATAATTAAACATTATAAAAACCAATTAAGACCTTTTCATAATTAAGAAAAAATTACCTGACCCTCTAAGGAATTGTCATTGCTACTTAACATGTACTTCTTTTAGCACTGTGTTTAATAAGTTCAGGTTAGTCCAAGGAACCAAATCTTCCCTCATGTGGTTTATCAGTACTGTTGAGTTGTGGTTCCTACAGTTGTAGGTGATAAAATCTTGTAGAATTTCAGATAAGAAAGAATGTGTTGTGTGGACACTGTAACAGGGGTTTGTTCCTTTAAACGCGATGGCAGGAGTCAGCTGGGCAGCCGGCTGGTGCTGGGTCCCTGCTGGCAAGCGTTCTCGCTCTTTCCTGCCGTCTGACTCACTTCTGTCTTGCATCTACTTGATTTATCTTCCTGTCCCCACATTCTTGGCTTCTTCATTCTCATGGTGGAATAGCGCTGCCGTGACACGTGCGGAGTTGTGGTTCTGCCATGTGCAGGATGAAGTCGCTGGGACTGGAGAGTTTTGGGGAGATGAGCTGGTGCAGAGCCAGAGCCCTGAGTACCTGCAGCTGCCAAGCCCCACCCAGCCCAGCTGGCTTGTGACTTCAGGCAGCTTACTTAACCCCACTCCATACTTCATTTTTCTTCTTTATAAAATTGGAGTCATGTTAGCAAGCATCTGCTCTATAGGATTTTTGTGAAAATTAAGTTACTTTTTTTTTTTTTAAAGATTTATGTATTTATTTTTATTAGAAAGTCAGATATACAGAGAGGAGGAGAGACGGAGAGGGAGATCTTCCATCCATTGATTTACTCCCCAAGTGAGCGCAGCGGCCGGTTCTGTGCCAATCCGAAGCCAGGAACCAGGAATGTCTTCCAGGTCTCCCATGCGGGTGCAGGGTGCCAAAGCTTTGGGCCGTCCTCCACTGCTCTCCCAGGTCACAAGCAGGGAGCTGGATGGGAAGTGGAGCTGCCGGGATTAGAACCAGTGCCTGTATAGGATCCCGGGGCATTCAAGGCGAGGACTTTAGCCACTAGGCCATGCTGCCAGGCACCAAAATTAAGTTACTTTATAAAAGTGTCTCAAAATACCTAGCACATAATAATCAAATGTTTACTGATATAACAAGTTGATTTTTTGTCTTTTCAAAATATTGAAGTAAGAGGAGGTTAACTTTCAGTAAGGTGCCATAAGTAAACTTACCATCCAAGTTATTTTGCTTATTTTGCTATGAAATATGAAATTATTAAGCCAGCTTCTATTAAAATAATTATAGGTATTTTGCACTTAAAGTTGTTTCAGATGTTGAGAAATAATCATTCTACTTTTTTTTTTTTTTAGATTTATTTACTTTTATTGGAAAGGCAGATATACAGAAAGAAGGAGAGACAGAGAGAAAGATCGTCCATTCACTGATTCACTCCCTAAGTGGCTGCAACAGCTGGAGTAGAGGCAATCTGAAGCCAGGAGCCAGGAGCTTCTCCCGGGTCCCACGTGGGTACAGGGTCCCAAAGCTTTGGGGTGTCCTCCACTGCTCTCCCAGGTCACAAGCAGGGAGCTGGATGGGAAGTGGAGCTGCCGGGATTAGAACTGGTGCCAATATGGGATCCCAGTGTGTGCAAGGTGAGGACTTTAGCTGCTAGGCCGCCGTGCCAGTTGTTGTACTCTTGAGACTAGGGTTGGGATTAGCTTTGGAAGTCATTTCAAATTCCCATTTTTTTAAAAAAAAATTATTTGAAGGGCAGATTTACAGAAAGAAGGATAGAAATCTGGAGAGATGTTCCGTCTGCTGATTCACTCCCCACATGGCTGCAACAGCCAGAGCTGGGCAAGTCCAGGAGTGTGGAGCTTCTTCTGCGTCTCCCAAGTGGGTGCAGATGCCCAAGGACTGAAGCCGACTTCCAATGCTTTTCCAGACACATTAGCAAGGAACTGAATCAAGAGCAAAGCAGCCAAGATTCGAACCAGAGCCCATATGAGATGCTGGCACCCTGGGCAGGAGCTTAAGCTACTACACCCAGTACCCTCCCTCCCCCAATACCTTTTCTAGAAGATGTTATGGGAACAGTTGATAAGAAGTATTTATTAATTTTATACTAATCCTTTGTAGAAAGTTGTGTTTCAAGTAGTTGGAGCTATTATCCTAATTGCTTTGGTTCAGCCACCTCTTTGTTCATCTTGATAATCTGATAGAATTGTTCTGCTACCATGCAGTTGATATTGGGAATCCAGTTATGAACAAGATCAGTAACTTGTGACTGAGACTATGATGGTGAGAAGGAAGACACCGTCAATAACCAATAACGTCACTTATTAGGTTAGTGATGAGTGCTAGCAGTAACACGGAGTGACGTAAAGAAAAGGGTTCATGGGGAGTTTTTGATTGAGTCATCGTGAGGGTCTCAGCGCCGTCCCTGAGATCTGAGTGGTATCCACAGGAAGCTAGAAGGAGCTCTTCAGGCTGAGGAAACCCGAAGCAGGGACCAGCAATCGTAGGCAATTGTGTTGTAACGCAAAGAGGGGTGCATGACCCTGGGCAGCATGGCAAGAAAAGACATCGGGGGTGAAGTTGCACACCAGGTGGGTGTAGGGCTGTCTAAGTCAGGTGAAGTAGCTCATGGCTTCTACCTTATTTGATATCATTACATTTTATAAAGTCTAATGAATTAGTCTGTAGGTGAGGTTAACAGAAATTTAAAATGATGATTAAATTATTGGCCAGTATGGCATCGAATACTTATGGCAGCCCTGAAGCTCATCATGGAATCAAATTGTTACACTCAATGTAAGGACTTCAAGCCTATTTAGAAATAGGATTTTTGACAACAACAATCATAATAAATGTTATAAGACTAACCATAGGACTTCTAGTTGGCTCAAGTATGGTAGAAGCCCCTGTGTGATGGTCAAGACTGCAGTGGCTTGACATAGGAAAGAAGGAAAAGAAGGCGTAGAGCGTTCAGTTCCCCCTGCAGCACCAACAGTGTCCCATATGGACACTGGTTCCAGCCTGGCTACTGCACCTGCAATCCAATTCTCTGTTAATGGTGGTCTGGAAAAGAAGCAGAGAATGACCCAAGTTCTTGGTCCTCACATGAGAGACCTGAAAGAAGCTCCTGGCGCTTGGCTTCAGAGCAGCTCAGCTCGGGTCATTACAGCCAGGTGGGCAGGGAACCAATGGATAGAAGATCTGTCTGTCTTTTTCTCTTGTTCTCTCTGTAACTCTGCCAAGTAAAATAAATGAAAAAACGGAAGAAAAAAGGAAGGAAGGAAGGAAGGAAGGAAAAGTTGAGTTCAGCAGAAAAAGCATAAAGTCATATATCATATATACTAACTTAACTTTTAACTAAAGACACAAATTCTTGTTAATTTTTGTTAAAAGGCCTTTATGTCCTTTATATCCGTACAGATTCTGAAAGCATGTGCTTTAAATTTTCAGTTTTATACAGGGAAGCAATGAATCAATAAACTTGTGAAGCAGTGTATAATCAAAGTTTATTGGGATTTTTTTTTTACATTTTTAAAACATTTTTGACAGTGGCATTACCACCATTTAATGTGACGATCACTTTTGTATTTAACTCTTCACCTTTATTCAATCTTTCCAAACCACTCAGGTTAGTGTTTATAGAAAAAGCACTTGGTTTCTTTTTATATTAATTTTATGATGAACATAAACAGCTTTGAGAACAAGTACAATCAATTCTTTCAAAACTTACTCAGTGTGGAGACATACTGATAGCCACAAAGGACTAGCATGTCCAGGCAGTCTGGACCTTTCTGTAAAAGGAATGGAGAAAAACATTACTTAAGCAGCAAGATTTTTTTTAGACTCTTTGTATCATATTTTGTGTTAGACACAGGTGCACAACAGCCACAAGTCCAGTGGTGTGAAGCAGTGCCATTTGTCCTTAGGAGTCCTTGAATGGCTGGAGGTTGGCTGGTCTGGACCGGGCAGCACCTAGCATGGCTAAGGCCTCAGGCTCTCCCTTAGGAGTCCTTGAATGGCTGGAGGTTGACTGGTCTGGACTGGGCAGCACCTAGCATGGCTAAGGCCTCAGGCGTCCTTGAATGGCTGGAGGTTGGCTGGTCTGGACTGGGCAGCACCAGTGTGGCTGGGGCCTCAGCTTCAGGTGGCTGTGCTCCTCACCTGTGACCAGCTGGCTCCCTGGGCCAGATTCTTCTTGAGGAAAAGTGAGGAAGTGCTCAGGGCCTCTGAAGCTATCTGATGTGTCTACATACCTGCACTTAGAGGGAGCACAGTTGGCTTTTTGTCCATGTTCTGTTTACTAAAGCAGCTCAGAAGGCCACTTTCAACATCACAGACCTAGCAGGTATACCCGCCATAGAGACGGGGCTGGGGTGGGGTATGTGTCGGCTGGGTGCTAATCTGCCATATATACATATAACTGGACCCTTAGTATAACTAGATTAGCTATATAAATGTTTCTTGGCAGAAGAAAATATAAACACATAGTTGACACTGAACAAAAGTGTGTATGTACAATTTTGTCAACAGAAAGTGACAGCTTTTTCAAATTATTTTTTAAAATGATTTATTTATTATTTTTGTTTCAAAGGGAGAATTATAGAGACAACAGATCTTCTACCTGCTGGTTCACTCTGCAAATGGCCACTACAGTGACCAGAGCTGAGCTGCTCTAAACCTAGAGCCAAGAGCTTTATCCCAGGCTCCCATGTGGGTGCAGGGGCCCAAAGACCTGAGCCATCCCTCGCTGGTTTCGCAGCTCATGAGCAGTGCATATGGGATCCTCAGGCAGAGGATTAGCCTGGTAAGCCACCACGCCAGCCCCGAAAGTGACATCTTCTAGTGGAAAATTGCTTTGATACCTAATTAGAAATTCAGACTTCCTAAATACTCTATCACCCTTTTTCATTTTACTTGAAACTTTGGAATGAATTGGCACTCTTCTTTTCTATCCCTTCCAAAAATTAAAAAGAGGTTTCTCTTTTTAGTTTATGTGAAAGGCGGTGAGACGGGAGACTCTGAGGGATTGAAAAGGAACGAGATGGAAGCCAGAATTCTGGTCTTCGACGTGAGCGGCGGGGCTCAGGTGCCTGGCAGTGGTGTGCTGCGTGCAGGTGGTGTGGGCTCAGGAAGGTGGGTGGGGAGCAGAGGCCTGGGATTAACCTGCTCCACAGCACCCGCCTCTCTCGCCAGCGAAATCCTCGAGTGTACCATTGTCGTCCCAACCCCGTCCGAAGCCCCACAAGTCTCCACAACATAGCATGCGGTTTCCTCTGGTGGTCCAGTTATATCTATGGAAAAAATGTCTTTAAATGAATAAAATTAAATATATAAGATGGCAATGGAAATCAATTGTATTAGAATATCAAAGCAGATAAAAATAAAATTTGTGATTTACTAATGGGTGCTTCTTTATTAGCACATTAAACAATAAGATGTTGTGGTGAGTTCAACAGCAACTGGAGTTGTAAAATATTGATACATATAAAAGATATTTTGAGAAATATACAAGGCCTATAATGTGAGTAAATATATATATAATATTTATTGATTACAAAATCACAAATTATACAGAAGATTGCCTATATTTCTTATTGAAGGAACTAATAAATTTCAGCTGAGAAGTTTAAGGAAATTTTGATAGTTGGTGCTAATTTTGCTATCCTTAATGGTTGTATCAGTTAATGTACCCACCAGCAATAACATTACTCCTTTTTAGATTCTTCTTCAACAAAATTCTATAACAAAAAATAAGAATTTATCAATTTGTCAGGGGGCTGGGCATGGAGAGAAAGATAACCCACACAGAACAGCACTTTGGGCGGCCACTAGTAGCAGGTAGGGGAATTGTAACTTGCTCTGTCTAGAATTCAGAGGAAAGAACACAAAGGTAGTGGGAGAGCAGGAGTAGATCATGGAAGGTTCTTTGTGTAGTACTAAGTAACATTTTAAATTCTATAGATCAAGGTTTTTGAGTAGCAAAATGATATAACAAAGCTACAAAAAAGAATAGCAACCTTTAAAGTAAAAGATTGGCACATGTGTCTATTTCCTGAAGTTTTTTCTTGCTTTTTTCCTCATTGAGGAATAAAGTGATAGCTTGAGTTGAAAATTTGGGAATTACACATAAATAAAAGCACTACACAGCAGTCATTCACAAATTTACCAGAGATTATCTCTAAGTAACTCCCAAAAAACATAAAACACTAAGAGAAAGTGAAGATGTATATTAATGGATGGGCTGTTGCCTAGCAATTAGGATGCTGTTCCAGATACCCGTATCCCACACTGGAGGCCTGCTGTGTGCTCCTGACTGCAGCCGCCCACTGTGATGTCCCCAGTACCTGGGCTCCTCCCAACCGGGAGCAGAGCCTGTACTGACTGCCCGGCTGCCCCTCCATCCGGAGCACGTGGAGCGTGAACTAGTAACAAGCTCTCCCTGTCCTTCTCTCTCTGCCTCTCAAAAAACAAATACCAAAAAGTATATGAAATGTTTGTATTGGGTACAAAGTGGTTTCCAAAGATAACCACTTATAAAAGAGATTCTTGAGATCCCTTCTACAAAGAAAGAAGAAAAACATGAAACAAAATTGATGAACATATCTGCGTAAATTACAGTGTAATTGTTAAATTAGCCTACCTGCCCAATGAGGAGCTTCTAATTATAGGTGGATCTTTAGAGACAAAAAGAACCATGTTACTGTTTTCTCTGATGGCCATACAGCAAACCTTTTAGATAGATCTAAGCCATAATGTACTGTTTATCTTTTTTGTAATGCTGTACTTGCAAGTACTTGCTGATTAAGCCTCAAGAATTGTCAGGCAACAGGAGACTTGGGAGCATGGTACGTTTCAGAAACTGAATTCACATTTAAAATTCCTCTTCTGGAATAATCTTCTTAGTAGTAGTAGTAGCCACGTCTTGGCTGACTGTTGGAACAGTTGTGGCAGATGCCTGGGCCTTTGACTCGAGTTTAGAGATGTCTGTAAGTGGCTAATGCTCACTCTGCTCACTAATGCTCACTCCCATGTCCTGCTGGTATGGACGGGTGTTAGCATACTGTCAAATCAGCTAATCCTGCAGAATGAGGTGCTGCCAATGGGAGGGTAGGGTTGGAGAAGAGTTCTAACTACTTTGCAGAGCTGGCTGATACAGTGTGACGTCTTCAGTGGTTTTGAATTCCACCTCTTTGAGGTAGGGTTAAGATTAAACAATACGTGGTCGGCGCTGGAATCCTCCACTAAAGCAAGGATAGGGAACATTAGCCATAGACTATGTAAGGCTTGCAAAATCCTTGGATCTGGCTATGCCAAAGCGACTGTAGACAGGACTTGAACTTCATTACAGGTTAATTTTTTAAGTTGATAATTTTATATGTCCCATGAATGATATATATCCAAATGACTTTTGACAGAAGTTTCTTCACCCCTGTTTTTTTAAATAATAACTTTATTTTCTTTTTGATGATATTTACATACTTGAGAAGGATGCATGCCCACGTGGACCACCAGTTAGGGTGGCAAGGATCAAGGAATGGGGAAAGTGGGTGAGGCAATTGCTTCCCATTTTTCCTTCCTGTATCTGGAGGAAGGAGAGAGAGAAGGGTAGACGGCTGCCCCCAACAGGGTTACCACATCAGTACCTTATGGCCACTCGGTGTCATCCCAGGGTCCCCAGTGTTGAGCATGTTCCAAGGGTACTGCTCAGGTGGTTTTGATAGTTCTGAGATGTTGTTGATTTCATCGCTCCAAGGTTGAGGAAATCCTTCCAAGTTTCATTGGCTGACACAGTCCATCTTAGCGTCTCCACTCTCTCAGATTCTTGCTGTCAAAGCTTGGCCAGGAGAGTTGTCTAGACACCCTCTGCAGGCCTCAGTGATCTGTCATGTCTCCCATGTACATCTGGGCCTGCCGTCCCACTGCATGAGCTACAGCGACTAAGGAGGCTCAGTTCTGACACGGTCAGACCACAGATCCTCTGAGGCTTGCCTATGGTTAAAGAGGTTTGGTTTTTTGTTTTGTTTTGTTTCTGTTTTTGTTTTTTTGAAGATTTATTTATTTTTATTGGAAAGGCAGATATCTAGAAAGGAGAGACAGAGAGGAAAATCTTCCATCCACTGATTCAACCCCACGTGGCTGCAAAGGCCACAGCTGAGCCGATCTGAAGCCAGGAGCAAGGACCCTCTTGCAGGTCTCCCACGTAGGGTAGGTGCAGGGTCCCAAGGCTTTGGGCTGTCCTCGACTGCTTTCCCAGGCCACGGGCAGAAAGCTGGATGGGAAGTGGGGATGCCAGGATTAGAACTGGCACCCATATGGGGTCTTGGTGCATGCAAGGTGAGGACTTCAGCTGCTAGGCTACCACACCTGGCTCTGGTTAGAGTTTTGAGTCCAGCAATCCAGGTGTGCTAGCTGTACACACACACACACGTGGTTGTAGTTGTCTGGGCAGTTCTGTCCCTAGCCCCATTTCATACATAAACCAATGGATGCTGCGGCCCAGCCTAACCCAGCCCACCACACACTCGGCCCTCATACATGTCAACAGGAGCTGCAGCCTAGTTGGATCAACCCCCAATAATCCCCACTGGTCCTGCCCCGTTCCCGGTTCCTGCACATGCCGGTATGTACAGCAGACTGTTCCAAACTGTCCCACATCGCATTTGGCTCTCATTCACATCAGTGGGTGCTGTAGCTTAGCTCACTTGCGCTGGCAGGTGCTGACACCTGTTCAGCCCTCTCATCACCCCTGTTCTTAAGTTAAAGTTCTGGGCCAGGGCTGCATGCTGTGGCTCCTCACGTCAACCCGCTGTCTGCAGCACTGCATTCCATATGGGCACTGATTTGATTAGCTTGACCTGGCTGCTCCACCTCAAACCCATGTCCCTGCTAATGTGCTTGAGTGGGCAGTGGGCTGTACTGCAAGTGCTGGGGCCCCGCCTCCTGCTGGGGAGACTTGGGTGAAGGGCTGGGGCCCCTGCTGCCTGCTGGGGAGACCTGGATGAAGCACCTGGCTTTTCTCTGCCTGTGCTCTGACTGTTGTGGCTATTTCGAGAGTGAAGCGCTAGATGGAGGACTGCTCCCTCTTTCCCTCCTTCTCTGTGTAACTCTTCCCATTAATAAATACATCTTTTTTTTTTAAGAAAAGAAAGTTAAAAGGTGAACAAAAGCTTGACAGTGCTCACCAGTAACAATTCATTTTATTCCTTCTTTTTCTATTTCTTAACAGTGCAAATTGCCTTCTCTCTTGGGTATAGATCACTCCCTTTGCTTCGAATTAAAGACAGATAATACATTTTCCATTTAAAGTTCTAATGTCTTCTGTACTTATATAGTTCAATTTGTCATTTGAATTAAACTCAAAGAACATTTGAGTAACAAGGTGTAACTTAGCACTTCATAGGATTTTTTTAAGATTATTTGATGTTTGGGCCCAGCAGCGTGGCCTAGCGGCTAAAGTCCTCGCCTTGAATGCCCCGGGATCCCATATGGGCGCTGGTTCTAATCCCGGCAGCTCCACTTCTCATCCAGCTCCCTGCTTGTGGCCTGGGAAAGCAGTCGAGGACGGCCCAAAGCTGTGGGACCCTGCACCCGCGTGGGAGACCCGGAAGAGGTTCCTGGTTCCCGGCTTCAGATCGGCTTAGCACCGGCCCATTGTGGCTCACTTGGGGAGTAAAACATCGGACGGAAGATCTTCCTCTCTGTCTCTCCTCTCTGTATATACAGCTTTCCAATAATAAATCTTTAAAAAAAGATTATTTTATGTTTATTGCAAAGCCAGGAGATGAGGAGAGACAGAGAGGGAGATCTTCCATCCATTGATTTACTCCCCAAGTGACTGCAATGGCTGGTGCTAAGCCGATCCAAAGCCGGGAGCCTGGAGCTTCCTCCAGGTCTCCCACGCGGGTGCAGGGTCCCAAGGCTTTGGGCCGTCCTTGACTGCTTTCCCAGGCCACAAGCAAGGAGCTGGATGGGAAGTGGAGCTGCCGGGATTAGAACCGGCGCCCATGTGGGAATCGGGCACGTTCAAGGCGAGAACTTTAGCTGTAGGACACCGCGCTGGGCCCCATAAGATTTTTAAATGTTTATTTATTCATGTTATTTGAAAAGCAGAGCACCAGAGACATAGTGGGAGAGAGAGAGAGAGAAAGTCCTCCATCTTTTGGTTTACTCCACAAATGCCCGTGCTCACAAGAATTGGGCTGAGCTGGTGCCGATGGGTGGTGGCCTCCCGAGTGCGTTTGCAGGAATCTGAACTGGAAGCCAAAGTGGGACTATCCTAGGCACTCCAGTGCAGATGCAGGGACTAACCTGTGACACCGTGTTCCCCTCCTCAGGATTGTTGTGCAAGAATGATTTTCAGTGCTTGGCTTTCTGAGTAACAGGAAGAGTTCAGAGTGAAGAATTAAAAGGCACTGAAAATCAGGCGGATAAAGATGTAAATGTATTTTATCTAACAATGCTGCGACTGAGTTAACTAAATGCCCAAATCCACTTTTTCCCTAGAAAAGACTTACACCTAAGGACACTACTTTTTTTTTTTAATTATTGTTAAAACTGGAATTTTAAAACCCAAATTGTTTATCAGACAACATCCCAAAAGATGAATGCTTGATCTTGGGCTCTATCAGATCAAAACCTGTAGACAGTCTTCCAAAACTGGTCAGATAAATAAATGGAACGGGTGACCACGCTGTCCGTTCAGCGGGCTGAAGGATCGTGTACAGATCTGAAGTGACTAGGGTCAGAAACCACCCCTTCTTATCCCACCCCAAGTGGTCTGCACAGAGCAAGCCAATGAGACAAAATAGTCACTCCATCCCAGCTGAAGCACAGACATTCCATCTATCCCATCTATTCCCTCTGTTGTTGATTTGTTTATTGGAAAGGCAGAGTTGGGGTGTAGGGCTGGGGTAAAGAGAGAGAGATTCTCTGGTTAAATCCCCAAGTGCTGCAACAGCTGGGACTGGGCGAAGTCAACACCAGGATGCTGGACTCCATCCGTTTCCCACACGGGTGGCAGGGGTCCAGGCTCCTGGACAGTCTTTTCACTTTTCCCAGGCACATTAGCAGAGAGATGGATCAGAAGTGGAGCAGCAGGGACTCGAACCAGTGTCATATGGGATTCCAGTGTCATAGGCCTGACCTAATCTTATGCCACAACGCCAGTCCCTGTAGCCATCTCTTTTCTTCCAGTTTTTTGAAGATTTATTTATTCTTATTGTGAAGTCAGATATACAGAGAGGAGGAGAGACAATCTTCTGTCCGCTGGTTCACTACCTAAGTGGCTGCAATGGTCAGATCTGAGCTGATCTGAAGCAGGAGCCAGGAGCCAGGAGCTTCTTCTGCGTCTCCCATATGGGTGCAGGGTCCCAAGGCTTTGGGCCATCCTCCACTGCTTTCCCAGGCCACAAGCAGGGAGCTGGATGGGAAGTGGGGCTGCTGGGATTAGAACCGGCGCCCAAATGGGATCCTGGCACATGCAAGGCGAGGACTTTAGCTACTAGGCTACCGCTCTGAGTCCCCTATATATAGGTCATTGCTTATATACTGAACCCATTTGAATATTATCTGCTTCACACTGACTTGTGACATTTAAATCAAATGAACAGGCTTCAGCTTGCTTCTGGGCTCAGGAGTGTGGGCCCAGCTGTGCCAGCAAAGTGCGATAATGATGACTCAGTGAGGGCTGTGTTGTGACATTGTGCCTGGCCACCATGTGCTGAGTGGCCCCAGGGTCCATCTTCTTGCCAATTCTGATTCTGCTCTCCTGTGATTAACAGTAAAATGTGCTTTCCTGCTGCTGTGTTAGTCCCCCTTTGAAGGGACAAGAATTTCATTTTGTGATTATTAGGAAATCTGGAACAGGAAAAGGAAATCAGTATACTCTTTTTTTTTTTTAATTCCATTGTATTGTTGTTGACAATCTTTAATCAGTATACTCTTAAATTGAGATGAAAGGGGATTGATTTAATAAGGAACATAAAGGACACAGTGCATAAAGCACACAGTGTGATGACGTGGGTTCCTTTAACAGCACAACACAGGTACATGAAAGAACACAGATTTTGTGTCTTAACCCTTGCAGCATTGCTGAAAAGTGTGGTCTTTGAGGTCTGTTGAACAGACGTTGAAATGGCAACACGTGCTGACTAACACACTAGACCATGATGCTGGAGAGCTGTGAGGTCAGGCCGAGCATGCAGGCTCTCTGCTCGGGTACTGTGCCTTCTCATAGCCTACAATGAGTGCGCTGCTTGTCGCCTGGATCTGTGCTGGCCAGCTCGCTGTGTGGTGAAGGCTCAGCTGCCCGCTGCTGTGTCCTCCCATGGCAGAGAGAGGGCAGCCTTCTGAGGCCGCGGGGACAACGGTCTCATCCCCACCACCCACTTGGGCCGGCAGGGTAGGAGGGCTCCGGGGTCCGCATAACCGGCCCAGCACTGGGACTCTCTGTTTTGTTTTTTGACTATTTTCATCCTTGTACGTATGAAGTGGTGCCTCGTGTTTCTTTTTAAAGCTTTTATTTTATAACAAAATTACATAAAATAAAGTCTTCCTTTTATACCCTTTTAAAGTATGTAATTCAGTGGCATTAATTTTACTTACAATTATATCACTGTTCTTATTTTTTTATTCATCCTTTGAGATGGAAGCACTGTATTTAAAGAGTTTTTTTTCCCATTTCCTGCTGATCCTAGATGGTTCTTGGAAGTGAAGGTATACAAAGGTTTTTCCCTTGTTGAGCTCAGTCTCCTTTCTTACCTGTGCAGGAGCGTGTCCTTTGGTCTGGCGGAACACTGTTCGGTTGTCTCCATTTACCACAGTTTGTTTAGCATCACGTGGGTGTGTTTGTGAATAATGAACAGGTACACCAGAACCCAGTGAAGTACCTGTTTCTAGCTCTGTGGGGTGTGTACCCGTGCAAAGAATGGCCTGCTCGGGTGGTGATTCCATATTTGGCCATCCTGTTTCCAAGGCAACTGAACAATTTCATATCCCTACCAGAAATGTCTGTCGGTTCTAATCCGTCTGCTCTTTTAGCAATACTCGTTACTTTCCACTTTCTGATTCTAACCATCCTAAGTGGGTGTGAAGGTACAGTTCATTTTGTTTGCTCAGTGACTGTGTTACATATCTTTTCGTGTACCTATTAGTAATTTATCTTTTTTAGAGAAATTGTCTTTTCCTGTATCTTGCCTTTTTTTCAATGGGTCTTCTGGTTTTTTTTCCTTGTTGAGTATGAGAATTGCCTACATATTCTTTTTTGATGTAGGCCTTAACATTTTTCTCATTATTCAGAAACAGAGCGTTCACTGTAGGTGCCTGCAGCAGTTAGACCTAGGATGTGCCTGCCTTGGTGTCTGGATGTTGGAAGCTAAGCCCAGCTGCCCCGTGTGGGTGGCTGCCTCCCAAGCATGTGACTCATCATGCTGCCTCCAAGGTCTGCATGGAGAAGAAGCTAGAGGCAGGATTCGGGAATTGAACCAAGTACTTTGATACAGGACGAGGACTTTCTTTTTTTTAATTAATTTTTTTTAATTTGAGAGCCAGACTTGGAGAGAGAGGAGGAGAGACGCAGAGAGGGCTCTTCCGTCCTCTGGTTCACTCCTCAGAGGGTCTCAGTAGCCAGAGGTCAGCACGTCCACAGGCAGGTTCCTGGAGCTCCTTTCAGATCTCCCACATGGATGCAGGGACTCAAGGACGTCCACCATCTTCCACCACTTCTCAGGCACATGAGCAAGGAGCTAGATTGGAAGTGGAACTGCCGGAACTCAAACCAGCACCCATATGGGATGCCAGCTCCACAGGCAGAGGTTTAACCTACCATGCCTCAGTGCTGGCTGCTAGACACAGAAATTTTTTAAAAAGATTTATTTATTTATTTATTTATTTATTTATTTATTTATTTATTTATTTATTATTGTTATTGGAAAGTCAGATATACAGAGAGGAAGATCTTCTGTCCACTGATTCTTGAAGTGGCTGCAACAGCCAGAGCTTAGCCGATCCGGAGCCAGGATCCAGAAGTCTCTTGTGGGTCTCCCACGCAGGTGTAGGGTCCCAAGGCTTTGCACCATCCTCGACTGCTTTCCCAGGCCACTAGCAGAGAGCTGGATGGGAAGCAGGGAACACTGGAATTAGAACCGGCTCCCTTTTGGGATCCCGGCTCGTGCAAGGTGAGGACTTCAGGTGCTAGGTTACCACGCCAGACCCATATGGAATTATGTTTAACTAACATCTTCACTGCTGGGATAAATGCCCAACCCATATCATAGATTCTGTGTAGCAAATATTGGTCAGCTGGATAGATGTATCAGTATTTTCTCCTATTCTGTAAGTTGTCTTTGTTTTTTGGGGGTTTTTTTTTTAGATAATGGTTTAGCACAAAGAATTTTCATTTTCATGAAATTCCACTTCTCAGATTTATTTCATTTCAAACAATCACTTATATGTAACTAAACATACTCTAACACAAAGCTAAGCTTCGCTTGCTGGTTCAGTGATTGTTCCCGTCTGCTGAGTTTTGAACTGAGCAGTAAGGGATGCCAGTAGCACCCAGAGGTCAGGCGTGCTTACCTTGATGGTGTAGAGATAAGGATGATTGCAGACAACGACTTGGAACTTTTTTCTTAAAGGTTTACTTATTTGGAAGGCAGAGTTGCAGAGTGGGGGCCGGAGTATCTTCCATCTACTGGTTCAGTCCCCACATGGCCCTGACAGTCAGGGCTGGGCCAGGGTGAATGCGGGAGGCTGGGGTTCCGTCCGCACGGATGGCAGGGCCCAACACACAGAGACCCTCTTCTGCAGGAGGCTTGTTCAGACGCGGAGGGAGCAGCCAAGACCTGGTTGGTGCACCACACCATCTCTAAACAGTGGTTTCTTTGTTGTGTTTTTGTTGTTATTATTTGCCATGCCATGGTTTTGTAGGTACAGCAGTTCCCCACTCCGTCTCCCGTTCCTTCCTCCCTCCCCTCCTCCCCCTACCATTTCTCCTCATTTATTACAATAGTATAGTCCTTCAGCATTGGTCACAAGGGCACCATTCTGCTATTTAAGTGTATGATGGCACTGTAGGTATAGGCAGTGGTGGAAAATCCAGTGTCATAATTATCCAGGTATATTTAACAGTTTCATTGGTTTAAAACTATTCCTAGAACTCATTTTGTTTCACATACCCTTAATTTCCCGTCTGACATTTCTGTACTGTGCTGACCAGGCTTACCATAATATGAAAAACTGCTCAGTTTAGAAGCTTCCTCTTCGTATTATGTTTCTGGCATTGGTCATAGTAATAGCCCTATTTTTGCTTAGTAGGCCAAATGAGTAAATAGGTAAGATTTGATCTTTTCCTTTTGAAAATGGTAATCATTTATTTTTTGTGAACTATTGCTTAGATAGAATCAAAGCTAGGAAGGATCAGTTGAAAGCATTGTCCATGGCTGACAGATGGGAACAAGGCACAAGCCGTATGCTCCATATGCAGAGTTTGCCTCTGCTGGTTGCTCTCAGATTCTCAGCTCACAAAAAGGACCAGGCAAGAGAGTGTGGACAGCTCAGCTCACATCTAATCATCCTGGAAGAGGAACTCCAAAGCGTACCCAAAGGATATTTCATTTCATCTTGGCATAAGCTATACCATGCAGAGTGTCCAAGATATATCCTGCCATATTACAAGAGATATTGCAAAAAGCCAAATGACATGGACTTTGCAATCAGAAAGGTTCAGTATTCTCAGAACACACCCACACTTAGAAGCATGAAAGAATGCATCATGGAGAGTGAATTAGTACACGGCGAAATGGGTTGGTGAAAGTGCTAGTTATGACTAATCGAAGTTTACTTCATGTGAGAAGTGTTTGTCAGTCTAAGAGATAAGACATGCCAGTTAGATGAAGTTAGGCCTGAACTCTGGCCTCTTCTAGCTTGTGAGAAAAAGAATTCATTTAATGGCACAACATTTTTTTTTCGAGTACATAGAGTATATGTCTTTGGATTTTTAAAAAAACATGTACGTGTTTGTTTGGAAAACAGTTACAGAGACAGAGGGAGGACCAGAGGGAAGCCATGCTGCGTCCTTGGCTCACTCCCCAGGTGGCTGCAGGAGCTGGGGCTGGGCTTGGCTCACTCCCCAGGTGGCTGCAGGGGCAGGGGCTGGGCTTGGCTCACTCCCCAGGTGGCTGCAGGGGCTGGGGCTGGGCCAGGCCTGACCCCGGTGCTCCATCTGTGTGTCCCATGTAGGTGGCGACACGTTAGTGGGAAGCTGGCTGGAAGTGGGGCAGCTGAGACTAGAACTGTGTGCTCTAACGGAATGCCAGTATTGAAGGCCAGTGTTGTAGGCTTTGTGTCACAACCCCGGTCCCTAGTTTTATTTGCTGCTGCTTTTTTCAATCTCGAAGCTAACTGGAATATGTGACATCGTGATGGCAATCAGCTGCCGCTGGCTTCATTTCTCTGATCAGTTGGTATGCCCTCATTAAGGAGCACCAACAGGCACGGTTTAATCAAGGCCCTGCGATGTGTGAAAACTTGTCACTCTATTATATCCGACACAGACAACACCCTTGGCTCTGAGTCCCGGTGACCAGCGTCGTCCACTGGACGTGCTGCTTTTCCGTGGCCAGCCAACGGAACAGTGCAGCTCTGAGGAACTGGACTGCCTCCCTGGAGGCTGTAATTTGTGTGTGGTTGCTAGGCGAGTTGGGGTTAGCAGCGCTAAATCTAGTGTTCCTAAAGGTGGAAGGTGCGTCCCGTTGGACTGCCAAAACAGGCAGTTTCTCTTGTCTTGCCTGAAGAACTACATTCTTTCCCCCTTGAGACAGAATCTTCCAGATAAGGTAAATCTGCTTAGCAAGCCTGACTCTGCGGAAACTTCCCGCAGTGGAGAAAAGGGGACTGACTGATGACTAAGCTCTTTTCTCAGTTGATTGCCACTGGTTCTAGGTTAGATCAGGTGACAGGTGAAGTATTTGGATTGTTTTATAAATGAGCTGTCTGAAAAAGTTCTGTTTTTTTTTCTTGTCCTGCAAGACTATCTTAGCAGTTTCACTAAAGTGAACTGTGGAAGAAAGAACAGGAGTAGCGTTTTATTAGTGATATTTGAATGCCAGTATCTGAAATGAAAATGACAATGTGTTGTTTTACAAGTTTTGACACCCAAAAGATAGAGTCAAATTGTAAAGCTTCAGTAACTTTCTGGAATGTTCTTCAAATACATATACTTTAGATACACACTGGTGTCCAGGAGAGATTTCCCAGTATATTTACTACAACAGATCTTAAATATTGAACACTACGGAAGTCGTTGCATACATTTTTCTGTATGTAGGTAAGAACAGACTCGTTGGTCTGTGAACAGTTCTTTCAGACAGCTGTGATCCTTGACAAATGTTCAAGGATGATCTCCGTCTCCGTTTTCTGACATGGGATTGTATTATCCCCAAATCTGCTGTTTCTCACACGCAGCACAAGATAGTGAGATCCGAGGAGGGCGACAGCTGTCCACCAGCAGCTTCCCTTTTTGGGTCTGAAGAGCTGTTAGCGCGCTGGCCATCTCCCTGCCCACAGGGGAAGGGAGAATGATCCATCCCACCCATGAGTGGCTCACAGCTGAACTCACCTGTCACCTTGGAACTCACTTGTCCGTGTGGAATCAGAGGTGGCTGGGACAGAGCCAGGTTGAAGTTCGGAAGGAGTATCGCTACACGAAGCAGGAGAGTGGCTGCTGGGTGACAGCTTTGATTGCCTCTGTCGTAGCAACAGCTTGGGCTGCGCATGTCTGTATCTGTGGCCACAGATTTAAATGGGACTGCAAAGGACTGTTGAAACTTTATGTTTCCTTTGTTACTATTAGTAGAAAGGTTCTGCCTGGATTTATTTTTTACTTTATTAAGACTTATTTCATTTTATTTGAAAGGTTGCATTACAGAAAGAAGGAAAGACAGAGAGATCTTTCTTCTGGTGGTTCACTTCCCAACTGGCCTCAATGGCTAGAGCTGGGCCAATATGAAGCCAGGAGCCAGGAACTTCCTCTGGGTCTCCCATGTGGCTGCAGGGCCCCAAGGACTTGAGCCATCTTTTGTTTTCCCAGGCCATAACCAGGGAGTTGGATTGTAAGTGGAGCAGCTGGGACACAAACCAACATCCGCATGGGATGCCAGCATTGCAGGTGGAGGCTGAGAGTGCTGTGCCTCTGCACCAGCCTCTCTTTGAAAAAAATGCCTTTAGTAAGGTATACTGTATCTAGCCTGGCATTCACCTGTGTGTGCCATTCAGCAACACTCAGAGTTGTGTGTGTGTCATTCAGCTGAGAAGTCTGATCTCTCCCTACGATTCCCTCGTGCCCCTTGGCACTCAGTCCTCATCCCACCACTAGTTCCTCTTCATCCTACCCACCCACCTCTGCGTTCTCTGTCTGTACAGTTGCCTCCTCTGGAAATTTCATGTAAATAGAATTATAGTACGTGAACTGTTTGTACCTGGCTTTTTATTAACAAAGGTATTATCAAATAAGTTATCTTTTTAAAACAATTATCTGTTTGGAAGGTAGGATAGCAGAAAGAGAGAGAGAGAACTCTTCAGTTGCTGGTTCACTTCCCACATGTCCACAGAGAGAGGACTCGGGCACTGGGGCCGGCTTCTACTTTGCCAGGCACTGTAGCACAGAGCTGCATCGGGGGTGGAACGGCTAGATTTGGAGACTGCACACCAATACGGGGTGCTGGGTGCAGAAGCAGGGGCTCACCTTGCGACCCCACACACCACCCCGTTACTGCCCTTTTGCTTACCTTACTGAAATGGAGGTTTATCCCTGATATGTCTTATCAGTGGTTGTTCCTCTTTGATTGAATTAACAGCAATCCATTGTGTGGCCATCCCAGACTTTTATCCATCTACCAGTTGACAGTTTTTTGCTTCCAGCTTTTATCTATATGAAATAATACTCCTGAGAACATTGCCGCCCACATTTCTGTATGAACATATGTTTTTATTTCTCTTGGGTGGCTGCCCGGGAATAGAATTGCCGAGTTGTATGATACCTTTATCTTGAACTTTCAAGAAGTTGCCAAACTATTTTCCAACATTCTGTAATATTTTATATTCCTATCCGCAGTCTGTAAGGATTCCAGTTCCTCCACATGCTCCGAAATGCTTGATGATGTCAGTCTCTTTCATTACAGTTTCTAGTGGGCACATACTAGTATCTCATTGGAGGCTTTTATTTACATTTTCTAATGATGTTGAGTATCTAATTATGTACTTTTTAATGAAATATAAATTTTCTTGGTGAAATTTCTCTTGAAAACTTTTGCCTATTTTTTTTTAAGATTTGTGAATACATTTATGGAAAAGGCATTTTGTGAAGAGAAGCAGAGACAGAAAGATCTTTCATCTGCTGGTTCATGCCCCTAATGACCAAAGTGGCTGGAAAAAAGAGCCAGAAGCTTCTTCCTGATCTACGTGGGCACCGGGTCCCAAGGCTCTGGGCCGTCTTCCGCTGCTTTTGCAGGCCTTTGTCAGGGAGCCACATGGGGAGGGGAGTAGCCAGGATGCAAAGGAGCACCCACTGGGGATGCCAGCGTTTTAGGTGGATTAGCCAGTTGGGCCGTCATGCTGGCCCCTTGCCCTCCTTCAGATTAGGTTATTTATATTGTCATCAAGTCATACAAATTCTGTTTTTACTGTGTTTTGGGTCCAAGATCTTCACAAAATACATGATTTACAAATTATTACCAAGGTGTTGATTTTCTTTTTATTAGTAATTTAAGAAGAAAATTTATTTAGCATTTTTAAATTTGTTATCCTTTTGCTATCATTTCCACGAGATCTTTGCCTAATTCAGAGCATTTCCTAAAAAGTTTATGAGTTTAGTTCTTAATCTCTAGGTGTACGATGCACTTTGCTTCAGCTTGTTTTGGAATGGTATAATATGAATGTTTACATTTTTGTATGTGTTTGCCCAGGAATATCCAGTTGTCCCAGTATCATTTATTGAAAAAGACCATTTTTCTACCATTGAATTTCCTTGGAGTATTTAAATCAACATATAATGTATGTGAGAGTTTAGCCCTGAGCCCTCACATTCACTTGGTTGTCTATCCTCACCGTCTGTACTTTGAAAACCATCACAACAGTGTGTTTCGTCATCCGGTCCTGCCGGTGATGGAATCCAGGCTGAGCTCGGGGCACTTACGCTGGACAGAGTGATGCAGGAGCTGGATGAAGCTTTATATTCACACTTCAGATAAGTGAATAAAAGAAACATGCCAGTCTAGAGGGCAAAATGGCCCAAACTGAGAAAAATCATGTCACAGAAATAAATTTCTTAAATGAAAATGTTATTTCTCAAAGACTCCTAGTAGACTGGACCCATAGAGCACTGAGCAAGAGTTTGAGTGGACGCATTCTGGGTCTGGCACGGTGGTTCCGTCTCCGCTTCGAGGCCATCACCGTCCCTTTAGTGCTTCAATGGGTTCACCGGCACATCCTCCCAGGAGTGTCTGCCACTTGCAGGTTGTGGAAGAAATGGAAGAGGGTGGCTAGGCCTCTTCCTTTGGATGAGGAAGCATGTCGCAGGCCCCTCTGAAGGTTCTGTGCCTGAGTAAAACACGATAAAAGCAAGAGGAGAGCCTTTGAGCTCAGCTGCTGTAGCGAAATAACCGTCTGAGATGATTAAACAAGATACTTGTCTCCTCACTGTTCTGGAAGTCAGGCAGCGCGAGATCAGGGTTCCAACAGACGTGTTCTCTGGCAAGGGCCCTCTTCCTGTCCTGCAAGTGACCCCCTGCTCAGTGTGGTCGCACTGGACATGTTCCTGTTTGTTTACTGGAATGTCAGTTCCGTCATGGGGACTCCGTCATCTGATTTCCTCTCAACATCATTAGCTCCCAGAGAGCATAGTATCCCCAAGGGAATGGTTGCACTTTCAACATCACCCTTTTGGGGGGAAAGACATATATATATATATATATATATATATATATATATAATGCCTCCAGTCATATAATGTACAGTTATATAGTCATGTGACATTATCAGTAACAGGCCTCGACAATGGTCCCTATGCTACCACTTAGTGATCTTGGGGACTTGTTGGCTTGTGTGAGTGTACTGTGGTTTGCACAATGACAGAATCACCTAATGAGGCTTCTCTCACAACAGGTTGCTATAATTAAGTGGCATAAGACAGTATTTATAAATCTGTGCTGATAAATATATATTTGCACACATTTCAGATGGCAAATGTTGAGGACTTACACTTAAGGCGCTGTTGTGGGAGTGGAATCTCTTCTCTGTCAAAGTTCCAGAGTCTGCTAGCTGGTGGCAGAAATAGTGTAACTGCTTATACTTTTATTTCAATCCTGACAATGCCGATTCTGCCTTTTCAAACGCAGGTGCTGCAGATCCAAAGTGCACTATTTACATTTTTCTGAGCTGCTCTCAATTGATAATTCTTCATTTTAAAAATATGTGCCAGAGATACTAAATTATACCCAGAAATACAATTACATTTGGTTTTGAATGGGAAGCAGTCTTTTCATTCTGAAATATTACAGTTTGAATCAAAATAGTAAGAGACCTTCATAATTTGGAACTGTGTTATAAAATAGTTGTGTTATAAAAGAGCCCAGAATTGGAAGTCAAAGAGAATATCACTTACCAGATAACAGTAGGCAGGCCTCAGTTCTGACTTAAAAAAAAAAAAGAAAAAGATTTATCTAATTGAAAGGCAGGGTGCAAGAGAGAGGGAAGGTCCGAGAAAGGGAGAGAGAAAAAAAGATTGAGCCTGCATGTTTTGTTCACTTTGTTCGTGCGTGCAGTAGCCAGAGCTGGTCCAAGCCGAAGCCAGGAAGTCCATCTGGAACTCCCATATGGGTTGCAGGGACCCAACACTTCGCCCAGCTTCTGCCCCCAAAGTACATTAGCAGGAAACTGGATCAGAAGCAGGGTCAGGGCCTGAACTCAGACATTCTACCATGGGATGCTGGCATCTTCAGTAGCATCTTAATACAGTGTGCCACAATGCTGGCCATCGGCTTTGGCTTTTGTTTTAAAAAGATTTACTCATTTATTTTAAAGCCAACTACAGGAAAGGTGGGAAAGATCTTTTACCCACTGGTTCACTCCCCAGATGGCCACAAAACCATGGCAGGGCAGGGCCAAAGCCAAGAACCAGGAGCTTCCTCTGGGTCTCTTACATTAGTACAGGGCCACTGGCTCCTCTCATTTGGTACCCATATGGAATGCTGGCTTCACAGGCAGCAGCTTAACTTACTGCACCACAGTGCTGCCTCCAGGTTTTACTTCAAAATGAGATTGACTGTGTGCTTGCCACAGTCTCATCTGTGTCTGTGGTTGTACAGCTCTAGTTGTCTTTAATGTCTATGTACAGGTCTACCCAACTTTCTCCCTTCCCTGTTTCAAAGAATGATGCACTCTGACAAAAAGCAGCTGGTCCAGGCAGTGGCCACGTCTACCGAGTGAACAGATACTGTTGTTTCTGCATCTGGATACTAACCAGCACCACCCTTGCTTCGCTTCTGAGATTGGGTCGCTGCAGAATGCTTGGACTATAGACTCCTTCTTGCCGTGAGCAACACTAGCCCTACCTCTGTCCTTTCCCGATTCTCTGATGATTCTCGGTATTAGAAGCGCTCTTCAAAAAGTTCATGGACAATGCATACTGTGAAAATATTATGCGTGGATTTCAAATTTTTTACATTAGAATAAGTTTATCTTTTAATTTCATTAAAAAAATTATTTACTTACTCGAAAACCGGAGTTGGAGAGAGAGAGAGGAGAGATCTTCATCTACTGCCTCACTTCTCAGGGCTGTGATGGCCGAGCCGGGCTGAGCCTGAGAGCCGAACCTTGGTCTCCCTCCTGAGACAACATGGAGGCTGAAGCTTGGACCCTAAACTCACCTCAGGCTTCCCGACAGACAACACACACTTGGGCCATCTCCTTTTGCTTTTCAAGGCCATTAGCACAGAGCTGGATTGGAAGTGGAGTAACTGGGACTTGGACTGGCTTCTACATTGGATGCTGGTGTCACAGGTGGTGGCTATATCTGGTATGCCATAATGCTGACCCCTAGTTTCATTTCATATCAGTTTTTAAAATCTTTTATTTATTATTATCATTATTATTTTTTATTTTTAATATATTTTATTTTGATAATTATATAGTTGATTAGGGCACAAAGGGTCAAGGGTTACAGGAAAGTGGGTAAGACCATTTTTTCCACACTAATATCATTTTTCTGCATCTGGGGTAAGGGGAGAAACAAAGGGAGAAGCCCCACCCAGCTTCCCACCCAGCTTCCCACCCAGCCTCCCACCCATCCTCCCACCCATCCTCCCACCCATCCCAGGTCCCTGATGTGGGCCACGCTCTGAGGGTCCTGCTCAAGCAGTTTTGATAGTTCAACAGTTCTGAATTGTTGCCAGTCTCCTCGTTCCAAGCTCGATGAAATCTATTCAGAATCCACTGGCTGACATAGTCTCTTCATGGTTGGGGTTCTGAGATCAGCAGTTCAGTTGGAGGGATCCCCAAAGAAACTTTGTCTAAGGTGATCGCAGACCTAATTCTGTGTGTGCTTGCCCATACAGGGTCTGGCACAGTCCGTCACCTCAGTCAGCTTATGCCTATGCTGGTGGTTGCAATTGCTGGGTCAGTTCTCTTTCCAATCCTGTCTTCCACACGAACCGATGGGTGTTGCAGTCCAGCCTGATTCTGCCCCCCACACACTCGACCCTCACACAAACCAGTGAGAGCTGCAGCCTAGTCGGGGTGACTCCCCACGAGGCCTGCCCTCTACTCTGGTTCCCATGCTTGCCAGTATGTCCGGCAGACTAGTCCAGTCTGTCCCACATCCCATTTAGCTCTCCTACATGTCAATGGGCATTAACACCTAGCTCAAAACAACCAGCCCCACTATCCAGCCCACACACATGCTGTCAGGTGACACTCTGTTTAGCCACCCCTGCCCCTGTCCTGGTTTTCATGCTCTCCAGTGATATAGTTCCATAGGCCCCTGGGATTTCCTGTATCTCTTCCCCAATTCCCTGCCCCCACCCGAGTTCCACTATGTCATTACTAAAGTATAGTTCTTCATACACAATCATATGTCCATTGTTGTGGGCATGGACAGTGGCGGAGAGTCCATCATCCTATTGTCATATAGTAAACAGTTTCATTGGGAGTCCATCTTTAGTCTGGGAGTAGAGATGCATACTGCATTGTATCCTCACATCTGGATATGACAGTCTCCATTTCACAGTTACTATACATTCCCTTAAATGAAAAACCACAAAACAAAATCAACAACAGGAAGAAAAAAGAAATTGACAACACCATGAAGTTAAATAACATGCTACTGAAGGACCAGTATGTCGCTGAAGGAATGTAAAAGAAAACCAAGGTTCTTGAGGAAAACGATGTTACTGTATGATCTATGATTAGTTGACATGATTTAAAAACAGAACCCATCTATTTGTTGCCTACAGGAGACACATTTCACCAGTAAAAATCAGCAGGAACTGTACCTAATGGATTTTGATTTTTGTTGTTGTTAGTTTCATCTCTTCAATAACTTTCTTCTGATGAAATTCTTCAGTGACTCCCGTCAGTTTTTGATGTGCCCTCATACATACCCTGACTGCCAGAAGGAGTAGACTCTTGAATGTTTGTACCCCAATCTATACAGACCCGAGCTAATCTTTTCAAAATCTTTCATTTTTAGTGACTTATGTGTTTGTCTTAAAAGCTATCTTTAAACAACCAGTAATGATTTTATTAATAATTATATCTCAGTATAGAGAAAGTTTTTGCTACATATATAGGGATAGATAGATGAACAAGAGTGTAAATAAGCAAGTAATGGCTGAGATAAACGGAGGGTTATTCCAGAGGGAAAATTATAATATAAGCAAAAACCCATAAAGATCGGGCAGTGACCATTAATTTTCCTTTATGCCTTGATCCTGGGTACTGCTGGGGACTCCAGAAAAACTTTTACAAAGATTTAATCATTTTTATTGGAAATTCAGATATACGGAGAGGAGAAGAGACAGAGAGAAAGATTTTCCATCCATTGATTTACTCCCCAAGTGGCCACAATGGCTGGAGCTGAGCTGATCCGAAGCCAGGAACCTGGAGCTTCATTTGGATCTCCCACGTGGGTGCAGATTCCCAAGGCTTTGGGCCGTCCTTGACTGCCTTCCCAGGGCACAGGCAGGGAGCTGGTTGGGAAGCGGACCTGCCAGGATTAGAACTGGTGCCCGTATGGGATCCCGGTGCATACAAGGTGAGGACTTTAGCGACTAGACTATCATGCCAAGCCCTCCAGAAATGTTTCTAGTGATTAATTGTTGCAGGTTCTCTGACATGCACTATTTCATGAATTTATCCTCATTGTTTTCTTTTATACAGAGCTTTAACATTTCCTGCCTTCTCTGGGGGCTCTGTTTATTTTTAGCTCATTAATACATTCAGTAAATAAGTATTAATTGAGTGCCTACTGCTGGGAGCTAGATCCTATTCCTGCTGTGACAGCCAGACCAGTATCAAGCATAAGAGCTGGGAGCACAGTGGAGGTGTCCCTGTGCTGGTGGGTCTGGGAGCTGGGAGCACAGTGCAGGTGTCCCTGTGCTGGTGGGTCTGGGAGCTGGGAGCACAGTGCAGGTGTCCCCGTGCTGGTGGGTCTGGGAGCTGGGAGCACAGTGCAGATGTCCCCGTGCTGGTGGGTCTGGGAGCTGGGAGCACAGTGCAGGTGTCCCCGTGCTGGTGGGTCTGGGAGCACAGTGCAGGTGTCCCTGTGCTGGTGGGTCTGGGAGCTGGGAGCACAGTGCAGGTGTCCCCGTGCTGGTGGGTCTGGGAGCTGGGAGCACAGTGCAGGTGTCCCCGTGCTGGTGGGTCTGGGAGCTGGGAGCACAGTGCAGGTGTCGCCGTGCTGGTGGGTCTGGGAGCTGGGAGCACAGTGCAGGTGTCCCCGTGCTGGTGGGTCTGGGAGCTGGGAGCACAGTGCAGGTGTCCCCGTGCTGGTGGGTCTGGGAGCTGGGAGCACAGTGCAGGTGTCCCCGTGCTGGTGGGTCTGGGAGCTGGGAGCACAGTGCAGGTGTCCCTGCTGGTGGGTCTGGGAGCTGGGAGCACAGTGCAGGTGTCCCCGTGCTGGTGGGTCTGGGAGCTGGGAGCACAGTGCAGGTGTCCCCGTGCTGGTGGGTCTGGGAGCTGGGAGCACAGTGCAGGTGTCCCTGTGCTGGTGGGTCTGGGAGCTGGGAGCACAGTGCAGGTGTCCCTGTGCTGGTGGGTCTGGGAGCTGGGAGCACAGTGCAGGTGTCCCTGTGCTGGTGGGTCTGGGAGCTGGGAGCACAGTGCAGATGTCCCCGTGCTGATGGGTCTAGGAGCTGGGAGCACAGTGCAGGTGTCCCCGTGCTGGTGGGTCTGGGAGCACAGTGCAGGTGTCCCCGTGCTGGTGGGTCTGGGAGCTGGGAGCACAGTGCAGGTGTCCCCGTGCTGGTGGGTCTGGGAGCTGGGAGCACAGTGCAGGTGTCGCCGTGCTGGTGGGTCTGGGAGCTGGGAGCACAGTGGAGGTGTCCCCGTGCTGGTGGGTCTGGGAGCTGGGAGCACAGTGCAGGTGTCCCCGTGCTGGTGGGTCTGGGAGCTGGGAGCACAGTGCAGGTGTCCCCGTGCTGGTGGGTCTGGGAGCTGGGAGCACAGTGCAGGTGTCCCCGTGCTGGTGGGTCTGGGAGCTGGGAGCACAGTGCAGGTGTCCCCGTGCTGGTGGGTCTGGGAGCTGGGAGCACAGTGCAGGTGTCCCCGTGCTGGTGGGTCTGGGAGCTGGGAGCACAGTGCAGGTGTCCCCGTGCTGGTGGGTCTGGGAGCACAGTGCGGGTCTCCACGGGCTGGCAGACCTGTTAATTTGAGCCATCACTACTATCTCCCAGGCTCTGCATTCACAGCCGGGGATTGAACCCAGGCATTGCAATGCAGAACATAAGCACACAGGCTCTCCTTAGTGGCATTTATCATTATTACTGTTATATTTGTCTTAGTTCTCTTGGCCTTTTGTCACTATGAACCTTCTCCACTCTTGTCTCTAATACACTGCCTGTCCAGGGGTTTTAACAGTTGTGTTTGAGAACGGTTTTGTGTTTTTTTTTTTAATTTATTTTTATTACGAAGTCAGATATACAGAGAGGAGGAGAGACAGAGAGGAAGATCTTCCGTCCGATGATTCACTCCCCAAGTGAGCCGCAACAGGCCGGTACGCGCCAATCCAAAGCCGGGAACCAGGAACCTCCTCCAGGTCTCCCATGCGGGTGCAGGGTCCCAAAGCTTTGGGCCATCCTCGACTGCTTTCCCAGGCCACAAGCGGGGAGCTGGATGGGAAGTGGAGCTGCGGGGACTAGAACCAGCACCCATATGGGATCCCGGTGCGTTCAAGGCAAGGGCTTTAGCCGCTAGGCCGTGCCGCCAGGCCCCCTCATCGAGATTTTTTGCTGTCCTCGTTTGACTGGGAAAGTTGTCCAGTTTGGTTTGTTCTCCTTCTGCTACAACATCAAATGAGCTGCCATATTCGCCTTTTACATCAGGATCTGTGTCCATTGTGCTCTACCTCTTTCATTAAGTAGGGTATGTTCTTGGAGGTGAGCCCAAAGACCCGGACCAGGTGTCCCAAGCCTTGCTGGATCCCCATCCCTGGGACTCACGAACCTGGCACCTACCTCACAGGCTGGCCCCTGGACCTGGGCTAGGTGCCCAAGCCCCACCGGATCCCTCACCGCTAGGGCTCACGAACCCAACACCCACCTAGAAAGCTAGAAAGCGGGCCCCAGGATTTGGGCCAGGTGACCCAAGCCCCACTGGTTTCCCCATCCCAAGGGCTCAGGAACCCGTCTCCCACCATGCATACTTTGGTGCTCAGTTCTTTGCTGAGATGCCTGCCTCATCTATTAGGTATACAATTTTCACTATTTCCCTTCCTCAGTCTCTGCTAGCATACTTACTACTAAAAAAATTAGAAGTAATTAGAAACTTAGGGAGTATGCTAATTCCTGTTCATTTTAAAGTAAAATTCAGTTAACTTGTTTTTGTCACTGTGGTGTCATTTTTTTAGTTTTTTAATTCTCCTTGCTGAGAAGCAGATAAGAAACAAATATGCCTCAGCAAAGTGTGACTCCTAAATCAAATGATAATGGACTTCATTGGTAATGAAATTATATTCAATGTGGACTTAGGATATGGCCAATCTACTGTATAAGCCTTTATATGTCTAACTGTAGTTTGACCCACAGTGTATCTAAACATGAGTGAAGTCGGCTGTGTTGTATTTGAGATTTTATCATAGCTATTGGTATTCTTGATTATAGTATTAGGTGCTTAAGAACAACAACAGTTGTTAAAATTTCTAGATTAATGTTTGAATTGAAAAGAAGTTTAATCTACACCACCTTACAAACTCGCTTTAAATTTTCAAACATACACAGAAGTAGAGACAAAAGGGACATGTGTATCCGTGGCCCCTTGCCTAGCTTCAGCAGCCTTCAACTTCTTGCTTTCTTGTTTCGTCTCTCCTGCAACTTTTTTTTAGAAGGAGTTTATGTAGAAATCTCAATACATTTTATTCATAAATAGCTAAGCATACATATCTTAGCAGATAAGGACTTTAAAATTATAACCGTAAGATAGATTTAACAACCACTAGAATTAACAGTAACGTAAAGGTGGGTGAATTTTGGAATTTCCAATGTATGAAAAAGCCATTGCAACCAGCAGACTTAAGAACTGTAATTCTGTAAGACAAGAGAAAAATTAAAAATGTTTAATTTGTTTTAAATGCATTTATTGGAGAGACCAAGAAGAGAGACAAACAGTTGCCATCTAGTGATTCACTTCCCAAATGCCTGGAACGTTTGGAGCTGAGAGCCAGGGACTGAGTCTAGGTCTCCCACGTGTGTGACAGACATGAGCCAGCTGCTTGAACCATTGCTACTTCCTCTGAGGGTTTGCACTGTCAGAAAGCTGGAACCGGCAGTGGGCCAGGTGTCAAACCTAAGCGTTTGACATAAAAGGTAAGCGTTTAGCCACTAGACCAAATGCCCATCCTTGCTGGTTGATTTTTTTTTTTTACCCACAAGTTTAATGGAATTTCTGGGTTGTTCTTTTGACTTTAACCAGAAATATTTTAAATATCATCCTATCACTGTCGCCTCTTTAATTTTTTTTTTTTTTAATTTAAAAAGCAGATTTATAGAGAGAAGGAGAGACAGACATAGAGAGAAAGAGGTCCTTCATCTGCTGGTTTACTCCTAAAATGGCTGCAACAGCCAGAGCTGGGCAGATCCAAAGCCAGGAGCCAGGAGCTTCTTCTTGATTTCCCGCATGTGTACAGGGGTCCAAGCACTTGGGGCATCCTCCCTTGTTTTCCCAGTCCATAAGCAAGGAACTGGATTGGAATTGGAGCAGCCAGGACTGGAACCAGTGTCTATATGGGATGCCAGTGCTACGGGGAGAGGATTAACCTGTTGAGCCATTACACTGGCCCCTGTGGATGCCTTTTAACATATATTTGTTTTATTCTCAGGGTACCTCCAATATTCTGGAACCTCCCCCAGCCCCGACCCTGGGTGGCAGGAATAAATACACTAGCATGAGTCCAAGAGAACATGCTTTTTCTTGCATGATGAACACTTCACCTTTTTTTTTTTGAAAAATAGAGATGGTTAATGAATGTCTTTTGCATGATATTCTAAGAATAATATTCAGAAACCCTGCTGCTGAACTTGGTATGCTTGTCCTCTGGCTCTACGCGTATCCTGGAACACGTTGAAAAGGGAAAGTCATTGCTTGTAACTTCTAACACTGATCCTCTTTCAGGTACTTTCTTTGAGAAGCTTAATTCAAGCCAGTGCTATTGAACCAAATCAAAGCTTACTTCATCCTAGCAGTGCTCATGAGCTTTGTTGAAAATAGATTAAGGAAGCGACAGTTGTTACCATGTGTCTTAGTAGGCTGCAATAGCTCAGAGTTAGCCAGCAGCCAATTGGGGAGAACCTGTACCTCTGTCATCAGGGTAGTTCTATTCTGTTATTAGCCTGAGGATTTTAAGGATTCTGATTGACTGGTCAGTGGGACCCATCTGAAGTTCAGCTACAAAACATGCAGACAGCGCTTGTGTTGTACGTTGACCATTTTCCACCAGCGTCCTAGGCTGGCGGGAAGGAAAAGACTTTCGTTTTATTCCAGAAGACTTTGTTAATATTTAACTCCAGAAAACATTCAAATCTATGGCATTGATTACTTTGTGATCGAACCCACAATCACGGTGAAGAAACACTGTGTGAAAGAGCGGACATTCTAGCCTTGCTGATTGAAACATCGCCTCCCATTCTGTGCCTAGGCGGAACTTACTGAGACTATCCTGGCTTTAAAAAAACATTTACATGATATACAGTAAGCTGAGTCAAAGTGATGCAACTAGGAAGGACCTGGGGAAATCGTCCTGTGTTTTTCTTTCTTTGAACATTTCAGAAAGTCAATGCTTCTCTTTCAAGCTTTTAAAGAGTATTTGTTCACTCGCTTAAGAGAATTTGCTAAACATTTCTGAGCTTAGTGCTGTGCTCAATTTTCTTCTTAGCCAGTCTCAGTCTGGGAAGTTTCTCTCTCTCTCTCTTTTTTAAGTTTTATCTATTAATTTATTTGACACACAGAGAATGTGTGTGTGTGTGTGTGTGTGTGTGTGTGTGTGTGTGTGTGCCACAGAGAATGACTCCATCGCTGGTTCATGTCTCACACACCTGCCACAGCTCAGACTGGATCAGGCTGCAGTCCGAAGGCAGGAACTCCATCCAGGTCCTATGTGAAGCACGGGGACCAATGTGATGGCCATCAGCCGCTGCTTCCTGGCCTCCTGGGCTATGAACAGGATGCTAGATTGGACCAAGTCCTGGGCAATCCAATATGGGCTTGACTGACTTCCTATGCTGAGCCGCGATGACTTACTCTTCCAGTCCTCCTCTGACTTGGATAGTGCTGTTGCTTTTGAAGATCCCAGGCCAGTTACTTGATAGAATGTTGCTCGGTTTGAGTTTATCTGCTGATGCTTCTGGATTCGATTTGGAATGTACATCCTCACAGGATGCCACAGAGGCTGTGTGGTGCTTCCTTCATCTGCTGCTTGTCCACTCAGTTTCAAAGGCAGCAGAACTTGAATTGCCTCCTTGCTGCTGATGCCAACTCCAGCCCCTGGACTCCTTGACTCCTGCTGGGTTCTACAAGTTGCTCTATTCCCTTCTATGATTGAGAACAATTTGTGGAATTGGACATTAAAATTACAAAACTACTCATATTCCATTCCAAATCAAAAAAGTTTTTTCAGTCATATCTCTATATATGCTGATTTTGTATTTTATTCAGTATTGTATCTTATACTATCATTTAAAATTTTTTAAAGATTTATTTATTTTTTATTGTAATGTCAGATATACAGAGAGGAGGAGAGGCAGAGAGGAAGATCTTCCATCTAATGATTTCAGTCCCCAAGTGACTGCAATGGCTAGAGCTGAGCCAATCCGAAGCCAGGAGCCAGGAGCCTCTTCCATGTCTCCCATGCGGGTGGGGGATTCCCAATGCTTTGACCCTTCCTCAACTGTTTCCCAGGCTATAGCCAAGGAGCTGGGTGGGAATTGGGGCTGCCAGGATTAGAACCGGAGCCCATATGGGACTCCAGCACATGCAAGGTGAGGATTTCAGTCATGAGAGATGCGGAGCAGCTCCTGACTCCTGGCTTCGGACCGGCTCAGCTCCGGTTGTTGTAGTCACTTGGGGAGTGAACCAGTGGATGGAAGATCTTCTCTGTCTTTCCTCCTCTCTCTATATATATATCTGATTTTGCAATAAAAATAAAATAAATTTTTAGAAAAAAAGAACTAAACTTTCCTTTGTCTTTTTGATTTAGAAGCCATCTTGTATTATAAGGTTTGGTGGACAGAAACAGTCAAAGCAGAGATGGGAAATGGTAATAATATCAAAGAAATGAGGGTACAGTTTTTACTTTTAGCTCACTTACATGTGAGGTAAGAGTGTATAATTTAAGGCCAGGTTTTGGTGCAGAGCTTAAGCTGCCATATGGAATAGCCACAACCCATTGAAGAAGGTCTAGATTTTTTAAAAAAGATTTGCTTTATTTGTATTGGAAAGGCAGATTTACAGAGAAGAGGAAATGCAGAGAGAAAAATCTTCCATTCACTGTTCACTCCTGAAGTGGCTGCAATGGCCGGAGCAGATCCGAAGCCAGGAGCCTGGAGCTTCATTCGGATCTCCCACAGGGTGCAGGATCCCAAGGCCTTGGGCGGTCCTTGACTGCTTTCCCAGGCCACAAGCAGGGAGCTGGGTGGGACATGGAGCAGCTGGGACAGGAACCAGTGCCCATATGGGATCACGGCACATGCAAAGCAAGGATTTAACCACTAGGCAATCGCGCCAAGTCCAGATGTCCAGATATGTGAGTCCTAGCTTCACTTCTGATTCAGTTTCCTGCTAACGTGCAGCCTGGTTGACCAGTGAGTGCTGGCTCAGGGACTTGGAAATCTTGGTTAAGGTCCAGGTTTCTGGCTTTTGCCAAACCAGCCTCTCCTGTTGCAGGCATTGGAGTGGTATGCCAGTAGATAGAAGATCTCTCTCTCTCTCTGTCTCTGCTATCTAAATCATCATCATCATCACTTTTTCTTTTTTGATGATCTTTACATAGTTGATTAGGGTGCAAAGGGTCAAGGGCTACAGGAAAGTGGGTAAGACCGTTGTTTCCACATTTTTTTCTGTATTTGGGGTAACAAGAGATAAAGGGAGAAGCCATACCCAGCCTCCCAACCACCCCAGGGGCATGCTGTGAGCCCACTGCTCAAGTGGATTTTATACTTGGACAGTTCTGACTTGCTGCCAATCTCACCATTCCAAGCTCAGTGAAATCTCTCCAGACTCCACTGGCTGACATAGTCCACCTTTGAGTCTCCATTTTCCTAGATTTTTACTTGGCTGGGATAGTTATGGTACCAGTTGTCCTCTGCAGGCTCCAGCGTACTGCCATATCCCCCATGTGCATCTGGATATGCTGTCCACTGCCCCATCTAAGCCACTGAGAAGTTCCAGCTCTGATATAAGCACTCCATGGTCAGACAATGGATCCTACAATTTTCTCCATGATTGCAGTTCTGAGTCCAGTAATTCATTTGGGGGAGAATTGTCAAAGAAACCTCATCTGAGGTGATCCCAGACCTGATTCTTGTGTGTGTTTGTTAATAAAGGGTCTGGCATGGTCTGTCGCGCCAATCAGCTTATGCACACACGGATGGTTGCAATTGCTGGGTCAGTTCTGTCTCCAGCCCTGTCCTCTATGCAAACCAACGGGTATTGCATCCCAGCCCGATCCTGCCTACTGCACACTTGGCCTTCACATACACTAGTGGGAGCTGCAGCCTAACTGGGGCAACACACAATAACTCCCACCAGGCCCAGCCCAGCCCTGGTTCCTGTGCTTGTCAGTATGTACAACAGACCGGTCTAGTCTTTCCCACATCCCATTCAGCTCTATTACAAGCCAGTGGGCATTGAAGTATAGTTCAACCCATCCAGCCCCACTATCCAGCCCACACATATGCTGCTGGTCCGGCGCCACCCCCAGTTCTAGTTCACACTGGTGAAGACTATAGCCTTGCCAGCCCATCCCAGGCAGCCCCTAGTCCCAGCCCTAATGTAAACTTGCTGGTATTGCAGTTCAACCTGTCCTGATTCATACACCATTCTGGTGCTTGGATTCACCAGCGGGTGGTATGAATTGGCCTAGCCTGACTCACCCCAGACCTGAGCCAAATGCATGCTGGTGGGTACCGTTCCATGGCCTGGTCTGGGCTGCTGCCTTTCTTGGTTCTTGCACTCACTCCCTATCTTGGTTCTTGTCCTAACAGAGGAGTTGCCAAGCTCCTCCATCAGAACCTTTCCCAGTGCCAGATCTCGCACCCACTGGTGGGTCCGTGGATCAGTGCTACTTAGTCCACCTTCTGTCCCAGCAAGAACAGTGGCCTTTCCTGACCGGCCCTTACCCTTTCCGTTCTTTACTGTTGGATGCTATAGCCCAGCCTAGCCTGGTCCACATCTGGACAAAGCTCAGCAGAGACAAAGACCTAACCTGTCCATCCTACATCCATCCTGGTTCTCACTGGCTCAAGTGGGTGCTGGAGTCTAACCCAGTCTGGCACACCCCAGACCCAGTCCACACCCATGCCAAGGGAGACTGCAGCTATGTCCAGGCCAGACCACAGCCTCCACTCTGACCCTGGTGCTCACCAGTGGGAACCACAACTCAGCCAGGGTGTCCCCTTAGCTCCCCAACCAGGCCTGTTCCCAGCCATAGATCATGCACATTCCAGTGGGTGCTCTGATCCAGCTTGGCATAGCCCCTCACCTGTCTTTGCTTTGCCTTTGGATGCTGTAGCCTTGCCTGACCTGGCCAGCCCTCAGTCCCAACTCTTGCTGGTGGGTGCTGCAACCTGGCTCTGCTCAGTCTGCTCCCATCCCTGACTCTTGCAAATTGGCAGGTGTGGTAGCCTAGCCTAGCCCAGAATGATCTGCACTCCAGCCTGGTTTCTGCACTTGCCAGTGGGCTACAGACTGCTTGGCCTTTCCCAGTCTGCCCATTTCCAAAACCACCCACACACTTGCCGATGGATAGAGCTACTTTGCCCAGCCTGCGCAACACTCAGGTCTGGACCATGTGCTCACCAGCGGGAGCTATGACTCAATGGGGGAGTTTCGCAGGTTCCCCCACTTGATTCACTCCCAGACCTAGATCTCACACATGCTCCAGCAGGTGCCAGGCCCCCACCCAGCACAGCCTGCCTTCTCTGTCCCAGTCTTTGTATGAGCTGGTGGATGATGCAACCTGGCCTGCCCCACACCCTGGTAGGGGTGCACATGTGGACCTGGACCTGGACCTGCCCAGCCTGTTCCCAGCCCCAGCTAACTAATGGGACTTGTATTTCCACAGGTTCAGGCCTACATATCCCCTGCAGGATCTACCCCCAGGACCTGGTTCTCTTTCATGCTGGTTAGTGTCATGGCCCAGCTTAGTGTGACCTATCCACTGTTCTAGCACTCATTGTCATGTACTGGGATCTAGCCCTGCTAGACAGGCTCCCAGGAATAGCTTTTGTGTGGACTGGTGTGTGGGTGGTCAGCAGTGTTCCATGCTAACAAGCCCAGCTCAGAACTCCCATGTGGACTGGGGCATTGGTCTGACCCACAAAGGTCTTCTGGTCTCTCCCCTTCAACCGCCATGTCTCAGTCCTGTCACTTACCTGCAACAACAGTAGACTCTTCTTTGGGGGTCCTTCTGGAGTCATTTCTCACCTACACACAACGGCTTTTTCCAGGAATGTCCCTCAGCAGTAATTCCTCACCTAGGCTTTTATCCACAGGTCATCACTCTC
The DNA here is from genome assembly GCF_030435755.1 of Ochotona princeps. Classification (NCBI taxonomy): domain Eukaryota; kingdom Metazoa; phylum Chordata; class Mammalia; order Lagomorpha; family Ochotonidae; genus Ochotona; species Ochotona princeps. The sequence continues at coordinate 161,127,339 of NC_080833.1, forward strand.
CCTCACCTGTGCGATCCCCCAGTCTCCCTGCAAATCCTTAACCCCAAGTTCTTGGAGTGTCCGGGCAGGTGGCCCAAGGGTTACACTCAGTACTATTAGCACCCAAGCTGTCCAACTCAGAGCCACCCCTATTACCGACAGCTGGGCAGGGGTAAAACGACCCCTTAGCAGGGCCTCTGAGGCCACCCGGGGCTCCTGCAGAGCACGTAGGATCCAGGTGGCTCCAGCCAGGCCCAGCTCAGAGCCACCCCTGCCACCACCACCATCACTGTTTGTTTTTTTTTAAAGAATATGCAATTAATGTAGTATTACTCTCCTGTACTATTTCTGTTTCTCAAAAATTATCTCAAATAATATCAAAAATCCTTTATAAATTTGACTTTCCTGCAGACATGGAGATTCATATTTCACGTGGATAAGATAGGCCATGTAATAAAACAACTAAAAAAAAAAACTTCTCTGTTTTTGTTATTTAGTATGAAACCATGAATAAAATGATCTGAACTTACAGTAGAACAGAGCATACTAAAATTCAATTTTCCCCATATTATTACAATAGTATAGTCCTTCAGCAGCAGGTACAAGTCCCTCATTCTGCTATTTGAGTGATCATAACACTGTAGGTGTAGACAGTGATAGAAAGTCCAGCATCCTGTTGTCAAGATATATTGTCCTGTATTCTTATTAGTTTTTTGACAGCAAATTTGGATACTTGTGACGTAGTACCTGAATTTTAAAATATTTTATATTTGGGCCCAGAGTGATGGCTCACTGGCTAATTTTTCACCGTTCAAGCACTGGCAACTTATATGGACACCAGTTCATGCTCTGGCAGCTCTACTTCCCATCCAACTCCCTGCTTGTGGCCTGGGAAAGCAGTGGAGGACGGCCCAAAGCCTTGGGACCCTGGACCCACGTGGGAGAACCTCAGGGAACTCCTGACTCCTGACTTCAGATCCGCTCAGCTTTGGCCGTGTGGCCACTGGGGGAGTTAACCAGTAGATGGAAGATCTTTCCATCTCTTCTTCTCTCTGTTCATCTGATCTGCCTTTCCAATACAAAACAAATCTTTAAAAATACCTTAAATTCACATTAATGATTCTCTTGAAGAAAAACTCATTGCCTTCTCAAGAGGTAATTGGTATTTCTGATTTGTCATTTTCTTTATTATCAGGGAGACGTTATTGTTTTTACACCAAGTTTCTGTAAATGTTTGTGAATTCTTGTGATTAATGGTTCTAAGACTTTGATTTCTATAAGACTGGAAGTAACAGGTAAATAGAGACACAGCATTTCACAAAGGAGGCCGAGTAGGAGGTGTGTCTGGGTGAGACTAAGTTTCTGTTCAGCATCAGAGATTTTAAGTTACTGTGGTTTCTTGGTGGAAAATTTCGTAAAAAATAAAGCAAACTACTAATCATGTTGGTAGAATTGATGAAAACATGACGTCTAAAGAGAGGATGGTTTTTACAGCACTTCAGAATACATTAAAACAACAGTTTATTCTCATTTTCTTCCCCTGGAAATGTCCCCTTGATTGTAGTCAAGGTAAGGAGCCCTTTTTAGGCCCCAAAGATTTATTGGAAGAATTCCTCTGCATCGTTGGTGCTAGTGCTCCTGACACCGATTTGTTGGATTGTAGTAAAGTGTGTTTGGGTTTTGTATTTGCCTGAGGTATGTGTGAACAAAACCCAAGTTAAGTGAACGATTTGGCCTAAGAGCCGCTCCGGCATCCTACCTCAGTGATGAAGGGTGACAGTCGTCTCAGGTTATCAATGAAGATAGCTCTTCCTTGAACCCAAAGCCTGTGACGCAGCTTCCTGCCATAAGTCATGTTACATGTATCTTTCAGAGTACTTGATAAAGTTTATGAAGTACTGGTCTGTCCTTTTCAATGACAGTAGCTAAAGAAGCATCCACTCCACTATTCAAATTTGGGCAATCAAACCAAGGTGAATGGCGATGTGTGTGTGTTTATGGAAGTCCTTCCAAAAGCCGACGTGTGGCTCTCAACAGATTCTGGCGGCTCAGTGTTCCGCTGCTGGGTGACAATTTTTCAGTTTCTTACAGTAGTATCAGCTGGTGTTTGAATGTTAAATAAGACCCTTCCAGCTTCCCGTGCTCTTTCTCCTGTCACTCCTCCGTCTCGCGAGGCCCAGAGGACTTGTTGCACATCCACCATGACGGGGGTCTGTGACATCAGAGTGACTGGATGAGTGTACTGTTCATTTCGCTGCATTTTCTACTGCAGTCATTCTACTTAAAGTGATGGATGATGTGAGATTATGAGACAGCAACAGACAAGACCTCAAAGGATCTCTTTGGGTGTTCTTACTTGCACTAGTTATATAGTCAGTTTCCCTCTTGTAAATTACTACAGTGGGGGATTTATTAGGGAAAACATCATTTAAAAATTTTAACAGCTGCATAAACTGTCATTTGCAGCTCTCAGCTGACATTCAAACAGCTGCAGTCTGCGAGTGACTTTTGCTTTCAGCTCCAGGGAGTTCTGTCAGCTGCTGTTCCCATGGAAATGAGAAGGGCCGCATGGGTGGAAGGGAAGAGGGTTAAGTACTCGTTCACCCACACCTTATTGCTCTTACTTCCCCACAGTTTCCATAGCAACGGGAACAGAAATGTCACCCCACCCCCGGCTTTGGAGAGTAATCATGCATCTGTACACTGCAGTCTTTGGCCCTAAAGGAGACACATGAAGTAAGCTCATGTTACTGCTTTTACTTCACCTCCATGTAGCCAAACCCAATCTCACATTCATTTGATCCACTTTGTACCTAAAACTGGTACTACGTTTGTTCCCAAATGCGAATTCTCTTAAGTGTAGCTATCCTTGATGTTTGGTTCGTGTTTCACGAGCATGGTGAGTTGACTTTCTTGCTCATGTTTGTTCCCTCCAAGATTAAAGATGGTGTGACGTCTCCCCAGGCTCTTCCTCACCTCAGAAATTACCTGCATGACACATGTGATTGTTGGCACCGTCAAGTCTATCAAAAAAAAAAAATCACCCTGCAAGTTTAACTGCTTATCACAGTTTTAGGTAACAGGACTACCTCAAGCAGATCTCTGTCTTTTCATTCATCAGCTGTGTGTGATCACAGAGCTCCAGTAACACTCCTGATATCCTGAAATCAAACAGATAGGAAGTCCTTATTTGTCTCTTAAAAATATATGTGGTTTTTATTTATTTGAAAGAGTTACAGAAAGAGGAGATACAAAAAGAGAGAATCTTGTATCTGCTAGTTTACACCCCAGATGTCCACAGTGCCCCAGAGTGGGCCAGGGCAGAGCCAGGAGCTTCTCCTGAGTCGCCCATGTGGGTGCAGGTGTCCAGGCACTTGGTGCTATCCTCTGCTACCTCCCAGTTGCATCAGCAGGGAGTGCATTGAAAATGGAGAACCCAGAACTTGATCTGACTGGCACCCATATGGGATGCAGACGTTGAAGGCAGAAGCCCAACTTGCTTTGGCACAGTGCCAGCCCCTTTATCTCTCACTTTACTCCAATGCACTAATTAAAAATTCCATTTGACCCACGAGATATTAACAGTACACTTAGCTGAGGAAATGTACTTTAGGCATTTATTGAGTAACCAGATTTATGTTACATTGAAGTACATGCCAAATTTAAGTAAGGTAGACTCTCTGTTTTTTACTTTAAAGAACTGTAGAGGAGTTAGACAAATTCTTATAACAGGAAAAGATCATTAGCCATCACAGCTTTATGTGACTGTCAAATTCCATGTCAGTTCAAGGGGAGGGACCCTGGGCCTGATGGGGCCTGGGAAGACTTGCTGTAAGGGACTTGTTTAAATACCTCTATTAGGGCCAGTGGTGTGGGGGAGCAAACAGTGGACGGAAGATCTCAGTCTGTTTTTCTCCTTGTCTAATTCTGCCTCTCAAATAAATAAAATTTTTTTTATTATTGCTTTATTCTGATGATCTTTGCATAATGGAGTAGGGTGCAAAAGGTCAAGGGTTACCATTGTTTCCACAATTTTTTCTGTATTTGGGATAACGAGAGATAAAGGGAGAAGTCCCACCCAGGGTCCCCAAAGCGGGGCATGCTCTGAGGGTCCTGTTCAAGTAGTTTTTATAGTTGAACAGTTGTGACTTGCTGCCAGTCTCACCATTCCAAGCTCGAGGAGATCTCTCCAGAACAAAAATAAATGTTAGAAAAATTTTAAAGGCTTCTTGCTGTCTACGGCCATACCACCCCGAACGCGCCCGATCTCGTCTGATAAAGGCTGCTTTCTTACTGATTCCGTCTTCCCTTCTGTTACTTCCTCCACAAGGACCCTTTTTCCTGATACAATTTCACAACCTCCGTAGTTCGTTCTGTTGCTACCTTTCTTCTTTTCTTGTTTTTTAAAGGTTAATTTGTTTACTTATTCAAAAGGCCAAACAGCAGAGAGAGAAGGAGAGACAGAAACAGAGGGAGAAGTTTGCCATGTGCTGGGTCACTTCCCGAATGGTCACAGTGGCCAGCACTGGGCCAAGCCAACGCAGACACTCCATTCCAGTCTCCCACATGGGTGGCGGGAACTCAGTTCTTGGGCCGTTGCCTGCCGCCTTGTCAGGCGCGTCAGCTGGAAGCTGGATGGGGAGTAGCTGCACTCAGCCAGCACTCTGACGTCACGTGTGGCAGCTTAACCCTCTGCCCCACAGTGCTGGGTCCTAACAGACTAGCTGTAACCTAGCTAGTGAGCAGCTGTTCACGTCACTCTTTTTATTATTATTATTGTATGATTTATTTACCTTAAAGGGTAAAGGAGAGAGCATGCCATCTCCTGGTCACTTCTCAAATGTCTCAAATAGCCTGGGCAGGGCCAGAGCAAAGGCGGGAGCTCAGAACCCAAACCACATCTCCCCCATGGGTGGCAAATACACGAACTGCTAGAACCGTCCCTGCTGCCTCCCACAGGGCACAGGAGTGGAAAGGTGCAGTTAGCATAGTCAGGACTTGAACCCAGCCACTCTGACATATGCACTCTGGGCATTCAACCCAGCAATTCAATGGCTAGGCCAAATGCCTCCCACAGAGTAACATTTTTCTGAAAGATTTATTTTTTATTGGAAAAGCAGAACAGATTTACAGAGAGAAGGAGATACAGAGAGAAAGATCTTCCATCTGCTGGTTCACTCCCCACATGGCCACAACAGCCAGAGCGAGGCCTACCCAAAGGCAGGAGCCCAGGGCTTATTCTAAGTCTGCCACGCAGGTGCAGGATCCAAAAGCTTTGGACCGTCCTCTACTGCGTTCCCAGGCCACAGGCAGGGAGCTGGATGAACTGGTGCTTATATGGGATCCCGGCACTAGCAAAGTGAGGACTCTCAGCCATTGAGCCTTTGTACCAAGTTCCTAGATTAGCATTTTTAAAAGCACAATTCTGATTATTTTATTACTAATTTTAAAATTTCAGTAATGCAGTAAGATTTTTTTTTTCTAAAATTTTGTTTATTTGCTTGGAAGGCAGAATGAGGGAGAGATAGACATGGAGATAAAGATTTTCCATTTGCTAATTCTGTCCCCAAATGACTGCAACAGCCTGGCAAGTCAGGAGCCAGGAGCTCAACCTTGCCTCCATTATGTATGCAAGGGACACAAGTCCTTGGGCCACCATCTGCTGCTTTCCCAGGTGCATTAGCAGGGAGCTGGGTCAAGCCGAGTCGCTGGGCCTGATGCAATAGCTCAACTGGCCAATCCTCCGCCTCTAACCGCCGGGATCCCATGTGGGCACCAGTTCATGACCTGGTTGCTCCTCTTCCTATCCAGCTCCCTTGGGACCCCGCACCTTTGTGGCATACCCAGAAGAAGCTCCTCTGCTGGCTTTGGGTCAACTCAGCTACCGTCATTTGGGGAATGAACCAGCAGATGGAAGATCTCTCTGTCTCTCCTCTCTGTAAAGCTACCTTTCCACTAAAATGAATAAATATTGATAGAATATTGAAATTGTAGCTAAGAGTTGAACTGTTACCCCTGATGTGTGATCCTGGTGTCACAATCCGTGGCTTAATGTGCTATGCTCAAAAGCCTGAAAGCAGCTGAAGCAAAAAAAAAAAAAAATAGTATTTCTGATTTATTACAGGTTCCCTGCCTGTCAACTTAGCGATGCTCTGTGAAGCCAGGCTTTTTAAAAAAGTCTTGATTATTATTATTATTATTATTACTTGAGAAGTATATCTCAAATGCACTTCCCCTCTGAGGGTGAGGGAAAGCTTTCTGGCTGAGGAAGTAGAAAGCTGCAGTGTGGGAATGCTGGCTAGTCCAGTCTCTGTTGGAGAGGCCAGCATGCCAACGTGAATGACAGGTGGGACTCTGCGTGGGTGCCCTTCTTGCCCATGTGCAGCAGGGACAGAAAGAAATATGATCAGACCCATTTAAAAATATTTAATTTTATTTTTGATAATGTTTGCATAGGTGGTTGGTTGGTAGGGAAAGTCGAGGGTTAGGGGAAAGTGAGTGACCATTTTTTACACATCTTCCTTTCCTTCTTCCTATATCTAGGAAAGGGAGGGTAGGTAAGGGGAGGAGCTGCACCCAGCCTTCCAACCACCTTAGCACCGGGGCTAGGGAACGGCCACTCACTGTCACCCCAGGGTCCCCGATGTGGAGCGTGCTCCCAGGGCTCGATAGTTCTGAAATGCTGTCGATCTCGCCGATCCAAGGATGAGGAACTCCTCCCAAGGACTGTTGACTGACCTAGTCCGCCTTAGAGTCTCCATTCACCCAGATGTTTGCAGTCAACCCTGGCTGGTTGGCCAATCTGTTTTGCCCTCCATCCTCTGCTGTGATGCTGGTTCTCTGCATCTTAGTGGACTGCCAGATCCCCCTTGTGCATCTGGGCATGCTGTCCACTGCTCCGTCTGAGCCACTGAGGAGGTCCAGTTGACACATGCACTCCACGGTCAGAAAGGACAGTGGCCTTGGCAATGGAAGTTCCTTCTCACCCGCAACATACTACCTCAGCGATCCTCCTTCCCACACATCAGCTTACCTCTTTCCCTATTCAATCCACAAGCCCTGTGCCTGGGAACAGTGGGGCCTGGGTGCCAAATGGCACTCACCCAAGCCAGCATGAACCAGGTTGGAGGCCCGCATCTCCAAATGACACTTGCGCAGGGCGGTCCAAGTCAGGCTGGGGACTGATGGCACCAAGTCCCCCTATATATCTTTAAAAGAGGGAGAAAAATAATAGAATAGGGACTATGCTGGCATACTGGTATAATTAGCATAAATTTGGCATTATCCCAGCCCCGGATGCCTGCCAGCTATTGGCTGCTTTTCTCACAGCTGTGTGACACTTGCCTAGGTACAAGGCAACTGCTGGGGGATCTGCCGTTGATAAGGCGTAAACTGGAAGCCTTAGGGAAAGAATGCAGCAGCGTAAGAGAGGGTTGGGTCAGGGTTAGGGTTAGGGTTAGGGTTGGGTTAGGGTTAGGGTTACCATTGGAGTGTCAACGGAAACCCAGTAAAGGGCAGCCGGATACCAAGTTCTTTAATATTCTATCAGGCTTCTCATGTCTAGCATTGGCTAGCAAGATCACAAGCCTGATTTCTGTTTCTGAAATTATGGTCACTGAGCTAACAAATACCAAACCAGGTTCACACTTTAATCGGTCCTTGGCAACCTAGACCGTTGCCATCTGGTGCCGGTGTATTCATTCCAGCGTGCCCTGCAGATGCCTTGTGCCAGCGCATCCAACTCCTCACCCAAACGCTGCTTAGCCTCCGTTCCAGGCTGCTATTGTTCAGCTCTTTGCCCTGGGAAATCCTCTCCTGCTTTCCTGGGATGTCTTTGCCCTCTCTGTAGCTCTCACAGCCTACTCTACTACTGGAATCCCACCCGTGATTTACTTTAGAACCCTGCAGCACAGCCTAGGTACTGGGAGGTTGTTAGTTGACGTGTGATGTACTGAGAGCAGAGCACACAGCTAGGGAGTCTGGTTGGCCTTGGAAAGGCCTTAATCAGGAGATAACAGCTGTAAATGTCATCCATTTGTATTTAAATCCACACCAAAGGATTTTTGAATTAGCATAGATAAAGGATGGGGAGTAATTTTAAATTGGGTTGACTAGAAATACTGTCTGGGCTGCTCTGGTCCTTAATGAATTGCTTGTAAAATCCTGGTAAGGGCCCAACATGGTAGCCTAGCAGCTCAAGTCCTCACCTTGCATGCGCTGGGATCCCATATGGGCACCAGTTTTCATCCCAGTGGCCCCTCTTTCCATCCAGATCCCTGCTTGTGGCCTGGGAAAGCAGTTGAGGACAGCTAAAGCTTTGGGACCCTGTGGGAGATCCCAAGGAGGCTCCTGGCTCCTGGCTTCAGATTGGCTCAGTTCCAGCCTTGGAGGTCACTTGGGGAGTGAATCAGTGGACGGAAGATCTTTCTGTTTTTCCTTCTCTCTGTATATCTGACTTTCCAATAATAAATAAATAAATCTTTAAAAATATAAATCCTGGCAAACCAGGCAGCCTGACACCTATCCGACGTCCCTGGAGGCAGCTCAGCACTTTGTGCAGGCCTGTTGGTTACCAGCTAACGGGAAGTGCTTTCCACCTGCAGCCCACGTAGACCTATGGCCATGCCCACTGGGTTTAACCCACCCCCTCCTCTGCCAAATGCTGACACTTTTGGCTAATGAGCAACAACCCCACCCCAGGACAATGCTCAATGCCATTTCCTCTTTTACGGTCTGACCTGAATTTTCTAATGGATTTGTAGACGACTCTTCCATAGACCATAACGACATGATGCTTTATCCCTGTTACCAACTTAATATAAGTTTTGACGTTTTTTGTTCCTTGATGAAACTATTGCTTTGTGCCTATGCTTATATCCTACAGAATCCTGACACAGAATGGATACTTGCTGAATTAATGAGCACATAGATGCTCTTCCTTGTTCTATGAAAAGCAAATATAGCATTGAGTCCCGTTGGGTCATAGAGACAATGGCAGCCAACGTATGAGTTCTCAGCCTTCCATTAATTAAGTGTGCATAGTTGTCAGAGCTTTCAGTGGAAGCTTTTATTTGTGTGTGTGTCTGTGCACACGCGTTTTCAATTATTTATTTTTAATTTATTTGAGAGGCAGAGAAATGAGCACTGACAGAGACCATCCAACTAGTGGGTCATGCCCCAGATACTCACAGTAGCCAAAGTTGGGCCAGGCCAAAGCCACGAGCCCGGAACTCCATCTGCATTCCCAGGTGGGTGGCAGATCCCAAGTACCCGCTCCTCACCTGCTGCCTCCAAGGGGACTGGTTAGCAGGAGGCCGTGTCAGAGCAGGTGAGCCGGTACTGACCTCAAGAACCAGGCACACCAACACAGAATACCGACGTCACATGCCGCGACTTTACATCTGTGCCAAACAGCCACATCTCAACAGAATTTTTTTTCCTAAAAAAATATAACGTTGAAGTGTGGATACATGAGGAGAAATAAAGATCTTCAATCTTCTGGTTCACTCCCCAAATGACTGCCAGGCCACAGCTGGGAGCCTGAAAGCCCACGTGGGTCTCCCGTATGTGTGTCAGGGGCCCAAGCACTTTTCCTGGAGCAGTAATAGGAAGCTATATCAGAAGGGTGGCAGGACTGGAAGCAGAACTCCAATATGAAGGCTTGGCCTGTGGCACCACACTCACCTGTCAGCAGAAATTTATTTTATATAAAAGCTAGTTACAGGGTGGCCAGCGGGGGAGACCTTCCACTTACGGGTTCAATTCTTTTTTTTTTTTTTAGATTTATTCATTTTATTACAGCCAGATATACACAGAGGAAGAGAGACAGAGAGGAAGATCTTCCATCCGATGATTCACTCCCCAAGTGAGCCGCAATGGGCCGGTGCGTGCTGATCCAAAGCCGGGAACCTGGAACCTCTTCCGGGTCTCCCACGCGGGTGCAGGGTCCCAATGCATTGGGCCGTCCTCCACTGCTTTCCCAGGCCACAAGCAGGGAGCTGGATGGGAAGTGGAGCTGCCGGGATTAGAATCGGCGCCCATATGGGATCCCGGGGCTTTCAAGGCGAGGACTTTAGCCGCTAGGCCACGCCGCCGGGCCCTATGGGTTCAATTCTTAACTGGCCACAATGGATTTGGCTGGGCTAGGCTAAAGGTCAGTGCCAGGAGCCAGAAGTTTCCACCAGATTTCTACATGGTAGCAGGGGCCTCTACTGTTTTTATTTGTTTGTTTTTTTTTCCAAGCTGTTAGCAGAAATCTGGATTGCAAGTGGAGAAGCCGGAACATGAACGGCTGCGTGTCTGGGGTGCTGGCATAGGAGGTGTGGCTTTTCCTCCTATGGCACAACACCAGCCCCTCAACAGAAACTTTTAGAAAGTAGGATCAAGATCTTGAAGCGTTTCTTTGAAGACGTGCAGCAGTGTGACTGTGAAAGCAGACAAGTGTTAAAGCAGTGGCCAGCGGGAGCGGGAAGCGGCTCCAGGGAAGCGGAAGTGGACTGGTTGAGATCAAAGGTCGTGGCCAGGGGTTTGCGGGGGATGCGCAATGACATTTGCTTCTTATAATAGTGTTTTGAGAAAGTTAGTCGAGGTTTTACCGGAAAAATACCCAGGAAAACTTCATCGAGTTTCCTTTTTTAGCATGATTATGTTCTTGTCTATTCCTCTTATCAAAATAAGAGCCGTTTGCACATGCCAGGATCCCATTTGGGCACCAGTTTGCATTGAGGCAGCCCCACTTCCCATCCAGCTCCCTGCTTGCAGCCTGGAAAAGCAGTCGAGGACGGCCCAAAGCCTTGGGACCCTGTACCCACATGGGAGACCCAGAGGAAATTCCTGGCTCCTGCCTTTGGATCAGCACAGCTCTGGCTGTTGTGGTCACTTGGGAGTGAATCATCAGACAGATCTTCCGCTCTGTCTCTCCTTCGCTCCGTATATCTGACTTTGTAATAAGTAAGCAAATAAATAAGGGCAATAAGAAATTAAAAGGTAGACAGAATCAGTAAAATGTAATGATCTCCTAACATTACTGCAATATTGGGACCATTTTGTATTAGAACATGGTGAAGAAATTGAAATCAATATTTCAGAATGTTTCATAGACATTTTGATGAGTTCACTGCTTTGTGAAGTAAGCCATCAATGTTGGAAGGTGGCACAGTTCACAGCATTATGAATGGAGCTAGAAACCTGTCACAGGTGTGTGTGCAGGCAGGCCTCAACTATGGGAAAACAGGACCTGGCAGGTGGCCTAGAAGCAGGAGTAGTATGGAACCAGTGGAGTGCTTAGTGTTGTAACATCTGTAGCCTTGGGGTTAAGGTAGAATTGGAACAAGAGGCAAGTGTGTGTTCCTTGTCCCTGGCGCCCTTAACCATCTGTTCTTAGGGAGTCGAATACAGCCAGTTAGCGCTTACAGGCCTGTATGTTTTCAGAAATGTTTTTTCCTAGCCCCGTGGAGTAAATTATCATGGAATAATATTCTCCCTCCTTTGGTACTTGTTTTGCTAAGCTCTCTGAAGTGGAGTGGCTGAGGCAGACAGAACACGTGCCTTCTTCGACGCCTTCTCCGGAGCCAAACCCTTTAATGTCTTCCCAAACCCTTCACACAGCTGCCGACTCAGTGCTAGAATTGTGGTTGCTGGAAGCTGGCTTCATCTCTGGACTGCGTTAAGTCCTTTCAGAACTAACTGTAACTTGGACTTGGGGACCCTGGCATGTCCCATTTTCCATGGAATGTAATCTCTACCTGGTAGCTATTTTTCCTATGTCCAAGGACTAACATATTTAATGACATAATTATGTTCATTCTAGGAAATGATCTGAAGTGGGCAAGAAGAGTATGTAACGTACTATACTGTTGGCATGTTATACCAATTTTTAAGCATATGAACTTGTTAGCATGAAGAATCTTTGAAAATATCAACATGGCTCATATCAGCCTTTTGCTGTTGTCATTGCTGGATAGTAATTTATTTTTCTGGCATTTGCATTCATCACTAAATATTGTATCTTTTATTTCTTTTTTAGACATATATTTGTTTTTATTTGAAAGGCAGGTTTTACAGAAAGAAGAGGCAGAGAGAGAGAGAGGAATCTTCTAGGTTTTGGTCTACTCCCCAGATGGCCTTAACGGCTGGAGCTGAGCTGATTATGAGCCAGGAGTTTCAGCTAGGTCTCCCGCATGAGTGTAGGGGCCCAAGGACCTGAGCCATCCTTATTGCTTTCCAAGTCCATTGGCAGGAAGGTGGTTCAGAAGTGGAGCAGCCAAAACTTGAACCTGCACCTATATGGGAGACTGGTGTCTGCAGGTGGAGGTTTAGCCTGTTGAGCCATGGTAACGACCCTGTATCTTACATATCGTAAATAGAAAAGATTCATCACTCCACGAGTAAGAGCCCTTATCAGTGACTCGGTGTTACTGTTGAGGGGAAATGCTTTATGTTTAATTTGGGCAGGAGAGTCATTATAGTGAGGCATTTCTTCCTTGTTGACCACTTTATCTCTTCTTTCTTGAAAGAAATTTATGTGAAAGATTATACAGAGAGACAAAGACAGGGAATGGGAGAGACAGAGAGACAGTGAGAGACAGAGAAAGGAAGGAAGAAAAGCAAGAGAAAGAGAAATCTTCCATCTACTGGTTCACTTTCTTAATGACCCCAGTGCCAGGGCTGGGCCAGGCTGAAGCCAGGAACTTGGAACTCCATCTGGGTCTCCCCTGTGGGTGGCAGGAGTCTGTGCCTAGGTCATCTTTCCTTGCCTTCCCAGATGGTGTGGATGCTTGCTGACCCGGAGGTGTGGCAGCAGGGACTGGAGTTGGTGCTGCTATGGATTGCCAGCATCACAGATGGGCTTAGCCCTCTGCATCACAAAACCAACCCCTAAAATGAAACCAAGTTTTTTTTTTTAAAAAAAAGTCTGTCAGCTAAAGCTCAAATGATCTTATTCCAGCTTGTAAAATACCACGTATGTACTCCTCTCTGTTAGAAATAAAATGTGTCATTTTTCTTTCAAGGAAAATGCACATCATGAAAGAACTCTGCTTGGGTTTCATGGTTTTTATTAGAAATGCTGACTGCAGAGGCAAGCATTTGGTGCGGTGTTTAAGACACCTGTTGGAATGCCCACCTCTCATACCAGAAGCTTGCCCTTCTGTTCTAGCCACGTTCCGTTCCATGTCTGCTAGTGCAGACCCTGGGAGGGAGCTTTGCTGGCTCCAGCAGGAGAAGCATGGCCATTCACACGGCAGACCAGGACTGACCAGCTTTGACGCGGCCGGCCCAGATCTCACTGGCATTTGGAGAGTAGACCAGCAGATGGGAGATCTGTTTCTTTGCCTTACCCACAAATGTTATAAAAATTTAAAAAATAAAAATCCTCCACAAAAGAAATACTTAATACATGAAAAATGTAAGTATTGAGCACTAAAAATGATTAACACAAAAACACAAAATAGGGCAGTGACCCTGATAGATATGATTAGTGAAGTCACAATTATTAAGCAAGTTTATGTGAAACTGATATGACATCATTAATGTATCCAGTATCCCATCCCACATATAAAAATCAGAACCACATACTTTTTTTAAAGATTTATTTATTTTTATTTGAGAGGCAGATTTACAGAAAAGAAGGAGAGACAGAGAGAGAGAGAGAGATCTTCTATCCACTAGTTCACTTTCCAAATGGCCACAGTAGCTGGAGTTGAGCCTATCTGAAGCCAGGAGCCAAGAGCTTCATCTGGATCTCCCACTTGGGTACAGGGGCCTAAGGACTTGAGCCATCCTCTGTTGCTTTGCAAGCTCATTTTGACAAGGAGCTGAACCAGAAGTGCAGCAGCCAGGACTCAGACCTGCACCCATGTGGGATGCCGGTACTGCAAGCCGAGGCTGAGCTTGCCAAGGCACTGTGGCTCGCCCCAGGTACATACACTTTAAAAGTGGACAGAGAACGTGGACAAGAAGAGTTGGGTGTTTTTTTGGTTTAGTTTTTTGCGGTCTTCCCATCCCATGTGTCTTGCTGAGGAGAGCAGGGTTAGCACTGAGGAACTGTGCTGATTTCTCCCTTCCCAGGCTACTGCCCGTTGCCTCCTCTTACTCAACGCTTTCATTTGTGCTTCCAGATAGCAGCAGAATAGGACCCACTTGCCATGGTTTGAACGAAGGTGTGGGTGGCAAGAAGTGGGGTAATCAGGGCAAGGGAGAGAAAACCCATTTGATTTAGTACAGTGTCCTTCAAAATCATGGTCGTTTTCTGGGTTGTGACTAAGCATTTTAAAAATGGAATACAAGCAGACATTCTGAAAATATCAGAGTGCAGCAAGAAATAGTACCAGCAGCTGTCCACGTGAGCTTGCATAGCTTTTACCTCTGGCTTACTGCTGTCTAGGTTGTTGTTAGTAATAATGTAAGAGTTAACAATTCACAGTATATTTTGAATTGGCATAAGTAACAATTGGCTATAAGATAACAGGCAGGAGAGGTTTTTTTTTTTTAATCTTGCTCTTAGCAAAAGTTTATGACATTTGAGTTTTGTCTGTAAACATTTAATAGCTCAGCAGTAGTGATCATTTATATTGCTTTTATTTCCTGTCATTACCATAACAAATAATTGAATGGTCTACCATAGTTTCATGATTTTACAGTTCGGTAGGTTAGGAGTCTGCCATGGGACCCGCTGAACTAAGCTGCTGATCTTAGCAGAAGTGCATTCTGCAGTTTCTTCAGAAGCATCCATTTTTTGTCTTCCCCCAGTTCCTGGTAGCTGCCCACATTGTCTGATTCATGGACCGTCCTCCATATTCAAGGCCACCAACACTGAATTTCTTTGACATTTCTGTAGTTGTCACATCTTCCTGGGAGTAATGTCCAGAAGGGCTGCCCTCTTTATTTTCTAGAGATTTACTTATTTGTTTGTTCATTCATTTGTTTATGTGAAAGGCAAAGTGAGAGAGAGCTATTTTGAATCTGCTGGTTCACTCCCCAAATGCCTGCAATAGTAGGGGCTAGGACAACGTTAAGGCAGGAACCTGGAACCCCATTCAGTCTCCCACGTGAGTGGTACGCCCCAGGATCTGGGCCACTGTCTGCTCAGGAGGCCATCCAGTCTCCCACATGAGTGGCACGCCCCAGGATCTGGGCCATTGTCTGCACAGGAGGCCATCCAGTCTCCCACATGAGTGGCACACCCCAGGACTTGGGCCATCATCTGCTCAGAGCTGGCTTAGAAGCAGTTTCCGGCGCTCTGTCTAGTACTCTGATAGGGGAAGCTTCATGTACTGCACCATAATACCCACCCCAAGCTTTCCTGTTTAAATGATTCAGATAGTGTCCCTGGCCCATCTACATCATCTAAAACAATCTTCCCATCTTCAGATCCTGAACCTCCTTCACTGCTGGTGGGAGTGCAGGCTCGTGCAACCACTATAGAAATCACTATGGAGAGTGCTCGGGGAATTGCAAATAAACCTGCCATGTGAGCCAGCTATCTGGCCCTAGGAATATACCCAAAGGAGATGGAAGCTGCATATGAGAAGGGATCTGTAATCCAGTATTTACAGCAGCACAGTCTACAAAAACCAACACATGGACACAACCAAGATGCCCGTCCAGAGAGGAGTGATTAAAGAAACTGTGTACCTCTCTCTGCTCCATGGAATATTACTCAGCCATTGAAAAGAATGAAATTATGCAATTTGCAACTAGATGGTCCCAACTAGAGACCATTATGCTTAGTGAAAGAAGTCAATCCTAAAAGGACAAATACCATATGTTCTCTCTAATATAAGGAAACTATCATGCAAATTAAGCTTTTGTGTTTTCCTTTTGTCACCCATGTGTTGGTTATTCAGTGGCACGTTTTTCAACTCTGTGGTATTGTATTTTTAACATATCTGTTGTTGATCTTATGTCGTGACTTCTCATTTAAGGGAATGTATAGTGGTGGCGTAATAGAGACTACCATGTCCAGATGTGAAGACACAATGCAACACGAATTCCCTACTTCCACATCAAAGATGGACTCCCAGTGAGACTGTTGGACATATCTAGACAATGGGATGCCGGACTGTGTGACATTGTCTGTACCAGCAGTGTCGGGGCACACTTAACTAACACACTGATGGAATCATGACTCCTTAGGAAGCACTGTACTATTGTAACAATATGGGGAAGATCAGTCAGGGGGTGGGAATCCCATACTCTACATAATTGTACCACAAAATCCAAAATAAAAAAAAGATTCACCTACTTCCCCCCCCAAAAGATCCTGAGCCTCAGTTACACATGCCAAGTTCCTTCTACCAACGTGCCAGTGTAGGTGGCATACTCACAGCTTCTGGGCTCAGCACGCTTTGCGAGGGCATCATGTACCCGCCTTTGTCTTCTTAACTGATGTTTTCTAATTGTTTTTCTGTGAAAAATCAATAGTTCATTTAACAGAAAAATACTGAGTAGATATAGATGTGGCAAAAATCATGGAGGCTCTATTCAAATGAGTAGTTTGCCAGGAAGGGGTGTAGCCGACTCCAGCTGGCCCTGCTGCAGCCAGAGAGTGCATCCAAGGTGCTGGCCGCATTTATTCCCATTCCTCATCGTAAAGATAGTTCTTGAGAAGTCCCTGCAACCTGTGTGCTGATTCTGTGCAAGTGGATGTTGACAGTATGAACTTATGTGTCAGCACAGGCACGGCAGGGAAGAACCCTAAACATCACAAATGACTGGAAGGGTGAAGACACTGGTCATGTCTCAGAAGGCTGCTCGTTCTCAGCGTAGTGGTCCAGAGTGTCCAGCCCTGGGTCCCATGGCCGCCACGGGTCCTCTTGCCAGGCTTGGCTCTCTTGTTTTCTTTTTCTGTGTGATTGTGATAAACTGCATTTCAGAGTGAGGGCCCGTCAGTTGCACTCATCAAACAGCAGTGGGTTCTTTGAGGACATTCCCTGAACGTGCTAAACAGGAAAGCTGAAGATGACCTAGAATTGACATAGACATTAACACTCATGATTCTTCACATGTTCTTCATATCCACACTCATGTTAAATTGTTTTAACTTAAGGGGAGAAATGCCAATACTGCTCTTGAGATAACAGATTATTTCAATTCTAATAACTCTTAAGGACTTTCATTTGTCCTGAAACACAGCTTGAAAAGCTGAAAGTTCCTTGTCTTTTCATTATTTTACAAGAGTTTCATATCAGCTCCCGTCTCTTCCTCCTCCACCCTCTTCCTCCTGTTTGCACATTGTCCCAATCACAGGTGGTTGCTCAGCATCACCCCACGGCACAAGATAAATAAGCTTGGAATGTTTCCTAGCAACATACTGTTCTGGGAACCTGCTCTGCTTCCCTGAACATGATGAAGCTGAACATGCTAGAATCTCAGCCAGATGGGAGAGGATTAGCTTTCTGAGGGTGCTTAATTCATTTTTAAAAAATCACTCCCGATCACGGTGAGTAGCAAGATCGACTCTTCAAGGGACATTCTTTTCCATGTAAAAAAAGTCTTAGGTAGTTTAAATTAAAACATTTGGTTTTAGATAGATTCTCTAGTAGCAAGCTTACAATATCTAATTCAGACACTGATGAATAGATCCACTTTAGAACCCCGTGGAGAATATTTCAACAAAGAACTGATACTCCACCTGGTCCTTAGTGGTCTGATAGTCCATGTTTAAATGTAACAGCGTAGTGACCGGGCACAGGGGCTTCCCCACCTTCAGCGGCTCCCAGGGACCCATGGAGACACCTCAGCAGAACTCCCCTTAGTTCTTCGGCTCCAGGGCTCCGTCAGAGCAGGCATCTGCCTCTTGGTCTTGAGAATCTGTATTTCGTTTTCTGGGTAAATGATGAATGCGTATAAACAAAAGAAAGCTGCAGGAAACTAAGGCCACCGTCCAAATCAAGAGAAATAATGCGATTATTTTGTTGGCACATGATCCTGTGTGTGCTTCCCTTATTTGTCTGCTGGTCTAGAAGGCAGCACAGTGGGCGTTACTTTCCATTCTGTCACACTGTGCGTGGTCATAGCGTACCGTGGAAGGTCTCTTGGGATTCAGTAACTAGGAGTAGTGTCTCTCAATGGCAATATTCTACAGTCTTGGCAATTCAGTTACACTTTGGAAAATGTTCTCCATGTTGAACAGAGGAGATGTTTCCCCATCAACCAGATGAATATTTTATTTTTTTAAAGATTTATTTGTCTTTATTGCAAAGTCAGATGTACAGAAAGGAGGAGAGACAGAGAGGAAGATCTTCCATCCAAGCGGCCGCAAAGGCTGGAGCTGAGCCAATCCGGAGCCAGGAGCCAGGAGCCAGGAGCTAGGAGCTTCTTCCAGATCTCCCATGCAGGTGCAGGGTTCCAAAGCTTTGGGTCGTCCTCAACTGCTTTCCCAGGCCACAGGCAGGGAGCTGGATGGGAAGCAGTTCGGCTGGGATTAGAACCGGCAACCATATGGGATCTCAGCATGTTCAAGGCGAGGACTTTAACCACTACGCTGTCATGACGGGCCCAAATGAATATTTGAATGTGCTTGTCCAATGGTTTGTGCTACAAATCAGGATTTGGACTGAATTAATAGAACTTCCCATTTGTGATAAGAAGCAGAAAATTCTAGTGCTTTTTAGGAATCCTGGATGGTAACAGAAAAGTGATTAGATAAGCTAGAGAATAACACCTAATGTCTTTGTTTTTTTAACTTAACCAATTCTTTAGTTAGAGAATTGAAATTGTACTCATGGCAGGAAGCTGGAAGATAAATGTATTTCTGTTGTGGATACTGTCCTTCTCTTTTCCCCGAGCACACATATTCATATTTTCTAACTACTGTATTTTTAGCTAAGAAACGATCTGGAGCTATGTTGCAGCTGGTTAAGCCTCTGCCTACAGCACCGACTGTAGATATCGGAGCATGGGTTTGAGTCCTGGTTCCTCCACCTCCGGTCCAGCTCCCTGCTAATACACCTGGGAAGACAGCTGAGGATGGGGTGGTTAAGCCCCTGGTACCCACGTGGGAGACCTAGTTTCAGACTCTTGGTTTCATCCTGGCCTAACTCTGGCTGTTGCGGACATGTGGGGAAGTGAACCAGTGGATGGAAAATCTCTTTCTCTCTCTTTCCATCTTTGTCAATCTGCCTTTTAAAAAAAGAGAACGATTCGTTAAAAAAGCAAAACAAAACAAAAAAATAGCCTTTAGAGTGTCCAAGATGGGCCAGGCATCTCGGTGGATGTTGAAGGCATCAACATGTCTACTTTGTCTTTATCAAATCTGGAATAAATCAGAAAAAAAAATATATTTGCAGTTTTTAAAGTTTTATTTATTTTCATTTGAAAGCAAGAGAGAAAGATGTTAGCTCCCATCCCCTGGTTCATTCCACAACTGCCTCAGTAGCTGGAGTTGGGCCAAGCTAAAGCGACTGGCTTCATCTGGGTCTCAAGCACTTTGTGCATTAGCAGGTCGCTGAGTCAGAAGTGGAGGAAGGACTTGAACCCAGGCACTCCGGCAGGGATACGAACATCCCAGGTGTCTTTAATCAATGTGTGTCAAATGTCCACTCCAGCAGGTCTGTAATCTTAACAAGCAAAAACCCATTTTTATTCACTTCAAATGAAGGTATAAATATTAAGGAAATATTTTGATGTTGAAAGAAATTGAATACTTTTAGTTGCTTAAGAAAAGGCTAATAGTAGACTTGAATCTGCAATCTGAACAGAATGAAATACAACATACATTTTGATTGAATGCTTTAAATACTGTTAAAATCTTCTAAAAATCAGGCTTTTTTGTTTGTAAGTAAGGCAGAACACTAAAGAAAAAGGGAGAGACAGAGAAGAAAGACTCTCTGTCTACTGGTTCGCTCACCAGATGGCCGCAACAGTCAGGCTTGGGCCAGGCTGAAGCCACCAGCCAGAAATTCTGTCTGGGTCTCCCGTGTAGGTGACAGGGTCCAAGAAACGGGGCCATTGTCCAGAAAACAGAGTGAGAAGCGGGCAGCCGGGACTCCAGCGGGCACTCAGACATGGGGCAGTGGGGGTGTGAGCAGCAGGTTGAACTGGACGACACAAGGCCAGCCCCGAGCAGTGAGATGCTTCACCCATGTCGAACAGTTCATTCTCCTGACAACCACTGTGGGGTATAAATTTATTTACTTGCTGTATTACAAATAAAGAAACCCCCTGAAAGCATGAATGTCTGGATTACCTAATTAAAAATTAAGCAATGCATATTCAGACTGCTGTCTAGTGCCCAGTTCTGTGACTCTGATCATGACGCATGAGCTTGTTACTCTCAAGGTCTTCTGGTTCATGATAGTCTAGTCTTTCTTCAGAAAAGAGTTAAGTACTGTCTTTTGAGGATGGCAATTTTAGTAAGAAACAGATGAGTTGCTCAGGTGGTTTTTTTTTTTTTTTTTTTTTTAATATAGCATGATGAATTTGTATTTATTTTTAGTGTCAACTGTAAGTTTTTCTTTCTTTTGGTATCTTAACTCATTTTTAAAAATTTGCAGTTTTTATGTCTATAATCATTTTAAAGACTACTATTTATTAAAGAAAGTTAAAAATTAACAGCACCATTAAATTAACAAAAAGTTATGATATCAGCAATATCATAAAACAGAGATGGGCAAACTCTGACCTGTTCTTACAGAAGAGCTTATGCTCCAGCACAGAGGCACTTATTCATTTGTTTATCACCCATGGCAAGTTTTGTGCAGAAGGGCAGGGCTGGATGGCTGCTTCCTGGGCAACGTAGCCCACCAGAGCCCAGATGTGCATTGTGCTCTGTGCAGGGAAGGTTTCCCATCCCCCTGCTCTAGGCTCCAGATGCCCCTCATTTGGAGTTGGACATCTCCACTACAATGCCAGAAACCTCTTTTTTTTTTCTTATCTTAGGAGGTTTATTCCAAAGGGGCAGGAACAGGGTAGAGGTGGTGAAGATCAGGAAAGAAGGGAAGAGAAGAGAGAGAGGAGAAAGAGAGAGAGGAGGCCAGAGAGTGAGCTGCACCTGGGGGGCCTTTTTGTCTGCCAGGTGTAGGGGGCGGGGACTGGGAGGGATTCAGGCCAGGCCCCCAGGGGATTGGTGCCTGCAGGTGAATGCCTAGGGATGATTGGCGAGTGGGCGGAGTTGGGGAAGGGGCTGGAAGATTGGGGGGTGGGATTCTCAGGTGGAATGCCAGGTTATATCTGATTGGTGGACGGCTGGACCGGCGCGAACTTCCTGAGCTGTGAGGAAGAAGGAATGGCGCCCGGTCCAGGGAAGGATATTGGAATAACTCCTTACATTCCTCCCTTTTGTTATATATAAAGGAAGAGGGGCATTGTTCTCTATGGCTTCTTGGAGCTGTTTTCTCTTGGCAGTGGTTGCAGCCTGGTGGGAAGAATGGGAGATGAGGGATGCTTCTAGTCCTGCAAAAGAAACTGGCCAATGGTTTGATTAAAAAAATTTTTACATTTAAGTGGCTGGGAATGGAGGGAAGGGTTATTAAGAGTTATCATTGAAAAGGTGGCTTGAGTTGATTTTCTCTTAGCCAGGCCTTCTTGTATTCGATTCTTCATTACTCCTGAATGGTCAGCATAGACAGGGTATCTTCACCAGGAACCAGAGACCCTGGCTACCTATCATCCTATCTAACTCCTCACATTTCCAAACAGAGGAGTGAACAGGGATAAAGGGACAACGACCGTTCGAGCTTCTTCGAGCTGAAAGGGGGCGTTGTTGAGTAACTGCAGGAGTTGGGAGTTCTAGAGGTTCGTGGTAGAAGTAGAAGTCATCAGATGTCTGAAGTACTGCCTGGCACTTGAAGGTTTCTCTTTCTTGAAGTCTAGATAACAAAACACATCATAATTATAATCTTTCCCAACCTAGCAGGTCATGAGTTCAGTTAGTGACCCAGTTGGAATACTTGGACTAGATTTATGTCAGTTTAACTTCACTACTTCAAATCCCAAATTTTGAAACATGCTCAATGAGTGCAATGGAACACATTAAAACTTTTGGGTTGTATGAAATAGTTATCTGAATCATTGAAAGGATTAGTGTGTAGAATGCCAGAAACTTCTTTAGGAAACTCACTAGAAAATCTTTGCCTAAATGTTGTTCTAGTCTAACATGCCTTCTCTCTTATCCTTATAGGTCCCAACCAAAAAGCTGAAGAAATATGAGAAAGAGTATCAGACGATGCGAGAGAGTCAGCTGCAGCAGGAAGACCCCATGGACAGGTACAAGGTAGGCAAGATGTTTTGCACCTCTCAGAGCCAAGGGCTTCATTTTCAGCCTGAAGCAGACCAGACAAGTTCAGTCCCTTCTGGTTTGATTGACTAGACCCTGTTTTGTTACTCTGCCTGTCCAGTCCAGACGTGTTTTCATTTTAGGATCCTCCCAAGTAGCCAACCATAATATTTCTTTTCTTTCAGTTTGTATATTTTTAGGTAACTCCAGCTGTTGCATTTATACTGAGAATCTTCATAAGAAGCTAAGAGAAGGAGAGGGAAAAGGAAATAAAGTGTCTTTCTGCTTTCAAAACTCAGGAAAAAAAAAAAGAAAAATGGCAAAGTATTGTTTTAGCATTGCATGATCACATCCACAGAGACTTTTAGAAGGTGAACTATTCCAAGACTGGCACGAGGATGTTTTGTAATTAGTTGTGTGTGTGGCAAATGTTAATGCAAACTTATTTGGAAAGAAAAATAAAAGTCACAAAGGTGTATCAAGCATGTTAGTGGTGTCTGTTGCAACACTTGTTTCTACAAACTCATGAATGACGGGGATATTTGACTCTAGGGGATATTTGACTCTAGGGGATATTTGACTCTAGCATGCAGTTTCAGAGTCCAGATGATTTCAGTTGAACGTCTAATTTAATTATGGTGTTTCTTTTACAAAGTGGGTTTTTCATGGAGTCAGGTCTCTTCAGTGCCGATTAGCTGTGCTGTTCCCAAGGATTTGGTGTGTCGGAAGATACCGTTTTCCAACTTACTTTTCCAAAACAAAATATTATTGTCTTTCTTCAACCTGTTCTGATTTTTCCGATTCATGCAGGTGCATAGCAGCCCATTCTCTTTGCACACCAGCTCACTAAAACAACACAGTATTCTATTTTCAGCAGTAAGAACCAGTGCCAACATCCTGCCAAAGCCCTGAGTAACATTGTTGGTTAGGTCACCCTCTGTGGGTTGACTTTGCCTTTGTACAACAGCATTATTTACATGGTCAGAAAGCTGATATGGGTGGCACAGGTGCACCGCACATCTCTGTTGCTTTAGGATTAAGTGACGTGCTTGAATGTAGAGGAACATGAAAAAGAGTATGTAGATTTTACAGTCCGGCTGAGTTCATATGTTGGCTCTCTACATGAAAGAGAATAGGATTTGAAACACCTGTGTCACTGCTGAGCATCTTGGTTATTTGTGGAGTCCTTTCCTCAGCTGTCCAGCGTGTGATACCCTGGAGTCCTTGAGGGATTGGCATGAAGATGAGGGTTGCTGGATGCAAAGTCCTCCGGGACATAGTTGGTGCTGAGCAAAAGATTATTGCTGGTTCTATAAGGCATACCACTAAGATTTACCCGACAAATGCAGGCTCTGCCCCTACAGTCTGTTGATGAATTTCCTTGTATTTCTTATATTTCTCCTGAGTATGGCAACTGAATACTCCAGCATCATTGTTTATCCCTTTGTGTATATTACTGGCTGACGAATGAATAATAAAATTCTGCACACTGTTGTGGTAGATAATTACACATATGAACAGAAAGTATGCTATCAGACAAGGTTTGAGGCTAATTTCACCACCCACTGTCCCCTCAGCGGAGCCAGTTTTAATGTAAGTCATATAGTGTGCCTGTTGAGAAGGGCTTCAAAGCAGTCATTATGAAGATTATTAAAGGTTCAAAATGAAGTCCTGTGTTATTCTTAATTTTTATTGTTGCCATCAGTGCGAAGAATGCTTTATTGCTTGAAAGCAAACTTGGGCATATGGAATTAGACTAGGACTTGTTACTATGGACTAGGTCTTTGTTTTGGTCAAGGCAGGTATGTATGAACAATAATGTGTATATTTTTTTAAACTACTTAGAACATGTAAGATTATTTGTGTAAAAGTAGAAATAAAATATGTTGGTGTTTTTTAGGGGGCGGATAACACTTTTGAGTGCGGTGACCTCACCTGCGCTTACTAGACAAAGTACATGTCTCTTCTGGATGATTTCATAGCTTTTTTCATGCATTGCCTGACCAATGTTTGTGCACTTCTTTTTTCAAAGATTTATTCATTTTATTACAGCCAGATATACACAGAGGAGGAGAGACAGAGAGGAAGATCTTCCGTCCGATGATTCACTCCCCAAGTGAGCCGCAACAGGCTGATGCGTGCTGATCCGAAGCGGGGAACCTGGAACCTCTTCCAGGTCTCCCACGCGGGTGCAGTGTCTCAATGCATTGGGCCGTCCTCAACTGCTTTCCCAGGCCACAAGCAGGTAGCTGGATGAGAAGTGGAGCTGCCGGGATTAGAACCGGCGCCCATATGGGATCCCGGGGCTTTCAAGGCGAGGACTTTAGCCGCTAGGCCATGCCGCCGGGCCCTGGTTGTGCACTTTTTAAATAATGTCTAATTTTTGGCAAAATTACTCTGCTCCAATTAGAATCACACTTGCCAAGTGGCAATTGGTAACATAGTTTCCAGCCATCAACAGATTGATCCCTCAGATGAGATCATCACATAGTTTGACAAGCTAACTGTAGTTACCTAATGAAAGCAGCAAGTTGTCTTGGAGAATACCTTTTAGAGTTTCCTAATTTTAATGCTAACATGAATAAGATCTCTAACCTAGGAATGAGCCTGACCTTGGACTGGGAACCCAGTTAACATAAACTGTTTTTTTTTTTTTTAAGATTTATTTTTTATTTTTATTACAAAGTCAGATGTACTGAGAGGAGGAGAGCCAGAGAGGAAGTGGAGCTGCCGGGATTAGAACCAGCGGCCATATGGGATCAAGGCGAGGACCTTAGCCACTTGGCCACGCTGCCGAGCCCAACATAAACTCTTAAAAATAACTCTAGAAAACATTTGAAGGCACTGAGGACTTGCATTAATTCCATTTCTTAGGAAAAGACAAAAAAAAATTTGTTTAACCTCCTCAACCATTAGAATTCACATTACTTAAAATGCCAAGCCTAGGGACTGACATTGTAGCTTAATGGGTAAGGCCATCACCTGAGATGCTGGCATTCCATATGGGCACTGGTTATGCCCCGGCTATTCCAATCCCAGTTCACATTCCTGCTAAGGTGCCAGCAAAAGCAGCAGAAGATGCCCCAAGTACCTGGGCTCCCATGTGGGAGATCTGGAAGATGCTTCCGGATCTGGCCTTTGTCCTGGTCCAGCCCTATTTTAGCCATCTGGGAAGTGAAGAAGTGAATTGGTGGATGGATGATCATAGTCTCTCTCTCTCTCTCACTCTCTCTCTAACTCTGCTTTTCAAATAAAAAATCTGAAAATGTTACGTTTGCCTTGTAGCTTTCCATATGACAAGAGTCTTAAGAATGTTATGGGAGGGCCCGGCAGCGTGGCCTAGCGGCTAAAGTCCTCGCCTTGAAAGCCCTGGGATCCCATATGGGCGCCGGTTCTAATCCCGGCAGCTCCACTTCCCATCCAGCTCCCTGCTTGTGGCCTGGGAAAGCGGTCAAGGACGGCCCAGGGCTTTGGGACCCTGCACCCGCGTGGGAGACCCGGAAGAGGTTCCTGGTTCCCAGCATCGGATTGGCGCGCACCGGCCCATTGCGGCTCACTTGGGGAGTGAATCATCGGACGGAAGATCTTCCTCTCTGTCTCTCCTCCTCTCTGTATATCCACCTTTCCAATAATAATAAATCTTTGAAAAAAAAAAGAATGTTATGGGAATGAAGAAAACAAACAAACAGAAAAACCCAGAAATTCCGTACAATAAGGGATTCTAAGAGATACTTCTGTTCAGTACTCTTTCCCTTGGACGTGGGAGCATTGCAGGAAGACCCTAGGTTACAGTAAAGACCCAGTGATATAGAGTGACTCTCACAGGTCACACTTCTTGTGTGTCCATCTGAACATGTTGTCGCTATTTTTATGTCACATATATCTGCATTCTCATTCCTATCATTGTACTCACTTTTGTTCCAATACTTAGAGTTCAACCATTACAAGAAAGAGAGAAATATTATGGATATAAACTTAAAACTCCTCTAAACTCTAAAATTTAAACTTAAAATTCTAATTAGCAGTGTTCTTGGAGTTAGCAGCAGTGATCATTGCACACTGTTGAGTATATACTAAAATCACTGAATTGTACATTTTTATAGGATGGATTTCATAGTGTATGAAATTCTTGTGTATTTGTTACACACACAGCCTCCAACACACATATAAAATCAGCTAACATAAACATCAGCACCCAAGCAGTATTCCAACCGGACTGGCTTCCAGCTCATCATCTCCCTTTCACGAACTCCAAATCAGACCAGGGATACTTGTGTGGAAGCCATGCTTGAATGAGGCTTTCCATCGTATCAAACTGACGACTAACTATTGATCCTGTATGTCCCCAGATGCCAACACAGCCAGCGGTATGATCAGTTGCAGTCCTGTCCCTCATTTTCCAGCTAGAATATTTGTTGAACATACACGCTGATGAACACACACACACACAGGTACAGACATTCAAACATATACACACATTGCTGTGCTAACCATTCTTGGCATTAGCTTGTACTTGAATTCAGTGAACCCAAGAATGCGTACTTAGGGTGAGGAATAGCCAGCCTGTATAAGGGTCAGTCATTTGGTCTGGCCCTGCTAAGGCAACTGCAGGCAGGGATTGAAATCCAGTAGATCAACTGCAGGCTAATTTTTAAGTTCATACTCTTGCGTGGCCTGCAAATGATGCTATCAGTATCCCAATAGCCTTTGACAGAAAAAAGGTTCCCCACCTTTGGTAGCTTTTAGTGTACAGGACTACATTCTAAGAAACAGAAAGCAAACTTAATTGCAAGAAGCAGGTAGAACATTTTTCTAAATATCTTTGATCATCTTTCTTCACTTGGACCTAGACAAATTTATTTAATACTCTTTATCAACTCTGATATTTTGGTGTGTAAATTTGTTTAATGATTTCAAACAAGGTGAAATGTTGGAGAAAGATTTCACTGTAGAAATACAGGAAGTGCATTTTCATTTTGTTCAAGTCCCCAAAAGACCCACGGCAGTGGATATGTGTGGCTGCTTTGCTGCGTGTTAAAGATGAGGAGTCACGTCCTTAGTAGGCAGGCAGTAGTATTTTCCATCCTAAAGAGTGAATTGTTTTCGCTGTGGGAAAGTTTTCTGGTGATGTGATCAATTGGTGGGGTTTTTTTTAGAGACCTGCAGCCTTCGCATTCCTTTGGAAAATGATGTGTTTTTTTCTCTTCATTAAAGAACTACTTACACAAATGTAGGTTAAGCCTTAAAAAACACAGCCAGTTAATTAAATGTAGTGACTCTCCCAAAGCATAACGAAGGTTACCTGTCTGGGTGGGAAATCCTAGGGAGACTGAAATGCTTAAACTCTTGGCCTTGGAACGCAGATGGTGTTATAAACACACAATTTCTAATTGCAGTAACTTATCCATGTCCAGGACAATTACATTTGAGATGCTTTCTTCAGATTGGATATCATGATTTTTTTTTTTATCAGAATGAAATATAAATAGAAAGTGATTCCTCTTAAGTATACAGTTATTATTGCATATACAAATTTTATCAGAGCAGATGTTCCTACAAAAAATTTAAAATATAGCTAATTAATTATGAGTAGTAAAATAATAAAAACAGTATTTGAAGTAAATCTTATTGTGCTTGTATTGTGCCAATCATATGCGTCTAATGAAATGATTTCAAGGAGTAATCACATTGTCTTTGATCTTGACAAAAGGAGAAATTTGAATTATGCTGATTTCTTACGTGTGGAGGGGAAAGATTGTCTTTATCCTCCCCTGGTTGAGTCTTTTCTTTGCTCAGAGAAATCAAGATAAGTTATTCATCTATGAAAAGTGGGTTTTTTCCTTTTTTTTTTTAAATCAGTGAAATTAAGTTTATTCCTTTTACTTTTTCCATACCACAGAGGTTGTTGTTGACTTTGAAAATTGTAGTCAAATAATGTGATGTTAACAGATAGTAACAGATGACAGGATGGTTTCTGTCTGCTTATGTTAATGATAAACTTCTAAAGGCTATCGCTTTGTTTTTGGTTTGGATTGCCCAACGGATTCAGCATTTTAGGAATGTTGCGTGGAGCGCGGAGAAGCCAATGCCCTCTTGGGGCCTCAGGCAGTGTGGCCTCAGCTCTGGGCAGCATGTGCGGGAGGTCCCTGTTGCTCATGGCACACATCTCTGAGTATGGTTGTTCAGGGCTTTTACAAAGCTTCATTTCCTGTTAAAGTGGTACTGCCAAGGTCACCTGCTACGAACAGGTTCCTGTGTCGCCTCTAACTCATTTGAAATTTTGTTTGTGCCAGAGTGTTCCGCAGTGGCTGGTGGCCCCGGTCGCTGCCGGATCCTGTGAGTGACCTTTGCTGGAAGCACATCTGGGCCTAGCCCTTCCTTAGGCTCTGTCTGCTTTTACACAACAGTGGCCAAGTTGAGTAACTTCACCGGATGCTGTGACCTGCAAGGCACCAGAGCCTCAGGATCTGGCTGTTAGCAGGTCAAGTTTGCGGAGCCCTGTGCTGGAGGATAAGCTAAGCTGGCTGTTTTCCATGTTCAAAGGCACGCAGTGTGCCTTGCTGGCTGCCAGTTATTAGTTGCAAGATTTTGTTTTTAGTTGGATGTTTAAAACTTTTAAAATGTATACAAGAAAGATAAAGTTGGATGTACTGGGTGAGGAGTAAAGCATAAGACAGTTTCAAATACACAGGTTTTCTTCTCAGAGCTTCATTTAGAGAGAATATATATGTATGTAAGAAACCTTTCATGTGTAGGCGTTTACCTTTGTGTGTCAAAAAACTTTGAAGATTTAAATATGTGATTACTAACTGGTTTAAAAAAGAGGCATCCCAACAACAATATGTGAGTTGTGCCGGCAACATTGCACTGGGTCTTTTAGAAAAAGTTATCTTCCTGACCCTTCAGGGTTTTTAAAAGCATGTGCCAAGAATTCATCATCACCGCAGGAAACACACCCAACATACCGAGCCAGAGTTTCTAAAGCCACCTCCCTCCCTGTGACCTTTTCCTTTAAAGCTTTGTTTGATTCGTTTCGACTGCCAGGTCACATTTCTTTGGTTTCTCATCTTGGACTTGATGACACTCAGCCACCATCACTTGGACTGCTGCACCCCAGACTTGGTCTCGCAGAAGCAAAGGAGAACAGGCAGCGTTGTCTGTGTGTGTGTGTGTGTGTGTGTGTGTGTGTGTGTGTGTGTGTGTTCCTCAGCCCAGCAATTTCATTCTTTTGCCTGGAGACAAACCGTTTTACAAGTTTCTAACCTTGTCATATAAGGAAACTCCTTCCACCCAGCTTTAATACCCGCCCATCGGCAGCTCACACTGCAGTTGCTAATAATTCCATGTGCAGCGTTTTCGGCCAACAGGCACGCTGAGAGCACAGTGTGTGCAGGGAGGAGTTTCCGTGTTGGGAGTCTTCCTGAGTTGAGACTTGCCCACTGGCTGCCTCAAGTACCCTTTCTTCCATCAAGTGTTTGCAGTCACAGAGAAAATTTAGAGCTCTAAGGAAAAACAAAACAGCAGTAACACAGGCCTGGTTTTGTGGTTGCCTCTCCTCAGTGTTTCAGTAGGTGTTCAGTTTCATTGGATATTCCTCTTTTTTTTTTCAATTGTCTTTGAACCTATGATTGAAAGCGGTAGTTGGTCTATGACTTTTGAGGAGGTAAGTTTTTTTTTTTTTTCAATCTATATGTCTCTGTGTCATCAGTGTCTGTCTCTGAAAAATGCAGTATCCTCCTCTCAAAAGTTACTAACTGAACTTTCTCAGCCATGGGCTGGTGAAGACACTTGCTGTTTGCTTTTTGTTCAAATGATGTCTGTTACGTGAGATAGAGGAGTTCCAGGAGTGACGAAAGCAGTGTCCCCTGTAATCTGTGCTGCAAAGCCTGGGAGGGAGCAGTTAGCCTGGCGGCTTTACCGGCTCTGAGCACTCAGGCCACTTCTCTGAGCTAATGGGTCTGGCTTGGCCAGCATCTCGGAATGTACCACGCAATGGTACATGCCGCCACTACCAAACGTCCTCCCTGCTCGTACAAAGGCAAGCTTCTTACATGAGTTAGTTTTGGCTCCTGGGAAGGATCAGAGAGGACGGCCAAGTAATACAATGTTTGTTTAAGCCTTGATACGTGTAGGCAAGCTCTTTGTAGAAAGCCTGCGTCTCGGTAGGAGTGTCTCCTGTCGCGCTGCTGGCGCTGGAGGACTCGGAGGACACGTCGCTGTCACCACACCCGTACTTTGGAGGATGATACTGCATTTTCGGAACGTAGCTTGCTTTCCCACTTGTCTGAGTGCAGAGCAGGAGTCTGGCACTTCCCACTGTGCGGCTTGCTTTGCAGTCACTGAACTGAAGCTTCTTGCCAGAGCAAAAGCCAGCAGGCGCCCACTCCCCGTCCCTGTGCACCCTGCCAGGCTGTTTGGCATTCTAAGGACCCCTAAACACAAGATTTCCCTCCAGTCTTTCCCCAACCTTGCCTCTCCCTCTTTAGCCTTGTGGCTAGAGGGGGTTTGGTTGCAGCAGTCAAGTGTAACGAGAAGTTGGCCATCAGAATCTCAGCTGAGCTCACAGGTCTTTCATACACCATAGTGGAATCTACCAGACATTGATCTCAACACACTGGTGAAGTAGCTGATTGGAACTTTTTAGAATACCAAAACACAGTACTTCTCCATGAACATCGTATGACTTGGCCTAGAAGTTGTTGTAACACAGTTCTAAGCCTGTACCTGTAACCTGAAAAACTGGTAGCTGCAAGCTTTTTCATCTGTAAACAACTTTTCATTTTTTAACAACTTTTAAACGGGGGTTCTACAAGTAGGCATTCAGTAAGAGCTGGGCACTTAACTCAGGAATGGCTGTTGCAGCAGTGTTATCTTGAAGGGATTTATCAAGAAATGAGAAAAATCTCTCGTCCACTAAGCAGTCTGCATTGTGAAACATGCTGTGTTGTCGTTGACCTGGGTGTTGGCTGCCCTTTCCTGACAGGAAGGAAACTTGCTGAAAAAGTGTCTGAAACTTTTTTTTTAAATCTAAGTTTTCTACAATTATGTAAGTTGTTTCTATAAAAAAAAAGGAGTACTACTTAGCTATATCAGAAATAGACCAACTCCTTGGCCGCTGCTAGAAGGTGGGTTGGTCTGGCGGGATGTTGGATGGTGCATAGATCCATGCAGAAACGCGTAGAGGATAGGTGGTGTGCAAAGCTATGTTTACACTTACTGGTTTACTGTTGTTGTCTTTGTCTTTTCAACATATTTTCAGTTACGGGGCAATGAATATGATTTTTAAAGTTGTTTTTAAAAAGTAATTCCAAATTTCACTTTCACTGGATAAGATGCCAAAATGAGAAAAAGAAGTTTAAAGTCACTCCTACTCCAAGCCGTTGGAATCCAGGATGCCAGGATGCGTGACTCTTCCAAAGGGCTGCCTTGCCAGCCCCATTCCCTGGGCATTCCTGAAACGAGGGTGCGGCTCTTTGTAGTTCCCTCCATCTGCAGAAGTGGGGCTGCAAAACTCAGGGACATGTGCAAAGACAACAATAAAAAAATAATTCACTGCCCATAGTTAAGGTCTGTTGTTTGTTTATGTTGTTATTTTCAGTTTATCTTTTTTCCGGTAACATCAAGTGATCATTTCCCTTATCATTGCATAGTTCACCTCAGTATTTTAAGGCTGCGTGAAGATCTATCATGCATTGCTTTAAAAGTATCTGAAGACTGATGTAAGTCCCATGGTGAGTCCTGGGGTTCAGCTGTGGCTCCAGCCACTTATCCAGCTTCCTGCCAGTGTAAGACTGGGAGGCAGCAGGTGGGGGCCCTGCCACCCCTGAGGGAGACGTGCTGCCGCCTGGCTGCTATGGGCACCTGGGGAGTGAGCCAGCAGGTGGGGGCGCTGTCTATCTCCATCTGCCTCTCAAGTGAAAAAAAAAAAATCTTTATTGAGGTGATTTGGGATTTTTTGCTGTCTTTTAGTGGCTACCTTTTTTGAAGAATGTTTTGACATGCCCCAAGCAGCACAGTGGCTGCCTATGGCCAAAGTGCTGCCCTTCCCTGCCAACGGCCCTCCCTGCCTCCTATCTATTTTTTTTTTTAGCTCTTTTTAAAAGATACACAAATAAGAAATAGATTAGCTTTTCTCTTTTCTAAATAACAAACAATAGACTGTTCCACAGAGGATAATATTAACTTCACCCCACCCAGTGTGCTAATACACTGACTTCCAAAACATGAGTTTGTCTTCTGCTGTGGCTGAGTTTTTGCCAGCCTTGCAGAAAACAGTTAGGTGTGCGCATCGGAACAACAGGAAGGTCTCATCACATGGGAGTATTTCCTGTCAGCTTGCTTAAATCTCAGAAGAGTTGCCAGCAGTGGCAAAGACATGCTTGTGGTTGCTCGCAGTGGGAAACGCGTACATCGCTGTTCTTAGACTCAATGAGAATCTACAAGTCCACAGCCGTGCGGTAGGAATTACCAAGTGATTCTTCCATCCAAAACTTTGCTTCAGATTTTTTTCTTGGGAGTTTAAAGAGGGAGGGTTAGGGGGAAGGGAAACAATAGTTCACTAATTTAACTTATCCAGAATCTACAATTTTTTAAGATCTAGTTTATTTTTCTATGGAAAGTCAGATATACAGAGAGGAGGAGAGCGAGAGAGGAAGATCTTCCATCCGCTGATCACTCCCCAAGTGGCCACAATGGCTGGAGCTGAGCCAATCCGAAACCAGGAGCCAGGAGCTTCTCCTGAGTCTCCCAGTCTGTCTGTAACTTCAACTGCTTTCCCAGGCCACAGGCAGGGAGCTGGCTGGGAAGCGGGGCTGCTGGGATTAGAACTAGCGCCCATATGGGATCCTGGAGCATGCAAGGAAAGGACTTCAGGTGCTAGGCCACTGCGCCGGGCCCCAGAATCTAAATTAAAATCAAAACAAAACCAACAAGCAAAAAACCCCAACATTTCTGGCACTAACATAGAAATAGGCGTTCAGGAAAGTTCACATTTTTTAACTCAAAGGTTGTCCGCTGATAGCAAAGGCACAAGCCCACTCTTGATATTACCGTGTGATTTGGAACCCTGGTCTGGAGAGAGGGCTAGTGGTTTTCTCACATACGTCTCCACAGTGCCTTGCAGTTCTTGGAGCCAAGGGTCGGTCAGCTGTGCATGTTTCAAACCAAGAATTGCTTGTGTCTGTTTTAGGTCCGTAAGAAAACCCGCGATTTGGCGATGTAGTTGGAAATGTTGCTGTCCGTGGCACTGTTACGCAGCTGCGTCTGGAGAGCTTAGGGGACAGCTGTGTGTCACCGGGTGCAGCGCCGCATCCGCACTGCTAGCTCAACTCACTGTTGTTTCTGGACAGCCTGCCTTCCTGTGCCACTTGCGCCTCTCCTTTACACACCTTCCAGAGGTCACTTTGTTGCTGCTGCTTCTTGCTCCTCGCCGCCTCCGCGCGTGTCTGCCGGGACACTGCCTCGCTAATGCCTGCTTCCGGCTGTCACTCTCTTTGCAGAGGGAGAACCGCAGATTGCAGGAGGCCAGCATGAGGCTGGAACAAGAGAATGACGACCTCGCCCACGAACTCGTAACCAGCAAGATCGCTCTGCGGAACGACTTGGATCAGGTAAGCTGCTTGGCTGGGTAGAAACGAGACTGTAATTCTTCCCTCGAAGGCTGGACCGCCGAGCTCTCTCCAGCGTCCTGTGCGGCGAGTGGGCGGCAGCCGGGCTGCAAGTGCCGATTGGAGGGAGTAGAAGATCCAGCCTTTGGGAGGGAGTAGAAGATCCAGCCTTTGGGAGGGAGTAGAAGATCCAGCCTTTGAGAGGGAGTTGGGCCGTTTCCACACAATTCGTTTCATACCTTTTTTATATGTATAAGTGTGCCCAGTATAGTTTCTCTTCATCAGTACTTTTCCTAAAACACGGGCTGACAGTGTTCATTTGAATATAAGAAGTAGGGCAGACAGAAGTCGTATAAACAACAGCAAGTATCTGGCCTGGTTAGGGGCTAAGATGACAGTACGCCTGGAGCAGTGCCGAGTTCCTGCCTCCAGCGTCCTTTGGTGGTGTGGACCACTGGAGTCTGCTGGTGACATAGGGAGTGAGTTCCTGCCTCCAGCATCCTTTGGTGTAGACCACTGGAGTCTGCTGGTGACACAGGGAGTGCCGAGTTCCTGCCCCCAGCGTCCTTTGGTGGGGACCACTGGAGTCTGCTGGTGACAGAGGGAGTGAGTTCCTGCCTCCAGCATCCTTTGGTGTAGACCACTGGAGTCTGCTGGTGACACAGGGAGTGCCGAGTTCCTGCCCCCAGCGTCCTTTGGTGGGGACCACTGGAGTCTGCTGGTGACAGAGGGAGTGAGTTCCTGCCCCCAGCGTCCTTTGGTGTGGACCACTGGAGTCTGCTGGTGACACAGGGAGTGAGTTCCTGCCCCCAGCGTCCTTTGGTGTGGACCACTGGAGTCTGCTGGTGACACAGGGAGTTAGTCCGTGCCGGCAGCATGCAAGACATGGATTCAGTTCCCGGGTACTGGTGTTGGCGCATCGCAGGAGTGCTTCCTGGGTTTTTTCCTCTTTCTTTCTGCCCTCTTCCTTCTCAAAGATGTAAATAGAACAAAATAACATAAAAAATTAACAGTAAAATAGACAGAGTATTAGGCACCAAGAACATACAAATGCCAGCCTAACAATAGCAGGCGTCTTACTCTGTTCCAATAAAAGCTTGCATCTGCACGAAGTGTGAGGTTTTGTGGACGTGTGTACATTCAGATTGGATGGCAGAGCTGGTGCTGCCCGTCTGTGGCACAGCCCGTAAAGCTGCTGTATGCACTGGCTGCATCCCATATCCACCTACTCATCTTCCAGCTGCTCCACTTCCCATCCAGCTCCCTGTTTATGGCCTGGGAAAAACAGTGGAAGATGGCATAAGTGTGAGGGCCTCTGCCACCCGCATGGAGACCAGCGGACGCTCTGGCTCCTGGCTTCAGCTGGCGGAGTCCTGGTCATGGCCACCATGTGGGAAGACTCAAGAGCTCGTTCTGTCTCCATCTCTCTTTCTTTTTCTCTTTTTTGAAGATTTATTTATTTTCATTGGAAATGCAAATTTACAGAGAGAAGGGGACATCAAGAAGGTCTTCCATCTGTTGGTTCACTCCCCAAATGACTGTAAAATGACCAGAGCTGAGCCGATTCAAAGCCAGGAGCCAGGAACCAGGAACTTCTTCCAGGCCTTCCGTATGGGTGCAGGATCTTGAGACTTTGGGCTGTCCTCCTCTGATTTTCCAGGTGATAAGCACGGAGCTGGATGGGAAGCAGAATGGCCAGGACATGACCTGTGACCCATATGGGAGGCCAGTGCTTGCAGGGGGAAGATTAGCTAACTGAGCCATTGTTCCAACTCCATAAATAAATGTTTAAAAAGTCGGATATCCAAACAGATGTGACTCTTGGCAGTCATGTGACCCAGGGCAATCCTTAACCCATCTGTGGGACTAAAAATGAGATCTCTGCCTTATAGAGCATATCCATAGAATGGGTTCACTGAGTGTCAGCTGGCACTGGGGAAGCCAGGGGTCACTGTCCTTCCTTGTGCTTAACTATGTGTCAGCAGTGTTCAGAATACAGATCCACTGGTAATATAAATTCATTTAGATGTTTAAAATTGAAAGACGGCTCGAACCGTCCGTTGCCACTACTGCCTTTTCCCATATGAACAGTTAGTTTTGTAGCTCAGAAGTGTAGTGAGAAGGGACAATGACCACTGCCAAGGAAGACAGTGCCACCAGCAGACAGGAAGCCAAGAGCACGGGCGCTAGCTGGGGTTTGTGCCTGGAACACAGCCTGTGGCAGGGAGACAGAGCAGTTCAGGAGATTATCTAAAAAAAAACCCGAACAAACATTTAGCCCTTTGAGTCCCAAGCCCACTTCACTGACCCATTCCAAAGCTCTGAGAGGTGGGACAGTGTGATGATGGGCGACAGAGGATCTCCGCTGAGCCAGAGCCAAAGGCACCTGTCCTCACCTCTTACATTTTGTATTAAGGAGATTCTTGGTGTATCTCAGAGCCATGGTCAAGCTCTTGGATTCATATCAGCTTTTCAGATGGCCTGATTCATTAATTTGGCTGTGTTGAAGTTTTCCTCCACTCATATTTTGCTTCAGATGAAAAACCAAATGAAAAAAATCGTGAACAGTTGGACTCAGGCTCAGTGGGATGAGTTAAAGGGGTTGAAAGGAGTTTCAGAAATATATTTGGTAGTATACATTGAGCCTTTGTTTTCGCAGATAACAAATGTTCACTGTTTTGGATATAGCAACTTATAAGCATTATCTCATTAGTCTTTCACTGAATTTACAAAGAAAGTATTATTTTTTTAAGATTTATTTTTATTACAAAGTCAGATATACAGAGAGGAGGAGAGCAAGAGAGGAAGATCTTCCGTCCGATGGTTCAGTCCCCAAGTGGCCGCAACCACTGAAGCTGAACCTATCCGAAGCCAGGAGCCAGGAGCTTCTTTCTGGGTCTCCCACACGGGTATAGGGTTCCAAGGCTATGGATTGTCCTTGACTGCTTTCCCAGGCCGCAAGCAGGGAGCTGGATGGGAAGCAGGGCTGCCAGGATTAGAACCAGAGACCGTATGGGATCCTGGTGCGTGCAAGGCGAGGACTTTAACCACTATGCTATCGAGCCGGCCCACAAGTTTTATTTTAAATCTGTCATGTTAGATTGAGGGCGTAAATTATTTACATACACATATGGAGAGTTTAAAATCTACGTTTGAGGGGCCAATGCAATGATTCAACTGGCTAGTCCTCCACCTTCAAGTGCCAGCATCCCATACAGGCCTGGGTTTGTGTCCTGGCTGCTTGTGGTTGGGAGAGCAGATGAGGATGGCCCAAAGCCTTGGGAGACCCGGAAGAAGCTCCTGGCTCCTGGCTTCAGATTGGCTCAGCTCCAGTCTTTGCGGCCGATTCGGGAGTGAACCAGTGGATGGAAGAGCTTTCTCTTTGCTTGTTCTTCTCTCTGTAAATCTGCCTTTTCAATTAAAACAAGTAAATATTTTACATAAATAATGAAATAAAATAAACACAACCTTGAAAAGGGGGAGATGTGGTAAAAAATGAATATTCAAGATTGTTTGCTGCAGTATCATTTAGAATAAAAACAGAACAAATATATATAACACACAGTAGAGGAGAATGACAGTATGTTTGTGAAATGTCTTTTTTGCAATACTTTTCTAAAACATCAAGGAAGATGGTGACATTTAAGTAATATTTATAAGCTATGTATTTGCCTGTAAGACCATAAACATTTGTAATGTTTGCCTCTAAATTGCAAGGATTGTTGGCTGGTCTTGGGTCATGCTGGAGAGAAGGAGCCAGAATATACCTAGATAGGAAAAGAACATGAAAGAAAATACAGCAAAATGTTGCTACCAGATATTTCTTGGTGATAAGATTAAATCTGGTTTGTTTTTTTTTTTAATTCCTTTTGTGCTTTAATTTTCAGCTTATAAATTATGGAAGACCTTAAATTATTTAACCACCCTTGGTTAATTAATAATGAACATTATATCTTCAAATAATCAGAAAACTAATAATTAAAACATGCACATTCCTATGTAAGAATATAATATGCATGACTTTATTTTGATATTCAAAGAATTTATGTATTTACTTGAAAGAGTTAGAGGGCTCGTTCACCTAAGGCAGGCCAAAGGCGAGAAGGAACTTCATTGGGGCTCCCACATAGGAGCCCAGGCACTGGACCAAGCATCTCCTGCTGCTTTTCCCAGGCCATTAGCAGGGCGCTGGGCCAGAAGGGGCACAAGTCAGTACCCGTATGGGATGCGAGCGTTGCATGCAGTGGCGCTGTAACTAGTAATAAGGAAAAAAAAAACTGTGTGGCCACCAAGAGAATCCTTTGTGTGGATCAGTGTGGGCTGATTGGTCCTTGAGCATGAGTACCCCATGTAGGTGCTCAATGAATCCTTGAAAAGACTCCATAATTCCTTCATTTCTTCTCCCCCTTCGTGCCTCTCTGTCTGCTGACATCAAAGTGAGACATCAATGTGGCCCAAATTGGGAGCTTATTGCCCAGCTGCTGTTGCAGGCATTTCTCCTCCTAACTTGGATGTGGTCATTGGTGCAGCGGTGGGGTTTGCTTGCCTCTCGAGAAAGCTACGTGTCCCTGAAGCTCAGCCGTGCTACCCATCCAGGCCTCCAGGATCGACGTGACCTCAGGAGCCCAGAACTGCCCCGCTGGCCTTCCCCCAGGGTGCCCAGTACTTTTCCATTCCCAGTGCGGCAAATCATTTCTCTCGGTTAGAATAGCAGAACTTTGGAAAACAGCTAGACAGAGGTGAACGATTATATTTGAGACTGTATGAGTAGTAAACAGAAAGTAGTTATGCAATAAGGACTTTTTCAAAAAGAACTCCTTCCTAGCCTTTGCCACGTGAGTGCCAGCTGCAGGATTCCAGGGCATTTGGAGGCCTTGAGTTCTGTTCTGACAGCCCACCCTTTCTGTCCCTGGATAACGGTAACAATTTCTCGTGGACTGGAAATGAAAGAGCCGAAACATCTCCATGTCAGTGTCCGTGGGTGCCCGTGCTTCCCTGTTCTCACGGGACAAAGACAAGAGATGCAGTGAGTTCCTGTCCATTGCACGTGTCGCCATCCCAGCTCCATACACCCAATTATGTGTTAGACCTGACACTACAGGTCATAACTGACAAATTGTGTCATTTTGACCTCAATTGGAACAACTGACTTTTCCTTCTGAAAGCTCTTCATCCCTGATGTTGGAGCTAAGCCTGTTGATCAGGTTATCATTGTCAGGATGAAGGCACGTGTCGCTGTTCACTCCTACAAAAAGCTCATAGGAAAATGAAATTTAGAACTTGGATGCAAAAAAAGTTTGAAATCCATGCATATGAGAGATTTTTTAAAAAGATTTACTTATTTTTATTGCAAAGGCAGATATACAGAGAAGAGAAGAGACAGAAAGATCTTCCATCTGCTGGAAATGGCTGCAGCTGCCAGAGCTGAACCTATCCGAAGCCAGGAGCCAGGAGCTTCTTCTGGGTCTCCCACATGGGTGAAGAGTCCCAAGGCCCTGGGCCATCCTCAACTACCTTCCCAGGCCATAAGCAGGGATCTGGATGGGAAGTGGAGCAGCTGGGGCAGGAATGGTGCCCATATGGACTCACGGTGATGCAAGGCAAGGATTTAGCCACTAAGTTATTGTGACAAATGCATATGAGAGATTTTTTTTAAGTTCACAGGAAATGCACATTTTGAAAAAATTTTATAGATTTCTGAAATTGTGGTTGGGCGTGGAGGCCTGCATTGTGGCACAGAGGGCATGCTTCTTAGTAGCCCACGTACCGTATCCTACTGCTGGTTCAAAGCACGGAACTCGGCTTCCCATCCAGCTGCCTGCTAAGGTTCCTGGGGGACAGTGGATAGTGATTCCAGTACTCAAGGTACCACCCCCAGTGGAGAAGACACATGGACGTCCTGGCCTAGCTTCAGCCTAGCCCAGCTCAACTGCTATAGTCTTTTGAAAAGTAAACCAGCAAATGGAACATCTCCCTCTCTTTCTCTTTTTGCCTTTCAAGCAAATAAATCAATCTTTAAAATTTTTAACAATAAAACATTTGAGGGTGCTGAGTGTTAGGGAGCCCTGGATTAAAGATGCTGCTTTTGTTGTCTGGATCCCATATGGAAATGCTCGTCCAAGACCAGGTTGCTCAGCTTTCAGTCTGGCTTCATGCTAACACAGAAAGGCAGTGGCTCATGGCCTAGTAATTGGGTTCTTGCACGCATGTGGGAGTCCCACGTGGAGTTCCAGGTTCGTGGGCTTGACCTAACCCAGCCTTGGTTATCATCGGCACTCAGGTAATAAATCAGTTGTAGAAATCTCTCCCTTCCTTCCTCCCTCTTCCTGTCTTCCTCCTGTCCTCCCTGTCCTTAAAATAGATTTTAAAAAGAAACATTTTTTTAAAGTACCAAAGTAGAATTATTTTTAATTCCATTCTTCACTTTCTGATGTCCCCTCAGTTGTCACAGCAACCCTAGATTATGCTTAGAACTTTCAGTGTAAATAAGACATTATAAGAAATGGTCAGCTGGAGCCGACACAATGACTCAGTTGGCCAATCTTCCCCCTGCAAGTGCCGGGATCCCTTACGTGAGCCGGTTCATGTTCCGGCTACTGTGCTTCTGATGCAGCTCACACTTATGGCCTGGGAAGGCAGTGGAGGATGGCCCAGTGCCTTTGGAGCCTGCACCCACAAGGGAGACCCAGAGGAGGCACCTGGCTGTTAACCTCTGGCTTTCACTTCCCAAATGGCGACATGGCTGGACTAACCTCCTGCTTTAACCTCTCAGTCCTCCCCTGACAGCATCCTACTGCACAGTGACAGGTGCAGTCTGTCTTGCCCGCTAGCCTCAGGCCCCGGGAGGTTAACACCGTACCCCTTCTGTTCCTAGCACCGAACCTGTGTCATGAACAGGAGCCATTCCCTAAGTAAGCGGGAGGTTAGCTCCAGCCATGTGGCCATTTGGGAAGTGAAACATTGTATGGAAGATCTTTTTTTTAAAAAAGAAGAAAAAAGATGTGATAAACTTTTAAAAGATATAATAATGACAGTGTTCTACTCAGTCTTATTGTCAAACGATGGTGAAAGTTGGATTCAAAGATAGAACTTCGTATCTACTTAACACTGTGCTCAGTGCCATTAAAGATAATATTTCCTGGAGTGAGGTATAGTTGTTGGCTACATAAAGATCCCAGGGGGACTCCAGGTGTTTCATGTCTGGGCCTCTTGAAGAGTACAAGGTCTGGTGTCGCCTCACTCAACAGTTAACAGCCTTTGGATGAAGCCTGCTGGGAATGCGGAGCTCCCCACCAGGAGCCCGAGGCAGTGGGTGCAGAGGTCTCAAGTGCTCCACGGTAGCTCTCCTCATTGGAATGAAATGGCGGAGAGGGAAAGTACTTTATGAAGTGAAAAGTTAGTTTAGCATACAGCTTTGTAAATTCAGATCCAAGTGTCCTCAGTGAATCGGGCCCAGTGAGGCAGCAGGGAACAGAGGGACCAAGTTCGGGCTCTTGTGACAAGCTGTTAGGAGGCTGCCTTCACGGACAGTCACTGGCCCCATGCCCCAAAGGTCCTGCCCTGAGGACCAGGCCTCCAACACAGGAAACCTCCGAGGGAGTGTGTGAGCCAGGGCCACAGCTAGAGAAGTGGCGGAGGTACCTTACCTGATGTGGACTGCGGAGCAGACAAAGCAACAGATTCTCTCAACATACGAGCAATCAGGGAACCATTCTTTCACGGGAAAAAAAAAACAACACCTAAATCCAGAGGTTTCCTAAGCTATCAGCTAGTCTGGTAAGTAGCAGGTCTCCAGGGCTTGTTACTGAGTATCCATATTAGCATTTGACAGGTTTGGTTAGTTGAAGGCATTGGTCTTGGAGTGTCATGATGCGCATCCTAAGGGGCCCTCCTCTTCAGAAGGTGGAGCTGGCTGCGAGCTCTGGCCGGAGGCCTGGTGCCCTGTGCTCACAGGGCGTGGGTGGTCTGGGGAGAGACCCTCACCCTCAGGCAGGTGCAGGGAGACAGGCTGATGGGCACGTGCCGGACAGAGCTTCCCTAACCTGCAGGAGATGCCTTACGGCTTAGCAGCACTAGCAACGTACTCCTCGCATTTTGTGAAAGTCTGTCTCCACTTTTGGTGTATTCCTGTGCTATGTGGATCTCCACACCTTCAGTGTGGGACTTTAGAGTTGGAATGACTTTTAAGGGACAGTTCCTAGTGATGAGAAAACCGAGCTGTAGTCACGGAGCTAAAAAGCAGCAAAAGCGAAGAGGCTGGGGGGCAGTTCTCTGCCAGGTTCTGCCAGGCTGA
The DNA here is from genome assembly GCF_030435755.1 of Ochotona princeps. Lineage (NCBI taxonomy): Eukaryota > Metazoa > Chordata > Mammalia > Lagomorpha > Ochotonidae > Ochotona > Ochotona princeps. The sequence continues at coordinate 161,169,433 of NC_080833.1, forward strand.
GCTGGCTAGGCCATCTGGACATGGGGGAGACGTGGTGAAACACAGAGCCACCTGGCCCATTTGCTTGGTGACTGGAATGGTGTTTGGCTGCTCTGAGCCAAGGATGGCTTCTTCAACTAGCTGCCTCTCCTCTGGGTCCTGTAGTCCTCTGCCACCTCCACTCCACAGAGGTGACTTCCACAGCTGTTTGGAGGGTCACCTCCGTTCACTCACCAGGTCCTTAGGGAGTGGCTCCGGTTCATGACACAGGTTCAGTGCTAGGGACATGGTGATGGGCAAAAGGGGTACGGTGCTAACCTCCCGGGGCCTGAGGCTAGCGGGCAAGACAGACTGCACCTGTCACTGTGCAGTAGGATGCTGTCAGGGGAGGACTGAGAGGTTGAAGCGGGAGCTAATTTAGGTGGAAATAAGTGAGGCAGGACTCCGTCATGAATGCTCCCGCCTACCGGTGAGGTGCAGGCCTTGGAGTGTAAGGTGGACAGTGTTAGCCAGGTGACGCAGACACTTCAGGCTGCGTTTTGCAAGTGAGAGCCAGAGGACTTTCTCCCAGGTTCTTCCTAGGCATTCTACAAATAATCTTTTCTGTCTGGATTCTTGGCTCATTTTCAGTTTTCCTCATGACTCCCTGTTACGAATTTGTGTTTTTGTGTTTCCTGATTGACTTGCGTGGGTACCTGTGCGGACCAGGACGCGTCAGCCAGTCTGCTCGTGGCTCATCTGACTGTAGCCCACATACCACCAGCTTGAGGCTTCTGTAGGAGACCCCGTCTCCTCATCAGACCTCTGAAAATGTATGCTAAGCATGTAGGGAGGGCGTGGGCTTTGGCACCTTTCACATCTGCATTCAGATCACACAGACAGGTGTGACAGTCTCCAAGCACGCCACCATTGTTTGTCAAAATCATTACAACTAATGTGTGCCAAGTGTGCAGCATACAGTTGGCATGCAGTGGAAGGAGCCACCTGTTGGTGAGCCAGGAGGCTTTTGGGAGCAGTGACTGAAAAAGGCAGACACACGCTTGCTCTGCCTTCGCCGTGACTGGATGTTCCTTCTTTGCAGGCAGAAGACAAGGCGGATGTGCTGAATAAGGAGCTGCTCTTGACCAAGCAGAGACTGGTGGAGACCGAAGAAGAGAAGAGGAAGCAAGAGGAAGAGACTGCCCAGGTGCAGGGGGCAAGGGGTGGCACAGGCATGGGACAGGGGGCTTATTGCCACCGGGAAGAAGTGCCACTGCTGTATTCTAAGTCAGGGCGCTGTCGAAGCAGCGGGAGTTGAGTAGCTGAGACCTGACGTTTCCTGTGTGTGCGGGGGAGGCGGCATCCTGCCCGGGACAGCTGTCAGGAATCTGCCTTTGCTGAGATGGCTAGCCCGAGTGTTGACTTTTCTCTGAGTTTAGTGCCTTGGAGCTGTGATCTCAGAGCTGTGCAGATTCTGGGTGGAGCTCCAAGCTGACTGACTTCTGAAGCACTTGAGGAGCATGGCTCGGCGAAGCCTGCGCTGCTGCCTGAGGGGTTGGCTTTGTCCTGATCGTGACCTTGAAGAAGAGGCCTCCTTGGTCTTGGCAGACTCTCTGACCTATTCCCTGGAGGCATATAAAGAACCGTTTGGACTGAGGCCTGGCACAAGCACCCCACACTGTTCACGGGGGCCTGTGTGGCCAGCCAGCTGTAAGACAGAGCCACCGCTCGGAGGTGAGGGGCAGGGTGCTAGTGTGCCTCCTGCAGGAAGCCTGGCACCCCGCACTGGTGTTCTCCTGCCCTGTCTGACCCGCCCCCCTCGCAAGCTGGATATCCTCAAACCAGTCAAGTCTACTGCCAGGAGCCTGTTTGAACTTGACCGATAGAATGAACTTACAAAGAGAGACTCATAAATCATAAGTAACTTATTATAGTGCGTGTCAGCCTGGAACATCGATAATACTAAGTAGAAACAGAGCAGAGAGCATTGGCGTGCCGTCATCTGAGCAAGCAGAGTTACCCAGGGCGGTGTGTGTCAGGCACCTGCCAAGGGTTACCCGGATTGTTCTGCGCCTGCTTTTCCCACCAGTATATGACAAAAATGAGTGTTAGGCATTTACTGGGGCCCAAGATTTTTTTGAAGATTTATTTATTTTTATTACAAAGTCAGATATACAGAGAGGAGGAGAGACAGAGGGGAAGATCTTCCATCCGATGATTCACTCCCCAAGTGAGCCGCAACGGCTGGTACTGCGCCGATCCAAAGCTGAGAACCTGGAACCCCTTCTGGGTCTCCCACGCAGGTGCAGGGTCCCAAGGCTTTGGGCCGTCCTCGACTGCTTTCCCAGGCCACAAGCAGGGAGCTGGATAGGAAATGGAGCTTCCGGGATTAGAACCGGCGCCCATATGGGATCTTGTCGTGTTCAAGGCGAGGACTTTAGCCACTAGGCCACGGCACTGGGCCCAAGATTTATTTATTTTTTTTAACCTACTCAGCATTGCTCAGGCTGAGTCTTGAGTTTGGATTATCTTTTTTTTTTTTTTTTTTTTTTTTTTTTTTTTGTTCCTCTACTTCTGATCTTTGGGAAAGCTCAATTCCTGAGGTGAAGAATAAACTATTAGCCAATGAAGTTAACCCATGCTCTACCTGTCCCATTGTTCCATAAATATTATCCTAGATCCAGGGTCATTGGAGCCCAGAAGGGGAAGAGATAAGATGTGTGACATTTGCTTTGCATTTTCTGTCCTGTTTCTGTGTGTATGTGTGTGTGTGACCTGCTTTAACCATTGTGGTCTACCTATGATTACGGATTATTTTGTCCTCATTTGTCTGATGAGGAAACTGTGACTTATGGAAACTTAGTGACACTTGCTCAAGGCCTGTTAGCCCCAGGCCAGATATTTGGCACAGTGGTGAAGTTGCCATTCAAGGAGCTGGCACAGTGGCTCAACAGGCTAATCCTCCACCTGCAGTGCCGGCATCCCATGTGGGTGCTGGTTTGAGTCCTGACTGCTCCAGTTCTGATCCAGCTCCCTGCTTGTGGCCTGGGAAAGCAGCCAAGGATCACCCAAAGCCTTGGGCCCTGCATCCACATGGGAGACCTGGAAGAAGCTCCTGGCTTCAGATTGGTTCAGCCCTGGCTGTTGCAACCATTTAGGAAATGAACCAGCAGATGGAAGAGCTCTGTCACTACTGTTCCTTCTTTGTGTAAATCTGCCAGTCAAATAAAAATTGAATACATGTTTTTTTAAATGTGCCATTCAAGATGCCTGCATTGCATAGCAGAGCATGTGGGTTTAAGTCCCAGTTGCTCTGTTGCCCATCCGGCTTCCTGCTGATGCCCTCTGGAAGGCAGCAGGTGGTGATGGCTCAAATACTTAGATCCCTGCCACCCGCATGGCCCTCTGCTTGGGGTTCTGTCTCTGGTCCCGCTCAGCTGTGGTGGGAGTTTAGGGAGTGAGGCAAGAGAGGGAAGGTCTTTGTTTCTGCCTTTCAAATTTAAAAAGTGAAAATAAAATGCTAAAAATCATTAAAAAGGCTCTCAGCTTGGCGAAGTCTGTCTTCAGGCCAAATGGGGCTGTGTTAGCAGCGGAGAGAAGCCTATGGCTAATGTTTAAATTAGATCAGACAGACAGCAGAGACCAATACGAACACGGAGTTAGAGCCAGTACAACGGACAGATTACCTGAAGTATTGGCAGACTGGAAGAATTTTTGAAATTTTCTCGTGATGAAGAGTCCAGTTACAGGTTGTGGTAATTTTTGAATTCCTGAATGAAGGAGCATGCCTCTTTAATGACTGTGGATCGGCAGTGCCAACTTCATTTCTTCATTCTAGTCACGTGCTTACAGATTAATCAGAGTTGGTTTTTAAATTTTGTTTGCTTATCTGCCTGGTCCATGATGGCAGAATTAAATTCTGCCCTTTTTACCTGATGCCGTCTGAGCTTTCTCATTGCTGTAGCGTTCTAGCGTTCCTCTGTTGCTAGAGTTTTAGAGCTGCTGCCTCTCGACGGTACTGCTTCTAATTTTGCATTTCAGTGACTAACAGGTGCCTGCATGAAGCGTCACTGTAGTTCCTTGCCACCACGTCGCCCGCCGGTCTTCCGTCTCTCTCACTAGTGCTTGTGTCCTCCCTTCTGTGTCAGCCTGTCCCTCTTGCCCTCCGAGCTAACACAAGTGGCTGCAGGCACCCTCAGCGCAAGTCTGCGACTGTTGTTGCACTAATTCATGTCATCGACAGTAACCAGTTTGGCCTGCATCGTTGGCCTGGGTATTTTCTTAGGATCATTCAGTAAAGAGCTTCTGTATGGGCACTTACTCGTCAGTACTTTTACAAAGTAGTAAGCCTAAACAGCTTTATCATAGGGTCACTGCTTATACAGTGTAAGACTCCCACATCTCTGGATATGACAGGGCTTTCACATGCGGAACATGCAGGGCGGGCACTGAGCCTGGCAGGTGAAACCTCAGTTAGAAGGCCTTGTCCCTCCTCAGCACCGGGTCTGATACCTGAGCGAAGCGTCCGATGCGTTTCCTGCTGAAAGGCACCCAGGGAAGTAGCAGGGAATAGCTCAAATAATTTCCTCATTAGAAGGTCAGCTTTTAAGATCTGGTTCAATACAGCACTGAGTAGTAGTAGGCAAAAAAGAAAGAAAAGAAACAAAAGCTCAAACAATGAAACTCCTGCCATCCACCCATCCACATGGGCCACCTGGGTTAAGTTCACAGCTCACAGCCCTGCCCAGCCCCGCCCATCCAGAGTCCAGCCCAACCCAGCTCATCCCAGCCAGACCCTTCCTCAGTCCTGCCTCAGCCCTGCCTCAGCCCAGCCAGCCCTTCCTCAGCCCTGCCTCAGCCCTTCCTCAGCCCTGCCTCAGCCCAACCTCAATCCTGCCTCAGCCCTGCCTCAGCCCAGCCAAGCCCTTCCTCAGCCCTGCCTCAGCCCTGCCTCAGCCCTGCCTCAGTCACTGCACGTGTCTCAGGAGTCAGCTGTCTGTCTCACAGAGAAATAAATTAAAAAAATAGTAGTTTTTTTTTTAACGGACGCTACTTTGTGGAGGAAAATTTACTTGTTAGGGTTGCTACAATCGTCATTGTTAATCAAGTAGACTTAAATGTATTCATAGATGTTTGTAGAAAGTTATTAAGATTTTGGCTGAATCCTTAATGTTTCTTGTTTTCATTCTTCTTAGCTAAAAGAAGTCTTCAGGAAACAGCTAGAGAAAGCGGAATATGAAATAAAGAAGACTACAGCTATCATTGCTGAATATAAACAGGTAATAATAAAAAAGATGAATTCTATTTCCATCCCATGAAAGCTTATCTTGTAACAGGGAGCTAATACCGCTCTAAATAAGAGAAAAGGGAACTGTTCACGTGGGACGTGAGGAAGCCCCTTCCCGGAAAAGGGAAGACCCGAGCCATGCTGTACGGGCTGAGCGAGAGCTGGCCCTGTGGGAGGGGAGAGAGGGGGTGAGGCACGAGGGCACCGTGCGCAGACCCCACGCTCATCCATGGGGGAGGGGGCTTCCATTTGCATTCAGAGAGGTTGAAGTTCAGAAGAGAAGCACGGTTGAGAGGAGAAGCACGGTTGAGAGGAGAAGCACGGTTGAGAGGAGAAGCACGGTTGAGAGGAGAAGCACGGTTCAGAGGAGAAGCACGGTTGAGAGGAGAAGCACGGTTGAGAGGAGAAGCACGGTTGAGAGGAGAAGCACGGTTCAGAGGAGAAGCACGGTTGAGAGGAGAAGCACGGTTCAGAGGAGAAGCATGGTTCAGAGGAGAAGCACGGTTCAGAGGAGAAGCACAGTTCAGAGGAGAAGCACGGTTCAGAGGAGAAGCACAGGTGCTCTGCGGCCCCGTCGAGAGCCTCGGGTTAGGCTGGGTGCATCAGGTCTTATTTTTGAGCAGAAAGTGGCATCCTCAGGCACACAGTGTTGGTGCTCATCAGTCCTAGGGAGAAACGTGGAACCGACTGAGAGACCCGGAGCAGAGTCCACATGGAAAAGCCACAGTGTGTAATAGCGGAAGCAGAGAAGACACGTGAAGGAGAGGCCCTTTGCCTGCTAAAGGGAATGCTGCAGAGCATGTCGGGATTCTCAAGTGGGTAACTAGCGGGAGGGATGGTTAGACATGGAGCAGCACAAGCAAGAGCGTCTGCGGGGTGGGGCCTCTGGCACAGCAGGTAGCACACCCCCTGGGGTGTCAGGGGCCTCAGGTCAGGCCTGGCCCGCCTCCAGCTCCCCGCTAAGTGTACCTTTGCAGCCTTCAGATCACGGCACGGGTGCTTGGAGGTCCGCACTGAGTCCTGGGCTCCTGACGTGGCCCAAGCAGCCTCAGCTGTTGTGTGTGCATTCGGGGAGTAAACCGGTAGATGGAAGGGTGCTCTCTCATCTGTCACTGACTTCCAAGTAAATAAAATGTTTTAAAAAGTGAAAAAGAATCGATTCTCGACCTTTTGGCTAAGATCAAGTGTAAAAAAATTAAAATGGGAAAAAGTTATATGCTGTGACATTTGCCATTCCTGCAGGCACACTTCTCGTGGCCACTTGGTGCCACGGGTAACCCCAGTGTGCGTATACGCTTCAAATAATGATCTGTAGGAGTATTCTTGAATATTGTCTGGAAGCATTTCAGATGATCTGTTTGACGATAATTAGGATACGAAACAAACTAGATGTTTCTATAGCTGCTTTGGAATTGGCTATTACAGGCTTCTTCTCACAACTTTGCAGTTTATTTAACAGGCTGGCTTCCAGAAATCAGCAGAGTGATCCCTTCCTTTTTAATATCAGTTCATATACTCCTGATTGCTCCCCTGGTTTGAATCTGGAGAAACTGGAACCTGGCCTCAGCAAGCAAGCCCTGGTGTCCAGCTGTTTTAAAATCTGTTTTGGTAACAGCAGGAGAGTGTGGAGGTCTCTGGCACAAACTGTTCTTAAATTTGACACTGTTTTTCATCTTTGTTTTCTTCTAAAATAAAGGGTTCTTACTCCATTCCAGGAGGTTTGAATACCCAGTGTTTTTTAACAGATGTTTTGTCTTTAGAAGCACTCATTTCCACCAGCTCCCGGTGCCTGTTTGGTACCAGAGCTCAGGACCAGTGCTGTGACTGGGCTGTATGCTCTGCAGTTGGCCAGTGCTATAGGAGCACCAAACTCTGGCTACTTTTCTGTTTTCTCGTGATTATCACAGCGTAGCACTCTTCAGTCATCAGGAAACTGAACGATTATACAAGGTCACAGAGCTGGGAACTAGTAGAGCTGGAGTGATTTTAAAAGTCGGGGTTGATTCTAGCACCCAAGCTTTAAATTTCCATGCTATGGTTGACACACCTCTCAATGAATGTCTTAGGGCATATGCTTTCTAGTTCTTTTGTTTTATTTATTCTGATATTTCTAACAATTAATTTGAAAGGCTGAGATATAAATTGTACACACACACACACACACAGATCTGCATTTGCTAGTTCACTCCCCAAAGGCTGCCATGGCCTGGGATGCACCAGGCCAAACCAAGAGCCAGGAACTCCTTCCAGTCTCTCTTGCGGGTGGAACGGGTCCCAGGGAGTGTACTGCTTCCCACGGCCGTCCCGGGAGCACCAGCCCAGCCGGGAGCTGGGGTCCCAGGGAGTGTACTGCTTCCCACGGCCATCTCGGGAGCACCAGCCCAGCCGGGAGCTGGGGTCTAGGGGAGTGTACCGCTTCCCACGGCCGTCCCAGGAGCACCAGCCCAGCAGGGAGCTGGGGGTCCCGGGAGCACCAGCCCAGCTGGGAGCTGGGGTCCCAGGGAGTGTACCACTTCCCACTGCCGTCCCGGGAGCACCAGCCGGAGCTGGACCGGAAGCAGAGCCGCCAGGGCTCTCCAGCACTCCTACATGGGATGCAGGCATTGAAGGTAGCAAGTTGACCCACTGTGCTACTCCAGCCCCTTTTCTGCTCCTTCTTAAGGGAACTCTTGGGATTAAAAAACGGAGTCTGTGACTGGAAATAGGCGGTTTCTGTGGTTCCAGATTTCCCCATCGGATTCGCAGCCCCTGTCTTGTACAGACGGTTACCTTGTGGAGATAAATTCTGTAGGTTGATTCCAGACTGACACCAGTAATTCATGGGAACCAGTCACAGGCTAGTGACAGGAAGAAATTGAATCAGCTCCGTGTCTGCTTGTACTGATTAAGACATGGGCCTTACACCAAGGCCCTGCTGCTCACCACGGCGATCACTGGCATTGGCGGGGCTGCTCACCTGAACCACCTCTCAGGATCCATGATACTGGAGTAATACTGTGAGTGGATAAACAATTATATGCACATGTTACAAGTCACTCTTCTTTCTAACAGATAAACTCTTCTCCTTTTCCTTAGATCTGTTCCCAGCTAAGTACCAGGCTAGAGAAGCAGCAAGCAGCCAGCAAGGAGGAACTGGAAGTAGTCAAGGTAAGGCGTGAGCCAGGCCCAGGACACAGCTTTATAAGTACCTGAAAGTACCCTCCTCCTCGCTTTTGAGTTAGAAGATATTGAAGTTACAAAGAGAGCTAACCCATCTCCTGCATGGGGTGTGTGACTGTCTTCCCCGCCAGCGGAAAGGCTGTGTTCCCTGAACTCACAGCGGACGTCACAGCCAGGTGGCACTTGGGCGTCGGGGAGACAGTGGGAACTAGAGAATCCCCCCGGAGTTGGTGGGACTTGGTAGGACCGTCCGGGGACTGTCGTGAAGCGTCAGCACCATAGGCAGCAGACCTGGGCTGGAAATATCCACGCTGAGTAGCCGATGGGTTCTTCCGCGCAGTTTGAGGTTTGTGCAACATTGTCTCGGTACTGCCCCCTGGCGGTGGAAGTCCTTCCGTGGCCGCTGCTGTATTTGAACAACGGGGTTGCTTGGGCGGTAGAAACAACAGTAAATAGGCTGCCGTGACTGTGTCGCAGAAACCCAACACCATCCTATCTGAATGCCTTCTGCCTTAGACTAGTAAATAAGTGTGTTTTAGACAATTTAGCATGCCTGGGTGCACTGAGCAACTTTGAAAAGCTCCGCTTTGTTGCTGTCTTCTGTACCGTACAGAGCCTCACGTGCCTCCAAACGTGGCTTTGCAGGCTAAGTATGATACTGTAGAAAAAGTGCTCAGGTTAGGACAGGACTTGTAGTGAGTATGGATGCCCGTGTTCCAGCCTGGAAGTGGGAACCTTGTTCGGACCTGCTGTTCACAAGCAGGGATTTTTTTTCTTTCTTTCTTATTTTGTGCTAGAAAACTTGAATCTGAGATTATTGGTGAACACAGACTTCAGTGACCTGGCCCAAGCCCACTGTCCTCTAGTCACCTTTGCACAACTACTGAACACTCAGCTTTCTCCATGTACCGTGTGTGCCGTACGTGCACAGACCGTGGCGCACTGATGAAATTTCTCATCATAAAATCATTAGGCACCCAGAACTAAAGAGTTTATGGAAATACAAATGAAACAGGATTTTTTACATTTTTTTACAAATGAAACAGTCGACTATTGAGCACCTACCATGCACGTAACTAGTGGACTGTCATTTGCTACCAAGCTACACGGGAAAAAAAAATTTAGAGTTTCCTTGGGAAGCAAGTGACCTATGTACTTGAAGCGTTGAGGAATGAGTTTACGAGTGCCGAGTTGGACCTGCTGACACTTGTAGAGAGAGCACACTGGGAGAACCGCAGCCCAAAGGAGACGTGCAGAGGAGGCTGTGGACACAGGGCAAGTAGCCGTCACTCGGACAGGGAAGGGGCGGTGAGGGTCAAGGGCCACACCTTGGAACGGGCACTCCAGCGTCGAGGCAAGGAGACACATGTGGTTAGGATGTGTCGGAAGGAATCGGGAGATTCGGGGTGAGCAGGTGAACCTCCCTGCTGCCTCCCTGGGGCCTTGTGCTGACTGTAATCACACACACGGTATGACACCCTACTGTTGGAGCAAGTGATGTCGTCTGTGCAGCCTGTGATGTGGGTTCTCTGTCTTGGCTATTCCAGGGCAGAATGATGGCTTGCAAGCACTGCAGTGACGTGCTCAGCAAGGAAGGCACTCTGAAGGTAGCAGCCGTGAGCAGAGCGGACCAGGGCGTCGAATCGGATGACGAGAAGGACTCGCTCAAGAAGCAGTTGAGGGAGATGGAGCTGGAACTGGCACAAACCAAACTGCAGTTGGTGGAGGCCAAGTGTAAGATCCAGGTTGGTGTCAGAGTGGCTGGCCCGAGCGCCCTAGGGCTTGGCGATGCGGCTGTCTAGAGCAGATGCCAGCCTGGCGCAGCCAGGGAAGGGTCCCCTTAGTCTGTGTTCTGCATGGTCACCTCACAGCAAGCCCTCGCCGTTCTGAGCACTGAGAGAGACAAACACATCAGTTTACAGGAAATTTCAGTCGTCACAGTTGTAGCATGTGAGACCTGAGGCACCCGTCTGCCTCGACACTGACGCCCACTCTTTCCGTTAAAGCTGCTTTTCTCCTCGGCATGTTTGCCAGACCCTCCGCCTCTCCTTCTCTGTCCCCACACCGGAGGTTAACATAGCTAGCAGAGTGGCCCAGTTCTGCTGTATTGATCCCCGGGCCCCCTAGATGGAGCTGGTACCGCTCAGCCACATGCCAGCGATGGACCTCGAGTGATCTGGAGGGCACACGTGTTTCCCTTTGCAACTGGAACTGTCAGAATTCAGCCCAGCCATGAGTGTGTATTTGTGTTTGTGGTTTTAAACTTGCTCTCTCAAGTTGCAACCTGAATTTCAGGGGAAAAGAATCAAATGAGGCTTCATTTTCTTGTTCGGAGAAAACATACAGTCTTGGTTTGAATGGCAACTTATTTGAGCTCTCAACATTTTCCTTGCATTAAGAAACCAAATAAATCTCTCCTGGGGGTTGTGGGAAGAAAACTGTGGCAACTTAGCCCTGCAATTAAAAACAAAACAACAACAACAAGCCTGCATATCCTCTCTCTCTCTCTTTCGCTGGCAGAGGAAACATTTGTGTAACGTAGACAATTTTCTTTCTTTAATTAGGAACTTGAACATCAGAGAGGAGCCCTTATGAATGAAATCCAAGCTGCAAAAAACTCTTGGTTTAGCAAAACCCTGAACTCCATCAAAACGGCCGCAGGCACACAGCCGCTGCAGCCACCGGCGGCCGGCCAGCCAGCCAAGGAGAGCAGCACATAGCTCGAGCCTCAGCCACGCGCGAGCACACCATCAAGGCAGCCGAGGCCCGGGTGCCCTGGAGGGAAAGCAGAGGCAGCCGGAAAACAAGCCAGAATCTCTGAGTAGCTCTCACTCTTTCTTCTCCGACAGTTTTCAAAGGGATGCTATGGCAACCGACCTGGTTTATGTTGAATGCCTACTTTCTAGCTTGTCCACGGAAGGCTGTGTTCGGGTTCATTATAGTATTACACATTATTTTGTATGCCTGATGTTTAGTTGGAAACAAGTAATTCAAAACTCAGTGCTTTTTATTTAGAACTAATTATTCATAATTATTTTTATTTCCTATATAAAAATGGAGACATCTGTTTTTCCAAGTTTAAAAAGTGGTTAGGAAGAGCTCTGTCACAGCAAAAAAAAACAAACAAAAAAAACTACAAACGTTGAAACCTGGAGCTCTAAACTTTTCAGAATTTATTCAGATAAAGCACACTGCGGGGTAGCCACAGACTTCCTCCTGGAGGGGCTCCTAGGCGGTGGTCGGGCTTCCTCCTGGAGGGGCTCCTAGGCCTTGGTCGGGCTTCATCCTGGAGGGGCTCCCAGGAGGTGATCATTCCGCCTGCAGGCAGGGGCAAAGCGAGAAGGAGCAGTCCTCAGAGTTGGTCTATTTGTATTTTCCGTTGGGTGCTGCAGGAGCCTCTGCCATTTCCCGAGTCTGAGAGCAGCTGTGAGTGCAGCGCGGGTGAAGGCAGAGGTGGCTCCTGCACGAGGCCTTTCTCCCAGGGGGGCTGGGCAGGCCGCGCTGCACTGCTGTGCTAGGGCGGCCACAGGTCCAGCGACAGAATGGGTCACGGATGCTCACTGCCCGTGGATGCTGACTGCCCGTGGGCTAAGAACACTAACAGACCACAACTTGGGTAAAGGATGGCGTTTTAAAATAGAAGTTCAGGTCAGCTTCCCATCACCCTCATTCAAGATTAGGCAGCTTTTCTGATCTCTATGGCTCCCTAAAAAAATATGCTCTTGGTACCTGTAGATGAAGAAATAAACACATTTGTAACATTTTTGATTGAATAGAAAATGTTTATAGAAATACTTATGTCTTGGAAAGATAAAACTATTGCTTAAAAATGGTTAGAAATATTTTTTCAATTATATTTAACATGCCTATATAAATATTCCTTCCAGGAAAAGTCTTTGAAAAGGACAAAATCTATTCTCCAACTTTCTAAGCTATTTCAGAAGCCTCTGGTTCTCTCACATCAGCCAAACGACTGTCCGCTGTGTACAGTAACAGGTGTTGGTACTCATCCTTGGCTTCGCTGTGGAACATCTTGTTTGTGAAAGATTTTAAACTCTAGTGCCAGAGTGATTCGCCCCTGTGCCATATGTTACAATTATAATGCACCCTTCCAGGTAAAACCAAGTATGAGCCGTTCCAAGACCCAGAGGATGTCCTACATGCCGCCCCTGGTACAGACTTTCCCCTCGCGTGATCTTTCCTAAAAACTCCCTTCACCTGTGTATAAAGCTGAGCGCCTTGTTAGCTGCTACACTCTGCACCTGGTGAATTTTACAGAAACTGCTTTCCCCCTTGTAACATCTTTCTTCCTCAAACTCATTTTCTCTCTATCAAACCAGAGAGTGACTCCATTCTAGGTCTCTGCATTAACTTGACATTCCTTACATGGAGATTTAGATTAGCTAATATATATTTTTTTGTAAAATAAAACAGTGAGAAAGTTATATCTAAGACAGTCGTTTTTATAGATGTCATAGTGTAGTCTGTTAGCTTTAGTGATAACTGTATGCTTTGGTTCCAAGAAACCCTGTACAAGTCGCCTTAGCAGTCGGTCAGCTAAATTCAAAGGCCCCTTTGTCTGTGAGCCTCATAGTTCCACGCAGAGCTTTCACTTACAGAAAACTCCCTTAGCAGGAAAAGAAGATGGCTGGCGGGGGTCAAGTTCTTCTCCTCAGGCCTGGTTCAGTCTTGGTCCCTTTGCTTTTTTCCTTGAAGCAAAATCACTAGCTCCATGCATTCCAAAAGTCTGATTTCTATCTTTTGAGGTTTCTGTGTAACTCTTTGAAAAGATTATGAAATGTCTGGATACCCCCCTCCCCGTGTCATACCCGGATGCTTCCGGCTGCCACGAGCCTGTCCTGTCCTCTACCGCAGTGTCTCTCAGCTTGTAACCCTGAGACTGGAAGGAAAAGTCAAGATTTGGTTACGTAACGTGATGGTTCACAGTGTTCCAGTACCAGTCCTCGGAGTCCCTCACTCTACCATTGGAAAACTCAAGCAGCCCAGCATGAAGTCACAGCTTTTCACTCATTTTGGGATATTTGTGAGAATTTCAACAGTTCTCTGAAACTACTTACAACAATTTTTGAAACTACTTTTTAAAAGATATTGACCCAATAGTCTAGAAATGTTCACCCTCGTGTTTTTCCACCCTTTCCTAGGATGGTGCAAGAACGTGTGAAGCAGTGTGTGTGGTCCTGAGTTCTCACAGGTCTTTTCATTAGAGTCTGGAGAATAAATGAGGTGACTGAAATTCATTTCAGTAATGAAGTTCATTAGGTTTTATTTTGAGAATCTTGTTTAACACTTTCTTTGAAGCTGAGAGAAACCAGGCTCAATCTTGCAGTGCCTATGTTTGCTGGTTTCCCACATCCTGGGGTGTGTCACAATTTGGTAATTGTATGGTAATTTAATGCAAAGAAATTCCCAGTTACCTTATATTCTACAATACGAGTGCCTGTCAGAAACACTAATAGGAATGTCAAATAGGCCTATGACCTATCTTTCTGTATAACCAATCTCTCTCATCCCCTCTTCCAGCTATCAAAACATTTCTTCTTCATTGGCTTGAATTTCCCCCAGGAAGGTAGAGCAAGTTTTATATTTAAGTTGGGATATTTAATAGCATTTATCTTGCTTTATTAAAAAATACATTTCTGTGTATTGATTTTCCTTTACTCCCCACTCCATGTTCTTAAAACATTTTTGTTAACTGTTGTTCATGCCTTAGCTTAAGTGAGAAAACAAAGAAGATTCTGGAGTTAAAGCAGAGGAGACAATGAAGTCTTATAGGAGTCAGCCAGTCACCTGGGATGAGGCTCCCATGGCCAACCAATGTATGAGACTAAGTTTTCCTTGAGCTGACATCAGTCTCCTAACTGTTCCACCAGCCACAAGGTGGTGATTCGATTTCAGGACCCCTTTGGGAGGGGGGGGTGTTAAAAAAATGCATCTTGTTTGCTCTATCTTCTGAGAAAGAACACCTTCGGCTATTCAGCAAGATGATCTTATTTTGTAATCTACCCTTAAAAACTCTAAAACAGATACCATTCTCTTGCTTTTATTGCAGTCAGTGAGAATGAGCAAGTTCTATTTGACCAGCATTGAGGGGGGACGGACATGTGCGCATGTGTGTGAGACAGAAACTGACTGACTGATGGAGTTTTTCCGAGTATCCATGCAACCAAATATTGAGATTTCAAGTCATAGTGGTCAAAGCTGAAAGACCAGATAGTAGCCGAATGGCACATTCTTTCTGCCGACTAACCAGTTACAAAGTTCTCGCTCGTCACTGTGCTGTTGGTCATAGTAATTTAGAACTTTCCCCAAACCTGTTTCTTCTCTCACAGTGGCTTCCATATGACCCGGGTAAGATCCCTTACCTTGGTGACGTCCTTATCTTTTAAAAGTCTCCCCAATGAGAATTTCAGTGGGGACTATACCGCAATACAAGATGCTGATATTGAGTTAAAAACAAGGAAAGTGGATGTTTTTAAGTTGTTGGTGACAATGGTTAGCTGTCTGGTGTTCCCTTCTCAGTTCCTTACCTAAAAGACTGCATATACATCAAGCTTATCTTCAGATGAATTGGCTGCTTGCTATAAAGCATCTTCGTGAGTATACCCCATGAGGCCTACCTGCATCCCTGGCTTTGTCATTCTGAAAAGAAAAAGGAATCATTGAGTCAAAAGTGAGTGTTTGAAGCTACTTTGTTTTTCACTGCAGTCAACAGACAAAATCTTTTCTGGTAAATAATAATTTTTAATAACTATAGATTCTGTATGGAATATAGAACATTGGTTTGTGAGACTATAAATGCATCAAGATTCTGGTATCAGCAAAGCACAAGAATAAAGTTAGAGCGCGCCCAATAGCCTTTTGAATTGGTTTTTCAGTGTTTGGTGTTTTTTGTAACCCATGGAGACCAAGTTCAAGTGAGGGAACAGTTTCTCAGACAGCCCGTTACTTTCTTTCCAACCCTTACTTATCCCTTGCCGGGGAGGTAGTAAAATTCTACACTATTTTTATGAACTCTACGATTTTCCCACCTAATGAAAACAGGTGTTAGAGAGTAAGAGTTGATTAAACAGTGATCACTACGAACAATACAGTGAACATCCTTGATAAACACTGACAAATTCGATGCTTCCATAATTCCATTATTATGTACAGTACACTCTATAAATGTAAATGTAATGCTTGTCAAGAGAAGTGCAATTTATGAAACATTGTCCAAATGTTTACTTTTATAATTGTTCTAAACTTGAATTGGATTAGTATCTTCTTTTCATGTGTGAATGAAGCCTTGTGAAATAAACAAATGCAACCAAGGAGGTCACAAGGTGACTGTTTGTGAGCCAGTGATGCTCTCCATGCTTTGTGTTGCCCTGTTGGCCCCATTTAATAGTAATAAACATTTGTTCTGAAGTCTATATATGTCCATTTTTTCTTTCTAGTTGAGTTTATTCTGAATCATAGTGTTTTGATAACACTTCTGACACTTAGAAACACACGGGACCCGGCGCAGTGGCCTAGCGGCTGAGGTCCTTGCCTTGAATGCGCTGGGATCCCATGTGGGCGCCAGTTCTGGTCCCGGCAGCCCCACTTCCCATCCAGCTCCATGCTTGTGCCCTGGGAAAGCAGCCAAGGATCACCCAAAGCCTTGAGACCCTGCACCTGCGTGGGCGACCTGGAAGACGTTCCTGGCTCCTAGCTTTGGATCAGCTCTGCTCCAAACATTGTGGCCACTTGGGGAGTGAACCAGTGGATAGAAGATCTGTCTCTCCTCTCAGTAAATCTGACTTTCCAATGAAAAACAAATTCTTTTCTTGAAGCATCTGGGTAATTCTGCGTTCAGGTGGCTGTTGCATGGTGGGTAATGCATTGCAGACACTTGATGTCCAGTTTGCACTTGCCTTGTGTTTTGGTTACCCAATCCTGAAAATTTAGATTGGCTAGCTCGTGTTGGAATTCATCATGGATTAAAAACATTGACCAGGGAATGCCATTTGGCCTAGCAGTAAGAGGCATAATATTCCTGAGTCCCATTCTGATTGGAATCTTGTGTTCAATATTCAACTGCCTCTCCTGAAGTCAGTTTCCTACTAATGCAGACCCTGGAAGGCAGGGCGGGTGGTGCAAGTAACTGGGTTGCGCTGTCAGCCCGCCAGGCAGTTGAGGAACGAACCAGCAGATGGCATACTTTTAATTGTACTACCTCTCAAACGAAAAAAAAAGCTGGCCAAAGCACAATCTGTGTGTGTGTGTGTGTGTGTGTGTGTGTGTGTGCAGCCTTTCAGCTCATCTACCCATCTCCTGCAGATTCTGCGTCTCTAAGTCTTGACTAACTTGGTCTCTAAGAACCTTTCTGGTACTACCTTTGAGAAGTGATTTCTGTGGTGGTCTGACATACACTAGTTACAGACTCAGAGATGAGCACGAACCCAGTGGGCTCAATGAGTATGTAACACGCCAGTGTTCAAAACAGGAAGAATAAGATGGGTTCTGTGAATTAGGACATGAAGTTCAAGAAAGGTGTCGTCAGTCACTACAGAGCATAGTAAGGAGTTCTAGGTTCTTTTTCAGACACTCTTTAAACCTGAGCAGTTATTAGGTGTTTTTAAGCAAAGGGATATATGATTTGAAAAGACTGCTCTGGGGCCCAGCGCGATCGGATAGTGGCTAAAGTCCTCGCCTTGAACGCACCAGGATCCCATATGCGCACCGGTTCTAATCCCAGCAGCTCCACTTCCCATCCAGCTCCCTGCTTGTGGCCTGGGAAAGCAGCTGAGAACGGCCCAAAGCCTTGGGACCCTGCACTCATGTGGGAGACCTGGAAGAGGCTCCTGGCTTCGGATTGGTTCAGCTTCAGCTGGCGCAGCTGCTTGGGGAGTGAACCATTGGATGGAAGATCTTCCTCTCTGTCTCTCTTCCTCTCTGTGTATCTACCTTTCCCATAAAAATAAATCTAAAAAAAGAAAAAGAAAAAAGATGGCTGGCAGCTCTGTGAAAACTGAGCTGTAAAGACCCAGCGGGGAGGCAGAAAAGACCACAGTGAACGATGGGCTTACCTCAGATGCACTGCCTGCGGCACCTGCAACCAGACAGGTCAATGGCGGCAACATACATGACATGGGAGCCTCCAACAGGAAGGGAAAACCTTGAACAAGCTGTTAAAGCTTTGCTTCAGGAAGAGCAGTTAGAGAAAAGCAGGGAAGACTCCACACAATGCGACCTGAGGGCAGTAAGAAGCTGGAGTACGCAGTCCTGTGGCTCAAGGCCGTGCCTTTCCTCTCACAGGAGAGTCCTAGAGGTGCTTCGGGGAGAATGGTGGGGTGGAGGGAGAAGCCACACATCCCAGCCACTTCCTTCAGCTTAACATGCTGTCTGTCAAAGTGCCTCGTTGCGGGAGACCAGTGAGCCCTGTCCGGGGAGCAGTGAAGGTCGCGGGAAGCTGGCGACTCATGCACTTTGAAGATTGGGCCAACAGGACTTCCGGTTGCGAGGTCGGACCTGAGACTGAAGACAAGGTGGCCCCGTCAGCACCCTCTGCGGTGGGTGTTCCTATTGGAGCACGTACTAACTCTGTTAGTTCAACACTCAAGTGTGGTTTATATAAAACACAGCTTTATTTCACTCTACAAACCGACCACTGCATCAGCACCAGTGTATCATTCTTATCACCCTTGGCCTTGAGCACACACCGCGAGACGCTGCGCACGTGGAAGCTTCTCGGCCTCCTTCCTGCCACCGTCCTCCCAGCGTGCGGGGACTGCTCGCTAACAGGCCGGTCCGCGTGCAGCCTTCGGGGTTAACGTCAACGGACCCAGCCATGGCCTCGTACACGCCTGGCTCCGACGCCTGGCTCCGACGCCCGGCCCTTGCGGTCAGCGTCCAGCCGGCTGCTCCGCTCCGAGCTCCTCCCCAGGCCGGCCCGCGCCACGGGCTGCCCGCCGTGCCTCCACGGCAGCCCTGCCCGGAGGGGTCGGCGCAGGCCCCGGCCGCCGTCACCCAGCGCCCCAAACGCCGGAGCTCCAACTGCTCCCTTCAGGAACCCCGCGCGCCCATCGCGGCTGTTCCGGGTCGGCTCCTCCCGACTCGCGGCCCTTCTCTCCAAGCCGCACACAAGATGGCGGCCGGGCCGGCCCGGGATCTGAGCGAGAACGGAAGCCGCCCCTCACCCGGCCCACTTCCGTCTCGTGCGCAGATGCTCGCGTCATTTCCGGGGCCGTGTGAGGGCGGCTGCGCCGTGAGCTTTGCCTGCGCACCGCCCCCCCCCAGCTGTGACTGCGCAGCCGCGGCCAGCGCGGGTACCGCCGGCCTGGGCCTGAGCGGGCGGGAGGGGCTCCGGCGCGCCTGCTCTCGGGTCGCGCATTCGCTCGCGAGAGTTGGGGTTGCCGGGGGCGCGGCGGGCGGCGCGGCGGGCGGCGTCGCGAAGGTTCCAGACGCTCCGCGTGCGACGGGCGGGCCGCGCTCCGCCTCCGGCTCGGCAAGTGCGCGCTGCTTCCTGCTCGTCTGCTGCCCGGCTGCCTGACCCGGTCCCGCCATGACTTCAGCTTTGGAAGAGGTAAGGGGACGCGGCCTCGGCCTGCCCGCCCTCCCCGAAACGTCCGCCGTCCGCCGCCCGCCGCCCGCCGCGACCCTCGGCGGCGTCCGCTCCTTCCGCTCCGGCCCCGGCCGACCCTCGGCGGCGTCCGCCCCTTCCCCTCCGGCCCCGGCCGACCCTCGGCGGCGTCCGCCCCTTCCCCTCCGGCCCCGGCCGACCCTCGGCGGCGTCCGCCCCTTCCCCTCCGGCCCCGGCCGACCCTCGGCGGCGTCCGCCCCTTCCCCTCCGGCTGCCCCTTCTCCTCCGGCCCCGGCCGACCCTCGGCGGCGTCCGCCCCTTCTGCTCCGGCCCCGGCCGCCTGGAGGCACAGCCCGGGGTCCCCGCGCCGTGCTGGGCACCCGCCGAGCCCTGGTCCCGGGCACAGAGACGCACGGCCTGTGGGAAGCATCAGACAGCGGGCTGAGGAATGCGTTTTAAAAAATAATTGGAAAGTGAGTGTTTACTCGGTGTGGAGTGAGCTTTTGGTAACAGCTTCAGAAGCGCGGGTTTGGGGAGACTGTGCCCGGTTACAAGACGGGAATGGTCCTGTCTCGCTTCCTTTCCTGTTGGGGTGCATGTGGGCAGCCGGGGAAGGTCCGCTTCTGGGAAATTGCCCCTCAATATGAAGACCAGGCATTGGCAAATAGCACTTGCTTTTTTTTTTTTTCCTTAAAACGTCTGCTGATGTCCTAAAGACTTTTAGCGTTTAACAAGTTCAGTATAGTTGGTAGATGCGATTCGAAAAATATTGTGGTTCCCCGCTTCTCCTTCCCTCTCCCTCGCCAAATGCAGAAAGCTCCGTGAGAAGTGCCAGCTCTCTGCTCGGTGCTCCGCGGTGTTAACTGACCCCGAGTCCTGCCCGCTGTCAGGCGGGAATCTCCTAGAACCCTGGTAGGAAGTGGAAGGTGGGCTCAGTTTCAGAAACGGAGAAGCACATTTGGAAGCACCTCATCTGTGTGTGAAGTGTGCACCTGGCGGCCATCAGAAGGAAGCAGCAGGTGGTCCTTTGGAACAGCCCAGGACCCTCTGTCTCCACCTTTGCCTGATCCGGGCATTTCATGGAACTAGGATATTACCGTATGCAGCCTTTAGTTTTCGGTTCCTTCAATTTAGCATTGTTAACTTGGTCAGATTCCTGTTCACATTTGGTTTATGGGGGAGTGGGTACGTGTGCATGCCACTTAACGGCTGATTAATATTCCATTTGATGACACCAGTTGATGGTCATCTAAGTTGTGTCCACTTCCTGTCTGTCCCTTTCTCATGACTAACAAGATACCTGAGCCTGGCACTTGACCGAGAAGGCATCAGTGTGCCTTCCAGTTCCAAAGGCGGTCAGTCGGGCCTGGCGCTATAGCCTGGTGGCTAAATTCTCACCTGGATCCCCTCCAGCTCCCTGCTTGGGGCCTGGGAAAGCAGTGGAGGACGGCCCAAAGCCTTGGGACCCTGCACCCGTGTGGGAGACCTGGAAGAGGCTCCTGGCTCCGGGCGGTCTGTTGGCTGAGGGCCCTTCTGGTTATATCAGCAGGTGGTGAGTGTGTGAGCCAGAGAGGTCCCTGAGCTCTCAGTGCATGGGCTGTGTCCCAGGAGGGCGGGGGACTGGGCGAGGACCGGAGCGCCCGCTGTTAGGGACGGTGGGGTGTGTGGTCAGTTCTCTGACCGCTGAGGGCAGCTTCTGAGCTGGTTGCACCATTTTAGGTGTTCACAGTGTTCAGATCCTCATCAGTAGTTGTTATTTGTCGTGTTGCCCCTGTTCAGACCAGCGTGTGTTTCTGATGACTGAGGACGCATGTGCGTGCGGCCAGTTGTAGCTTTGCAGAATGTCCAGGTTCTTTGCCCGTTGGCTAGGCAGCTGGTTTTAATGTATTCCAGTGAATAATTAGGGAAGAGGTCAGGAAATAGAGTTCAGGTGGGTCGGCTGCCAGCAGTGATGGAGTTGGTGGGCTCGGACTGGTGGTCAGTGGCTGAAGTTTATTAGCAGCATCAGACTTTACACTCTGAGGGTCATACAGGATAAGGGAGGAGGTATTGAGCTTTTCAGTGGAACCCATCAATTGTGTCTATACCCTTGTTTGGAACTCTTATTTATCCCACCAAGTGTTCTCATTCACACGCTGTCCACTCAGCTGTTCTCATACGAATGTTAACCGCTGTGATCTTGTGCGCACCGTGTCCTCCTGCAGAGTGGGTTCCTGGCAGGGAATGGCAGGCCAGGCGAGGAAAGTGCCTTTGAAGCACCGAAGACATCACAGTTGCCTTGGGTACTTGGCTGTCAGGACTGCCGATCCGCCTGAAAACAGGCCTGTTCTTCTGCCGGACTGAGGATGCCTGTCCCAATCAGAAAGTTTGGATTTGTCAATTTCCTGAAACGTGATCAGGAGTTTATACTGCCCCTTTTGTGTAATTTCAGACTGTAAGCTTTTTGGGGGGTTAAGATTCAGGTATGAAAGTATGTGAAGTCATTTTAAGAAAAATGTGAGTTACCTGCTTGGAAGACTTTGTACGTTTGTGGTACGTTACAGGGTTGCCAGGGGGAAGCTTTTAAACTTATTTAAATATTTTTAAGATGTTATTTATTTGAGAGACAGAGAAACAGACACATCTCCCCATCTGTTGGTTCACACCCCCAAAACTTGTGGAACTGACCCGGAAGCTCCAGCTGGGAGCCCATCGCCTGAGCGCTCCGGCTGCCTCCTGGGTTCTCGCTTAGTGGGGGCCAGGGCAGGTACCCACCCAGTCACTCCAGGCAGTGTGTGTGCTTGTTCTGTGGGCCAGTGCTTACCCAGGTTCACTGATCTAAGAGCGTCTTCAGCTAGGGAACTTCCTAACATCTTTGCTGTACCCTTAAGGGTAACACTTAGTTTTGTTTCAGTAGGTGACATATTGGGCTTATTTTCATTCTCTTGGAAGCAGCCAGAAAGGGGATCTTGAGCGTGTCCACTGTTTACTCCCCAGATGCCTGCAGTAACCGAGTGTGGGGCAGACCAAAGCCAGGCGCCTGAAGCTTCCTCTGAGTCTCCCACCTAGATTGCACTGGGGCCATCATCTGTTCCTCTCTGGAAGCGAAGCAGCCAGGACTTGAGCCTGCACCTGCTGGGGAGTGGAGGCTTCCTGACAGCTTGACCTGCCATGCACTCAGTCCAGAGCCTGCGGTGCCTTTTCTAAATCTCAATAATAATAATTGTACCTTCTTATTTGGGAAGAAGACCTGTGAGGACCAGTCATATTACCCTCTCTAGTCTATTTTATATTCATGCTTTTAAAAATTTAAAAGATGATCCTAGAACTCACATTGTAGGGAATGTCCAAATCACTAAAAAAATGTCTCGGAGGCAGCAGCTTGCGATGCTTCCACGTGCCACGCACAGGTTCCTGTTTGAGCCCCGCTTCTTCGGCTTCCGGTCCATCTGCTGGGCCGAGTGCGGAGGGCCCTGCTGTGGGAGAGCCCATGGAGTTGGAACTGGCCAGCCCAGGTGCTTGCCACCATTTGGATAGTGAACCATGGATGAAAGATGCTTTTTTCTGTCTGCTACTCTGCCTTTTAGGTAAATTAATAACACTTCTTTTAAGGACACTCACTAAATTTTATGAAAGTGGCAGTACCTTGAGTTATAGGTCAGTGGGCCAGAGGAGGTCATTGGAGCTCAATCCAAGAAAATGTAAATGAACTCAATACTTAGCTCTTACTAAGTTGAAATGATACTCCTTATTTATCATCACTAACTTTTTATTTTAACACAGCTACAGAAAGATCTAGAAGAGGTAAAGGTGTTACTCGAAAAGTCTACTAGGAAAAGAGTACGTGATGCCCTCACCGCAGAAAAAGCCAAGATTGAGACCGAAGTCAGGAACAAGATGCAGCAGAAGCCGCAGGAGAGGGCAGAGCCTGGGGACAGTGACAAGCCTGCGCCCGTCACAGCGGGGTACACAGTGAAGATCAGCAACTACGGTAGGACCCGCTCTGCACTCGGCCTGTTCAGTACTGGGCCACCGACCAACTGCTCTTGAAAATGTGTGTTGTCTTAGAAAACTCATTTCTCCTGAATGAAGTGCTTTTGGGTTTTTTGACATCAAAAAGGAAGGATACATTCTAGAAGTCTTTACAGGAAAACAAGGTGATATAGTGGAATGATGATGAGTACCAAGGAAGGATTCTGTTTGAAAATATTTATTTTCAGTATTTCAAACGCAGTTAGAAATTGCAAGAGTGAGTGGGAGGGGAGGAGATACAGGGGTGGAAGCGTGGGGTCTTCTGTCCATGGCTCACTCCCCAGTGGCCACAGTGAGCAGGGCTAGGCCAGCCTAGAGCTTCCTCCACATTCTAGAAGGCAGGCAGTTTTGCAGTGCTTGGTGGTAGAAACTTCATTAAACACTTGTTTAATTGAAGTGAGATTTTACAATAGTATGGGAATGGGACCTGGCACTCTAGACTAGTGGCTAAAGTCCTCGTCTTGAACCTCGGGATCCCATATGAGCGCTGGTTCTAATCCCGGCAGCTCCACTTCCCATCCAGCTCCCTGCTTGTGGCCTGGGAAAGCATTTGAGGACGGTCCAAAGCCTTGGGACCCTGCACCCACATGGGAGATCTGGAAGAAGCCCCCTGCTCCTGGCTCAGTTCTGACTGTTGGGGTCAGAACCAACGGATGGAAGATCTTCCTCTCTGTCTCTTTTCTCTGTATATGTCTTTATTAAAAATAAGTCTTTAAAAAATATATTATGGGAATGTAGCTGAAAAAATGTTAAGGATAAACAGAATTGGAGGCACATTACATTTCAGGTTGGAAGGTTAGTATTTCAGCAAGTGGAAAAGGAAGAGAACAGTGTGGGCAAAGCCATGGCTGCATGGCAAGGCGTGATGGGGCTGAGTGCTGTCGGTGCCGAGCGCTGCGTCTCAGCCCTTCGGAGATGCAGCATGCTGCGGAAGAGATACACTGCCCTGTGCGGGACTAGAACCTGTCTGGCAGTGGTAGCACTATGGCCTTTTTTCCTTAAGAATTGTTTGTTTGTTTGAATAATGTAAAGGGAGGGAGGGACAGATCTTCACTCCCCAGCTGATGGCTACGCGGGACCAGGAGCTGCAGCCACGGCTGCGTGGGTAGCAGGGGCCAAGCACTCGACCGTCCTCTGCTTTCCCAGGCTCTCAGCAGGGAGCTGGGCGGAAGTAGGGCAGCTGGGACACAAGCCGCGTGCAGGTGGGATGCCAGTGTCCCAGGCTGCAGCCTTGTAAGGCGCCGTGCAGTGTGGCTCAGGGTCATAGGTGGTAGCCAGGGGCACAGCTGTGTGTAGGAGGCACTGGCCAGTGTAGACGGCAGATTGAATTATGGCATGTTAGGGGCACAGCAGTGTGTAGGAGGCACTGTGACCAGTGTAGACAGTGGATTGAATTATGGCATGTTAGGGGCACAGCAGTGTGTAGGAGGCACTGGCCAGTGTAGACAGTGGATTGAATTATGGCGTGTTAGCCAGGGTTACAGCAGTGTGTAGGAGGCACTGTGACCAGTGTAGACAGTGGATTGAATTATGGCGTGTTAGCCAGGGTTACAGCAGTGTGTAGGAGGCACTGTGACCAGTGTAGACAGTGGATTGATGAGTGCTGAGTGATCAGGCGCCTTAGAGCGTCTTTCCGGTGGAACGCTGCACTGCCATGCTCTGGGCCTGAGCGGCAGGGACAGAGATGTTCACATATGTGTATTCTTTTTTTTTTTTTTTTTAAACATTTATTATTATCGGAAAGCCGGATATACAAAGAGACAGAGAAGATCTTCCATCCGATGATTCACTCCCCAAGTGAGCCGCAGTGGGCCGGTGCTGCGCCGATCCGATGCCGGGAACCAGGAACCCCTTCCGGGTCTCCCACGTGGGTGCAGGGTCCCAAAGCCTTGGGCCGTCCTCGACTGCTTTCCCAGGCTAGTGGAGCTGCCGGGATTAGAACCAGCGTCCATATGGGATCCCGAGGCGTTCAAGGCGAGGACTTTAGCCGCTAGGCCACGCCGCTGGGCCCCTCACATGTTTGTATTCTTGACATGAGTATGTGTCCTCTGTTAGGATTGGAGACTTACAATTTGATAACTTACACTAAAATGGCATTTAATAGCTATTGATTGGTACATTAAATTACAGGCTTGAATGAAAGTAAGTATCAAAATAACAAATTTCACTTTGTCCTGGAAGGTAATTGCAAAAGGTAGAATTGGGTTTGTCGGAAGTGGGAGTATATGAAATTAATATAGATATTTAGCCATCCAGCGTACTGGGGGATTAACAAGACAGGTCTGTGACAAATAGGTAGTAGATTATAAAAGATAAATCAGGTTATCTTTTTTAAGATTTATTTTTATGTAAAAGGCAAATTTATAGAGGAGAGACAGATATTCAGTCTGCTGGTTCACTCCCCAAATGGCCACAATAGCCAGGGCTGAGCTGAACAAGAGCCAGGAGCCTCCTCTGGGTCTCCCATGGGTCCAGGAGACTCGGGAGGACTTGGGCCATGTGCTGCTGCTCTCCGGGCCCCAAGCAGAGAGCTAGATCAGAAAGGGAGAAGCTGGGACACTGCCCCACGGGCGGGGGGTTGGCCGATTGAGCCATGGTGACAGCTCTTTCCTCAGTCAGTCTTAAAGACTATATTTAAGGGCATTTTTTACTCTAAAGAATAAAAATGCTGACTTTCGTCCATTAACGGATTTGAATTTAAATTTTACAGCTTAGTGGATGCTTCACGTTCACTGCTTTGAGCTCAGTTGCTGCATCTAGAAAATATCTTCAGATTGTTCCTGGTTTACTTGTGGATTGTGTTTATCTCCTCTCACTGGGTTTATCATGAGTGGTGTGCAGCTGCTCCTCCAAAGGTGGTTTGACTGACTTGTGCCCCGTTTTGTTGTTAGGATGGGATCAGTCAGAGAAGTTTGTGAAAATCTACATCACACTAACTGGAGTTCACCAGGTTCCCCTGGAGGACGTACAGGTGCATTTCACAGAGAGGTGAGTGCTTCCCAGTGCAAAGCCAGGGTCATCGAGAGGATCTTAGGAGTGTGTTTTCTGTATCGATTTAACAAGTCTTGATTTACAGTTGAGTATCCTTTGTGTCTGCCTTGTATACGTGCTGCCCTGCTGCCCACAGCACTTTTGTATCTAAGCTGAAGAAATCTTGTGTTTAGGGCCTGGCGTGGTAGCATAGCCTATTAGCACCAGGATCCCATATGGGCGCCAGTTCGCATCCCAGTGGCCCTGGTCCCCATCCGGCTCCCTGGCTGTGGCCTGGGAAAGCAGTCAAGGACGGCCTAAAAGTTTGGGACCCTGCACCGGCACAAGAGATCCGGAAGAGGCTCTGGGCTCCTGGCTTCGGATCGCTTCAGCTCTGGCCCTGTCAGCGGACAGAGGGTCTTCCTCTCTGTCTCTCCTCCTCTCTGTATAGCAATCCGTGTTTAGAATAATTGGGGCTGGGCCAGTATGCGCCCTGAAAGGAAGCTGCTAGTCATCTCCCTGAGGACCAAGGAGGACTTCACAGAAATCATGTGTCCACTCCTGTCTTGTAGGTCATTTGATCTCTTGGTGAAAAATCTAAATGGCAAGAGTTACTCCATGATTGTGAACAATCTGTTGAAACCCATCTCTGTGGAAGGCAGTTCAAAAAAAGTGAGTGTGTTTTCTGTCAGTATTATGAACTACTTTAAACTGGCTGCTTTGGAATTGGAAAGAACTAGATGATCTTTAACAACACAACCCTGCTTACTTGGCCAACAGCCGTTTGTGGCTGCTGATGCAAGTGTTTCTCTAGCCCTTTCTGGAGAATGTGTTGTAGCTCATTGTAGGAGAGATTACTCTAAGAATGCTGCGACTAGTGAAGTGGTTAGACGGGCTCTTTGGGTTCATTACCAGTTACCAGTGCTGGCAGCTAGTGCTGTCCGTACCTCAGTTTCCCTGTTTGTACAATGATAATGTGACAAAGGTGAAATGACACAGATGTGAAATACCATGGGGAAATAGTTACTGATAGCTGTTACTAGATGCACCACATGTGAGTGTTTGATTTCAAAAAAGGCAATATTACGCTTTTAGCTTGGTTGGAGCTGCTAGAAGCTATTAAAATAGAGAGCAGCTGCCTTTGGAAAGCTGTTCCCCTTGCACTAACTCGTACGGTGCCTCTCCTGCCTGAGCAGATGAGGCTGCCTGGATGCAACACGGGGACAGAATGTCATGTTTAGTCATGTGGTTTAAAGGTCATAGCGAATAGAACTCACTGGTCAGCACGCGTCCTAACGCACCCACTAATCCCATAATGGAAGGGATATTCAGAGAGCAGCCATCCTGCTTGGAGCCGTCCTGCTTGGCTAGAGTTCTCCCGGCTCTCGCCAGAGCTCAGCGGAGGCCGTCCCTGCTCTGCTTCATGGTGTGTGTGAGTGTTCCGATTATGGAAAGGAAGTCCCATCCAGGGTAGGCACTAGATTGAGTGAACAGCTGTAGATACTCAAGCCTTTTTGTGTTTTTCTTCCAGGTCAAGACGGATACAGTTTTAATCTTATGTAGGAAAAAAGCAGAAAACACACGGTGGGACTATCTGACGCAGGTGGAGAAAGAATGCAAGGAGAAGGAGTGAGTCCGGGGTGCTCTTAGTCTGTCCACCGTGTCCTTTGCTGAGTTGTAGGTACCAGAGCTGCGCAGAGGTGTGCCTGATGGCCTCCCGATGCCCACTTACCTCATTCTTGCTTAAGCAGGGCCTGTGCCTAGCAAGATGCTTCCTTTATAATAACGATGTTACCTGAGTTGGAGAGAGATCTTCCATCCACTGGTTCACTCCTCGTGGCCACAGCAGCTGGGGCTGTGCCAGGCCAGGAGTTTGTCCTGGGTCTCCCAGGTGCATGGCATCTGTATGAGGTGCCAGTGCTGCAGGCTGCTGCTCTGGCCGCTTACCCCCCCCCCCCCAGGACCAGCCCTAGGAGGTTGATGTTTGTGTTTGAGTTGGCTGTTCAGTACTGGCTCTCAGCCCTGGGCACTCTGGGACTCCTACAGGTACACTGCGCCCGCTCGGAGATTTCCTACTTCAGGAGTTCCTCTGCCCGTGGATGTTTGTACTTAAGCTGTTTCTGATGACTCTGTGTGTGTGTGTGTGTGTGTGTTTGAGGACAGGAGTTTTTCCATCCAGGAGATCACTCCGGCCAGAAGCCATCCCTCTGGAGTTTCTTCCAGGTCTCCCACATGGGGGAAGCAAGCACTTAGGCCATTTCACTGCTCTGCTGGGCTGTTAGTAAGGAGCTGGATGGGAAGTGGAATAGCCAGGACTTGAACCTGTGACCATATGAGATGCAGCACCACAAGTGGAGGCTCATCCTACTATACCACAGCAATTGCTTTTAAAAATGTTTATTTAGGATACACTGTTTAAAACTCAGTAGGTCAAACAGTCGGCTATATCCCATGTGTGTGCCAGTTTGTGTCCCAATTGTTCCTCTTCCAATCCAGCTCCCTGCTAACGGCCTAGGGGAAAGCTAGAATATGACCCAGTGAGTGCTGAGTGATTGGATTGGGCCCCTGCACTCACAGGGGAGGTAAGGCTGAAGCTGCTGGCCCAGTCCTGGCTTTCTCAGCCGTCTGTGGTGACCCACACTGATTTCCGAATAAACAAAGGCTTCTTCAGACACTTCTAGGTCACTTGTAGCACTGAGTAGACTAACTCCTGGGGTCATCTGCTCAGGTTTGCACACTTCCGCTTACAGCCAGCATTTGCAGTGTGGCTGCCCAGGTCTGGTAGATCAGACTGGAGACTTGCCTGCACAGCCAGCTTGAACTGCTGGAGCACATGATTCTGTCTTCAGGGGTAACCGAGGGAGCCTCGGGGCCATTCTCAGGGCCTGTCCAGCCTGCCGGCGGCGTGTGTGCGCCAGCACTTGGCAAACGCTGCTTTCTAATAAAGGTAAAAATATGGTCAGAGGTTAGTGATCCCTTGAACACCAGAAGTACTGACCACGTTCAGTTTCAGGCTCAGGAGGGCTGGGCTTTTTTCCTTAGAGAGATCTCCTTACCTGTCGGCTCAATCCTGAAATGCCTGCAGTGGCCAGGCTGACTGGGAACTCCTTCCGGTCTCTGCATGCCGCTGCCAGGGCCATGACCGATTGCCAGGGCGTGCAGCAGCAGGTGGGGTCAGGGGCCGGCTGGTGCGGGACACGGCTCTCCTGCAGCCTTACGTCCGTGCCAGCAGGCGTTGTGTGTTGTACCTCCCTGTGTAGTGTTTGCCCCCCAGCCTGATTGGGTCTCGTGCCTGAATGTCACTGTTACGCGTTTCCCAACAGGAAGCCCTCCTACGACGCAGAAGCGGATCCTAGCGAAGGGCTCATGAATGTCCTGAAGAAAATCTATGAAGATGGAGATGATGATATGAAGCGAACTATTAACAAAGCCTGGGTGGAATCGAGAGAGAAACAAGCCAAAGGAGACACAGAATTCTGAGACTTCACAGCTGGGGCGCTGTGATGTGGGACTGCTGTGTCCAGTAAGGGAATATTGGTGAGCTGCATAGATTCGACAGATAACTATTCACACAGCCTTCCAAGTAAAGGCAATGAATTCTCCATTTCCTACTGGAGAGTTTATTTAAATAAAATATGCTTATTAAACATTTCCTGTAAAAATGGCTTCATTAGTACCGTGGTTTTTCAGGAGGGGTTATATTGCATTCTCATGTAAAATCTAAAACACCTAATGAGAATGCTTTGTTACATGCATTTTTGTTCAGAGGTAACAAACATTTAGTGACATCAGCTCTCACCAATGTCAGAAAATGCCGAGTAAAACCCGAATTTGTGCCTGTGCTTACAAGTTGCTGTTGTTGGATCCTGTCCCCGGCTGAAGGAGGGCCGTGCTGCGTGCCACCACCGGGCACTGCCAGCCCAGCAGACTGCTCCTGTCTGTGTATGAACACAATATTTGTGTATGGATATAAATGTGTTTATAAGTCTAAACTTGAGACAAGCATATTTGTGTCATTTTAGCCAAATTCCATCTATTCCTGTGTTCAATAAAATTAGGCTTTTATTCAACAAAGTAGTTTCACTGCTTTTTTTTGGAGTATGTTAGAGAAGTCAAGCTTTTTAGGGAAGAATTGCTTTCCCTAAAATCAGAAGCCAGCGTGAGGGTCCCAGTGATCTGTGCGTCACTGCATTGTCCTGGGCGTGTAAGCCAGGGGTCAGACGGGAGGAGGCAGCCATACACGAGAAGGGAACGCCCAGAGCATCAGCAAAGCCACGACAGATCAGACAGCGGCAGCGTGTGTGTGACAGCTGCTCAGACATCCTGCCCTAGCCGAGGTGCCGGCACAGGACACCAGGCCGGCAGGGTGAACAGCCGTTCCCTGTGGCAGCAGCTCAGAGCAGTCAAGAAAAGATGAGTTCTTGGGGGGGGGAGTCCCAGAGCCTGTGGAACTGCATCAGAAAACTTAGAAGAAAAAAAAGGTTTAAGTTTTGTTGAAAATCATAAAGATGGGTTTTGAATACTGTTAACTATAGCAGCCATCAGATACATTTTAGACTAAAGATCCAGATGTACAAACCAAAGCATACAAGGGGTGGAAGACGGATGGAACCCCACCATATCCTTGGGGTGGAGAGGCTCCTGTACCCCAGGAAGTAAAAGTCAGATACCACTAAATGCTGACTGGCTTTCACTGCATAACACATGTGGCAATAAAAACCCCTCCATGACCAAAAGATGACCTTGAGAAGACTGCAACCCTTGGGAACAGAAGGAAGTTCATAGACGAAATGTAAATACCTGAACAAAATGGTCATCCTGTTCAGGATGAGGCGGTGGACAAATGCCCACACCTGTGGCAGTGGACTGGCAAGGGCATTTGTAATGCCCGTCATGACGTAACTGTTCAGCTCGGACTCAGAACTCCAGGCTGTGTCCAGAGTGGCCCAAGTCTGGAAGCACCGGATGTCATCAAGGAACTAGCTGGATTAAATCACAAAATATGCTTTCTGTAACCCCCGAGGGTTGGCAGCATGCTTCCCGGGAGAACGGGCAGATGCTGCTGCACAGCAGGGCTGCAGGTGGACCGCACGTGACCTTGGCTTAGATCTCAAGTCATGCTCCTGTGAGTGGGCCTTTTCGACCGGCTTTAAAACCGTCTAACTGGAACAGTGAAGCCCTAAAATTTGCAAACAAGCCTAAGTATTGTTCCAGCCCATTATGATAATTAAAAGTGAAAATCTTTGGGTAATCTGGAAATAGTAGGTTTATTTCTCCTGATTCTGGGGCTGGAGATCCCAGGTTTCAGCCAGCAGAGCTGGTGCCCGGAAAGGGGGCTCGCAGTGTCCTCGGCTTGGGGGCAAGGCCACAGGCAGGAATTCCTCCCTTTCCCTGGGGCTGCCTGGTGTCCTCCACAACCCAGCCCTTCCACACCGCGCTGGTAGGGGCCGACTTTGGGGGTACATCAGACTACAGCATGCATAGCAAGGCTGCGGTATAAACCAGCTCCCCGCAGGGAACTTGAGGACACTTACCACTGCCGGCCATTAGTGAGATCCTGCGGTCACCTCTGAAATGCCTGACAACGGTCAGGCTGGGCCAGCGGGGAGCTAGGACCTAGAGTTCCAGCAGGCTCGCCCATGTTGGTGACAAGGACCAAGTGATGAAGCCGACAGCTGCTGTTTCCCAGGCTGTGCAACAGGAAGCTGGGGCCCAGATCCGCAGCATAGTGGGTTAAGCCACTGCGTATGGCTCCAGCATAACACGTGGGCACCAGTTAACGCAGCCATTTGGGGCCTGAACCAGCAGACGGAAGACTCCACCACTCTCATTCTTACAGTCCAAAACCAACCAAGCAAGCAGGAAGCTGGACGGGAAGTAGAGCAGCTGGGCCTTAAACCCGGCACTGGCACCTAAGTGTGTTCCACACACGGACTTCATCTGCACCTGCGATGCTCGTACCTGTGTATTCTTCGGTAACAACTGGGTCCGTTTATTTAATACAGAACATTAAAGTAATCCCTGTTAATCTTTTTAAAATCACATTTCCAGCGGGCCAGCACTGTGGCGCAGTGGAGTACGCCGCCATCGGTGACGCCAGCACCTAGCAGCGTGGGCTCCGACAGCTCTGCTTCCGGCCCTGGCAAGGCGGCAGAGGACGGCCCAGGCCTGGGGCGTGACGGCAGGAGGACTCTCCCTCTCCCTCCATCACTGGGCCTTGCAAATAAACAAACCCCACGTCCTGGCAAAGCGGTGACAGTCGGGTAGCATTGAGCACTAGCAGACCTCCGCACAGAGCCGAAGGGCAAGGCGGCCGACGGAATCGGGTCTCGGAGACTTTGTCATAAAGCAAGGAACTATTCCACCACCCAGGAGCCATTTTAAGGGAAAGAACAAGTGGATAGAGAAGTATATGTAAATCTATAAATTCATAATCGTCAAAACACATCAACTATTAAGATCTCATTTTTTTGTTGCCTAGAGCGGCAGCTTAATTCTGCAAATCACCAGCTGGGGGCGCCGTGCTGCGTGGCCGACTGTGCAGCCCCGGCAGCAGGTGCGCCACCTTGTGGCTGCGCCTGGGAAAGCAGGGCAGGTGGGCCCAGTGCATGGTTTTTCATAAAGAAATGGATGATACTCTGCTGGCTCTGTCTTCAGACCAGAGAGGGTATACCTAAGAAGCCGTTGAACTTGACTGGACAATAAGATGCTGGACTCTATGTTTGGTATACGCTTGCCATGGGGGAATCTCAACTGAACTTGAGCTGTGGTTATGCAACAAGGTGGAGGAATCCACCATGGTGGGAGGGTTTGGGGAGGGGTGGGAGAACCCAAGTATCTATGTAACTGTGTCACATAATACAATGTAATCAATGAAGTTAAATAATAAATAATTAAAAAAAATAATAATAAAATTTTCGTTAAAAAAAAAAAAGAAATGCATTTCAAGCTAATTGTTGGTAACGGAAAATTACTAAAGAAAATTCACTAAGAATATGGAATTAGAAAATTATTATCGAAATCTTTGTGAAACAACGGGGTGACAACAAAGAAATATTGGAAACAATGAGGGAAGAGGATACTAATGAGTGAACCTGAACCGCAGGGATCAAGCTGAAATCAACTCATCAATCCACAGAGTCCACAGCCAGACGTGCAACTTGCAACGTGACAGGACACAATCAAAACCAGACATGCACCCTCCGACGTGACGTCACACAGTCCATAGCCAGACATGCACCTTCCAATGTGACGTGACATACTCCACAGCCAGACATGCACCTTCTGACGTGACTTCAGTTCCCAGTCAGACATGCACCCTCTGACGTGACATCAGTCACAAGCAAACATGCAACTTCCGACGTGACATGACAGTCAACAGTCATGCACCTTCTGATGTGACGTCACACAGTCCACAGACATGCACCTTCCGACGTGACATGACAGTAAACAAACATGCACCTTCCGACGTGACGTGACAAAGTTCACAGCCAGACATGCACCTTCCGACGTGACGTCACACAGTCCACATCCAGACGTGCACCTTCCAATGTGACATGACATCACAGTCCCCAGTCAGACATGAACCTTACGACATGACGGGACATCACAGTCCACAGGCAAACGTGTACCTTCCAACGTGAAATGACAAGATCCACAGCTAGACGTGCACCTTCCAATACGACGTGACAAGGTCCACAGCCAGACGTGCAGCTTGACATGACGTGACACAACCATACCAGACATGAACCTTCCGACGCAATGTACAAGGTCCACAGCCAGACATGCATCTTCCGATGTGACGTCACACAGTCCACAGAAATGCACCTTCCAATGTGACGTGACATACTCCACAGCCAGACATGAACCTTCAGACGTCATGTCACACAGTCCACAACCAAACCTGAGCCTTCCGACGTGATGTGACAATACAGTATCCAGACCACAGACATGCACCCTCTGACGTGACGTGACAAGGTCCACAGCCACACATGCACCTTCCGACGTGACGTGACATCACAGTCCTCAGTCAGACGCGCACCTTCCGACGAGGGGTCAGACAGTCCACAGACATGCACCTTCCAACATGACATGACACAATCAAAACCAGACATGCACCTTCTGACGTGACGTCACACAGTCCACAGCCAGACATGCACCCTCCAGTGTGACGTAACATACTCCACAGCCAGACATGAACCTTCCGACGTCATGTCACACAGTCCACAACCAAACCTGAGCCTTGCGACGTGACGTGACACAGTCCACAGCCAGACATGCACCTTCTGACATGACTTCACAGACCCCAGCAGACATGCACCTTCTGACGTGATGACATCACAGTCACAGCCAAACATGCACCTTCCGACGTGACGTGACAAGGTCCACAGCCAGACATGCACCTTCTGACGTGACGTCACACATTTCAGACATGCACCTTCCGACGTGATGTCACAGTCCACAGCCAGACATCACTTGCCAATGTGATGTCACACAGCCCCCAGAAATGCAACTTCCGATGTGACGTGTCACAACCAAAACCAGACATGCACCTTCCGACGTGACGTCACACAGTCCACAGCCACACATGCACCTTCCGACGTGACGTTACACAGTCCCCAGGCAAACCTGCACCCTCCGACATGACGTCCCAGTCCACAGCCAGACGTGCACCTTCCGACGTGACATGACATCACAGTCCACAGCCAGGCATGAACCTTCCGATGTGATGTCCCAGTCCACAGCCAAACATGCAGCTTCTCACGTGTCGTCACAGTCGACAGTCAGACATGCACCCTCTGACATGACCACAGTCACAAGCCAAACATGCATCTTCCGACGTGACATGACAGTCAACAGACATGCACCTTCCGACGTGACGTCACACATTCCACAGCCAGACGTCACCATCCGACGTGACATGACAACACAGTACCCAGACATGCACCTTCTGACGTGACGTCACACAGTCCAGACATGCACCTTCCACGTGACATGACATCACAGTCCCCAGTCATGCACCTTCCGACATGACGTCACAGTCCCCAGCCAAACCTGCAGCCTCCGACGTGACGTCACAGTCCACAGCTAGACGTGCACCTTCTGACGTGAAGTCACACAGTCCACAGCCAAACCTGCAGCCTCCGACGTGACGTCACAGTCCACAGCTAGACGTGCACCTTCTGACGTGAAGTCACACAGTCCACAGCTAGACATGCACCCTCCGACGTGACGTCAGTCCACAGCCAAACCTGCACCCTCCGATGTGACGTCACAGTCCACAGCTAGACGTGCACCTTCTGACGTGAAGTCACACAGTCCACAGCCAGACATGCACCCTCCGACGTGATGTCACAGTCCACAGACAGACACTTTCTCATGTAATGTGACACAACCAGACAGCACTGTGATGAAATTTCATCTTTTAAATTCAGCCAGAGGGCCCAATGTGGTGGCCTAGTGCCCTTGAACTCACCTGGATCCCATACTGGTGCTGGTTCTATTCCCGGCAGCTCCACTTCCCATCCAGCTCCCTGCCTGTGGCCTCTGAAAGCAGTCCATGACGGCCCAGGGCCTTGGGACCCTGCACTCGCATGGGAGACCTGGAGGACTCTCCTGGCTTCAGATTGGCTCAGCCTCGGCCACCGTGGTCACTTCGGGAGTGAATCATTGCACGGAAGACCTTCCTCTCTGTCTCTCCTCCTCGGTATATCTGACTTTCCAATAAAAATTAAAACAAACAAAAAAACACAACCAGAATTTAGTCCAGCCTCCAGATGTAGCTTTGTTTTCAAAACCGTTGTACGAGACACTTTAAGAGTCAAACAGCCCAATACTGGACATCCTACAAGACAAATGGTCTGTTGTCTCCCACAAATCACATTACAAAGAGAGGAGTTTTTGAATCAGAGGCTTACGAAAGGAGATTGAGACACACATCCAAGTGACATATATTCATTACGTCTGGTCTCATTTCAAATAGCCCAAAGGTGGGATGTTCGTTAGCAATGGATGTCAGGAATCAACAAAGGACTGCTGTAGATACAATTGTATCTGTTAGCTTGAGCTGCTCCTGGGACGTAAGTTTTCCCATGACTTCACTTTCCCCTCCAAGTGCACTCTCGACTCCTCGAGTGGATGCTGTGTCCGACTGCACGTCCGACAGTGCATGCTGCTCTGCAGCCCGCTCCTTCCCCTCACGCGTCCCCCACATCCATCCTCTGGCCAGCCAGAGGCAGATCGCACATCTTCAGATAGGATCACTCATCTTGCTCAGTTCCCCCAAACACTCAATGTTTACCCTCTCATCTCTTCTCCTTTGGTAATACACTGCCCTGGCTTAGTTCCCCACCGTCCTGAACAGAGCGTCTTGAAGGTCTGTCTTGGCCACGGACGCAACTTCTCATGACTGTCCCCACACAACTGTCAGTCACCAAAAGCAGGTGGTGATGTCAGCCCTTGGCTTAAAACACTCCGATTTCAGGCCCAGCGCGGTGGCCTAGCGGCTGGAGTCCTCGCCTTGCACGCACCGGGATCCCATATGGGCTCTCATTCTAATCCTAGCAGCTCCACTTCCCATCCAGCTCCCTGCTGGTGGCTGGGAGAGCAGCTGAGGACGGCCCAAAGCCTTGGGACGCTGCACCCACGTGGGAGACCTGGAAGAAGCTCCTGGCTTCAGACCGGTTCAGCTCCAGGCGTGGAGGCCACCTGGGGAGTGAACCAGCAGACAGAAGATCTTCCTCTCTGTCCTCCTCCTCCGACTTTCCCATAAAAATAAATTTAAATGACAAAAAAAACCACTCCAATTCCCAGTGCTCCATTTCAGTCCTAGCTTCCATGAGACGCCCTGATGCGCGTGTGTAACGGTCAGTGTTCCTGATACATCGAAGTGGCTGCAGATCAACGGTGGGATGCATCCTGTGGGCCTAGCTTGCCTGCTTCCACTCTCCTGCCGCCTGAGCTAAGTACGCCATCTAGTGTCACCCACAAAGATGGCCCTGATGTCAAGGAGGCATTTCCATACTACCATGTATAGTATCTCCAAAATTTATGGAAGTAGAAATAAAATATTATGCTAATTTTGGTGCAGATAGTAAAATCCATGCATGTGTAGGTTATGGAAATGTCATGAAAATGTGTATTAGAAAAACCTCTGTACAAACTCTGAAATTCTTACAATATTTTTATTTATTAATTCCCTTTTCCATGAACTTCCTGTAGTACTTTTTCTTAAGATTTATCTATTTTTATTGCAAAGTCAGAGTTACAGAGACAGAGGTGGAGAGAAAGATCTTCTGTCCTTTGGTTTACCTCCCCCCAGTGCCATAACGGCTGGGTCTAAACCAATCCGAGGATCCCGGAGCTTCCTCCGGGTCTCCCACACAGGTGCAGGGTTCCAAGGCTTTGGGCCGGCCTCGACTGCTTTCCCAGGGCACCAGCAGGGAGCTGGATGGGGAGTGGAGTAGCCAGGACAGGAACCGGCGCCCATATGGGATCCCGGGGCGTTCAAGGCGAGGATTAAGCCACCAGGCTATCATGCAGTACTAATATGGACGTCCATTCCTGAGCTGAGCACACTGGAGTCACTGCGTCAAAGAACTTTGCTATCCTTAGACCCATGTCTATAACAGATAAACCAACATCAACACCCACGAAATACATTCCAACAAAACGTTTTCTCTTTGGATAGGTTTTCAAGGACACAAAGAGGCATATTTAATTGTAAAGATCCTTAAAAACGGAACAGAAAAACTCCGATTCTTTTACCCGTTGGATAGTCCAACACCAGCCTGACATCCCAACGCACTGTTACTGTCTAACAACAAGCCAGGAGTGAGGCGAGCTGGGCGGTCAGAGAAGCCAGCCCTGCATGAGCGCACAGGTCGGTCAGCTAGACTGCCCGCAGCACTGCGTGACGAGCGAGCCTGCTGACGCGGACGGCCCTAACGGGTGCGGGAGTCTGAAGGAGAGGATACAGGCACTTTGTCACAGGAAGTATTTATTAGTCCACGCAGTACCAAGGCATGGAGCAGTATGTTCAACCTATTAACTCGACTGATACAACCTCCACCTCTTTTACCACTTCCAAGGAATTCACAGACAGCATGAACACGAACAGTAGACCCAGCACCACCGCGCTCGGCCAAGGCCACGCTGGAGCAGCAGGACAGTCTTTGGGCGAGAGCTGGCTCCCCGTCACCACAGCAGCTTCAGGAGCGGGGTTACCAGATGGCGCGCTGCACCCCAGAAAGCTGGCCGTGGTCAGCTAAGTGGCGGAAGACGATGCGACTGAGCCTCCAGCGCCGCTTCACGCCACGTGGCCGGGACGTCATGACGCAGCGGTTTCTGATCCTCACAGGACAGCTGTCCCGCGGAAGAGCAGCAATTTCTTCATCAGCCACTTCCTAAGGCAATCAGAGCATTACTGCACAGCTCCCACATCTCCTCCAGCTTCGGGTGCAAGCCAGACTAACAGAGCCAGCGTTGAGCCAAAGAACTTCGACATGGTAGCAAAGCTGAGTAGAAACAGACTAGAGGGCTGGCAGAAATGCTTTCAAATCCTCTCAATGCCAGTTTCTCAAATTTACACTGAGCCTGGAGTCACAGAATCTGCAAAGTGGAGCTCCACAAAGCTTCCCCAGGTGCACACGTGCCTAGCCAAGCCCCTGTGACAGGACACAGTACTGACGCTCTTCACAGCTAACAAACCACCACAGGCGTGGCTTTCCTGGCGTGGCTGATCTACAGCAACAACCAGAGCGTAGAGGCTGTTCTGTCCTGCTTGGCTTTCACTCAACAACACGCCACGAGCCTCACCCATGTTGCTGCAAGAGGCAGAGCAAATCAAGCCACGCGTCTGACCCTGGGCTTTGGGATGGGGAGCACTGCCCCCACAGCACTTTTTTTTTAAAATAAATTTTATTTTTGATGATGTTTACATAGTTCATCAAGGAAGGAAGGGTTGAAGATTAGGAGAATGTGGGCGAGACCACTGCTTCCAAACTTCCTTTTTCTTCTTCTGTGTCTGAGGGAACAGAAGGGAAGGGGAGGGGGAGGGGGTAAGGGCACCCCAGGACCCCACCGCCTCTGCCCAGGGATGGGGGACGGCCGCCCGATGCCACCCCAGGTCCCCGATGTGGAGGACCTCCGAGGGTTCTGCTCAAAGGATGGGGGACGGTCACCTGATGTCTCCCCAGGTCCCCGATGTGGAGGACCTCCGAGGGTTCTCGAAGGATGGGGGACGGCCGCCCGATGTCACCCCAGGTCCCTGATGTGGAGGACCTCCGAGGGTTCTGCTCGAAGGATGGGGGACGGCCGCCAGATGTCTCCCCAGGTCCCCGATGTGGAGGACCTCCGAGGGTTCTGCTCAGTGGTTTAGAGAATTCTGAAATGCTGCCCATCTTGCTGATTTAAGCATGAGGAAATCCTCCCAGGGTTCACTGGCTGACAGAGTCCGTCTCAGAGTCTCCACTCACCCGGATGTTTGCTGTCAACACTTGGCTGGGGTAGCTGTCCAATTTGTTCTGCCCTCCTTCCTCTTCACTGGTACCAGATGTCCTGTGCAGGCCCCATGGACTGCCATATCCTCCCTGTGCACCCGGGCCTGCTGTCCACTGCTCCATCTGAGCCACTGAGGAGGCCCAGCTCTGACACATGTATTCCATCCATGGTCAAAAAACAGACCCTGAGTTCAGAATCCAGTGGTTCAGTTGGGGTGATTCCCAAAGAAATGTCATCTGCTGTGATCCTAGACCCGACAATTGCGTGTGCTGGCCAG
Source organism: Ochotona princeps (assembly GCF_030435755.1). Taxonomy (NCBI): domain Eukaryota; kingdom Metazoa; phylum Chordata; class Mammalia; order Lagomorpha; family Ochotonidae; genus Ochotona; species Ochotona princeps. Next base: position 161,209,159 of record NC_080833.1, read on the forward strand.
TATGGAGTCCAGTTCTGGCCATCTCCCACACCAGCCTGCACACACACGGGCAGCTGCAACTGCTGGGTCAGCCTGCCTCCAGCCTTGTCTCTCACATAATCCAACGGGTACTGCAGCTCAGTCTGACCCTGCCAACCACACACTCGGCCCTCATGTACACCAGTACGAATTGCAGGCTAGTTGGAGCAACTCCCAACAATCCACACCAGGCCCACCCTCAACCCACACACTTGCTGGTAGGTGCAGCCACTTTGCCCCGCCTGACCAACATCCAGACCGCAATCACATGCATCCCCCCTGGAGCTCCAGCCCACTGGGGGAGTCTCCCCAAGTTCTCCCACCAGGCCCACCCCAGGACTCAGATCTCAGCTAGCAGGTGGTAGGCCCCCATCCAAGGTAGCCTGCCCCATCTGTCCCGGCCTTCGTATGAGCTGGTGGATGTTGCAGTCCAGCCGGCCCTACACTCTATTCTTGGGTGTGCCTGTGGGTGCTACAGCCTGGACCAGCCCGGCCTATTCCCAACCTCAGTACCGATGAGTGTTGGAGGGTTCCATGGTCATGCCTAGCTCAGCTTATCACCACCCCAACTTTTAAGCAAACCAGAGAAAGCTGCAGTTCCACAGGGGTGCGCCCACATATCCCCCAAGGATCTGGGCCAGACCTGGTTCTCTCGTGTGGTTAGTGTCATGGCCCAGGCTAACATTACTCATGCCCTGTTCCGACTCTCACTGGCAGGCACGGTGAGCTAGGCCTGCCAGGTAGGCCCCCAGCCCTAGCTTTAGTGTTGTCTGATGAATGATGGTCAGTGGCAATCCATGCTAGCTGGCCCAGCTCAGGTTTCCCGTGTGAGATACGGCACTGATCTGACCCATAAAGGTCCTCTAGCTTCCCCCCTCCAAAACTGCTTGGTCTCAGCCCCCTTGCCCACCTGCAAGTACAGTGGCCTTGTCGATGGAGGTCCCTCAGCAGCCACTCCTCAGTGTCCTCCCTCGCACACAGCCCCTTGCTCCCGTTTCCAGGAGTGCTTGTGTTCCCCAGCCCTGCCTTCTGAAGCCCAATCTTCCGGTGGGGTGGCTCGATGGCCGAGAGCTCGGCCCAACCACCAGGGTCCCAAGTTCCTGGCTCATGTGCTGGTCTGGGACCTGGCCCCTCCACCCACCGAAGACCCAGGCCTGATCAAAGTCCCCCAAGTCCGGTCCCTCAGCACACAAGGCCACTCCCCACAACCCGCAAGCCCCTTCTCCACTTGGGACCAAAGACGTGGGGAAAGTCCCAGGCTAGCTCAGCCCACTCGGGCACAAGCCCACAGGCCCACGTGTCCCCACCTGCTCCCTCCTCCAGCAAACCCACAAGGCCACACCTCCAGGCCCTTACAGTCCTGCTGCCCTCTACACAGGCACAGAAGGCAGCGGGCCAGCAACATGGCACCCTTCAACACGGAAGTTCAAAACCTTGGCAAATGACCAAGAACAAGGCAATGAGACTTGAGAAAAAACTGGAAGGAGGAAGGATACAATCATACATAGCCTTGAAGTCCATGGCGAAGATTTTGACTGCTGGAGAAGGGGAAATTGATTAGATGAGATTCACATTAAGAAATTATTAGTGGGATACTCAAGGAAGTTCCTATGAAAGAAAAAAGAAATAGTAACCATCAGAAACAAAGGCAAATGTGGAGAACATCCAACTAAAACGCTAACACAAGACCTAATTTAGAACAACACATCGCCAAAATAACAGGACCAAACTGTCCCTTATCTATAATAACGCTGAATGTAAATGGCTTAAACTCATCAATTAAACGCCATAAATTGGAGGATTGGATCAAAAAACAAAATCCATCTATCTGCTGCTTACAGGAGACGCATCTCACCAATAAAGATCAGAAAAAATTGAAAGTAAAAGGATGGAAAAAGATATTTCAAGCAAATGGTAAGGTAAGACAAGCAGGAGTAGCCATTCTTATATCAGATGACATAGACTTTGATGTGAAAAGCATCAAAAGAGATAAAGAAGGATACCATATAATGATCAAAGGATGCATCCAGCAAGAAGAGATCAGCATAATAAATGTTTATGCTCCAAATGCCAAAGCATCTAGTTACGTGAAACAAACATTAATGGGATTAAAGGGAGAAATAGACTCCAATACGATCATAGTGGGGGACCTTAATACCCCATTAACACAAATGGACAGATCAAAAAACCAGAAACTCAGCAAAGAAACAATAGAACTCATTCAAACTCTAGAGCAAATGGACTTAGTTGACATCTATCGAACCTTTCATCCTACTGACAGAATACATGTTTTTTTCATCAGCACATGGAACTTTCTCCAGAATTGATCATATCATAGGCCATAAATCAAGCCTTAGCAAATTTAAAAAAGTGGAAATCATATCATGCACGTTCTCAGACCACCAAGCAGTGAAGCTTGAGACCAAGAATTCGAAACACCAAGGAAGACCTACAAACATATGGAGGCTGAACAATATATTACTTAATGAGCAATGGGTTAGAGAGGAAATCAAAGGGGAAATTAAAAAATTGCTTGAAACAAATGAAGGCATAGGCACAACTTATCAGAACTTACGGGATACAATCAAGGCGGTGCTGAGAGGAAAGTTCATTTCAATTAATGCTTATCTCAAGAAACAAGAAAAGCACCAAGTAAATCAGCTAATCTTACAGTTGAAGGAACTTGAAAAACAACAACAAAGCAACCCTAAGACTAGTAGGAAAAAAGAAATCATCAAAATAAGGGAGGAAATAAACCAAATAGAGACCAAGAGGACTATACACAAGATTAATCAATCAAAGAGTTGGTTCTTTGAGAAAATCAACAAAATAGACTCCCCATTAGCTCGACTAATTAAAAAAAGGAGAGAGAAAATACACTTTAATAGTATCAGAAATGAGAATGGAGATGTAACAACAGATACCTCAGAAATACAAAGAATCATCAGGAACTACTATAAGCAACTATATGCGAACAAATTAGAAAACCTAGAGGAAATGGACAGATTTTTGAATTTATACAATCCACCAAAATTGAATCAAGAAGCAATTAACAATCTAAATAGCCCAATAACATGCACTGAGATTGAATCAACAATTAAAGCCCTCCCAACCAAGAAAAGCCCGGGACCAGATGGCTTCACTGCTGAATTCTACCAAACGTTTAAGGAAGAACTAACCCCAATCTTACACAAGCTTTTTCAAACAATAGAAAAAGAGGCAATTCTTCCAAACTCGTTCTATGAAGCTAATATCACTTTAATACCAAAGCCAGAGAGAGAAATAACAGAAAAAGAGAACTACAGACCGATATCCTTGATGAACACAGATGCAAAGATCTTCAATAAAATATTAGCCAACAGGATCCAACAACACATTAGGCAGATTATTCACCCGGACCAGGTGGGATTCATCCCAGGTATACAAGGATGGTTCAACATTCGCAAAACAATAAATGTGATACATCACATCAACAAGTTGACTCATAAAAACCATATGATCCTCTCAATAGATGCAGAGAAGGCATTTGATAAAATCCAACACCACTTCATGTTAAAAACCCTAAATAAGATAGGCATAGAAGGAACATTCTACAACATAATCAAAGCAATTTATGATAAACCCAATGCCAATATCATACTAAATGGGGAAAGACTAGAAGCCTTCCCGTTAAAATCTGGAACTAGACAGGGATGTCCACTCTCACCGCTACTCTTCAATATAGTTTTGGAAGTTCTTGCCAGAGCTATTAGACAAGAAAAAGCAATTAAAGGAATACAAATTGGAAATGAGGAATTAAAATTATCGCTATTCGCAGATGACATGATTCTCTATATAGGAGAACCAAAAGACTCAGTCAAAAGACTATTGGAACTCATAAGAGACTTTGGCAAAGTAGCAGGATACAAAATTAATGAACACAAATCAATGGCATTCGTGTATACAAATAATTCCACCACTGAGGAAGAAATTGTAAGTATAGTTCCCTTTAAAATAGAGGAAAAGAATCTCAAATACCTAGGAATTAAGTTAACTAAAGATGTGAAAGACCTCTACGATGAAAACTATAAATCATTTAAAAAAGAAATAGAAGATGATCTTGAAAAATGGAGAACCTTACCATGTTCTTGGATTGGCAGGACCAACATCATCAAAATGGCCATATTACCGAAAGCAATATATAGATTCAACGCAATCCCAATCAAAATCCCAGCAATATTCTTCTCAGAAATAGAAAAGATGATACAGAAGTTCATCTGGAACCACAAAAGACCACGAATAGCTAAAGCTGTCTTGAAAAATAGAAATCAAACCAGAGGAATCACAATTCCAGACCTCAAGACATTCTATAGAGCAGTGGTTATCAAAACAGTCTGGTACTGGTACAGAAACAGAGAAGATCAGTGGAACAGAATGGAAACACCAGAAGGGAGCCCACACATGTATAGTCAACTAATCTTTGACAAGAAAACAGAAAACAATCCAGGTAAAAAACCTGGTCTATTCAATAAAAACTGTTGGGACAACTGGATAGCAGCTTGCAGAATAAAGAAGCAGGACCCGTACCTGTCGCACTATACAAAAATCAGCTCTAATTGGCTCAAGGACTTAAATTTACACCCAGAAACTATTAAACTACTAAAGGAAAACATAGGAAGCACACTCCAAGATAAAGGAACAGGGAAAGACTTTTTAGAAAAGACGCCTAAAGCAACGGCGATCAAATCCAAAATGAACAAATGGGACTATATCAAACTAAAAAGTTTCTGTACAGCAAAAGAAACAATTAAAAAAGTGAAGAAACAACCTCAGAATGGGAAAAAATGTTTGCATTCTACACAAGTGACAGGGGACTAATATCTAGGATCTACAAAGAGCTTCAGAAACCCAAGGATAGTGAAAAAATAAACCCTGTAGCAAAATGGGCAAAGGAAATGAACAGACGTTTCTCAAAAAAACAGATACAAATAGCTAATAAATATATAAAAAGATGCTCAGGCTCTCTAGCCATCAGAGAGATACAAATGAAACCCACCTTGAGGTACCACCTAACTCCTGTGAGACTGGCCTACATTCAGAATTCGAAAAACAACACATGCTGGCGTGGCTGTGGGGAAAAAGGTACCCTCCTTCACTGCTGGTGGGAGTGTAGGCTAGTACAATCATTGTGGAAATCCATATGGAGAGTGCTTGGAAAATTGCAAATAAACCTGCCATATGATCCAGCAATCCCGCTCTTAGGAATATACCCAACAGAAGTGAAATCTGCATACGAGAAGGGGATCTGTAATCCTATATTCACAGCAGCACAATCCACAATAGCAATGTCATGGAAACAAACCAGATGTGCGTCTAAGGAAGAATGGTTAAAAAAAACTGTGGTAGATCTATTCAATGGAATATTATTCAGCTGTCAAGAAGAACGATATTATTCTATTCAAAACCAGGTGGTCCCAACTAGAAACTATTATGCTCAGCGAAATGAGTCAATCACAAAAGAATAAATACCATATATTCTCTCTCATATAAGAAAGCCAACATAGAAAGGTAGAGTTCATCAAGTGCCCATGGAGTTCTGATCTAAATATAGATTGCTGCAAGTCAGGTCCCACGGCAAGAGATGGTGAAAATTCTCTGTTCTAGGCATGTTGGCATTTCATGGATGAAGTAACAGCAGAGTATATTTAGCATGTTGTGAACATGAATATGGCAAATTGGCAGTTTGTCAGTTGCTGGCAATAGTTTAGAGTGATGACAAATATTAATTTGATTTTTTTGTGTGTTATTTGGTTATGAGGAAAGTGTATGGTAAGCAGTCCATTTGATGGTTTACTAATTTCCTTGTTGTTGAGAAGTCCGAGTTGATTATGTATTTAATTTGATAACAATTTGTGTGCTGTGAATTGCATTAAGAGTTATGTAGGGCAGAGATGATGCTTACTAAATGTACAAAATGGATTGATGAGATTAGCCAGTTAAATCTTTTCACCAGTAAGGCACTCAACAGCCCATGAGATATTTATTAAAAATGTCAAGTAAATCCTCTTATTTTTGTATCATAGTGTCAAATAGCAGTAAAATAAACATGTTAAGATCCTTAATCTACTGCTATGTTTCACTGTAAAATTTACCTTTGTTAAAATTTGCTTCTGTTCAAATTTGTTGAGATCGCACGTAAAAGTATCCTAATATTACTTTGGCTGGTATTTTCTAACTACTATATAATATTTTGGGAATGTAAATTTTATTTGAATGTCAACTACAGTTAAGCATATGCCGTTTGTTTTTCTTGCTCAGGTTTTGTAATTTGATCGAATGTTTTTATTATAGTTTAATAAATGTTTGCTTTATTAAAAAAAAATTATTAGTGTGCCCGATGCAGTAGCCTAGCAGCTAAAGTATTCATCTTGCATGCACCCGGAATCCCATATGGGTGCAGCAGCTGACACCTGGCAGGCCAACACCCTACGTGGGCATCAGTTCATGTCCCTGCTGTACCACTGCTGATCCGGCACCCTGATAACGGCCAAAGAAAAGCAGTGTGAAACATTGGCTCCATGCTTGCCCACCACTGATGTGGGAGACCAAGAAGAGGCTCCCAGCTCCCGGCTCCGGCCTGCCCCAGAGCTGGCAACGGGGACCATCCAGATAAGGAACCAGCAGACGAACCAACTCTGAAAATACTCCTCAGTGGAACTCATCCGAAAATTTTTTCAAAATCAACAAATTACAGAATGAATATGGGAAGGACAAAGTGACTGAGGAACGCAGGAATCGCAGCAGAACGTCAGTGCAGCCTCTAGTTCAGCAACAGTGCAGCCTCTAGTTCAACAACAGTACAGTCTGTAGTTCAACAGTACAGCCTCTAGTTCAGCAACAGTACAGCTTCTAGTTCGGCAACAGTACAGCCTCTAGTTCAGCAACAGTACAGCCTCTAGTTCAGCAACAGTACAGCCTCTAGTTCAACAGTACAGCCTCTAGCTCAGCAACAGTACAGCCTCTAGTTCAGCAACAGTACAGCCTCTAGCTCAGCAACAGTACAGCCTCTAGTTCAACAGTACAGCCTCTAGTTTGGCAACAGTACAGCCTCTAGTTCAACAGTACAGCCTCTAGTTCAGCAACAGTACAGCCTCCAGCTCAGCCACAGTACAGTCTGTAGTTCAACAGTACAGCCTCTAGTTCAGCAACAGTACAGCTTCTAGTTCGGCAACAGTACAGCCTCTAGTTCAGCAACAGTACAGCCTCTAGTTCAGCAACAGTACAGCCTCTAGTTCAACAGTACAGCCTCTAGCTCAGCAACAGTACAGCCTCTAGTTCAGCAACAGTACAGCCTCTAGTTCAGCAACAGTACAGCCTCTAGCTCAGCAACAGTACAGCCTCTAGTTCAACAGTACAGCCTCTAGTTCAGCAACAGTACAGCCTCTAGTTCAACAGTACAGCCTCTAGCTCAGCAACAGTACAGCCTCTAGTTCAACAACAGTACAGCCTCTAGCTCAGCAACAGTACAGCCTCTAGTTCAACAACAGTACATTCTGTAGTTCAACAGTACAGCCTCTAGTTCAGCAACAGTACAGCCTCTAGTTCAACAGTACAGCCTCTAGCTCAGCAACAGTACAGCCTCTAGTTCAACAACAGTACAGCCTCTAGCTCAGCAACAGTACAGCCTCTAGTTCAACAACAGTACATTCTGTAGTTCAACAGTACAGCCTCTAGTTCAACAACAGTACATTCTGTAGTTCAACAGTACAGCCTCCAGTTCGGCAACAGTACAGCCTCTAGTTCAACAACAGTACAGCCTCTAGTTCAACAGTACAGCCTCTAGCTCAGCAACAGTACAGCCTCTGGTTCAACAGTACAGCCTCTAGTTCAACAGTACAGCCTCTAGCTCAGCAACAGTACAGCCTCTAGTTCAACAACAGTACAGCCTCTAGTTCAACAGTACAGCCTCTAGTTCAACAGTACAGCCTCTAGTTCAGCAACAGTACAGCCTCTAGTTCAGCAACAGTACAGCCTCTAGTTCAACAGTACAGCCTCTTGTTCGGCAACAGTACAGCCTCTAGTTCAACAGTACAGCCTCTAGTTCAGCCACAGTACAGCCTCTAGTTCAACAACAGTACAGTCTGTAGTTCAACAGTACAGCCTCTAGCTCAACAACAGTACAGCCTCTAGCTTGGCAACAGTACAGCCTCTAGTTCGGCAACAGTACAGCCTCTAGTTCTGCAACAGTACAGCCTCTAGTTTGGCAACAGTACAGCCTCTAGTTCAACAGTACAGCCTCTAGCTCAGCAACAGTACAGCCTCTGGTTCAACAGTACAGCCTCTAGTTCAGCAACAGTACAGCCTCTAGTTCAACAACAGTACAGCCTCTAGTTCAACAGTACAGCCTGTAGTTCAGCAACAGTACAGCCTCTAGTTCAACAGTACAGCCTCTAGTTCAACAGTACAGCCTGTAGTTCAGCAACAGTACAGCCTCTAGTTCAGCAACAGTACAGCCTCTAGTTCAGCAACAGTACAGCCTCTAGTTCAGCAACAGTACAGCCTCTAGTTCAACAGTACAGCCTCTAGTTCGGCAACAGTACAGCCTCTAGTTCAGCAACAGTACAGCTTCTAGTTCGGCAACAGTACAGCCTCTAGTTCAGCAACAGTACAGCCTCTAGTTCAGCAACAGTACAGCCTCTAGTTCAACAGTACAGCCTCTAGCTCAACAACAGTACAGCCTCTAGTTCAACAGTACAGCCTCTAGCTCAGCAACAGTACAGCCTCTAGCTCAGCAACAGTACAGCCTCTAGTTCAGCAACAGTACAGCCTCTAGCTCAGCCACAGTACAGCCTCTAGTTCAACAGTACAGCCTCTAGTTCAGCAACAGTACAGCCTCTAGTTCAGCAACAGTACAGCCTCCAGCTCAGCCACAGTACAGCCTCTAGTTCAACAGTACAGCCTCTAGTTCAGCCACAGTACAGCCTCTAGCTCAGCAACAGTACAGCCTCTAGTTCAACAACAGTACAGCCTCTAGCTCAGCAACAGTACAGCCTCTAGTTCAACAACAGTACATTCTGTAGTTCAACAGTACAGCCTCTAGTTCAGCAACAGTACAGCCTCTAGTTCAACAGTACAGCCTCTAGCTCAGCAACAGTACAGCCTCTAGTTCAACAACAGTACAGCCTCTAGTTCAACAGTACAGCCTCTAGTTCAGCAACAGTACAGCCTCTAGTTCAACAGTACAGCCTCTAGTTCAGCCACAGTACAGCCTCTAGTTCAACAACAGTACAGCCTCTAGTTCAACAGTACAGCCTCTAGCTCAGCAACAGTACAGCCTCTAGCTCAGCAACAGTACAGCCTCTAGTTCAGCAACAGTACAGCCTCTAGTTCAACAGTACAGCCTCTAGCTCAGCAACAGTACAGCCTCTAGTTCGGCAACAGTTCAGCCTCTAGTTCAGCAACAGTACAGCCTCTAGCTCAGCAACAGTACAGCCTCTAGTTCGGCAACAGTACAGCCTCTAGTTCAGCAACAGTACAGCTTCTAGTTCGGCAACAGTACAGCCTCTAGTTCAACAGTACAGCCTCTAGTTCGGCAACAGTACAGCCTCTAGCTCAGCAACAGTACAGCCTCTAATTCAGCAACAGTACAGCCTGTAGTTCGGCAACAGTACAGCCTGTAGTTCGGCAACAGTACAGCCTCTAGTTCAGCAACAGTACAGCCTCTAGTTCAGCAACAGTACAGCCTCTAGTTCAACAGTACAGCCTCTAGTTCAACAACAGTACAGCCTCTAGTTCAACAGTACAGCCTCTAGTTCGGCAACAGTACAGCCTCTAGTTCGGCAACAGTACAGCCTGTAGTTCTCATCTTTATTTAACAGGCACGGAGTCCCACAGAAGAGAGAACTTTACCCGCCGGCTCACTTCCCCCAACAACAGCTGGGGTTTACCAGGCTGCTGCCAGGAGGGGGACTCAACCTAGGCCTTTCATGTGGGTGGCAAGGACCTAGAGTACTTGACCTTCACCCTGGCTCCCTGGGTGGCAGGGGCAGAGCTGTATTTGCGCCTCAACGCCCAGCCTGGAGCAGCAGGGATTCCGCGGCACCTACACCGAGCCAACCCGGGCTCCTGGCTTTAGTGTGGCCTGGCCCAGCTGCGGCAGGCGTCTGGACAGTGAAGCAATGAGGCGGAGAGCTGTCTCTCCTTCTACTTCGCAAATGGATATTTAAAAAAAGAAAATAGGGGCCCAGCACAGTAGCCTAGTGCCTAAAGTCCTCACCTTGCATGCCTGAGATCCCATGCAGGGGCTGGTTCATATCCCAGCTGCTCCACTTCCCATCCAGCTCCCTGCTTGTGGCCTGGGAAAGCAGTCGAGGATGGCCCAAGGCCTTGGGACCCTGCACCTGTGTGGGAGACCCAGAAAAAGCTTCTGGCTCCTGGCTTTGGGTTGGCTCAGCTCCGGCCACTCCGACTACTTGGGGACTGAACCAGTGAATGGAAGATCTTTCTCCTTCACTTTGTAAATCTGACTTTCCAATAAAAATAAATAAATCTTAAAAAAAAAAAAAAGAATTCCAATCTCCAAAAGAATATGCAAGTGTGGACGCTATGAAACACTTCGAGTTCAACACAGCAGAGTCAACGAGCAGACAAGTGATATGACAGGAACTTTGGAGAAGAAATGGCCAGGCTGGGAGACTGGAGGTACCGTCCACCTTGTCATCATCCACTCACCACTTACTCTGTCCTCCCCAGTGCAGTGTTCATATGTGAGATCTGGGCCGTGGACACGGAAGGCAGAACAGAGCAGGGCTTCTCGGCCCCCACGAGCACACCGTGAGTGTTCGTCCCAGGACACACTCCGTCAGCTGCTGGGCAGTCAGGAGCCAGCCCTTGAGTGACACCTGCTCCGTCACTGCTGGCCTGACACGACAGCACTTCAGAGGTCACGCGAGATGACACCGGGAACACGTCCCCCATCTTGGCCGAGACGCATAGGACAAAAAGGTGCATACTGGAATGCGCATAATGTCATGATTTGATAAAAGAACACCCTATAGGATGATTATCACAACTAAACTGCCTCGTCTCTTACAGTCACTTGAACGGTAAGGACACTTCGGGTCTGTCTTAGCAAATGGCAAGCAGACAACACAGTGTGACCGACTGTGGCTGCCACACAGCAGACACCACGAGCCGCAGGATTCCTGACCTCTGACCCTCAGAATGCATGCCTTTAACACCTTCCCATGGCCACTCGGCCCCCCCCCCCCCGCTCCCCCAGCTTCCCGGCCCCTAGAAGCAGTCATTCCTCTCTGCCTCTGTGATTGGTGGCATCCTGAGCCGAGCTTCTCAGAGGCCACGTCTGACGACTCCCCCCAAGTGAGCAGGAGGCTTGGGGGCACTGTCGTGGCAAAGGCGCAGGAGCACTGAGCCCTCAGCTCACTGGCCTCGCGCACACCCCTGCAGGGGCCACGCCCAGGCACGGGCTGCTAACTCCCACGGGCTGCTGTATTAATCTGAGCTCACTCACACTCCCCGAGAATCCCCCTGAATGTTGACATGTCACCACTTAGCAGCAAGACTCCGGCGTCAAGTGTCATGACATGAGGCGGGCCCGACATCCTCTTGTGCAACCTGAAGAACTCAACAAGAAGGAAGCCTAAATGGAAGCCTCTCCGGCACACCATGGCAGGCATGGGAACTCAGAAGACGGGCTGGGAATGTCGGGTCAGGAACAGCTTGAGCCACCTAGTAGGCAAGTGGTTCCTTGGATGAGCAATGCCCCACAGACTTTGCTAACTAGAGAGTTCAAAGACCGAGATGAAGTAAAGAAAGATCACGGAACACCCCAGCTGTGGGCAACGGCCCAGGAAGCGTTACACCGCTCAGAGAACAGCAGCTAAGAGCTGGTGGGCATCCTGGGCCTGGTGGGTGCCAAATCTGTGTTAGTAATACCAGTGTGCCAGCAGAGTCACCTAGCCTAGTTTTTTCTTTTCTACACATATGGGGAGAAGGGGTTCTGGGTCCATGAGGCCCAGGGGTGGACCTGTGGTCTGACCTCTGACTGTGGAGCGCATGTGTCAGAGCTGGGCCTCCTCAGTGGCTCAGATGGAGCAGTGGACAGCAGGCCCGGGTGCACAGGGAGGATATGGCAGTCCATGGGGCCTGCACAGGACATCTGGTACCAGTGAAGAGGAAGGAGGGCAGAACAAATTGGACAGCTACCCCAGCCAAGTGTTGACAGCAAACATCCGGGTGAGTGGAGACTGAGACGGACTCTGTCAGCCAGTGAACCCTGGGAGGATTTCCTCATGCTTAGATCAGCAAGATGGGCAGCATTTCAGAATTCTCTAAACCACTGAGCAGAACCCTCGGAGGTCCTCCACATCGGGGACCTGGGAAGACATCGGGTGACCGTCCCCCATCCTTCGAGCAGAACCCTCGGAGGTCCTCCACATCAGGGACCTGGGGTGACATCGGGCGGCCGTCCCCCATTCTTTGAGCAGAACCCTCGGAGGTCCTCCACATCGGGGACCTGGGGAGACATCAGGTGACCGTCCCCCATCCTTCGAGCAGAACCCTCGGAGGTCCTCCACATCGGGGACCTGGGAAGACATCGGGTGACCGTCCCCCATCCTTCGAGCAGAACCCTCGGAGGTCCTCCACATCGGGGACCTGGGAAGACATCGGGTGACCGTCCCCCATCCTTCGAGCAGAACCCTCGGAGGTCCTCCACATCGGGGACCTGGGGTGGCATCGGGTGGCCGTCCCCCATCCTTTGAGCAGAACCCTCGGAGGTCCTCCACATCGGGGTCCTGGGGTGACAGGCGGCCGTCCCCCATCCTTCGAGAACCCTCAGAGGTCCTCCACATCGGGGTCCTGGGGTGACAGGCAGCCACCCCCCACCCCTGGGCAGAGGCGGGTGGGGTGCTGGGGTTGGCTTCTCTTCACATCTCCCCTCTTTCCGCACACAGAAGAATGAGCAGAAAGTTTGGAAGCAGTGGTCTCACCAGCATTCCCCTAATCTTCAACCCTTCAAACCTTGATGAACTATGTAAACATTATCAAAAATAAACATTAAAAAATAAAAAGGAAGATAATGGAACCAAGTAACCGCCCAGTTCTGGCTCGGTCACTGCCAGCCAGGCCCTTCACGGGATCACACAAGCAGATGGCTGGAAGGCTTGGTCAGACTTTAAGCTGAAACCCACCAGTGTCAAGGCCGTTCTGCTGGTCAGGAGTATCTGATCAAGCTCCAGAATCATGCGAAGTCAGAGCAAACAGCCTTAATAAAGATGCCGAGTTAATGACCTTGTGGCAGAAAGGGACTCAATTAGCTGACCTGCAGAGCCTTCGGTAAAATGGTATTCTTCCGGAGCGAGTTGATGCGTAGCCTCTCGTCTGCGTACTCGTAGGCCAGTTTCCGTCTCTTCACGTCACGCAGCATTCTCCAGTCCACATAGTAACCTCGAACTTGAGGAGAAGCAGATAACGGAGACACCTAAAAGGCGAAGAGCAGGTAAGACGGGCCTGGCAGCGCTCCCAGCCCCACAAGCCGATCTGCATGACCGTGTTTAAAGGGGTCTTATGTTACCTTAGTAATTTTAAAAACACCCAATTCACACTAAATCAAGGTCATCACGTCCCCGACCTCCCACAGAAGGAAAACTGATCTCACCCACCTTTCCCTGCCACTCACCCTGTCCTAACACAGGCCTGTGACTCCCTCAACTTTGTAATGTTAATATTAAAAAAAAGAATAACGTGGTAATAAACAACATTATGCCAAAGAATGTGTTGGGAGGTGAACATTTTTCAGGTTTCATTTTGTTCAGTTTATTTGAAAGCCTGAGCAGGACAGATATCTTCCGGCCACCTGTTCACATCCCAGATGGCCCCACACCAGGGTTGGGCCAGGCCAGGCCAGGACCAGGACTTGGTCTCCCACCTGCAGGGCAGCCTGGAAGCTGCTGCCATTTCACGAAGCTTCATGCCAACCCCCGAGGTGTGTGGTGCTTGTTTTCCTGATTTTTATTTGAAATGTAGAGTTACAACATTAGGGGGGGACAGAGATCTTCCATCCACAGCTTCATTCCCCAAAGGAGGCAATGCTGTCAGAGCTGGGCCAGGCTGACACCAGGAGCTTCATTCGGGTCTCCCACAGGCAGCAGGAGCCCAAACACTTGGCCACCCTCTGCTGCTTTCCCAGGCGCCTTAGCAGGGAGTGGAAGAGGAGCCGCCAGGGCATGAAGCAGCGCCCAAATGTGACAGTGTGCCAGGTGGCAGCTTTCACCCACTAGGCCACAACACTCGTCCTGCCCGAGATTTTAACTTGATTCAGCTTGCTCTTCTACAGGTTAATAGTCACATGATTAAAAAACCAAGAAAGCATAAAAACAGTGGACAGTCTCCCTCCCATCTCCTCCCTCCGCTGCCCAGTGACCTCCAAGCACCACAGGCACCCACTCTTACTAGTTTCTCATATACTCCTGGCTCCTAACGTCAGCTGCTGCGGCCATTTGGGGAGTGAATCAGTGGATGGCACATCTAACTCTACTTTTCAAGCAAATAAATTTTAAAGCATAATTTATATATAATACATTTATATATTAAACATGTAACACATAAATACACATCATATACATATGTCTATGTGTGTCTACATACCCGGGATCTTTCTATGCCTGCATGTAAAAGATCTTCCTCATGACCCAACACTGTGGCATGGCTACCAGGTACACCAAATGGCTAACACCAGCTTGGGTGCCATGTGCTGCTCCACCTCCCTGCAGCTTCCGGCTGCATGTTCCTGGGAGGCAGCTGAGGACAGCCCAAGAGCCTGGGACCCTGCACCCATGTGGGAGAGCAGGACTCCCAGCTCCTGATTCTGCACCAGCCTGGGCTGGCCACTGCAGCCAGCTGGGGAACCAACCAACCACTCTGTGATTTTCAAATAAATGAATACTTTTTAAAAAATCCTTTTCATTTTCCTTAAATTACTAATATTATGCTGTACAGATCCATCATGAAGTATTTAATCTGACTGGACAAACTACATGAAATGTTCAAAAAGATTTATTATTTGAAAGGCAGCGCTACACAGTTTCAAATCGTCCATCCGCCCACACTGGCCAGAGCTGGGCTGCTCAGAAGCCAGGCATCTACTCTGAATCTGGCTTGGAGGTGAGGGGCCCAAGCCCTTGAGGCCGTCCTCAGCTGCTTCCCCAGGCCTGTTAGCAGGGCGCTGGACTGAAGCGCAACAGCCAGGATCCAGCGCAGGGGGCGACTGGGAGGTCACCTCCACACAGGGAGTGCGGTCCCCCACTCCACCGCAGCACTGGCCCCAGAACTTAAAGATCTCGTTAGCTTTCATAGAACTGAACAACATCTATTCTCCTAAAAGAGAAGAAATGTTCTGCATGAACAGAATCCATACAACCATTTGGCACATGAGTAAGCCTGATGAGTCAAATGAATGCCAGCCCAGCTGCGCCAGGGAGGGGCACTTACACGAGCCCTGGAGAAACAGTGAATTCCGTGACCGCTGAGGGCAAAGGGAGGCCACAGAAGGACCAGTGTGTCCAAACCAAGCACAGAAATGCGGAGAACGACAAGCAGTCACAGACCCTGGTGACACCACCCTGGCTCCAGCATGCCGTTCACGCCCCACGCGCGGGGGTCGCAGGTAAGTCGGCACTGCCCCACGCGCGGGGGTCGCAGGTAAGTCGGCACTTAGAACACAAAACTCCACATTTCTTCTCAAACGATTCCTATCTTCTCTATTGTCTACTGATTACAGAAGCAATACACCTGTACATAAGACATTCAATGGCTAGTATTTGCCGCTTCTGCGCTGTCCACTCTGCGACAGTTACTTTCCCCCTACTTTGTAACAGTATGTTACAGACTGCATTTCCTTCCTGCTGTTACATTCCGCCCAACTCTCTAGCCCTTCCCCAGTGGATCACTCACATAAACCCTGTTCCTTACCAGCTCTTCCACCGTTCCATTCCAGCTGAAACCAATCTCCTACAGCCACCCAGGGGTCTCCCTGGCGGCTCTCAGATGGCCCCCCACATTCCCCTGCCTGCCCTTGCTGCTCACTGTTCAACAATTATGGGTTCCAGCTCACAGCCACTCTGCAGCACGCTTCCCGTCTCGATTCCCAGCGATTCTGTACACACACCATACTCTGATTTTGTAGTTGGGTGAATTCCTCTCAAGGATTCCTGTTCTCTGCTCCTTTATTAACTTCCACACCTAAGTGGATCACTTCCTGTCATTTCAGTTCAGTGTCTTCTTTCTAACTCGTTTCTCCTAACTCAACAACCCTCCTGGAACTTCCAGTACCTTGGTCCTACCACACGTTCACTCTCTGATGTTGAACTTCTGATCTCCCGGTTAACCCAGCCTGAATTCCAGGATCTGTAAACACGATTACAGATCGCTCTCAAATCTTCCTGTAGCTTCCTGGCCTTTCTCTCTCATCTCCGCATTTACTCCACTTCTTAACCCTTCCTGCCCTTCCATTCCCAACGACTTCCTTAAATTCCTGACACCTGCTCCCACATCCCCACACTCAGCTGACTTCACTGGCCGCTTAATCAGAAACCTTCAGAAGCGAATTTCCAAGATCCCCACTACCACGTTCCAGTATCCGCTCCCTCTAGTCCACATCTCCTCTCCCTCCAATACAGCCTCCGTGGCTGGCAAGCACTCGGCGTGGAATGCGTGCACCCGGCAGGCAGGTAGCTTTCCTAATTACTTCAAGATTAATTCCACCTGGTTTGACTTGTACCCCTTTTCAAAAAGACGTGAAGGGCAAAGACAAACAGGCCCGGGGTCGCCCATCTGCTGGTTCGCTCCCAGATGGCCCCAGCCGCCAGGGACTGCGCTCAGACCCCAGCACCGCCCCCGCCTTCACGCCCCGGGGCGCTGATTCCAAACAGGTGGCTTAACCCCCTGCACCCTTGCCAGCCCCCTACTTTTTGCTTATAAAAAAAAAAATTCTTAATTACAATGTTGCCATTATGTTTCCATTAGCATTGCTACAGGTCAACCGTAGTCTTCCTGAGACCAAACTTGCACACACAAGACAGCGTCGCCTGTCGGCTACACAAAGGCACAGATTCTTCCCACACTCCAGCAACCTTCCTTTTAGTAAGACTGCTCTAACTCCTGACACCAAAGAAAAAAACATTTCGCTCTCAACCCTCCGTCCTCTCCGGCTACAGACCCATTTCCCCCGCTCTCAACGCCTGTGGGATCCAGGGACCCCAGCCAAGCCGCACGGAGCACGGCTGCCCGCTCCCCGCCTCGGACAGGCCGCCGTGGCCCGCTCCCACCGCCACCCTCTCCTCCCTCCGAAGTCCCCTGGACCCGGGGCCCGGCCGCCGGCCGAGGAGCCAGCGAGGAGGGCGCCTGACCTGCCGCAACGCCCGCAGCAGCGAGCCCAGCGTGGACGCCGCCATCTTGTCCGCGACCGACGCCAAACAACAGCAACTTTATCGGCACGGCCGGAAGCCGCGGGGCGGGGGGCGGGCCTTCGGCCGCAGGAGGCGGGGCTCGCGGCGGTTTGAAACTCTCGCGGGAGTTTGTGACGCTGTTGCTGAGGGCTCCGGGTCGCTCCTCGGGTTCGGTTCCCCTTCCCTCCGGAAGGGAACCACGGCTGCCGCCGCGGGCGCGCCTCCCTCTCGGCCCTCGGCGGCCCCTGTCAGAACCGCGGAGTTAGGACCCCCGCCTCCTCCGCTGGCTTGCTGCGTCTCGCGGAGGTGGTGGTGATGATGATGTGGCGGGGATAAATATGTTTGTGTTCACACATATCTAGGAAGAGGGCTTGGTCTTTTGTTGTTGCTATAGGAGACATTACCATTGAAATAAAACAGCAGGATGGAGTGCCTGGACGGCGAGCCACGCTCGGTGCTGGGGGCTTTGAGGGGTCCCGGGTGGTGCACACGCTGCAGGCTCAAAGCAGAGGTCCTCAAGTTCATTGGAGCACATCTCGTGAATCAGACAGGGTCTGCTGGCTGCTGGCAGAAGGCGGCATGAGTTCCTGTCAGGGTACAGAGTCAGGCAGCCCTCTGTCCCTGACCCAAATCCACGCAGCCGAGGGGCATCTCAGTGACTGCCTTGGGACACGGGGTGCCAGGGCATGCCCCGGCACCTGCAGCTTGCTTCCTGTGCGGTGCCACGCAGGCTGCCCCCAGTGCCCCTGGCTTCTCCACTTCCCTCCCAGCTCCCTGCTGATGCGCCTGGGAACGCCGCAGAGGAATCAGATCCTCGCACCGAGTGCCCAGCGCTGCCCACTGCTGCCATCTGGGGAATGAAAAAGTCTCTCTCTAGGGCTCTGTTTTCTCCTTTTCTGTCACTCTACTATTCAAACAGATGCAGCACGCACACACCCCTAGTTCTGAAAGCATCTTTTCTAGGAGGTTTACGTTTTGATTCTATATTAACAGCGTGACAAAGAACAAGACCAGTAATTCATCCTTAGAGTCGCACTGGCTTGGGCCAGTCTTCCTGAGGAGCCCGAGGAGCCATGGGGGGCGGGCAGAGCTGAGGGCACGTCCAGCCAAGGACGTCAAGGAGGCGGTGGTGGCCATGCGACCAGGGGCCAATGCTCCTGAGAGTGGCTGCGATGGTCAAGTCGCAGAGGTCACTGGGGTGGCTAAAAGCTGCCACCAAGGGCCAGCCAAGGAGAACACATGCCCAGGCAAGGGAGGTGGGAAGGGCGTGGCACTTCGGGGTCCTTTCTTTGTGTGCCACTCTCGGGAATCTGCTCAAGGCATCTTTCAGAAGCATTAGTAATTTGGAAAAGAAAAAATAGGATACCATGTATATAAACCAAATTTGCCATCTTCAGCAATTTAATTGTGTGGTCAGAGGCATTCAAGTCCTCTCACGCCTGTGCCACAATCATGCAACACGGGAAACATTTTTTCCAAGATTTATTTTTATTGAAAAGTCAGATATACAGAAAAGGAGAGAAAGATCTTCCATCCGATGATTCACTCTCCAAGCGGCCACACCAGGCAGAGCTGCGCAAATCCAAAATCAGGAGCCAGGAGTCTGTAATGGGTGTATGGTCTCAAGGCTTTGGGCCGTCCTCCACTGCTTTCCCAGGCCACAAACAGGGAGCTGGAGGGGAAGTGGAGCTGCCAGGATTAGAACCGGTGCCCATATGGGATCCCAGCGCTTGCACGGTAGGGACTTTAGCCACTACGCTACCGCGCTGGGCCCAGCGTGGGAAACTCTTCACTTCCCAAAGCGAAGCACTACCCCATGAAGCACTAGCTCCCATTCTTCTTCTCCAGCCCCTGGCAGCCACCCCTCTGCTTCCTGCTCCAGGAATCTGAGGACACTAAGGACCTCGTGTAAGTCGAATAGCTCAGAATTGGTCCTTCTGGGACCGCACTGGCTTCTTTCACTCCTAGTATCTTCAACGTCCATCCATGTTGCAACCTACATTCTCACTTCATTCGTTTTTGTGGCCTAACAACAGCACTCTCCTCTGCCCTCTGGTGGCTCAACTAGGTGTGTCTGTTGTGAGACGCTTGCTTTGCCGCCATCTTGTGGCCATTGTGAGTACTGCTGCCCTAACAGGTGTGCCCGACTATGTTAAACAATGATCACATCCCATTAGGCTGCTTTTCCCCTGGAGAAGAGATTAAAGCAGCTTAATGGTGCTGATGAGATAACAGATAATAAGGTGAGGCAGAAGAATTGTCTTCAGGTAATTGTATTTTGTGGGCCTTTTGCTAAGTATTTTTTTTTGAAGATTTATTTTTATTGGAAAGTTCTATTGTGCAGAGATCTTTTATCTGCTCCAAATGGCCGTGATGGCTGGCACTGAGTCTGTCTGGAGCCAGGAACCAGGAGTCTTTTCTGGGTCTCCCACTTGGGTACGAGGGCCCAAGAACTTAAGCCATCCTCCCTTGCTTTTCCAGGACATAAACAGGGCAGCGGGTCAGAAGTGGAACATTTGGGACTCGAACCGGCATCCATATGAAATGCTGGTGTTTTAGGCAGAGGATTAGTCTGTGGAGCCACCATGTTGGCCTGTGGTACATAGTTGATATTATTATTCTTTCTATACATATTATTTGAGAGGGAGAGAGAAATCTCCCTCTGCTTGGTTCACTCCCCAGACGCCTGCACCAGCTGAGGCTAGACCAGGAAGCGGAAGCCCAGTCTGGGTGGCAGGGACCGGCACCTGATGCCTCCCACGCTGGCATCTGCAGGGAGGCTGGTACTCCAGCCCAGGTCTCCTGTGTGCAAGGCGGGGATTCCCAGCAGCACCTTACCCACGGTGCCAGACCCACTGCCTAGTTCGTGGTGATTCTGTGCCAGGGTCTGATGGTCCCCCTCCCCACGCCCTGCTCTCTCGGTGTGGGGGGAGCCTGGCAAGACCTAACAAGGCTCGCGTTCCCTTATGTTCACCTGAGATTCTGCCATGTTCCTACCATAGACAGGTTGTTGCCAAGCCTGTTGGCGTCTCTCGCCTGCAATATTAGAGCCCTGAGAAGCGTGGTCATTCATTCATTCAATCCATCAGCGAAGATTTAGTGATTGTCTCTTACATGCTGCGCCGATCCGAGGCCGAGAACCAGGAACCTCTTCCAGGTCTCCCACACGAGTGCAGGGTCCCAAAGCTTTGGGCCGTCCTCGACTGCTTTCCCAGGCCACAAGCAGGGAGCTGGATGGGAAGTGGAGCTGCCGGGGTTACAACCGGCGCCCATATGGGATCCCGGCGCGTTGAAGGCGAGGACTTTCGCCACTAGGCCACACCGCCTGGCCCCCTAGTTAGTTTTATAATATGAAGCTTAGGTGTCCCGAGCTGCAAGACACGGCGCTCAAAGAATGTCGGGCTGCTGGCCCAAGAAGCACACGGACACATGGACTTGGTGGAAAGAGTGCCTCATCTCTTTATTTTTCTCCTCATATGTATACCTTCTTCTCTAGGGGAGGGGGAGATAGGGAGGGGTTTCCTGGAAGTAATTATCTTCATTGAAACAGGGGAGGAACTAATGGAACAGGAAAGAGGGTGGAGGTTCTTTTCTGCTTGCTTTGCAGGGAATGTTCTGTCCATAATGTCCTGTTTGCTGTGGCCCTGCTTGCCGAAGGCAGGCTTTGCAATGCAGCAGGCTGGCAGGAGGGCCAAGTCTAAGGCCGTAAGTTTGTGACTCCTGACCCTCAGGTTTCATGAACCTTTCAAAAGTCCGTTTTATTGCTTTTTTCCCCCTCCCTCCCTTGCCTTATATTCTTTGTTTTAGGCTTAAACATACATTCTGGAAGGGCAGAATAAAAATCAGGAATTCAACACTTTGAAATTTAGTTGGGAGAGACGGTCCCGGTAGCCTTTTTGATCCAGGGATGGCCATAGAGATGATGAAGTTGAGGCCAAAGAGATACGGAAAGTTGCTCGCAGGACCATCCTGTGCCGAGGTCCACACTTGTGTTAGGAGCCAAATGGAATAGTAGGCAGTTAGGGGCTCTGGTGAAGTTACCTTTTAAAACATAAAACTGTACCTCCCCATTTCTTGCCCTTCCGGAGCTGCGCCGATCCGAAGCCAGGAGCCAGGAACTTCCTCCAGGTCTCCTATGCAGGTGCAGGGTCCCAAGGTTTTGGCCATCCTTGCCTGCTTTCCCAGGCCACAAGCAGGGAGCTGGATGGGAAGTGGAGCTGCTGGGATTAGAACCGCCGCCATATGGGATCCCGGTGTTGCGTTCAAGGTGCCAGGCCCTAAAAAATGTTTTGCTGTATGCATTTTGTATGATTTCTATCCACATATCAATGGATGTTCTTCTTAGCAAAAGAATTCTAAAAAATATTTGAAATAGTAAGTAGGACAGGAAATAGGTAGAATGCTGTTGGGTTTTTTTTTTTTAAGAACAAACTAATGAATAGTGTTACTCTATTATATATTAACTACCATGTACTATAGCAGTATAAAGACTGAGCTAGTGGGCCTGACATGGTAGCCTAACGGCTAAAGTCCTTGCCTTGCATGTGCTGGGATCCCATACGGGTACCGCTTTGTATCCCAGCTGCTCCACTTCCCATCCAACTCCCTTTTTGTGGCCTGGGAAAGCAGTTGAGGATGGCCCAAGGTCTTGGGACTCTGCACCTACATGGGAGTCCTCGAAGAAGCTCCTGGTTCCTGGCTCTAGATCCACTCAGCTCTGGGCACTTGGTTCGCTTTGGATCAACTCAGCTCTGACCATTGTGGCCACTTGGGAAGTGAGCCAGTGGATGAAAGATCTTTTTCTCTGCGTCTCTCCTTCTCTCTGTAAATCTGTCTGTCCAATAAACAAACACTCTTTATTTCAATATATATATTATAGATATAAATTCTTGGAATTCATCATACAATTCTGTATAGTCTGGGATTCCCCTCCCTGCATTTTCTGCTCCCCAATGATTTTTCCCATAATGTCACACTCTTCATAAGGAGTTACGATTCCATTAGTCTGCTATTTAAATAAATCAATCTTTAGTTAAAAACAGAAGGCTGAGATGGCGTAGCGTTAACGCCAAAATCAATAGACAGGGAGATAAAGTGGAATAGACAAGCCAGGAAGATGTCTTAGTTTAGTTTGGATTTGTTTCTATACTAAGACAAAAAATCATTGAACAATTGGGTAAAGGTTTGAGGAAACTTTTTAAAAAAAGATTTTCATTTTATTATTTTTTTTAAGATTTATTTATTTTATTACAGTGAGCGATCACCACCAGCTGTGCCTTCTTGTTACCCACTTTCCTGTAACCCTTGAACCTTTGTGCCCTAATTAAACGTGTAAAGATTGTCAAAAATAAATATTTTAATAAGATTTATTTATTTTTATTGGAAAGGCAGATATATATAGAGGAAGACCTTCCATCCGATGATTCACTCTCCAAGTGTGTCGCTAGTGTGTGTCGCTAGTGAATGAAGTGTTTGTTCTCGTTGCACGTCTGCCTTCGTTACAGGCCAGCGTGTGGGCGGCCTGAGCACCTCTGGGAGCCCACAGCCAGGGGGCTGTGCACCGCACTGGGCACTAGATGGCAGTAATGCCATGTGTGTGCTCTACTGTCAGCCTACTGGCTGCTTTCCCACACCAGGCTTCCTGCAGATTATACACACACACACACACACACACACACACACACCGGGCTTCCCACAGACTACCAACACATACACACAAACACACACACGCCGGGCTTCCCGCAGACTGTCAACACACACACACACACACACACACACACCAGCCTTCCTGCAGACTATCAACACACATGCGCACACACACACACACACCAGGCTTCCTGCAGACTATCAACACACACACACACACACCGGGCTTCCTGCAGACTATCAACACACACACACACACACACACACCAGGCTTCCTGCAGACTATCAACACACACACACACACCAGGCTTCCTGCAGACTATCAACACACACACACACACACACACACACACACACACACCGGGCCTCCTGCAGACTAGCAACACACACACACACACACACACACACCAGGCTTCCTGCAGACTATCAACACACACACACACACACACACACACACACACACCAGGTTTCCTGCAGACTATCAACACACACACACACACACACACACACACACCAGGTTTCCTGCAGACTATCAACACACACACACACACCGGGCCTCCTGCAGACTAGCAACACACATGCACACACACACACACACACACACACACACACACACACACACACCGGGCTTCCTGCAGACTATCAAGGTCTATACCCACCCACTCCGATTCCCTCCCTCCCCAGGACACTTTGGCTATCATGAGGCGGGACCTGTGTTTGAATTTGAACTCTGCGTCCTTTTGACGAGTCCCAGGCGGGACAGGCTGTGAGAATGCAGGCTCCTTTCAAGGCAGGAGAGGGGCCAGCACTGTGATGCACTCACAGCCGTGACTTTCGGCACTGGCATCCCGTTACGGCGCTCCAGTTCGAGTCGTGGCTACTTCCTTTCTCGTTCATCTTCCTGCCAGTGCAGCCGGGAAAGCAGCAAGGTAGGGCGCCTGCCACACCCATGGGAGCCAGGTGGGGTTCCAGGCTCCGGCTTTGGCCCGTCCCAGCCCCAGCTGGTGTGGCCATTGGGGAAGCGAAGCAGTGATGGGGGAGTTCTCACTGTCTCTCTGTAGCTCTGAGTTTCCAATAAATAAATGTTTTTCCAAAAAGCAAGAGAAAAGGTGCTATTATGGCAGTAAAATACGGAGTTTTTTCCATTCTTTCACAGACCCTGGGCTTGTTATGGAGTTTTTCATTTGCATTTCCTGTCAATATAAGTAGAGAAACACAAAAATCCTTAAATTCAATTTTAAATCATTGGCATGAATTTTACCAGTCATCTTTATATTGTGTGATGCCAGCCCTCAAAAATGTTGAAAAGAGAATCTGACCGAGGCCGACTCAGTGAAGTCGCACGACTGGTGTGCTGGTACCTACCTGGGCGTCTCAGCCTTACCAGGACACGGTGAGACCGTACAATAGTAAGCAGTGCTTTTCAGTTCGTTCGCTGTCCGGGCCCGCTCTGCCTGCGCTTGGCACCTGCGGCCTAAGGGAGGGTCAGGGAGGACTGGGCCGTGGGGACCTGGTTTTACCCCCCAGTATCCATGCTTTCATCCATGCTGGACACGGGCGCTGGCGGCCTCTCAGGACAGTGGTCCTCAGGTGTGGTTGGTGGTCGCACACACGACACTGCTGCCTGAGACTTGATTTGACTCTCATTGCGTTCCCTCACATGGTGCTCCTGCAAATCCCACGCCATTGAGGCATCCTCTGAAGGCAGCAGCAAGCAGTCATGGGCTCATTCGTCCTCCCTGGTCACGCCTGGGTAGCACAGGCCCCTTGGACTTCACTGCTTTTTAAAACTTGTGCTAGTTTTATTATTTTATGATACAGTTCCATAGGCGCTGGGATTTCCCTCTTCCCTTCCCAAGCCTTGCCTTCCACCCCCACTGGTTTCCCCTAAATTTTTATAATAGTATAGTCCTCCATAAACAGTCCTAAGTCCATTGCTCTGCTATTTAAATGCAGGTGTGGACAATGGCAGACAGTCCAGCATCCTATTGTCAAGATACATGTAACAGTTTCATTGGGAGTCTGTGTTTGATTTGGAAGCAGAGATGCATGCTGTATTGTATCTTCACATTTAAAAATGATAGTCTGTATTACACAGCTACTATACATCCCCTTAAACGAAAAACCATAAAACAAAATCAACAGGAAGAAAAACTGAAAATTTACAACACCATGAAGTTGAATAACATGCTGCTGAATGCCCCATGTGTCACTGAATAAATGAAAAAGAAAATTAAAAAACTTCCTTGAAGCGAATAATGCTACCATATGACCTGTGAGTCAGTGAAGAAATTAATAAGGAAAAAATGTCTTAGTCTGAAAGGCAGGATCACAGACAGAGGGAGAGAGATCTCTCTGCTTGTTCGTTCTCCAGTGTGTGCCGCAGCTGGGCCAGGTGAGGTCAGGAACCTGGCCTGGGGCTCTCACACGGTGCAGGTACGCAGGCGCTTGGGCCGTTGTCTGCTGCTTCCCGCGCACACTAGCAGGAAGCTGCCTTGGAAACAGAATGGCTGAGTCTCAACACCAGCAATGTGGTATTGGATGTGAGCGTTCCTGCTGCAGCTCAGTGCCGCGCAGTGCTGTGATGTCTGTTTTTATAATTCAGCCGTGAGTCAGGGATGTTATCTAAGTTACGTGTAGAGCAACAAATGGTCTACTAGAGTCCTGCTGAGCAGCGAGGCGTGGCCTGGTAGGTAATCTGGAGTCCCCTGCGTCCAGCTCCCAGGCGTAGGTCTCAGCCACAACTTGGAGGTTCATGTGAAGACTACCAGCCCTGCTTTAGCTTCCTGGTCACCTCTTTCCTCTCAAGCCAAGACCCGGTCCTGAAGCCCTGCTTCCTGTCTCCACCTTGTGTTGGTTGTTGCCTCTTCCATGTGCAGCTTCTGGCAGCCCCTGCTAGTCCCTGGCTCAGGGCCTTACCACCCTTTCTCTCTGTTCTACATTCTCCTAGCAAGTTTTTTTTTTTTTTTTAATATTTTCTTTTAATTGGAAAGGTGGATATACAGAGAGGAGGAGAGACAGAAAGATCTTCCGTCTGCTGGTTCACTCCTGAAATGACTGCAACGGCTTGGATTGAGCCGATCTGAAGCCAGGAGCCAGGAACCTCTTCCAGGTCTCCCACATGAGTGCAGGGTCCCAAAGCTCTGGGCCGTCCTCAACTGCTTTCCCAGGCCACAAGCAGGGAGCTGGATGGGAAGTAGAGCTGCTGGGATTAGAACCGGTGCCTATATGGGATCCCGGTGAGTGTAAGGTGAAGACTTTTAGGCTACCGTGCCAGATCTAAGTTTTTGCTTTTTCTTCTCCCTGGTTTTTCTTAAATTTCACATTCTTCTAATGAAGAGGTACATGTTAACAATATAGCAAAATCAGTTGCTTTTCGGGTAACAATTCAGTGTAAACTTTTAGTCAAGGGGACAAGAAGAAGAAAAAACCTTGAGTTCATGGCGCAGGAAGGCAGGGAAGCTAGGCTGGGGGATGTGTGATGATGCCAGCACAGGGCACATACCTGGCCCAGGAGCACCCAGGGCAGTAGCAGTGTGTCCCACACCTCTGTGGCCCTGATCCCTACCAGAGCCTGGGTAGGAGCACAGGGAGGAGACATTGCCCTTCTGGTCCCTGTCAGTCATCCTCTCCACGGCTTTCTTCCAGGGTCTGTTCTAAACAAATTCAGAAACCTTTCTTGTAAAATTAAATGTTTAGTTTTTATTTATTTTCATCTACCTGAAAGGTTGAGTGGAAGAGACGGAAGATTTAGTGAGAGACAGAGACACAGAGAGATTGAGCTTCTGTGTTCCGGCTCACTTCCCAAATGGCCGTAACAGCCAGTGATGGGCCAGACCACAACCTGCAGCTGGGGACTCCATTGCAGGTACCCACGTGGTCAGTAGGAACCCAGGTAGCTACTTTGGAAGTAGTATGATTCGGGATACAGACAGCTTAACCCTCTATGCGACGGTGCCCACTCCCCTCCCCGCCCAAAAGATCCCCAAGTTTTACTGCACCCACCTTATTTCCAGAACTGCTTGTTAGTGTAAGAAAAATATTCCTAGACACACCAGGCCTTCTGCTGAGCCTGTTGGCTGTCAGTCATACCAGGTCAATTTGTATTTTGTCGTGATTTATTTTAGAAAGAGAAATTAAAATTACATTTCTAGGTGCATTTTTTTTCCCCTTCCTCTTTGCTGTCAGAAGAGCTATGTAATCTTGATTGATTGCTGCCTCGTTCTGAGACTTTCCGGGGTTTCTCACACTGTCCTTCCTGTAGCCAGAGACCAGGAGGATCCTGACATGTCCCTGTGACCAACAGAAAAAACGATGAGGCCTTACGCGCCATGAAAGTCTTCTGTAAACCCCTCTTGATCAGTTAACGGGTTACAGATTGAGTTCTAGGTGCTGGACATCTGCGTTCAAGGTTCCACTGGGTCAACTCTTCCTTGGATGTAAATTGTAGAGAATGAGAAGAGCTTGACTTTTCCGTGCCAGCTGAGCAACAGAAGCGGGTGGGGGAGGTGCCATGGAAACTGCCTGGATTACCCCATCTCATAGGAAACAAGATGTAGGGTAATGCCTTCTCAAAGCTTCATTTAGTGTCTGGTGTGGAACAGAGAAACCCACCATATGTACCTTCAAAGATATGAACGTAAACTGTCAATCAGCCATTTCCTTCTGGTGGAACTACAGGGCAATGCTTGGTTAACACAGTCTCCCTTCCCTACAGTGAACGGGCATCTCTCTTCCCAGAAATGTACACTGCAAGAGGTCCAGGTGGACAAGGATGCTGATGCTGATGATGTGTTCAGCTCACAGAACAGCCTCGGGAATGTAGTAGGAACTCAACAAAATATGTTCAGAAAGAATGACTGGCATTTGTATCATGCTTGGTTTACTCTTACAGATCACGGTGACTAGCAAGGGAGAAATTAGGCTCCTCATATATTTGAATACTATGTTTGGGATTTGACGGCTGACTTTGTCTCTCACTTTGGTTTGATCTGGGATTCCGTACAAAACCTCAACCTCATGCCTTAGGGGTTAACCACAGGGTCTGCTTCTGGAAGAGCAGGAGGCTTCGCAGTAATGAGGGGAAACGGTGACCCAGTAGGAAAAACTGATGTAATGAAGATGAGACAAGAGTCCCACACACGTGGCTACTTCTCCAATGTGGGATGTCCGTAGCTGCCACGGGAGCCTTCCATGGGATTCTCTTCCTTTGCTTTTATCCCACCCCAGTAGTAGCTTGGCTTCTGATCGCTGTTGCTTAATATTGGGAAAGAATGAAAGATCAATGCTAGAAGAGTCATATGCTCCATGTTGTTTTGATCCACACTGGATCACATTATATGATGATGTCCCCATTATAATGGTGCTGAAGGATTCCTATTGCCTCCTGTTTTCACAGTATCCTTTCTGTTTGGTCGTGTGCAGGTTCACAAACCCTCACCATAGGTTAAAGTTGCCTGCAGTATTTCATATTTCAGCGCTGTCGCATGCTGCCCTCCAGCTATTCAGCCCAGTAAGGAGACATCGGACAGCACAGATCTCTCAGTGTACCCATTTTTAACTGATACATGCATCAGTCATGGAGATCTTTTTTTTTTCTTCTGAGAAGTCCCAGAGTTCTCAGATGCAGATGTGAGCTTGTTAAGTTCACAGACCCGAAGACCACAGGCTCTATTTTTTTCTGGTGTTGAGACCAGAGCATGTGCCTGGTGCCAGGTGCCAGGCCCGGTACTGTCATGTTTCATCCGCATCCCCAGGCTTTGCTGGTCTCCTCTTCCAGAACGCAGGAGGAGCTTGACTTGTTCTTGCGCTGCCATGGAGAAAAGGATGGGCTCCAGGACTCCAACATGACACTCTCTGCCTCCCTTTCTTTTGACAGCATATGTGTATCAGCACAGTAAGACAGGCCTTGGTGAATGCGATCATCAGTACAGCTTTGGATTTGAGGTCTGTCGGGGTTTAGCAAAAGGTGAGCTGGTGCTTTGGGCTGGTGACTTCTGACCTGCACATCAGGTTTCCATTCAGGATGCTACTGCCCTTGGTTTTCAGCCCTAGGGTGGGAGGCAGTACGGGCTGCAGGTTGTTCCACCAGATGTGCTGCTCTGGGACTTTGAACAAGTTACACAACTCTGTGTCTGGGTGATCGACTCTTCACTGAACCCACCTCTCTCATTGTGTTGAAGACTTGGATTCGGCATGTGTCATCCTGAGAGTGCTTAGTGTACCTGCTAGGATGTAGGGAGTGCTCAGCACACGCTCTGTTCTGATCACCATGGTCAGCCCCGTGACTTGGGTCAGGCTGTCCTCTCCAGGACTCGTTCATGTCTAAAATGCCAATGTTTATATCTACTGACACCCAGCTGATCAAACCTCAACCCCAGATGAAATGTTCTAGGCATTTCCAGTGAAGGAAAAGCAGAGGGCTGCAGTTCTGGAAGGAAGCAGGGGAAGCAATAAGAGAGACAGAAGCAGTAACTGGCTCCTGTGGCTGTTCAGCAGCCTTGATTTTCATTTTATTAGCTCTCAAAGATTTATTTATGTGAAAGGCAAGTGACAGAGTTGGAGAGACACAGAGAGGAAGGGATTTTCTGTCCTCTAGAACATTCCCCAAGTGGCCTCAGCAGTAACAGATGAACATGAATCCAGCAGATGAATTCCTGGCAAGTTCAGGAGGCAAGAACTGCCTGGCTCTCTCCCGGGACTGGCAGGGACCCAAGCACTCGGGCCTCCTTCCACTGGTGTCTTTTTAAAGATTTATTTATTTTTATTGGAAAGACAGATATACAGAGAGAAAGAGGGACAGAGAGCAAGACCTTCTGTCCAGTGGTTTACTCTCCAAACGGCTGCAACAGCTGGAGCTGAGCCAATCTGAAGCCAGGAGCCAGAGCTTCTTTCGGGTCTCCCACGTGGGTGCAGGGTCCCAAGGCTTTGGGCCATCCTCAACTGCTTTCCCAGGCCACACAGGCAGGGAGCTGGATGGGAAGCAGGGCTGTCGGGACTAGAACCGGTGCCCATATGGGATTCTAGTGCATTCAAGGCGAGGACTTTAACCGCCTCACTATCGTGCTGGGCCCTCCACTGGTGTCTGAAGGACAGTAGGTAGAGTAGTTGGGGCTTGAGTTGGCATTCTCTGTGGGATGCCAGCATCACAGGAGGTCACGTAACCCTCCGTGTCCCAACACTGGCCTCACTCAGCAGGCATTATTCTGCACCTTCCATACGCAAAACGTGGTGCAGGAGGCCCATATTGTACACACGTGTGTGTGTGTGACCATGTTGTTTTTGTCTTCAAAACACTTGCAACCTCTTGTCCAGGAGGCTTTAGTTGCATGTCCAGGCAAGGTGAGGGCTGCTCTTCTGTTCACCCCTACTGCCCTGTACTCACAGTGGCTCTACTCCTCTGTGATAGCCTGCTCTCTGGGCCACCAGGAGTTCTGTGAGCTCAGGAGCAGTGTGCTGGTGGCTACACTAGGGTGCCTGGTGTTCAGGACGGGGCCAGGGAGCATGAGGAAGGCCATCTTTTTCATTGCGTATCTTCCCTTCCCTCCGGCTTTGATATTATAGCCTTGACCTTAGATTTCCTTTAGGATTCTTTCTTGGTCCTCTTCCACCTGTGATTTTCTGAAAGCTGTTTGTTCAGGAAGCGAGTGACAGAGAGATCATCGTCAATCGGCGGGTTCACTCCCAACTGTCTTCAACAGCCAGGGCTGTGCCAGGCTGAAAGCAGGGGCCGGAGCTCCACTTGGTGTCTGAGTGGGCAGCAGGGACCCACGCACTGAGCCAACAGCCCTGCCTCCCAGACGGCTCACCGAAAAGCAGCTAGGATTAGGACTGGAGCCAGGACTCAGACTCGGTCTACAAGTCCTCTGACGGTTTTCCATGTTGGTTCCCGGGGACACACTGGGCCTTACATTGAGCCAAGAGAGGCAGGGTCCTGTCTTCTCCACCATGGTGCGCTTTGGAGTCCCTAGCAGGCTTAACTACAGGTGATTTATATGTTTGGATATTAGGTCTCAGGCTCTGGCCTTTGCATCTCCTGAAGGAGATGTTTTGCCTCAAATTACTTCTCTCCTGAGTTACTCTTCTTCCACTGGGAAGAGAAATCCAGCACAAAGTAACTGACTAGAAAGAGAAGTTGGATGATTTTCTTCTAACCATCCTCTGGGCTTACTTTGCTTCCCCATTTCCCCGACCCTGGCTCCCAAACAGGGCCAGCCATGGCCCAGGGGGCAGCGGACCTGTCTGCCTCACCCGTCAGTGGGGCCTCTGTAGCGTCTGGCTTCAGTCCATGGCTGGAACCTGAGGACTTTGTGAAGGCAATCGCACATGGTGTGCCTGCAGTGTTCACGCCGAGCTCAGGCCCCTGCACGAGCACAGCGCTCCCTACCAAGCTGCTTTCCACCAAGGCTTCTGCTCAGGTGCCTCCCTCCACTCTCGGGCTCACACACTCACCGTGCCGCCTCGCCTTCGGCCCAAATCCAGGACATTTCTGACTCCCATTGTGGCTTGGCTTTGCCAGAGCCATCATTTGTAATCATTTTTGAAGTTTCTCTTTAGACTTCACCCCAAACCTCAGTGGTATGGCAGAAGGAAAGGCTGCCAAGGTTTCAAGGAGTCACGTTGTCTGAGTCCCCCGCGCCTCGGGCCGTGTTCTTCCCCCTGTGGAACGCTGTAATGGAAAGGTGGAGAGCCGTGTTTCTGCTCGTGTCTATAGCTGCTTCTGGAACACAAAGGCAAAGCCCGAGGTTGTGCGGCCCCCAGGCCTGTGACAGAGCTTTGTTGTCGAGGCTGTCGGGTGAGTTGTGCTTGGTGTGTGGACGTGGCTGCATCAGCAGGATTCTTGGGGGATTTTTTTTTTTTTTTTTTGGTCATGGTCATTGCCAATGGTCTGGTTACAAGAAGCAAGCAAAAAAAAAAAAAAAAACAACCCTGACATTCTGGGTTCACGCTGCAGCTCACTGCCATTGGTGGCGATTCAGCTTAGAAATCCTAGTTTTTGATGAGAAATGTGTTCTTATAATGCCTCTGTCTTCTTCCTAATCCCAAGTCTCACTTCGGGGCCCTTGACCCACATTGCTTCTCAGGAGGCTTCGCACGCTGTGAGCAGCACACTTCCATGCATTCCAGGACCACTGAACTCCGACATGGCTCCCAGTGTGTGTCTCACTTAGCTCAACTCCTGCTTCGGTCAAAATGACACTCTGTTTTGTATTGACTGTTGCTTTTTCTCAGTCATTCTGGTGGTTCTACCATCCCCACTACGTCCGTATCTTTATCTGCATCCAGAAAATTTCTCCGGAAGTTTAGACCTGTATAATCACACTGGTGCGTCATGGGTATCTCAATGAGCACCTCACACTCATGCCAAAAACTAAATTGGTACCTCCTTCAGATTTGGTTCACCCACAGGAGTGACTCCTACGCTGATTCTGGGATCCAGCTTGCGTTTCTCACCGTAGCATGCCTACTGCTATCCGAATTGGAGTTCTGGGCATTTACCACTCTCCCCTCTCAGGAAATCTTGTCAGTTCACAAGTAGCTGCTGAGATAAATCTCATGAGGCTTCCTGGAGATCCCCTTCCCATCATCCTTTTGTTCAAACTATCAGTCAATTCCACTAGCTCTAGTTCTGCCTACAGATATTCCCCCAGTCGCTGCTTCTTTTTCAATGAACTTGGGTAGTCAGCAGGTTTTGTAGATTCTATCCCATCGTTTCTCCACAGCAGTCTTCTCTTTTCCAGTCTGGGGACATTCAATCCCTCGTCCAGGTGACCAAAGTTGCCTCCTAACTGGCCTGCAATCTTGCATCTGTCAGAGCTGTTGTTGACTCATCCCAACACTGCCTGTGGATCTCTGTGGATCCCTGCGCTTGGGAAACATCTGTGAACAGGCAGGGAGGATGCCTGTTCTCACGTGCAGGAAGGAACCCCAGAGACAGAAAGCTAGCCTAAGAAATTGGTCAGGAATTTATAGAGTGAAGGGAATTTTCAACTACAGATAAGGAATGAGTAGGAAGCAACTCAATTACTTTCTTTTCAGATTAAAAATAACTCATATTTATGGTTGGATATTTGTAAAATATCTGAGTGAGACAGAAAGGAAAACAGCATTTATTTACCATCTCAGCACCCAGAGACCAACATGGTAACACGGCATGTCCGTCCAGCTTCATTCTGACTCATGCATTTAAAATGATCTCCCTACACCAAAGACCTCACCATACTGTTTCCCAATTTATAAAACACTCAGCAGTGGCCTCTGTAGTGGCACACAGTAGTGACTGGGGTACAGGGAAATGGTATATACACTCGGGCCTCTTTGCTAAGTGCAGGCATAGCGCTAAGTGTTGGGATGATAGAATGAACATGACTGGTAGCTTCCTCCCAAACATTATAGGTTACAACTTCAATGTCTGGTAGATTTTACTGGGAAGGGCTAAGGCTGGTAACTCCCCATTCCCACCTCTACTCCCTGTGACCCCGGGATGAATGCCAGTAAGGTCACCGGACCCACCACGTACCCAATGTAGTACTAGCGTTTCTTGGAGACAGGGCTGTGAAGCAGGTCTTGCCCAGGCTCCTCCCAAGCACGCAAGCGTCTCCGGCCTCACTGACTGTGGGCAGGCACAGTGCGGTCCTCTCTCTGCTGTTTGTTGTTCAGTATTTCAATCATTGTGGAATCTGACCCGGAAGTTAGTAGCACCCAACCGTTAATACGGGGGGAAAAGGCAAGGAGAGTATTCAAGTGACTGTTGAAGGGCACGGTGGGAAACATTTAATGTTTGTCCTTTTGAGAAGAGGGCTAACACATAGTGAATAGAGAAAAGCTGGGAAAACAAAGTGCACATGTTCTCTAGTATATGATAACCCAGGCATAAAGTACAACACACACACACACACACACACACACACATTTGTATCTATCTGTACCCACATACACAAACTATACAGAAGAGCTAGCATACGGGGAACTAAAGGGACTACACAGTATGCATCACTGTTTCTGAGTAAAAGTAGGGCTCCCAGTGAAGCTTATAAATACTCTTCCACAATGTGATATTAGGCTTTTTACCTGTACCTGCACTTATGCCATTTAAATTTAGAAAGTTACACTTGCCACTTGCACTAACGGCTAGACCACTGCGGTAATGCAAGGGGACAACATAGGAGAGGGGGAATGTGGAGAGTGAGGAAGGGCAGGCATGAACCCCTACACCTGAAGAACAATAAAACATAGGTAAACTCAAAGAAGTGTGACTACATCTGTGTTCTTGCACGTCATTCTTCAAGATCGGCCATAGCAAAGTAGTACAGGCCCAGGATTTGAACAGCATCTGTTTACTTTCTTGCGGTTACGGGGGCCGGCAGGCCAGGATCGGGGGCGCTGGCAGGACTGGCTTCTTCCCTGGCTTGGGCCTTCCCTCACAGGAGGCCAACAGGTTTCCTGTTGAGGCCTTCTTTGTATAAATGTATCTTTCTCGAATGATTTGTTTATTCAGAACAACAGACTGCAGGAATATTCCTTACATAAGCCATAACAGATCAAATTGTAAAGGGAAATAATGACAAATTTGACCAGATTACAATAAAAAATTCTTGCATATCAGAGTACTAGAAAGTTGTTAGAGAAGTACAAATATTCATACTGCAAGAATATGCTGTGTTCCCCACAAAAAATAGCATGCTAGGACATGCTGGCCACTTTAAAATAATTATTGCTGTCTGATAGCCTAGAATTATGCAGATTTAAGTATCAGCTCAATCTGCAGAGGGGAATGTTGAGGGAAGTGAAGTTTGTTTTTCTCAAAATAAAACCGTTAGAATTTATGAAAGCAGAAGTATGTCAGGAAAGGAGCTATGTTTGATCTTGCCAGTAGATGCTTTAGACATACGGACATGTGCACTGCAATGATAATCTCAATTTTAGGAAGGTGTTTCTTTCTCGGAGGAGTAATAGGATTGGGGAGGCAGGTTGAGGAACTTCAACAGCATATATATTATTGTCTTTTTAAAATGATTTAAAATTTTTTTATTGGAAAATCAGATATACAGAGAGGAGGAGAGACAGAGGAAGATCTTTTGTCTGCTGATTCACTCCCCAAGTGATTGCAATGGCCGGAGCTTAGCCAATCTGAAACCAGGAGCCAGGAACCTCTTCTGGGTCTCCCATGCCGGTGCAGGGTCTAAAGGCTTTGGGCTGCCCCTGACTACTTTCCCAGGGCAGAAGCAGGGAGCTGGAACGAAAGTGGAGGAGCTGGGACGTGAACTGGCACCCATACAGGATCCTGGCGTGTGCAAGGCGAGGACTTTAACCACTAGGCTATGGTGCCAGGTCCACTATTTTATTTTCTAATCTGGATAAGGATACAGGAGTATTTGAAATAATTTGTCTACATCTTTTTGCATATCTGAAATATTCTAGAACTGCAAAAAATCTATCTTCAGC
This sequence comes from Ochotona princeps, assembly GCF_030435755.1. Taxonomy (NCBI): domain Eukaryota; kingdom Metazoa; phylum Chordata; class Mammalia; order Lagomorpha; family Ochotonidae; genus Ochotona; species Ochotona princeps. The sequence goes on from NC_080833.1 coordinate 161,244,711, forward strand.
TTGAGACTCCGTGGGGGATGCATAGAATTACCATGACCTTGGTCCTCTCCGCATTCACCCAACCAGTACTACATGCTTGGCTTAATTATATGTTACCAATACTGTTTGTAGAGACAATGTTTATAGCAACCCTGCACTGAACAAATTTACTGATGTCATTTTACAACATTTCAGATCATCATCAGTACTTTTTAGTAATTTTTTAAAAAATGTATGCAGCAGAGAGACACTGTTTCCATTTTCTGGCTCACTGCCTGAGTACCGGCCATACCTGAAGCCAAAAGATGGGAATTCAGTCTAGGTCTCTCGTATGGTGGCAGGGACCCCATTGCAGGAACATCACTGCTATTTCCAGGGCTGTGTGTAGGAAGCTGGTTCCCTTTCCTTCAGGGAACCAACAGCACGGGTTCGTACCCAACACCACAGATGGCCTCAAATGGGTTTCTTCAGCAGTTACCCAGCAAGATCCAGTTGTTACCCACAACTTGTTCTGGCTTGGAATGGAACAATTGCCTGCTGTAACCCTATCCTCTGAGAAAACAACAATTAAAAAAAAAAGAACAAAAGAAAGAACAAAAGAACAAAGCTCCAATCATAGAACATTGGCCATAGGGCTATTACAGAGAATCAAAGTTATGTTTAAAACAATAATAAAATGCACGCAGCGTGGCCTGGCTGGGCGAGGGGTGGGAGGGCATTTGAGAAGGGGGACTGTGACTCAGCAGGTAGGGAAAAATTGACTTTCCAACTTTTTAAAAAGCAGTTACTTATTTTCAGGGAGGCATACTGGGGTCTTTTATCCTTTCTAATACACACCCACGAAATTTAAGAGATGTTATGATACTTTGGTATAAGGAACCGCTAATCCCTGGAGCAACTTAGAAGCGATTGCCAGTGGCGTGCTGGTGATGTTTAACAGCCAGCTCTCCAGCCCTGCTCTGATTTCTGTGCGTAAATACTTCCACAATGGCTGACGGGAAGCTACTACAGTGATGTCTCTGAGTGGGGCATTGGGAAGAGAAGAGATGGATAGAAAGCCTGAGTGTCTGCACAAGCTGGCTCCCATCTTTCCCTAGCAGGAGGATGCGCAGTGAGTAGGACTCATGCCCAGGCAGGACCAGCACTCCCAGGCGGGAGACTCTTCTCTCTGCAGCCTTCTCTGGCTTCCTTTCAATCCGGCATCCCATGGAGAATACAAAAGCACATCCTTCATAGCCAAACATTCTTCGAAGATAAGCAAATATCGAACCTATTGATACCAACACTCTCTTCTCTTTCTAGTAAAGCATTAAGGATGCTGTGTTCCCTGAAGAAGCCGAGACTGGTGGAGGTCCAGCTGGAGGCACAGGACTCTGCAGGTCCCAGGTGAGTCGGGAAACTCCTATGATCCTTGTGCCCAACTGTAGAATTTCCCGGGAGTTTTGTGGTCTAGAGGGCGACTTCTATGCATTGGGAATTGTATATTGGCTAGAACAGTTGGAATACAACTAATATAACATCCCAACAAATTTGCTTACATAACAGAGAAACAAATGATCTCAGATAAATGAGAAATTCCCAAGGCCAGAAGACATCAAGATCTGAGGCTTCTCTCTCTACCTCTGCCCTGTCATGCTTGTCTTTTCCACATGGTGACAAGCTGGCTGGCACATTCCAGGAAGGAAAGACAACAGCTGTTAGAAGAAGGACCAATACTTCTTTGTGAGAAGCTTTTCCAGTTGGCGGAATTGGGCGGTTGGACATCATTTCCTAAATTGAACCATGTCAGGGAGGTGGTAATTACTCTGATTGGCTTAGAACAAATCACACTTTAATTATGAGTTACAGGGGAGAAGTGGCTGTGTTGGCTCAGGTCTCCCAAGGGCCTCCTTTCTGATTCTGATTTTAAAACCATCAGCTTGTGCACATCATTCTTTCTAACTGACTAGGAGATCCACTTAAATCAGAGCCATCAGCTTGCTCAGAAGCAAATTATGCTCCGCTTATTAAATTGATGAACCTCATGACCAGCTTATCAAAGTGCGTCTTAGGGACCTGTGGGAGCATAGTACTCAAAAGGTTCCAGTGTTAGAAGCCAGGCCTGCTTGTCTGTAGACACAGACAACTGGTCTTGGTCCTCCTAACAGTGTTAACAGAATGTGTAAAAGTCTTCCAGGTGAGCTGATACCAATGCTTTTTGAAAATGCAGATGGCTACAATGTTCAAGAAGATGATCATGACAAGTCAATGAAGAGAGAATTATCTGCATAAAATGATGCTGGGACAAGTGGATAATCACATGAAAAGAACGATGTTGGACCTATATCTCCCATCACAGAAATGGTTCAGAATGGACCACCGAGGGTGGGCAGTGGTTCAGTACTTAGTGGTTCAGAATGGACCACTGAGGGCGGGCAGTGGTGCGGCAGTTGGTGCTTGGGATGCCTGTGTCCCAGCTCACGGTGCCTAGGTCAGATCCTGGCTGTTCCTGTCAAACTGTTTCCTGCGGATCTTCCTGGGAAGCAGGAGATGACGGTTCAAGGACTTGGGTTCCTACCACTCACACAGGAGACCTGCCTGTGATTCTGGGCTCCAGGTTGTGGCTTGGCCAGCCCTGGCTTTTGTGAGCATGTGCAAATGACCCCTTTGCCTCTCTGCCTTACAAATGAAATAAAAATATGTTTAAAAAACAGAATCATCAACCTAAATGTAAGAGTTAAAGGTATAAAAACTTAGAAGAAGGTTTGACCTTGGATTAGTTAATGGTTTCTTCTAACTAAAACACAAGTAGTAAAACCCTAAAAAAATAAAGTGGACATTTTCAAATATATATATTCTGAAATATGTATGTGTATATTTTCAAGATATTTTCAAGAAAGGGGAACAGACATTTAATGAACAGGAGAAAATACCTGTGAATCAAATACCTATTAAGGGTCTAGTGTTCAGGCTAACAAAAGAACTTCTACCACTCAATAATGGAAAGACAAATAACCTAATTAAAAAGTGAGGAAAGGATGTGAATAGACCTTTCTGTGAAGAAATACACAAATATCCAATAAGTGCATGAAAAGCTGCTTAGCTCCATTAATCATTGAAGGAATTCAGATCAATATTCTATCACGCACGGGGATGTCTATACTGAAAAGAATATCACGGCAAGTGTTGATGAGGACGTGGGAAAATCAGAATGTCTGTATATTACCATAAGACTCTTGAGCAGTTCCTCAGATAAACATAAAATTACCAGTTGTTCTGGCAATCCAGTCTATTTCTAAGTAAACACACAAGACAAACAAAGCATACATCCCCACAAAAACTTGGACCAAATGTTCATGGCAACATTATTTATTAAAGTCCTAAGGTGGAAGTGACTCAACTTTCCGTAGCTGATGAATGAATGGCCTGACAAAACGTGGCATGTCCGTATCATAGAATAATACTCAGCAACAAAAAGTTCTGATGCATGCTTCAAAAAGATGAATCTTGAAAATATTACTGAGTAAAAGAACCCAGTAACAGGACATCATACGTGGGAAAAATTATTGCTACATGAAATTTCTAGAATCAGCAAATTTATAGGTAACATAGATTATTGGTTGTCACTGTGAGAAATGAAAGATGACTGTTGTTAGGTATAAGATCGGGATTTTTTTTTTTTTTTGAGTTGATGAAAATGTTTCTAATGAAATAATGCTGATGGCTGAAAAACCTTATGAATATCCTGGGAATCATTAAATAGTACAGTGTAAATGGATGAATTTCATGTTAGGTGCATTGTATCCCAATAAAATTATTTGTATGATTTTTGCTGGACTTTGCAGGAAAGGGACAAAAAATAGAAGTGGACTAATATAGATTTAGTTTAAAAATTCATAAAACTATTTTATGATTGGGAAGTTTACACATCCCATTATTTCTTTTCCCTTATTCTTAACCTAAATGACTTATTGTGGGAACCACATGGTTTCCAACATTTGCACACTTTGGAACCACCAGGTGGTTCCAACCACCCACAGTGCTTAGGCCTGACCCTGAGACGTGAAGTTAAAGTCTCAGGTTCCCTCCTGCCCTACTTAACAAGGTAAGTACTGCTGGCTTATCTTATTAAAAACTCCCAGGTAATTCCTGCGTGCTGCCAAGCCTGAGCATCAGGACTGTTGTTGTGGCATAACAAGCAAAGCTGATGCCTGCAGGAACCCATTTGGGTGCTGGTTCAAGTCCCAGCTGCTCTACTTCCTATTCTGCTCCCTGTTAATGCACTTGGGAAAGCAGCAGAAAATGGCCCAAGTGCTTAGGCCCTTGTACCCAAATGAGAGATCCGGAAGAAGCCACTGGTTCTTGACTTTGAATGGGCTCAGCCTGGGCTGTTACAGCCATTTTGGGACATGAACTAACAGATGAAAGATCTCTGTTTCTCTCTTCCAACCCCACAGCCTCTATAACTCTGTCTTTCAAATAAATCATCTTAAAAGGCTGAGAGCATTGAAGAGTAGACCAAGACCTGGGCAAAACTGAGTCAGATTGTGTAGTGATCTTACTAGATCTTTTATTTGTTAAGTCAAGTGTACTGAGACACGACTTGTGTATCTTACAATCTACTCTTGTGAAATATGCAGGCTGATGAATTCTGCTAAATGTATAAAGTGCTGAGACAACTACCACAATCAGTTTAAATAACATTCCGATGAACCCCCCAAATTCCTTTCTCTGATGGCAATGAGTCCCTTCCCTCTTGTCTTAGATGCGTGTACGACAGGCTGTCTATTCCTGAGTTCCACATCCACGAATTCAACCAACTATGGAGTAGAAATGCTTGAAAATAAGATATGAATCTAACATGTACAGACTTGGTTTTGGTCATTATTTCCTATCCAACTGCAGCTGTTCCTGCAAGATCAGGGGAAGGGAGCAGGTATTGAAAGGAAATAATTTTTCTCTGGGGAAAAAAAAGGAATATTAAGGCTTTTTGGAGGTAGACGAAACAGTACCTTTCACTATGGTATATTTGTGGAATTTTCCTTGCCTTTGGATATATTGAAGAAATCTGTCATAGATATAGCATTTAACTGTATTTGTATGACAAGCAATCTAGTAGTCAATAATAGTTACTGTATAGTACATGAGAATATGTGCATAGTTTATATGCAAGTACAAGGCCATTTTGTAAAAAAAAGAAAAAAAATTTATATGAATACAAGAGGCAGAGAGAGAGGACATGTGAGAGCAGTATCTTCTCCCCATTAATGCATTTTCTAAAAGGCTGCGGCAGCCTGGTATGGGCCAAACCAAAGTCCAGAGCTAACAACTTCATCCTGGTTTCCCGCATGTGTGGCAAGGGCCCCAGCACTTGGGTCATGCTCTCTGCCTTCCCAGGTGCGTTAGTAAGAAGCTGAAATAGAAGCAGCACTAGGGACTCAAATTGGCACTCTGATACAGGATGTTGGCACTGTAAGTGGAAACTTTATCCACTGTGCCACAAGGTGTATCTCTAGTCTTTTATCCATCAGTGTATATCTCTCCACGTATGTATACATTTGTAGAAAAAATCCGTAGTTGTTTCTTGGAATTATAGGAAATGTTGATTTCCCTTTTTACATTTTTCTGTATTTTGTAGTCAGTGTATAATCATGTTACTTTAATAATGAAAGTATTAGTGATGTCTTAAAAATAGTTACTTATGAGCAAAAGATACTTGAGGAGCCTCATAAAGACCAAACAGCCCTTCCTTATAAGATTTTAAGGTGCTAGCTGTAAATCCACCTCTCTGGTGCTCCACACTACAGGTCGTTGGCTAATAGCGACTGTTACTGCCTAAGGAGATTAATAAGAAGATATTGACTTCTACTGAGATGGATATAAAAAAATATTGATGCAAGAGAAGAAAATATTGACAGGAGAATTCGGTTCTTCTGTTGCCTTGAAGGGAGTAATAAAACGTCTTCTTTGCTGAATTCCATCACCTGGTGTCTGTTTTTGCAGGAGTGTACTTGCACATCTGAAGCCAAAGACAGACTATCCCTGTAAACGTGATCAGAGGCTTGACTTCTGCAGATTCTACAAGGGGAACAAGGAAGAGATGATCCTGGGGTAGAGGAAATAGTACACAGTTTACAGCCTGGAGAGAGAGAGAGAGAGAGAGAGAGAGAGAGAGAGAGAGAGAGGTTGCTGAGACAAGTTCTTGACTGTAGAGATCTGTGCAGGTTTTCTTTCAGTTCCTTTAGGCTCAGCAGAATCATAATGAAAGATACTAAGACATATCTTCCAACCAGCTGGAACAGACCAAAACCAGATGAGGCCGGCTCTGGGTCTCCGAACTAGACACAACTGATTCAGGTTTTTCCAGAGCCAGCACATTGGCCTGTTGGGTTTTTGGTGATTTCTCCAGGCAAACACAATTGAAAATGATGTCAGATGAGTAGCTGAAATGCTTTTTCCTATATTTTTCTCGAATAAAAGAAGATGATATAATAACATGTTGGTTGAATCATCACTTGAACCAAACTCTTTTTCCAGGTTATTCTGGGATGAGTTATACTATTCTATTGGGACAAAACATGTTAGGCTGCTGTATCAGTTTTTCATTGTTGCATAGCAAATGTCTCCAAAATGTAGTGGCTTTAAAAATAGTCATTTATTCACCTGTATTTCTTTGGTTGGCAGTCTGGGCTAGACTGAGCTGGGGTAGCTCACCTGGGACTGCTGGTCTCATTTGAGTATCTGGGGCCTCAGCTGGGATGGCTAGGCGTCTCTTCCTTGGCTTTCTTCCCGCAGAAGCACTTACCCCTAGAGGGGAAGAGGAAGACCATCCTGTGCTTCTTCATCTTTGGCCAGCACCCCTCAAGACTGGTTGCAAGGTGTCTGCAGAAATACCAGTCAATCTACACAGATATGACAATATCCATCTCTTCCTTATCTTTTTCTTCTTTTGAGTAAGCTTTCTTTGAATTGTTATTAGCATTTTCTCCTTCATGTCTCATTGACCCAAATGCATTGCAAGTTTTTCCCCAAATTTGTCACCGGCAGGGGTGATAATATTGCCCCCGTGGCTTTAGAGGAGAACCTACTCCTTGAAGTCCTAAACCAAGAAGAAGGAATTAGATATTGAAATAAAATTGGCATTTTCTTTGGAAAGAGGAGAGGTAAGGTTATTTGAGAGATAGACGAATCTGCACCGACCACTGTGGTTTGGGTCTAGTACCTTTGGGGAACCTGCCTGCATCTATTGTAACGGAGTTCCAGGTAAGTTACCATGTACTTAGAAGAAATTGGTTGCAGCCTTGGTCCAGAATCAGAAGTAGAGCCAGACCTTGAACCATGCACTATGATATGAAAAATCAGTATTATTTCCTGAGACATCTTAGCCACTGTACCAAATGCCTACCCAATAGCTCAGAAGCTCAATCCTGTCAGTAGCAAGAGTTTCTGGAGAGAATTGGTCGGCGAGCAGTGTGATGAGATTTGTTGACTCGGGGAGAACATTTTGCCAGTGGTGTTTGGGCAGGACCAGCGGCACACTTGAAGCCGCCCATCAAGGCTGTCTCCATCCCTTTCTTTACTCACAAAGTTCCTGAGCTCCAAATGGATACATGATCTCACATACTGTGAGACTCTTCAGCAGCTGTGTGTGGACACGTGACTGAATTCTGAATTAGATGCAGCAGAAATGACATCCAACATCAGTGTCAGGTACCAGCATGGGGGTGCTTCCTACTTAGGAAGCAGTTATAAAAGGTCCAAGGAAGAAAAGAGATGCTTGGGGTTCGGGGACTTTCTGATGAAACTCCATATTAGCCACCTTGTGTACAGCTGGCCTTGAATCTAGGGGCTGATTACAGGACTGCTTGTGGTTGTAAGAGAAGTTATGAGTTAAGAAGTTATGAACTCTTCTGGACTGAGGTGGAGATTATAAAAAGCTTACTAGTAGGAGATATAAGAAGGATTAAAAGTGATAATAATCCCAGTAATAGAAGCTAATATTCATTAAGTCTGCTTTGTATCATTGGTATCAGTTTAAATTCTTCATATGTTTCAACTCATTCAACGCTCAGAAGATTCATATTATTCTGATTTAGTGATCTGCAAACTGAGTCATGAGTGGGTAAGCCAAAGACCATTTGCAAACTCATACACTGGCCTTAGATCCAAGCAGTCGGGCTCTGGCCCAGCCTGGAACTTCTGGGAGCAGCTCTCTCAGCTTCTACCTCTCCTCTCCCTTCTCATCTTTGCCACCAACAGCATTTGATGTCTATCCAGTGGAGAGGAGACATGGGGCTCCTTCCGCTCTGTGGTGGACTGGTCCTGCGGAGTCCGCTCTAGGTAGGGCAGGAGAGATGCAAGGAGTAGGACGAACCACAGGTGGGAGCCCACAAACTACTGAAATAGTTGCAGCATATAGAAGGGATGAAAGTGTATCCATTGAACCGCAGAAGAGGAAGTGGGCCCCCAAAGGACAGCGGTGATGCTTTCCTGGCTCTGGAACCCTTCTAAGGCTAGTGTGGGGGCAGCATCTGGAAAGATGTGGGGGACCAAGGGGGAGTGTGACTGAATGTCCCTCAGTCCTTCAAAGCCCTTCCTGCCACTCATGCTGGAGGGAGGAGGTGGGGCTCAGAAGAGGGTCTGTCTCTAAGGATCTTTGCTTCCTTCTCTCTGTGGTAAAGGTCTTTTTTTTATTTTAAAATGACAAAGTCCCTGTCCTCAAATGCCTGAAACGAGAGAGAGAGAGAGAGAGAGAGAGAGAGAGAGAGAGAGAGAGAGAGATTATAAAAATATGCTTTCTAACTCCAAGACCCAGCTTGGGGTCAGAAAAACTCCGTTAATACACTTATTTTGGATCCACTTAAATGGAAACAGTCTGATATTTTTAGCTGCTGTGTAATTGAAATAAAAGGGAAGCGGGAAATGCATATACATTTTTTTCTTTCCTGGTTAGAATAAGAAAAGGAATTGCTGATTGGGTCCTAACAGAGTCCCTGCTGGGAAGGGAGGCTAACACCCAGGACTCCCCCTTGGCTCCTCCTCTGGCCCAGACAGGATTTAAACCCAGGGAGGGAAGCTGAGGAGCAGGGAGCAGGGGACAGACCAGCGCCGAGGTCTGCAGCACCAGGACCTGGCTCAGAGGGGGAAGAAGGGTTGGAAGAGGAACCCAGCAGCTTCCCAGGTAAGGGTACTATTGGCAGCAGCTTCGCCAGTGAAGCGAGCAAGCTGGCTTGGTGGGGACGGTTCCAGGACAAGGCCTAGATCTCCTTGGCCTCACGCTCCATCAAGGTAGTGTGAGTGGCTTCCCATCATCACTCTGAGGACTTATACTGGAACTAGGAGCTGTTGCCCAGGACCTGGGTGGCATGTCCTAACCTGGGGCCACTTGGATGCTCAAGAGGAATGGGTCTAGTCTGCCATGTATTGGATTCTACCTAGAGTAAAATACTTTGGCTAAAATGTCTCCTTCCAGTCTCTCATGCCCTCATCTTTTTTCTCTGTTGACTTCTTTAGGACGTCGAAGTCCCTTTTCTCCTGATGGTGGTGGTGGGGGGATCGTTCATATCACTGTGCTTGCAGACGCTAAGGCAGAGCTTGTAGCTGTGAACAAGAGACCATTTGGACTTTCCTCTTTCTGTGCTCTGTATGTGATGACCAGGGGGATGCCTGTATGCACCTCTGAAGAGTGTTGTGGTTGACCCAAACATTGACTTTCTTCAGAAATGATGTGATAGATTAGTTTTGGTATGTCTGTTATGTTTATTAATTTTTGTGTTTGGGAGGGAGCCGGGGGTGGCAGGGAAGGAGAAAGAGTGAATAGTAACAGGCGAGGTTTTACTTAGAAACCTGAGAAACTGGAGTGCTTGTATAGGCACTAGAAGGACAAGTGCTAACACAAAGGAGATAACTACTGCATCTGGACGGCCATTCGCCACCATGGCCAGATTCTGCTTGGCTTCTAGAAGGTGTCAGATGACACCTGCTCAGCCTTTGCTGTGTCTTGGCAGTGGGCAGAGCGCAGGATCCTGTTTTAGGGCAGAGGAGGATCCTGTCTTGGGGCCTTTGGGTGTGTGTGGCAGACTTGGAGTCCAGGTGACAGTGTAAGGTCAGCCACTCAGGAGGGAACACTCAGAGCAGCAACACGGGTCTCACTTTCCTAGAGAAGAGGGAAGAGGAGCTCCTGGTGGTCCCACCTGCAACTGAGTCTTGTCTCATGAGGCTGTTAGAAGGCCCTTGTGTGAGGAAGTAGTCTGTTCCTGAAGCTTACATGAAAGGCTTTGACTGATGACCTCTCTGGTGCCTAGAACAGAGCCTGGCCCAGCCAAGTGCATGGACAATGGCTCCCCCATGGTCATCATGGGCACCCTCATGACCATCACCATGTGATGAGCTTTGGTCGACAAACAGGTTGCCCTTGAAAAAGTGACTGAGCCTGAGGTAGAGTTGGGAATACCACCCTTGACCTTCTCTAGACTGTGTTATGTATTTGAGGTTTAGCCTTGCTGAAGGAAAACGTGCTTTAGGAGGAGGATCGTGTGGGGATGTAAGGATTTCCTGGGGTCACATTGAGTGGACCCCACTCAATCAGGAGAGGGGGTAGTGTAGACCTGGAAGGTGATCCCAGGAAGCTTCGTCACACACAACCACGTTTTTCATTCTTGCCCACACCTAGCTGTCTGTCTGATATGCAATGCCTGATCAGAGGATTCAGTGCTACAGAAACTAGAATGTCCTTGATTCAACTGGAGTTGGAGGAGCAGTGCTGCCTTGCACAGTGGATGGACTTGCAAGCACAGAAGAGGAAAGGCAGGGGGTGAACTGTCTAAGTCTCTAGTCCAGGATGAGTTGAGCTAGTGCAGATTTCTCAGGTGCTCAAAAACCTGTGCTCCCAGACCAAGTACATGGGTCAGAGAGCCTGGAGCTTCCTGAAGCTTTAGTTGTGTATCTGTGGCAAGAGCGAGCCAAGGAAGAAGGGATGCGTTTGCCAGTCACATTTGAGACTGAAGCCTCATTAGCTACTCACCACCCTCATTTTCCTTCATGGTTCAATGATGTCTACCCTATCATCTGGGGACAGAATGTCTTCTTAGAGATTCCATTGGAAAAATCCATCATAATGCAGTTTTTGCTAAAACCCAAAGCAGTTCTCTCATTTGCTTGTGGTTAATTGCAGAGGCAGAATGAGGTCATAAGGGAACCAGAGAAAACCCTCAGTTTAAGTAAAAAGATCTGTAACAGTGGCTAGAAATTGGTAACTCCTTTCTTTGATGTAAATGGTGTTTTGTTTTTCCTGATGGAGAGAGTTTGTTCTTTTGGAGAAAATGAGGTGACCTAAAGACCATCCAGGTCTGGGGCTTGGGATTCAGAGTCCATCCTCCTGGCATGGTCAAGGTCCCTCCACAAAGTCTTGGCAATGTTAGGGTTTAAGAAAACACAACAAGGCACCAGTTACCCCTGACCTTTAGAGTGCCTCTGCCCTCCCTCTCCACACCTCTCCACACCTCTCTTGCAGTCAGAATTAAATACATGATCAGCTTTAATAAAACCATGATTTTGGGGGAATACTTGGGTTCTTGTTACCTTTATGTAAATGCCCTTCATCTTGCACATTATGAATCTTTCTCCCTGTTTTCTGTGAGAAACTCCTCCATAGAGTCATCACCCCTCATGGGAAACACATCGTCCTGCATGTTTCTCCTATGAAATCTGGGGCTGTCTGGACCCCTTGCGCCCCTCGCAGAGGGCAGCCTGTGGTTTACTGTGAATGCCAAAGGACATGATGAAGTCATCTTTTCCTTAGGCTGGCAACCAGGAACGTCTCTCCTGCCACGTGTTCCAGCGAGAGCCGGCGCCTGGCTCCTCACACTTGACCAAGAGTGTGGGGGATGTCCCTGTTCTCATCCTCTTTCCATCAATCACCTTGCCTAAGAAAGTCTGAGCTCAGAGGGTTGAATCTGAGAGACTAGCATTAATCGGGACATCTTGCTGCAATTAGGAAGCACAAGCGGCCTCCAGGAGGACTTTTTCCAAGAGCTTCTGGAGTTTCTCATGTTCCAGTCCTCTCCAGGAAGATGGGGCTGTGGCAGCCTCACTGTGGTTTATGGCAGGGGTCTGTGGTATTCTGCATCCGCTCAGAACTTTTTCTGAAAACCATCTGCACTCCATTTATGTCTGAATGAATGCGCCACAGGCTGGGGTTGGGGCTGGAGTGTAGGAAGGAATGCAAGAGCTCATTTCTTTGAGCCCTGTTGTTGCTTGGAAGGGGACCCTGAGCAGGGAGACTGCTGTGTGCTGCTGTGAACACAGTAGGTGCTTTAGAGAGCAGTGTTTGTTGTTAGTAGGGACGCAGGCACACAGAGCTGAGGCTGTGAATCTGCGGCCTCGCACCCAGTGGTAGTATGTTCAGAGTATGTTGTTTGCTGCCTGTGAACCTCAGTTCCCAGGCTGGGGACTAAGTGACATGATTGTGTATGACTGTCTTAGAATGAACATTTTAGGTTGCAACATATCATGACTTTTTAAAAATATATTTATTTTTATTACAAAGTCAGATATATAGAGAGGAGGAGAGATAGAGAGGAAGATCTTCTGTCCGATGATTCACTCCCCAAGTGACCGCAATGGTAGTGCTGTGCCGATCTGAAGCCAGGAGCAAGGAACTTCTTCCAGGTCCCCCACACAGGAGCAGGATCCCAAAGCTTTGGGCTGTCCTCGACTGCTTTCCCAGGCCATAAGCAGGGAGCTGGATGGAAAGTGGAGCTGCTGGGATTAGAACCGGCGCCAATATGGGATCCTGGTGTTGCGTTCAAGGTGAGGACTTTAGCCGCTAGGCCACACCTCTGGGCCCCATATCATGACTTTTTAAAGCTGTACTTACCTCCAATTCACTCTGTTGATCTCTCATTACTACATCCCATGACATAAATCTCCGATTCCTAAGCTTGGATGATCGTTTTTAGTCTTAGAGGAGATTGGCTCCGGGGTAGCAGGCACTTGGTTCAGTCTATTGATGGGCCCAAGAGTCTGGTTTGAGTCCTGACTCCTCCACTGCTCTAGGTTCCTGCTGAAGTATCTAGGGAGTCAACGGATGATTGCTCAATTGTTTGGGTCCCTGACACCCACACCCACAAGAGACTTGGATTATGTTCTGGGCTTCTGGCTTGGGCTGGGCCCAACCCTGTCTGTTGCAGGATGAATGGAAGACCTCTCCCCATCTCTCTGTGTGTTTCTCCTTGGTTTCTCCTGCGGGTCACAGATTTTCTTCTCTCTTGACTCAGGCCTGGTGCTGGAATTGCAGACAAGTCCAGGGCAAGATCGGTGTCGAGGTGGCTTCTTTTTGCTACTCCTCCCTGACTTGAACAGCTGCTTCAGTTGTCGCTAGCTGCTGCCAGGGGCGGAATGAAGGTATCTCTGATGCTGTGGCAGTTCCCTGTAGTCACCAGGTGCCTAGTGACAGCAGTAGTCTTCCTAGTTGGTGCATCTCCCTTGTAGGAACCCTGTGTGGGGTCTTCAGGGATTCTGTATTCTAGCTGTGGCATCTGTTGCTGTAAGCACAGTTTCCCACTGAGGGAGCATACTCTTGGAGCTCTGGGAGCCTGCACTACAGCTTCAGTCCAGCCTTACCCTGGGTACCTCATTCCTGTAGCACCCACTTGGCCTCACCAAACACCGGATGCAGGCCTCTCCTGCCATGGCCTCTCTCCTCCCCTACCGTGGTCTCTGCATCCAGCTAAGCTCCCACCCCTGAAATCCTCCAGATCAGAGGGAGGTCCCACCCTTTGTTACCTCCTGTTGACCCTGACTGCACCCCAGCACCTCAAAACCTTTAGTGCGCAATTCTTTTTAAAGTATGTGGACACTTACTACCCGCTGCTCAGATCTCAGGACAGTGAGAAATGGGTCCTCTGATTGTTTCTGTAACCGAGTGAAGGTACTGATTCCGGTGCATGTTATGAAGTAGTTGCTGGGATCTGGTGAGCTCTCCTGCGGTCAACATCAGTAGTAGCAGGAACCCACAAGGAGTGGAAGGGTGAAGGGGTAACAGGAAGGATGTTGCCTGGTGCTGTCCTGCCGAGTTCACAGCGCTGGCACAGCCCTTGGGTGCAATATATGGCGTTTTTTTCTCCAAATGACAGAATTGCCTATATATAGCTAACTCCACCAATTTGAAAAAATAAAAAAGAGGCAGCATTGGGTGAGGGCTTTTGGGAGCTTGTACAAGGACTGGCCATGTTCTATTTCTTAACTCTAGCAATGATTATGTGGGTAAAGCTGTATGATTTATCCTGTGTGCGCGTTTCACTCTGGGCATTGGAGAAGACAATGAAGGAAAGGAAGGCACTTTTAGCAGTCGACTGAAGACACAATAAACCTCAGGAGGTTTACTGAGCACTTACATGTGCAGGGCATCATGCCAAGTGCTGGCTATACACGATCCAGGACCTAAACACCGTCACCCCCACTTTGGAAGTAAGAAGGCTGTAAGGATATATTCAAGTCATCACATGAATCTTGAGTTGTCATAGACCCATTGTCAAGGGACATCTGGGAGAACAGGTTTCTGGGCCTACCTGCGTGAGCTTAGCTGGGTGTACCTTTGTCACATAGGTTCCTGTGAATAAAGACAAGGCAAGAAAGAGGTCACTTGTGGTCTGCTTTATCCTGGTTTGTTAGTGGTCGAAGAACGTGCCTCACCAGGCGAGGATTGTGGGGACAAGGGAAATGGGCTGAGGTTAGGAGTCCTTCTGCCCTCCCACAGTGGTAGAAACCCAAATCTCCTGTTGGCCAGGGAGGCAGAACCTGAACTCCTGCCCGGTCAGTCCCCTTGCCTGACTGTGGGTCAGGAGTACCCTTGTACCAAAGGATGTGGGGTATAATGACCCAACTGCACATGTGTGACTAGGAATAACAAACAACACGAGAGGCTGATAACCTAGAGGGGGACGAGCTGTGGACAGGAGTAAAACCTAAGAAGCTGATAGCCTAGAGGGGAGATGAGCTGAGGACAGGAGTAAGTGTGACAGGAGATGGATCATCAAGACACCAAGAGAGTGCGGTTGGCCAAGCAGTTGGATTTCTCTGCAGAGCAGCAGCTCTGGTTTATAGCTGGGGCAAGGCAGGGGGACTGGAGACGAGGCTTCCTGGAGAAGACAACTTTATGAGAAACATTGATGGTTCTTATATGGAGATTGTGAGCAGAACACTGGCCTTGGAGACTGTGGGTCTGGGGATGGGCCCTCCCTTACTGACAGTGGTACCACGATGGGTTGTTCAAACTCTTGAGCCTCAGCTCTGCCCATAGTGCAAAGCAGCATGACATTGTGGTGACAGGGTTCTGGAGTCTCTCGGTTCAAAACCCGCCTCTCCTCGCTGTATGCCTGTAGGCAAGTCGTTTAAGGCAACACTGCTTCTGTTCCCTGTCTCTAAAACAGGGGAATAATAGTACATTCCACAAGGGCTTGCTGTGAATATGGATTAGTTGATCAACAAGAAACACTTAATTTGTTTTTGCGATTATTTTATTTTGATAATTTTTACGTAGTTGATTAAGGCCCAAAAGGTCAAGGGCTACAGGAAAGTGGGTAAGACCGTTGTTTCCACATTACTGTTAGTATTATTTTTCTGTATCTGGGATAAGGGAAGAGATAAAGGGAAAAGCCCCATCCAACCTCTCACCCATTCCAGGTCCCCAATGTAGGGCATGCTCCGAGGGTCCTGCTCAAGTGGTTTTGACAGTTCAACAGTTCTGAATTGCTGTCAATCTCGCCATTCCAAGCACGATGAAATCTCTCCAGAATGCACTGGCTGATATAGTTCACCTTAGAGTCTCTGTTTGCCCAGATTTTTACTGCCAACACATGGCTGGAGTAGTTGATTGAGTTCTGTCCTCTGTCCTCTGTTGTGGTACCAGGTGTCCTCTGCGAGTTCTGATGGACTGCCATATCCTCCATGTGCACCTGGATATGCTGTCCACTGCTCCATCTGAGCCTCTGAGGAGGCTCAGCTTTGACACATGCACTTCATGGTCAGACCATGGAACCTGTGACTTCTCTTTATGGTTGGGGTTTTGAGATCAGCAGTTCAACTGGGGAGATCCCCGAAGAAACTTTGTCTGAGGTGATTCCAGAACTGATTCTTGTGTGTGTTTGCCAGTACAGGGTCCGGCACAGTCTGTTGCCCCAAACAACCTATGCACATGCTGGTGATTGCAATTGCTGGGTCAGTTCTGTTTCCAGCCCTTTCTTCCACTGGAACCAATAGGTTTTGCAGTCCAGCCTGATTCTGCCCAGCACACACTTCGCCCTCACTCAAACCAGTGGGAGCTGTAGTCTAGTCAGAGAGACCCGAAATAACCCCCATCAGGCCTTCCCCCTGCCCTAGTTCCCAGCTTGACAGTATGTCCAGCAGACTGGTCCAGTCTGTCCCACGTTACCATTCAGCTGTCATACATGTCAATGGGCATTGGAGCCTAGTTCAACCCAACCAATTCCACTATCCAGCCCACACACATGCTGGCAGGTGCCACTCTGTTTAGCCACCCCTGCCCCAGTTCTGGGTCACAAGAAACACTTTGAATGGTGGCATTCACATGCCAAAGGCCT
This sequence comes from Ochotona princeps, assembly GCF_030435755.1. Taxonomy (NCBI): domain Eukaryota; kingdom Metazoa; phylum Chordata; class Mammalia; order Lagomorpha; family Ochotonidae; genus Ochotona; species Ochotona princeps. The sequence goes on from NC_080833.1 coordinate 161,261,270, forward strand.
TATATGCTGCTGTTGTTATTTTATTTTTTTATTTTTAAGGGTCAGGATAGTACTAGGGTTGATATGAAGGTTACAGGCCACAAGGATCGGATCCTGACACACAGCAGGCCCTCAATACAGGACATTTGCTCTTCTTAATGTGCAGATAAACCTAGAAGCAGAAGTGAAGGGCATTCTAGGTAGTGCGAACAATACAGGCAAACAGGAGGCAGGGATGTGCAACTGTGAGGCAGAAAGAGGACATACTTCCTGAAGATCAAGGTATCAAGCCACACAGGATGTAATCCTTCTCTTGGTATCTCATCTTCCTGTGGTTGTCTAGGATCCAGCTTCCCCTAAATGGTCCCTGATTTGTCTTGCATTTGTTTGGGATGCAGGTCTCCTGGAGCACCTGCTCCCTGTGTCTTCAATGATGGGTTCCCAGAGGATGTTCAGCCTCCCCTTGGGACTCCTGCTTGGCTCTGTGCTCCTGGTGGCTTCGGCCCCAGCCACACCAGAGCCCCACAGCTGCAGCAGCAAAGAACAGCAGGTGACCCTCAGCCATACCTACAAGATCGACGTGCCCAAGTCAGCCCTGGTCCAGGTGGAGGCTGACCCTCAGCCTCTCAGTGATGAAGGGACTTCCCTATTGGCCCTGGGGGAGGCTGGGGAGGAACAGAACATCATCTTCAGGCACAATATCCGCCTTCAGACGCCACAGAAGGACTGTGAGTTGGCAGACAGTGTCCAGGACCTCCTGGCCCGGGTGAAGAAGCTGGAGGAGGAGATGGCAGAGATGAAGGAGCAGTGCAGTCCCCAGCGCTGCTGCCAAGGAGCTTCTGGTGAGTTCTCCACCTGATATTCACTCAGCAAGCATGCAATGAGCACCTGTGCGTGCCAGGCGCTGTACCAGCTCGTGAACACGGAATCTGGAGCATTTGCCCTTCTCACCCTGGGCTTCTCCAGAGGTGGGGTGGGCTATGTTCCTGCTGTGTATGTGTTTATGCAGTGGTCCTGACTCCAGGAGGCCTCTGGAAGCCTGAGCAGTGAGGAACCAGTAACCCATGAGAAGAACCTAGACTCTGGAGGCCAGCACTTCCATATGGGGCAATTAAGGACTCTAACCTGTGGATCCAGAATGTATGCAGAAGGAACAAACAGAGGCTCTGGAGAGGGACAGGACTGGGTTTGAATCCCAGTTCTGCTATTTTTACATGTGCCCTTGGACCGATCCTGTAAGGGGATAATTGTAGCAGTTAGTGTAGTTCTGGAAACCACACATGGTGTATTTATGGGCTCCTAGCCCACAGTAGATGTTCAGTAAATTGCGATCATTTTATAAACAATAAAGTACACAGTTTGAGTTTTTACAAATCATGAGGGTTCCTTTCTTCATTCTCATCTTTTTAAAAACATAAGCTGCCCAGGCTGATGGCTGATCCAAATGGCCATGAGTGAGACTTTGGCATAGGATTTTATACTGGAAGGAATCACGGAGGTTAAGTGTGTTTCCTAAAAATGCAGACACAGCCTGGCACCACAGATGCTGCCATCTGTGGAATCGTCCAGGAGTGTTTTTAGAAAGAAAAACTTTTCTAAAAAGCAAGAGAAAGGGTTGCACTGGCCTGCGTTCCAGGTAGAAGCCGTTTGCTGTCCTGGGTCAAGAAGGGAACCTGATCCAATCTCTTCTCCCACATTCTGGCCCACAGCTGAGCTGTGTGTTCTTCAGCGTGGCCTATTGTTGTTGTTGCTGTTTGAGATTTATTTATTTTCATTGGAAAGGCAAGTCACAGACATGAGAGATAGTAAGGTCTTCCACCTGCTGATTCACTCCCCAGATGGCCACAGCCAGGGAGCTGGATTGGAAATGGAGTATCAGGGACATAAACTGGTGCCTATGTGGGATTGCAAATGGAGCATTAGGTTGGCATTCCCCAGCACAGGCCTTCCACCAGGCACATTTTGCAAACACCTGGCCTTTGTTTCCAGCTCCATCCAGCCAGGATAAGGCCAACACTCCACCCACTTGCCAAAGGCGCCCGGTTCCTTAGTGTGGCCTGGCCAGCAGTCCACCTGGGTGGAGCTTTTAAGGCCCTTTCATAGAAAAATCAGTGGTAAAGGAAAGGGAAATGGCTTAGATAATACAATCTGTCGGGTGGAGAAAGGAGGGAACATATCTGGCTCACCCTCTCTGTGTGGTTTTCTCGCTTCCAGATCTGAGTCGCCACTGCAGCGGCCACGGCACCTTCTCCCTAGAGACGTGCACCTGCCGCTGCGACCAAGGCTGGGAAGGCTCAGACTGTGAGCGGCCTTCTTGCCCCGGAGCTTGCAGCGGCCACGGGCGCTGTGAGGATGGGCGCTGCCTGTGCGATGAGCCCTATGTGGGCGCCGACTGCGCCTACTCCGCCTGCCCCGAGGACTGCAGCGGGCATGGCGTCTGCGTGCAGGGCGTCTGCCAGTGCTACGAGGACTTCACGTCGGAAGACTGCAGCGAGCGGCGCTGTCCCGGCGACTGCAGTGGCCATGGCTTCTGCGACACGGGCGAGTGTTACTGCGAGGAGGGCTTCATTGGCCCCGACTGCGCACAGGGTGAGAAGCCCGTCTTCAATCTGTCATCTCTCTGAGATCCTGGTACCCAGTGCCCCAGTAACCGAGCGTCACGTCTAGGGGACTGGCCCCCTTAGCTCACCCAGAATCTCCTCAAGTGCTTGTTAACACATCCACTGCAGGGCCCCATTCTCTGAGTCAGCAGGTCTGGGTGGGGGACTGAAATGTGCTTTTTAAAATAAGTTCTCCAGTGATGCTTCTGCTGTTGGTTGCGGGCCTGACTTCTGAGGATCATTGGTCTTTTTTGTGACCTAATGGTTGTGTGTGTGTGTGTGTGTGTGGTCAGTGTTTATTCTCAAGCAGGTAAGTTTTGGGGGCCACTGGAGAGTAAAAATGGAGCCGTCCACAGGTCTGCATCCTCTACACTCGCCATTACAGTGTTCAGTAACTCTAGGTGCTCAGTGGATACTCGTCTGATTCCCCGCCTCCCTCACCCTCTCCATCTGCTTCTCCTCCTGCTGTAGTGATTGCCCCCCAGGGCCTGCAGCTGCTCAAGAGCACGGAGAGTTCCCTGCTGGTGAGCTGGGAGCCCACCAGCCAAGTGGACCACTACCTCCTCAGCTACTATCCCCTGGGGAAGGAGCTCTCAGCGAAGCAGCTCCAAGTGCCCAAGGAGCAGCACAGCTATGAGATTCCTGGTCTGCAGTCCGGAACCAAGTACATCGTCACCCTGCGCAACGTGAAGAAAGATGTGTCCAGCAGCCCCCAGCACCTCCTTGCCACCACAGGTGAGCAGGCAGCCGGGCACCCCATGTCATGCACTTTCTCCCACATTCCTCACAAATAATCCTTGGAAAAGTCAGTCTGTTGTCCTGCTTTGGGATTTGCAAATGTACAACTGCTGCAGTCCTAGGTTCTGGGGAGAAGTGTTCTTTCTCTCTTCTCCCCAGCTCCCTGATGCTGCCTGCTGGATTGGGCTAGAAGGATTCTTTCTGTCTCTGAGGTTAGGAAGGTCTCATTGCCCTGCACTTGCTCTCAAGCAGCCACAGGGGACACTTGCATCTCCAGCCCCTCCCTGAACTTCCAAGGCCATTCAGCAGCAGATTTTAATCAAGAGGGCTGTGAGTGTGTGTGTGTGTCTGCTGCAGCTACTGGATCACACTTATTTCAATAGGAATAAGGACACAAATGGAATAATTGAAGAAAGTTTAGTGAGAAGGTTGTTAACAACAATGTGGGTTTGCCTGGTGGGACACTCTGGGACTGACTTCAGTAGAGACCCACGCCAGCTTGAAGGGGGGTCCAGGATGGATGCTCATTCTGGACTCAGAGAAGGCTGCAGGCATACGTTGCCCAGTGGGGTGCTTTTGCTAGAGGCATGCAGATTTCACAATGCTCCTTAGGAGAATACCATCCTACCTTCTGATCTGCTGGTGGCTGAGTCAGAACATGGCCGGGGATCCTGGCTGGCTGAGCTCCCAAATGTCATAGCCTGAGATGTGGAGCAGAGTAGAGGGTGGCGGAGGCTGCCTGCGGACAGGGTCTCCTGTACAGTACAAGGTGCTTGGGAAGACAAGCATCAATGCTTCCTCTTCAGAAAGGCTGCTCATGGAAGCAGCTTAGGTCTGAAGGGGTCTGGATAAACCTGAGTGATCCATTCCCTCACTCAGCATATTTTTATTAACACCTGATGTGTATCTGGCACAGCAGTGAATGATGATGAAAATTTGCTGCCATGTCATCCTGCCCTGGGCCCCTTGGGAAAGGTCAGGCAAGATCCAATGGATGGGCCTTTGGAATGCATTGTCTTTGTAGGAAGATCAGCTGCATCTCTCTCTCTCTCTCTCTCTCTCTCTCTCTCTCTCGGTGGTAGAAATGAGTACTGGAAATGGTCATGGGAGACTTGGCATCTTGTAATTGGCTTTGTCAGTGTCCTTCAGCCTAAGCACCTAAGAATACCTTAGGAGTTGCGCATGTCATGTTTGCTGATTATTTAGCACGAAAGAGCCCATGCCATTGTATGACGTGATGTGTCTAGTGAGAGGATGTCAGAGGGACTGGTTAAAGAATTTGGGATAATTTAGGGATGGTTTCAGGGGCAGGAGTTTGCTTGGGCTTGGATGCTGTCACAAAGCGGAGTAGCTTTGTGACTGGTTATCTGGTGAATCTTGGCTAGCATGAGGGTGAACAGGAGGGAGCTCATGAGTTGGAGGGGGATGTTCAGTCCTCCCTGTGGCTTGGATGACGGTCCCATGATTTGCTCTGTATTCAGACATGGTCACAGAGAACTCTTATGTGTTTCTTGAGTTTCTGTGGTCAGAGTGGCTCAAGGTGTTGACACTCTGTGAAATGCTTTCTATTCAACTGGAAGACATCAAGCCGGAGAGCCTGGCTGCTCCCAACTGGTCAGAGGTCCATTTCTTCCTCTCCCTTTTGTCTGTGGCTGCTGTTGCCTACAGAGAATCAAGGCCAGCCTGCCGAGGGAGGACAGGGACATGTGTCTGAATATGCTAGCAACACTGTGGCATCTTGCTTGAGAGATGCACGAAATCCCACAAGTGTGAGGGTCGTCTTTGTCTCTGATTCCAGTAAAATCCATTCTTATATGCTCCTGATACTGAGAGACAATTATCTCTGCCATCATCCCGAACATTCTCAGTTCTTGAAAAGAATTCCCAATTCTTTAAAACCATATAAGCCATCTTCTCTATCCTAAGGTCACTTTCATTGCCTGTTGACCTGCCTCGCGGGGATTCCCAGTTTTGAAGAGAATCTAGAAGCAGAACCTAAGGGCTGGCAGAGAGCTGCAAACCAGCGGCAAAGTGTCTGTGGGCTGCTTTATCCGCAACAGACTAATGCAGGGGAGAAGGACCTCCGGGCCACTGAGCTCACAGCATCAGCATGAGTAAATTACTTGTTCCACATTTGTGACAAGTGCTGACCCTGTCTGGAGGTGGAGGGTGTGGCCAAGGAAGGGGTGAGGCGGAGAACCTGGGGGACTTGTCATTATTGTGCCAAACTGGAAGCCTGGGATCCAGCCTCTGTATTCAAAGTGCTTCCCAAAGATCCCAATTCTAGCATTTTCCTCTGGCATCCCCGTCCCCAGTTTCTTCCTGAGAAACACAGCATCCTCACTGTACCGTCACATCTTCTTTTTCTGAAGAAAGGTGATTGTTTCTCTGCTTATACGTTATTGGGAATAAGTGCATGCAGTGACTGCTTCCTCACAGAGATCCGGCAACGGGAGGCCTTCAGGTGCCTGGTAACATCCTGAGATAGTACGGAAGGAGCAGCAAGGATATTCGGAAGGACCTGGTTCATGGTTAAAATCCACCTGCTTTAGAGCTCTGCTTTGAGTGAATACTTGGGGGACAACTTGAGAATCAGGGACTTGAAGGTGGGGGCTGGAGGAAAGAACTGATTGTACTATTACTGTTCCACTCCAGCAAACTGTAAATGCGGTTCCCAGCTTCACATGAAAGGACCCAGGCCTCCTCTCTCTCCTATGGTTGTCGGGGGGCATGGAGCTTAAAGGAGGAGAGTCTGGCTCAGTCCTAACTGATTGGTGTGCCCCACTGGCCCGAGCTGACTCAGTCTGGACAGGGAGGGCAGCTTGGTACCCAGCAGGAAGGGAGAACAGAGACTTTCCCAGTATGGCCTCCATGGGAAATTGAAAGCCGATGGCGTGGGTGCTGGATGAGTAGCTCTGAGAGCGGCAAGGACTGAGGCAGCTTGCAGCCAATGGCCTGTGACTGACCTGCGGGACCCTTGCTCTTCACCGTTTTGTGTTTTTTCCTTTCTGTGCCCGTCCCAGATCATGCTGTGCTTGGTACTGCTTGGGTCACAGAGGAGACAGAGACCTCACTGGACGTGGAGTGGGAGAACCCATTGACTGAAGTGGACTACTACAAGCTGCAGTACGGCCCCTTGGCAGGGCACGAGGTGGATGAGATCATCGTGCCCAAGAGCAGTGACCCCAAGAGCCGATATGACATCACTGGTAAGGGCTGCCAAGGGGCTGGGAGACGCCTGCTGTGAATGCTGGAGTGGGGACAGTGTGCCTAAGAGTCCTGGGGCTTCAGGGTTATACTCAGACATTGACCCCTGAAACTCGCAGACCTGAGCCAGCTGTAGAGGCCTGCAGACTGTGTCAGACCTAGAACTGGAATCCCAGGGCACCTTGGTAATAATAGATGACCTGTGCAATGTTCTGCCAGGTCCGCTAGCCGGTAGAAGTCCCTGTGAGGGCCTCCAGAGGGATTGAATGGTGTTGGATGAATTGTGTGTGCACGTGGTGGGGTAGGTGTGTGGTGCTAGGAAGGTGTACTGAGACTGGTTTTTTTGAACACAATCCCTGGAAGGAATTGTGTTAGGAGGGCTGGGGGCTCCCGGTCCCAGATGACTAAACTAATGCTGTTGAGGCCTAAGAAACAGGCATGTGGATATGGACCAAGTTTTTCAGAGTTTAATAAAAGTTACACACAGTTATGAATGCCTAACTAGGTATCGGACCGTGGGAGGAGGCCTGAGCAGTTTGCCTGCTCTGAGTCCCAGTCCTGTGGTCCCACTGCCCGCGTTGAGACGTGGAGAGCAAGGTGGGGTTCTGTTTCTGGGCACTGGACAATGACAGCATGGTCCTCATTTGGATGTTTTGTCTGCTTTTGCCACCGGGGACAGGAGCAACAACCATTCAAATTGCTTCTACAGAGAAAGAAGTTTAAGGGACGTGGAAGGAAAAAAAATCTTAGAAAAGAAACTTTTAAGGGAAAAGGACTGTTAGGAGCAGGAAGACTTTGGGGGGCATAAATAAAGTCAGGAAACAAACACTAGGAGCCCCAACAAAGGGCGGGAGCTGCTTAGGAACCACTTCGCATGCTCAGGCCCTTCCTCCCGATCAACGAGCCCCCTACCTGGTGTTTTGCGTTTCAAGGGGCCCAGGAGGCCTCCAGGGGGAAGCAGCATGGGGAATGGGGCTCAGAGCCTGACCTCTCATCCAGCTCTGATGCCTGCCTGCAGGTCTGCAGCCTGGCACAGAGTATAAGATCACAGTGATCCCCATGAGAGGCGACCTGGAGGGCAAGCCCATTCTCCTGAACGGCCGGACAGGTAAGAACTACCTGCAGGTGCGGTGGGTACTCATCCTGTTTGCATGAGCACATTTTCCACAGCTGACTCCTCTCATGATAAAAATGTCAGGAATTGGCACACACAGATTCCATCCCTTCATGTAGGAGGAACTGTTTGGGGGCGGGGGCAGGGAAGCAGGAGCCTCCAAGTGCCCATCTCTGAACACTGCTCCGTTTCAGACTTTGGCAGCTGCTGAGTCAAGGAAAGGCCATCCTGACTCCTTCCTGTTTCGCTGCAGGTTGTTAGGACATGCATTAGCTCGGACCTGGGCACCCTCAGGTCCATATCATCCACAGACGGGGAGTCTATGTTTTTCTCTGGCCACATCTGTGTTTTCCTCGTGAACACACCCAGGCAGTCAAAGGATATTAAAGACCTCATCCAGAGGAATGGTATTTTAAGTATTTATTTATTGAGAAGATATACAATGATGAAACATTGTGAATCAGGTGTTTCTGACAGCAAATTGTGATTTATTAATAACAGAATTTGAAAACACTGTGGGCACATATTCGGGATATCTTATTAACATTTTACTTTTTTTTAGTGTCAATTATGAACATTTGGCTTTTTAATAGTGGCCTGCTTAACCCACATTGGGAACCTGAAATGTAAAACCTAACGCCCCGGTGGAGACTCACAGCTGGGGACTGCAAAAAGGGGCCTTTGCAATTTGAACCTTGTTCGAAAAGATTTTTCATGCTTTCCTGTTGAGTTGTGCATGTGACCGATCGGGGTGCTGAGAATAATGAGAGTTTAATTCACTATTCCAACTGCTTAGGAGTTTGCATTCTGGTGCAAGAAGGTTGTTACTGGGCGATTACAAAGGGTTAAGTATGGTTCCAGTTGTAAATGAAGTACCACAGACTAGCCTGGCCAAATACGAGACTGGTGAAACGCATTAGTCCGCTTCGCTTCCACTGTCTTTCTCTGCAGCTGAAAATCGAGTTTACTGTGTGTGAGGCGTCACGGGCGCTAAGCACGCTTCACGCATTATTGACTGGGTTCTCCCAGCTGTCTCACGACACGGTCCTTTCATATTGCTATGGCAACTACAGGAGAGCTGAGAGACTCAGAACCATCTGGGAAAGAAGTGACTGAGTTGTAACTTGAACTCAGGATGCCCAAGACCATCTACTTCACCCCTCCTGTGAGAGATAAGCGCTTTCTCTTCTACAGTCTATGCCACAAAGAACCTTTGCTCTCTGATCACCGAATGCGTGGGGAGTGTCTCCCCATGTCTCTCCACTGGAGTGTCCCAAGGTTCAATCCCACGTCGCCGCATGGGGGCATCCTAAGGTTCAGTTCTGGTTAGATATGATCTACCTGAAAAAAAAATAGTGTGTGGTTCTGCAGGGAGTGTCGATCCATCAGGACCTGCTTTATTTCAGATGCCGGTGCTAAGCACTAGGTTATCACCTGTGCTTCTGACGAACCGGTCGCACAGTGGAAGTTTCTCGGACTTCCTTCCTGGTTCTATTTTGAGTAGCTCACACAGCGCAGGGGAACATTCTGCTATGTTTACCTTTTATGAGAGGTCTTCACAAACTTCGTGGAAAATGTATGTTGTGAACAAACTATATGTGGACTGCTTTTGAGCCCAAACTTAATTTCATATAAAATTACGTATTTGAGTTTTTGGAAAGAGAGACCCAGAAAGAGACAGGCATACCAAGGCCTCCCACCTGTTGGCTCACTTCTCAAATGTCTGCGACAGCTGGGCTTGGGTTGGGCCAGGCCAGGGCTAGGGATTCAATCGGAGCCTCTCACATGAGTGTCGGGAATCCAAGCACAGAGTCATCACCTGCTCCTGCTGCAGGAAGCTGGGCTCAGGAGCAAAGCCAGGACAGGGACACAGGCCCTCTGAAATGGGGTGTGGATGTCCCAGGTTACCAGTACCCCAACTGCTGCAGCAAGCCCATGGCACACGGGGAGGGCACTGGGCTTAAATGCCCTCTCTTCTGAATGTACCACCAAGCAGGAACCTCCACATGCCCATCTCTGAACACTGCTCCTTAAAAAAAAAAAAAACCTGTTTATTTCATTTGGGTAAAAAAAATTATTATGTATTTGTTTAATGTTTTCGAAATGCAGAGGAAGAGAGAGCGCACACCTCCATCCATTGGTTCTCTCCCTAAAAGCCTGTAATGGTCAGACCAAGACAGGCTGAAGTCATGAAGTTGGACCTCTTATTAAGGCAGGGTAGCAAGGTCCCAATTACTCGAGCCATCATCTGCTGCTTCCCTTTAACAGGAAGCTGGGTTGAAGCACACCAGGATCCAAAGGCAGGGATTCTGATCGGGGATCAGTGTGTTAATCACTGAGCTAAATGCCTCACTTGAACACTGTCTGCTTCTTGCTGGAGCTCTCACTGTGTGGACTTACGAAATCATCAGCCTCCGGTCATTCCACCAGCCTGTGCCATGCTTGGCTCCCCTGGCAACTAGCCCTGCATCCTGAAGTTATCCAGGAACCCTGAGCCATACAAAAAGAGCCTTATTACTTCAGGGAGGTCAAGGGTTTTAGGAGCTATGTGCCAGGAAACTGGTACTGAAACCACAAATATTGTCTGGTTATACATTGTACTATCACACACCTCCCAGACTGCTGGCTCATGGCTTCTAGTTCATTTCAGGCTGTTTACTTTCTAAGAAGTGTCTGCAATTCCCCAGTGCCTGATGAGAAGGTATACAATCAGCCCTCTGTATCTGCTGCTCCCACGTCTGCTAATTTGAAAAAATGTACAGAAACATGGACAGATGATGTTTTTCATTTTCTTAACAAAGAAGTACAGCAAACAATAGCTATTTGTATAGCATTTACATTTATTAGGTATTATAAGTAATACAGAAAAAAATAGAATATACAGAAGGACATGTGTGGATTATATGAGTTCCATTCTATCTTAGGTTAGGACTTGAGTGTCCTTGGATTTGGTATGCCTGGGGATGCTGCACCAATCCACCGTGGGTACTGAGGCAAAGCTTTAGTCCTTCTACCATGGCCTCAGTGGACCTATCCAACCTGAGCTGCTGTTAATCTCACTTCTCCACAGCAGACTTTGCTATAGTGAGACTGTTTTCTGGGGTTTCCTGAAATGGAAATTTTATTGATACACATTGGGTTTGTGGTAGTGTGACCCTTGCCTAGAAAAAGCCTTGGCTACTATCTCTAGCTGTTGACTAATTCAACTGAGCAAACATGTATTGCCAGGTACAATTACACAAAAGAGACCTTGGCCTTTAGGGACCTCTGAAGATGGGAGGGCGTGGTCCCTGTCCTTCTGTGGTTTCACAGTATTTATGTCATCCGGGCTTATAGACTTGGCTCATATCTTAGCTTCTCCACTGGAGCCTTCTATAACCGCATTAAATGTTAGCCATCATTGTCTCAGAGTTCTTGGAGCATTTAATCACTTATGGCCTTGAACTTCTAGTAAAACTCTCAAGTGTATTATCTCATCTGGAAATGTTAACTCTCAAGAAGTAGTGCTTTTATTGTTAATTATATCCTAAAGCCAGGATGGCATATTTTTCATTGAATTGCATATAAATTTGTGTCATATGTTCCACTCACAATAGAAAAAGGAGAAAGACTGGGGTTTCTAAGGTCAGAAAACACCCTCAAACAAGGCTAGACTGCTAATTTAAAAAAGCAGTGTCTGCTTTCTCCAACATTTTGCATTCTGTGAGGTGGAAAACATTGTAATTTAAGAACAGCACGGTACAAGCATACCACACTTTAGGTCTTTTCCATGGAACACGTCACACAAAGGAACCACCGCCACAAGAGGGCAGGTGTCAGCTGAAAATCCGCACTCTGGTCACACACTCAGAGTGGACCTGGGTCCTTTTCCAGTGCAACAAGCACAGGCGGGGCAGGAGACGCTACAGTCCTCAGTTGGGAGAGTCCCTGGATTTCTTCTTACGTCCTCACAACCACATTTCCTACTTCACAAGTTCAATAATATTCCATGTGATATAATTTTCATGCTATAGTTGATAAAATGGAAGGCTACAAAGCTTAAGAGACCCAGGGTAAACTACTGAAGAGCTGAACTGCTTTTGGGTCCCAGGGTCATTTGGGACCAAAGTTAATACCCTGTTCTGGAGGTACATTGTGTGATACTAAGCTGAGAGGAGTTGGGCTCTCTGGCACATTCTGTGTAAGTGGTGCCTTTTGAGTAACTTTGCTGTTACCTTGGAATGACAATAGAGAGGCCTATGGAATCGAGGACGTTGAACACAGAGGAACTATGGTCTGAAGGCACCTCTTTGGTGAGCCCACTTTGACACCAGTGGCAGTGGCCCTGACCCCAGCTGTGCCCCCAAGTTCATGTCCCTATAGATTGTACACCCTGGATGTGCCATTTTCTCCTGTATCAACTGTGTGGCCATTATGGGTGGAGAAATCTGTTCCTACTGCCTGGGGCCACGAGCTGCAGTAGGCACTTGCCGTTGGATGTCACAGCTGAGCCTGATGACAACCACTTCCTACCTAATCCTCTGGGGAATCCTGTGACAAAGTGGAAGAAACTCCCGTGGTGTGAGCAGAGCTCCTAATTAATCTCTTCTTTATGTTCAGAAGAGATTTGACCTGGGGCTCCTGTTTAACACAAGTCCTCTAAGGTGGGTCTCACCCATCAAGCTTTACCAGCCTTGCCTTAAATCTCTTTGACTTAAAGGACCCGGAGAAAGGTCCCCCCAGGGCCGCTAGCATCCAGCAGGTGGGGAATTGCAGCCTGCAGAGGAACCTGAGCTCAGGGTACAGAGAGCTTGTTTTGTAGTTGAGGCTACAGCTGCGACTCATCTATGCTTTGGCCGCCTGCTGCAGCTACTGAAAGGCTTATTAGTTGAATGGAAAAAACCTGCTTCATGGTCCCCATGTCCCTTCTTGGCAGAGAGGGAGGCTTTGGTCTTGCAAAGCTGGCCTCTCCAGCACTGTGTTCCCAGCCCTGAGGCTCTGCTCTCATTTTTCTATTTTGGCATCTGTCTTCCATCCCAAGAAGAGCCTTGAATGGGTCTCAGAAGGGCCCCCTTGTGGCTTCATTTATTATTGTCAGGGAATTGAGAGAAGGAGAAAGGCTTCTAAGAGCTATCAACTCTGGGTGGCCTTGCCTTCAACTGACTCTGTGAACTTGGAAGAAGCCCTATCTCCTTTCTGAGCCTAACCATCCAGGTCTCCTATAACCCAGACATGATCGGATTCCCTTTTCCCTTTTCTTATTCCTCAGAGCCAGGAAGCCTTTTGCAGGTTCAGCTCCATGCTTGAGTGTTCTGGGATTGCGGGGGAAAGGAACTCCAGGAATGGTTGCAGTTTTGTCCATGAACTCATGTGAACGACATGGAGCTTTCAGCACATACAGGCAACACCCGCTCTGTTTTGTGGAGCCTGGAGGCTTTTGCTTGTTTATTTATTTTTATTTACCTGAAAGGGAGAGGAGATAAGAGACTGATTCTCTATATATCAGTTCACCCCAGGGATGCCCACAAAAGCCAGGGTTGGGCCATGATGAAGGCAGTAACCCAGAGCCCCATTTGGGTCTGTGGGTGGCAGGGGCCTAAATGTTTGAGTTGTCCTATGCTGACTTCCTAGATACATTAGCAGCGAGCTCTTTGGAAGAGGAGCACCTGGAGCTTGGCACTCCAATAGAGGATGTCAGGGTCTCAAGCAGTGGTTTACCCCACTGCGTCACAGTGTCTGCCTCTCAACATCTTTTTTTGACAACACGATTCTCCCCATGACATGCGTGATCCCACAGCTTTAGGCAAGAACTCAATAGGTGTTTGTGGGATGAGCCAGTGACCACCATCTGCTGGCTCAGTGAACTCTGGAACCTTATCTGACCTCTTTGACTAACATATAACGGATACCTTAAAAATGACTACCTGATAGTCCTTATTAAGGTTACAAGCTTGTACGTAGGAGATCTGATAAATGCCTTGTATTGTGACTGTGAGATTTGATAAATTAACTTATGGAAAGCACCTGACAGTATGTATTCAGTAGGTGGCAGTTCATGTACCAAGTAAAATGTACTCTGGCCCTGGTGATGGAAATACACCATGTTGCACCTGAGCAAGGTGCGTTGCAGCTGATAGTAGAGAATAAAACTCCACGAAGCTGTAACTTCTCTTGGGAGAACTCTGGGTAAAGAGAACAAGAGACACATGGGAAGAATGATGGATGTCTAGGAATCTGAGGGTAAGGAGTTGTTTTGTGTGCCCTTACCCGAAGCACGCCAGTCCGTGTGTGGGTGGGTCTGGGGGCACCCTGCTTAGTTCTATGCTATGCCTTATTGGTGACCTTGGTAGAGGTACCCAGATGGTCTTTGCTTGTGACTTCTCAAATGATAAGATATTGGAAAGGAAGATTGGCATGCAGGGCCAAGCTCTAGGTAATGAATAGGATTTGCAACATGAAAACATAGCAAGCACAGATGTTGGGTGCAGTAAATGCATTATACATGCAAAAAATGGGGACAGATGTGGTTCGCCACGGATGGTCTCGGCTTTTGGAGTGCACAGGTACTATTTGGAAAGCTTTATTTCTTTAAAATATGAGGTCACTTCCAAAAGTTCATGGAAGATGGAATTAGAAGCTAAATTTGTTTTTATGCAAAATAGTTTGAAATCCATGCCTATGAGGGGCCTTTAAAGTTTGTGAAAGATCACATTATGAACAGCTTTGTATGAATTTAGAACTTTTGCATGAAAATAAGCATACACTTTAGCTCGTTTTCTGTGAGCTCTTTGAAATCTTCTTCAGAGAGGCACGTGGGCTCACCTGAGACCTCCTGAAGCGGGATCTGGTGGAATCATACAAAGCACCTAGTATTGGCAAAGGTTGAACTCTGAGGTTAGCAGGGACAGGAATGGAACACATTCAGGATTTCTGAGACCTTCCGGATGTGCGATTGGGAAGCATACCATCTGGGATAGCATAACAAGTTGGCATGGATTTCTTTTTTTGTCTTTCCTTCTTTTCTTCTTCTTCTTCTTCTTCTTCTTCTTCTTCTTCTTCTTCTTCTTCTTCTCTCTCTCTCTCTCTCTCTCTCCTTTCTTCCCTGGAGAGAGAGATCATCCATCCATTGATTGATTCCACAAATGGTCACAGGGATGGAGCTATACCAGGCTTCAGCTTGGAGCCAGGAGTTGCCTCCAGGTCTTCCCTATGGCTGCATGGGCCTAAGCACTTGAGCCATCTTTTGCTGTTTTCCCAGGCTTATTAGCATGCAACTGAATGGAAATGGAACATCTAGATCTTCAACTGGTATCCATGTGGGATACTGACATTGCAGGAAGCTGCCTAAGCCACTCTGCCACCACGCTCTCCTTGGTGGGGATTTCTGATTCATGAATCATTGATGCCACTGCATGCTGTTACACTCCCTGACACATAATGAATGTTCAATGAGTTGTGAGATACATGAACTGAATTTAGAGTGTTTTTATTTGGAAAGGGCAAGAAAGGGGAATACCTGGAAGTGCCAGATCTAGGAATCACAATTTGGAAAGAATGGATAGGAGAGGTGAGGTTTTTTTTCGTATTTTGTTTTTGAAGAAATAGAAAGTGGGAAGGAAGGTTATAAGTCTTTTTAAAAATTATTTCTTTGGAGGGTGGCTTGAAAGAGGAGAGACAGCAAGTGAGATCTCCCAACCCCCAGCAATTCCCCACAGGGCTGTAATGGTCAGAGCTGGGCCAGGCCATGGTCAGGAGCAACGAGCTCACTCAGGTCTCCCATGCAGGTGGCAGAGACACGCACACCTGCTCCATCTTCTGCCACCTTCCAAGGCACAGTATTAGGGAGACAAATTGGAAGCAAAGCAGCTGGAACTCAAGCTTACACTCTGATATAGGAGGCTGGTGTCACGGTGGTAACTGCTTTTCATTGATGACTTCCAAGATGGTCTCCTGGGAGGGCAGCTAGATGGATTCTATGTGTAGACCTAGGCTAGACACATTTGAAGGAGATATACTTTGAGTGGCTGTATCTGAGGGAGTTGGTTCTAATATATTCAGTGATCTGAAAATGAATGGATTTCTTCTTTTCTGTCAGACAGCCCTTTCTCAGTTTGGGGGTCCACCTGTCATGGATGATGGAATGTCTGTTTTACCCAACTGTTGAGTGAGATCACTCTGATGAAATAGACCTTTTAGTATCTGTGACCCTGACCTGCCCATTGGTTTCCTTAATCTTTCTGTCTCGTGTTTTTGTGAAGAAATTGATGGTCCAACCAATGTGGTCACTGACAGAGTGACGGAGGACACTGCAGCTGTCTCCTGGGACCCCGTGAAGGCTGACATAGACAAGTACGTGGTGCGCTACATCTCCCCTGAAGGGGAGAGCAAGGAGACGGCAGTGCCCAAGGACCAGAGCAGCACCGTTCTGCAGGGCCTGAAACCGGGAGAGGAGTACAAAATCTACGTGTGGGCTGAGAAGGGCAGCCAGGGAAGCAAGAAAGCCGACACCAAGGCCCTAACAGGTGAGAAGCCCAGGAGCAAGTGGGAGGTCAGGTTCTGAGTCAGAAGGTCATTGCCACACGGCAATCAGCTGATTGGTTCACAGAGGTGGGAGAGGGGGGTGTACAGCAATGATGCATTTCCTAATTAAGAATTACTTCTCTTTTTAACCTCAAATGAAAATGACCAGTACTTTATATCAGATTCAGAAGATCATATCTGGGCTGGAATTCCACATGCAACTTTCAAATTTTCTTTTCTTTTTCTTTCTTTTTTTTGGTAATGAAAATGCGAAATGGGTGGCTGATGCTGAGTTTGAGTGTAATCTCAGTTTGCAGTGGCTGGGTAGACATTTTGTATAAGATCCGGAGCTGTCTGTCAGGCTGTGGAAATGGTTTGCTTCTTGGACCAACATTCACTCAACGCACTGATTCTGCATTTATCTCTATAGCCCCTGAACCCCAGTGGTTTTTTTTTTTTTTTTTTAGATTCATTTATCTATTTGAAAGGCAGCGCTACAGAGAGAGGGGAAGTGATAGCAGATCTTCCGTCTGTGGGGTCACTCTTCATGTGGTTACCATGGCCGGGCAGGCTCAGGCAGAAGCCAGGAGCCTGACCCTTGAAGCAGCTTTCTTGTGTGGGTAGCAGGGTCCCAGTTGCATTAACAGGGAGCTGGATGAAAAGTGAAGCGGGTAGCGCTGTAGAAGGTCCTCATCCTGGAATCCACTTGAAATGCTGAAACTGTTGGCAGAAGATCAGAGGCAAAGTGTTCAGTTCTTCTTGTCTGCCTCCGTCCCAGACAGGCAGGGGATGTGGAGACTCAGAGAAGCAGGTGCATAGTCAGGAGTACTGTTTCAGGAGCTGACTGTCCGGATGCTGAACCCAGCTCTGCCATTCACTGCCCGAGTGGCTTTGGGCAAGTTTCTTCTCGTTTGTGCCTCAGCTTTTGGGCTGAAAAAGGAAGCTTACACGTTTCTGTACCATAAGGGTGTTAGGAACCGTGCATTAATTTATTTATAAAAATGCCCGACACGTAGTGAGTGCTGCAGAAAAAGTGAGAGTGCATGTTTTTGGCACGTTGAGCAGCATCTGGCCTTCGAACTGCTTTGTGGTACCCTGCCTTCTAGGTCCACATGGACCTCAGCAAGCCGACTGCCCTGGGAGAGGAGAGGCTGACAGTAGGAATGGTGAGATTGAAGCTTGTGAAGGACCAGATCAGGAAACTTCTTATAAAGGCACAAAGACTGAACATTTTTTTCTCTCTTTTAAAAAAAAATGTTTATTTTATTTTATTTTATTTTATTTTATTTTATTTTATTTTATTTATTGCAGTCAGATATATGCAGAGGAGGACAGAGAGGAAGATCTTCTGTCCATTGATTCACTCCCCAAGCAGCCGCAATGGCTGGAGCGGAACCAATCTGAAGCCAGGATCCTAGAGCTTCTTCCAGGTCTCCCAAGAGGGCACAGGGTCCCAAGGCTTTGGCCTGTCCTCGAATGCTTTCCCAGGCCACAAGCAGGGAGCTGGAAGGAAAGTGGAGTAGCTGGGACGTGAACTGGCGCCTATGTGGGATCCTGGCATGTGCAAGGCAAGGGCTTTAGCCATTCGGCTACTCCACCAGGTCCAAGACTGAATGTTTTCCGCTTTGGAACCAGTCTTTGTTGCAACTTCTCAGTTTCTCCACTTCAGCATAAAAAGAGTCAAAGGCAATGTACTTAAATGAACTGACTTTTCTGCGCTGCAGCAACATTTTATTTGCTCAAACCAATAGTGAATAGTAGGGGTCTGGTGCAGCAGCTGAGCCATCATTTGGAGCACCCACTTCCCACTTGGGAGGGACTGGATTCAAGTCCTGGCTGCGTTTCTGATTTTGGCTTCCTGCTAATGCACACCTTTAGGAGATAGCAGATGATGACTCAAGTACTGAGTGCCTGTCACCAACTGCGAGGTCCACATGGAGTCCCTCCTGGCTTTGGCCTGGCCCATTCCCAGCAGCTGTAGGACTTAAGGACTGAACTAGTGGGTGGAAGGTCTGTCTGTCTATGTCTTTGCCTTCAAGGAAATAAATAATCAACAGTGAGTTAGGTTTGACCTATGGGCTACAGGTTACCACTTCCTGGTTCCATTGCACATAACTTTCTGGTTACCAGGAATTTGAGTGTCATGATTAGCATGAGTTTGCTGGTCAACATTTTTAAGGCAATCGAAGTTGGGGTAGAGAGAGCTACTTCAATCCGTCTCTTTCAGACTGGCCTGTGTAAGTGAGCACTCCAGTATATAAGGAGCCAATGGGATGTGATAAGTTTTTAAAGACAGAGTCACAGGGAAAAGAGGGAGAGAGAGGGATGGAGGGAGACATTTTCCATCTGCTGGTTCACTTCCAAATGACTGCAAAGGCCGGGGTGAAACCAAGAGTCAGAAGCTTCATCTGGGTCTCCCATGTGGCTGCAGGGGCCCAAACACTCAAGGCATTTTCTACTGCTCTCCCAGATGCATTAGTAGGGAGATGGATCAGAAATTGAGCAGCTAGGGATGCAACCTGGTGCCCGTATGGGATGCTGGTGTTGTAAGAAGGAACTGCTGTGCCACAGTGCTGCCTGGGGTGTGATATTGCTGCAGGTGGGAGATGCATGGAGCTGCAGCAGGAGGATCAAGAGCCTGACTGATGTCTTTATGGTGTACACTGTCCTTAGAGTGGAGAAGACAAGAGGGCACAGCGTAATGAGCTGTGTTCTTGAGCAAACCAATGTCCCTGAATCTGTGGAGACCTGGTTGGGAGAGGGATCCTGGTGAGCTGTGGGGTGAGGGGACGCCTGCATAGAACCACATGCCGAGGCTTCTAGGGTAAGAATGTGGCAGCTCAGGTCATCCCCAATGGCTTGTGTGGTGTGCAGGTCTGTGTGGTGCTCCAGCAGTACAGGATGTTACAGAGCATTGCAGGAAGCTCAGAGTCCCAGGAGTAGAGTTACCTGTTTTTGCAGTCAGATGTATGAGTGTATTCCAAACTCTGCTCCTTAAGGCATGCATCCCACCGAGTTAGCCTGTTGTGCTAGGCATGAGATGGAGTGCAAGCTTGAAATGCACTTGATTTCAGAGAAAGCTCACAATTTTTAAGATTTATTTTGTTTATTTGAAAAGCGGAGTTACAGAGAGAGAGAGAGAGAGAGAGAGAGAGAGAGAGTCTAAGAGAGATCTTTCCTCCACCGGTTGACTCTCTAGATGTCTGCAATGGCCAGGGCTGGGCCAGACTTATGCCAGGAACTAGAGCTCCATCTGGGTTTCCTACTTGGGTGTTGGGAGCCCAAATGCTTGGGTCATCTTCTGTTGCTTTCCCAGGTACATCAGCAGGGAGCTGGATTGGAAATGGAACAGCTGGGACTCAAATCAGCATTCATATAGCCACTATGCTACACACACACACACACATACACACACACACACACACACTCTGAGAGAGAGAGAGACAGAGACAGAGACAGAGACAGAGAGACAGAGAGAAATCTTTCATCCTCTGGTTCGTTCTTCAAATGAACACAACAGCCAGAGCTGGGCCAGGCTGAGGCCAGGAACCCAGAGCACCATCCTCACTTTCTTCAGGCACTTGGCAGGGTCCCACATCTTGAGCCATCATTCACTGCTTCCTAGGGTACCCATCAGCAGGACGCTTGAATCAGTACTGAAGCTAGGCCTTGAACCCAGGTACTATAATAGGGGATGTAAGACTTATTTTTGTTTAGTAGAAAGGCAGAATGACCCAGAGAAGAGAGCCACAGAAAAATAGATCTTCTAGCTGCTGGTTTACTTCCCAGATGGCTGTAGAGGTTGGGACTGGGCCAGGCCACAGCCATGAACCAGGAGCCAGAAACTCCATCTGGTTTTCTCATGTGAGTACAATGGAACCAAGTACTCACAGTGTCTTCTGCCAGATTCCAGGCACATTAGCAAGGAGCTGGATTGAACGTGGAGCAGCTGAGACTTGAACCAACACTCAGATGTAGGATCCAGCATTGCAGGCAATGGCTGAGCCAGCCAGCATGGGCCCAGGAGGGAGTTCTCAAAGCAGAATAATAAAGGCATTTTGTATCACACCCAATTACTTGGAGTTTGACTCTCTGAGGGTTCACATTTTGAGAAGAAAGTGATTTCCATGGCTTACATGCCTTCAGTAGTCCTAACTCATTTAAGCATGGCCAATGTCTAACTCAGTATCCAGTCTGCTGTATGATGAGGAGGCAGAGACTTGAACTCCACATCTTGTGCAAAGTGAACAGTCAGGAAGCTGTGGTGAGCAGAATCTAACATGGTTTGATAACCTGGGAACCCAGACAGATTCTGTAAGTAGAACTGTTTTTATTAAATAAGTCTATACCTCAGACACCATCGATTGAAGCCTGCTGGCTCCCTGCCACAGAAATCATGCATAATATGGATATTTTCCTTTCTGAAGAACATATTAGAGCAGATGCAGGGATCTGTTGAATTGTTCAGGTGTAAGGAGCCAGGAATGCAAAGAATATATTAAGGAAATCCAGGGCGATGGAGAGATTTACATGTGAGGACATTTTTTTTAATCTGAAAACAACTTAAGAGGAAATTTTATATGTGGAGTTGATATACGTGTTGTCTTGGTTTAAAAACTAGTTCTTATTAAATGCTGGCAGATTGTTCTTGTAATTTCTGACCACTTGCTTAATTAAACCTTTAAGTTCCTTCAATCACTATCATATAATAGAATGTGATTTATTGAAGACACTATTTTGTCTGTACGTATTGGCCCTTCAGGAACTAGAAGGTGCTAAGAGCTATAGTGTTCTTTCCTCTGTCTTAAAGAAATCGACAGCCCCACAAACCTGGTGACTGACCGGGTGACAGAGGACACAGCCACCATCTCCTGGGACCCGGTGCAGGCGGACATTGACAAGTACGTGGTACGCTACACCTCTGCCGACGGAGACAGCAAGGAGATTCCAGTGGGCAAGGAGCGGAGCAGCACCATCCTGACGGGCCTGAGGCCAGGCGTGGAGTATAAGGTCTATGTGTGGGCCCAGAAAGGGGACCAGGAGAGCAAGAAGGCCGACACCGAGGCCCCGACAGGTAACCAGAGAAAGATGGCCCTTTTGCAATAGAACTTTATGAGCTTGTGGATTTGAACGTGCATGGTGTTGGAGGCTGTGGCTTGAGCAGGCAGACTTTGTAAATTGAAGTCTTCAGGATCAGGGAGGTTCTAGGACTCAGCGAAGAGCTGCTCATGAAACCACCAGAAAGGAGAAAATAAAGCTGTGTGGTAGCAATTCTTTACCTGACTCAGCCAAGACCTGGATAGTACCTGGTCACTGCAATGCTCCTGATAGAACTTTTAGAACCTTGGGTTAAATAAGTCAGGTATCCTGACATCATGCAAGTATTGAATTTGCGTTCTTGAAATTCCAACTGTTGCTATGAAGATACTGTTCCTCTTATGCATTGGGGAACTAGGAATCTAGAAAGAATGCCAAGTTCATAATGATTCTTCCTTCACAATGGAGACCCAGGAGTGATTTTCACCCACTTGGAATGGAACCCCCACGGCCTTGTGCTTTAGGGTTCTGGAGACTGAAAGCTATGATGATGGGGGTAGTGAATGTGTTTCCCACAAGCCCAGAGTTTAGAGTTTTCTCCACGCTTCCTTTCTAGATATTGACAGCCCTAAAAACCTGGTGACTAGCCAGGTGACAGAGAACACAGTCACCATCTCCTGGGACCCGGTGCAGGCTGACATTGACAAATACATAGTGCACTACACCTCTGCCGATGGAGAGACCAAAGAGTTTTCTGTGGGGAAGAAGACCAGCACGGTCCTGACGGGCCTGAGGCCAGGTGTGGAGTACACGGTGGACGTGTGGGCCCAGAAGGGATCCCAGGAGAGCAAGAAGGCCAACACCAAGGCTCTGACAGGTAATGGAGCCTGCTTGTTGAATTTCACTCCATCACCTGGGTGGAAAGGGATGTCTTGGGGCAGAGAAGGTTGGTGCATTTCCGTGGTGAATTTTGGCAGTCTTGGTTTCCTTGTGATAGCTTCTCTCAGAATACATGTCTCATCCTTCCTGCTTCAAAGTGATCTTTAAAGGCAGATGGTGATTTCTTAGGGTCCTCCCCTCCACCTGCACCCTTCTGTGAAGCTGGTTGTGGGATGGGTGGCTCTGGAATTTTAAATGAATATTTCGAGGCTCCAGAGTAGTAAACCTGCAATACAGAAACATTTTCAGCTCTTTTCTTTTTTTTTTTCTAGGATTTAATAATCTTTTTTCTTGAAAGTCAAAGTTATAGTGAGAGAGAGAGAGAGAGAGAGAGAGAGAGAGAGAGAGAGAGAGAGAGAGAGAGAGAGAGAAAACGACTGAGAAAGATTTTTAATCTGCTGGCTCACTACCCAAATGGCCATAATAGTCAGAGCTGGGCCAGTTCGAGGCTGGGAAGCAGGAGCTTCTTCTGCGTCTCCTAGGCAGGTGCAGGGTTGCGAGGCTTTAGACCATCTTCTACTGCTCTCCCAAGTATAAGCAGAGAGTTGGATTTGAAGTGGAGCAGCTAGGACACAAACTGGTGCCCATATGGGATGTCAACACTTGCAGGTGGAGGATTAGCTTTGTATGTCACTGTGCTGGATCCCCCAAACCCCCTTTCTACAGGACAATTTTTATCTTGGTTAGAGGTACCAGAAAGATATGCCCGATAAGTATTAACAGCCCCATTTTACAAATGCAGAAATAAAAGTAGAACAGTTTGTTCAAGGTCATGAAACAGTTCAATAATTTGTGAAATTAGATGCACATCTAGAATATTAATGCTTGAAGAAACCTCGGAGGATGACACTATGGCGTAATGGATAAAGCTGCCCCGTGTGGTGTGAGCATCACCTCTGGGCACTGGTTTGAGTCCTAGCTGCTTCCTGCTCTTGTGCCTGGGAAAGCAGCAGAGGAGGGCCGGAGTGCTTAGGTCTCTGCACTCACATGAGAGACTCAGAAGCTCCTGGCTACTGGATTTAGCTTCACCCAGTGATGGCCATTGTGGTTCTTTGGAGAGTGAGCCATCAGATGGTAGATATCTCTCTGCCTCTCCCTCTCTATCTCTGAAGAGCAGACAAACAAACCAAAAAAAGGAGGAAAGAAAGAAAGGAAGGAAGAAAAAGAGGAAGGAAGAAAAAGGTAGCTCAAAGTTCATCTAACTTGAATTCCAAATTTTACAACTGAAGAAATTGAGCCACAGACAGCTGAGTTGTCCAGGTCACGGCTGGCCAAGGACAGAGCTGGGATTCCATCCCTGGCCTGCTGCTTGCAGCCTGGGTGCTTCTTGTTCCTGTGCTCTGCCTCTCTGCCTCTCTGGTCTGGGACTTGAGCCCAGGTCTTGGAACTCTAGATTTAGGCTCGTTCCTCACTCCTGTGCTGCTTCCTTGAGGCATAGAGACAAGGGCAATGTCCGTGGACCTCCTGAAGGAACATGTCTCAGTCCAAACAAGGTCTTTCCTTGTGGTGCCTGTAAATAGTGGATATTGATGAGTCCATTCCATTTCAGATATCGACAGTCCCAAAAACCTGGTGACTAGCCAGGTGACAGAGAACACAGTCACCATCTCCTGGGACCCGGTGCAGGCTGACATTGACAGGTATATGGTGCACTACACCTCTGCCGACGGAGAGACCAAAACATTTCCTGTGGGGAAGAAGACCAGCACGATCCTGACGGGCCTGAGGCCAGGTGTGGAGTACACGGTGGACGTGTGGGCCCAGAAGGGATCCCAGGAGAGCAAGAAGGCCAACACCAAGGCCCCGACAGGTAATGAGCATAGTTCTTTGGGAATGAGACCTTTCATGCCATGCTGGTGGGTTCAGATCTTGTTTTCCTTCTCTGCCACTGACAGAAATCGATCGCTACTGGGGAACCAAATGGTAGCCTTCATCATCCTGCTCACGCCTTTCCTCTCTGCTCTCGCACACACCATCTCAGGACACAGACCACACATTTGCAGCGGCATCTTTTAGTTTTGTCAAGGTTAATGGTGATTGGTCGGGTCTACCCACTTTTCTTCCAACCGTACATGTTGTTTGTAATCAATCCTTTACTCTTCTTCAAAGAGGAGAAATATAAAGAAACTGTATTTGTAGAATCCGTGAGCTGAATACTTAGAGAGTGACTTTTGTCATGCTCTCTTCAACAGTTATTATTGCTTTAGTGAGCAATTCTTTTGAATATTGTATGCTCTGTTCCAAGGACCCTAAGGTTGTAGTTCTACTCAAAAGTAGCTCATAGGTTAAAGGTATTTTCCTTCTTCCTCTCTCTCCTTCAAAAATAGCCTCACTGAGATATAACGTTCCTAGGATAAATGTCTACTTTAATATACAGAATGCGGTTGTTCCTCTAATTGGGGGGATTTGTGTTTTCCCAGTGAGAAGCCCCGTGGTCAAGGCAACCTGTTTGCTTGTCTTTAGAGACTTATCCTATTATAGGCATCTCATAGTAGCAGATCCACAGCATGTGTGGTCTTTTCTACCTGGCTTGCTTGCCAAGCATGTTTCCAGGCTTCATTCTTGCTGTAGCACACAGCAGCGCTTTATTTGATTGTCACGATTTCCATTGCGCGGCTACACCACGTTTTGTTTGTCCATCTGTCACTTTATCAACATTCGGGTTGTTTCCGCCTTTAGAGGCTGTGAGTAACGATGAGGTGAGCATTTGTGCACAGGTTGTGTCTGCTCATCTACCTTCCTCTTAGCGAGGCGTCTGCCTGGAAGGAGAATTACCTGCTCTTAGGATCGTTCTGTCCAGCTTTTCAGGGTTGCCCTGTTTGCCATTCCCCTCAGCAATGAGAGGGTTACTCTGCTCCTCAGAGGGATTGGTTGAGCTGGATAGAGCAGGAATTAACAGCTCCGTTTTGCAGAGGAGAAACCTTAGATACAGTGAAGGATGTAATTCCTACAGGTCACAATGTTGCTGCTCAAGGACTATTGACTGAATATTGTGGGAATCTGTGATCTATTTAATCTGAGACCTACATTTTACAGATAAGGAAGCTGAGACCCAGACAGACGCAGCTGAGTTGTCCAGGTCACGGCTGGCCAAGGACAGAGCTGGGATTCCATCCCTGGCCTGCTGCCTACAGCCTGGGTGCTTCTTGTTCCTGTGCTCTGCCTCTCTGGTCCGGGACTAGAGCCCAGGTCTTGGAACTCTAGATTTAGGCTCGTTCCTCACTCCTGTGCTGCTTCCTTGAGGCATAGAGACAAGGGCAATGTCCGTGGACCTCCTGAAGGAACATGTCTCAGTCCAAACAAGGTCTTTCCTTGTGGTGCCTGTAAATAGTGGATATTGATGAGTCCATTCCATTTCAGATATTGACAGTCCCAAAAACCTGGTGACTAGCCAGGTGACAGAGAACACAGTCACCATCTCCTGGGACCCGGTGCAGGCTGACATTGACAGGTATATGGTGCACTACACCTCTGCCGACGGAGAGACCAAAACATTTCCTGTGGGGAAGAAGACCAGCACGATCCTGACGGGCCTGAGGCCAGGTGTGGAGTACACGGTGGACGTGTGGGCCCAGAAGGGATCCCAGGAGAGCAAGAAGGCCAACACCAAGGCTCTGACAGGTAATGGAAATTCAGTTCTGTCATGCTAAGGCTATGCATGATAAAGTAATATTTTTCTGCTTTCATCTTGGCAGAAAATGACAATGTATGGAAAATCAGTCTAATATCCCTTTGCAATGGACTGCACACACCTTACTTGGTTTGGCTCTGTACCTTAGAAGCAGGTACATGTGGCTCTGGCCAGGCTGTGAGCCTGGCCACATAGGTCTTTAGCTGTAGAGATTTTTATGATCTCTTAATTAGTTTGTGATTGTGTACAGAAAATTAAGATCAAATGTTGTTCCAAATAATTGTGCTATATATTGAAAATTCAACTTTCAGAGTTGTGTACTTCACATATATCTTATGGTTTATGTTGTTTAAAAGGACTCATATCATAGTTGTAACATTATTTGTAAGTGTGAGTTACGATAAATCCTGTGAAGGAGATGAACATGTTCATTTAGAGAACATTGGGGCAAACATGTTTCTAAGATGAGATGGGCAAGCAGCAGTAGGATACACTTTGGCAGAAATACCCAAAAGGCAGTTGCTTACAAAGACAAGTTTATTCTTGGTTTGTGGAGTAGTAGTATAGCTGAGCTGGGGATTTGAGTGCCAGCTGACTACATTGTTATAGCTTTAGTATTGTGAAAGGAATACATGATCATGTTTCACACAATAATTTAACCAGAATGACAGTTGAGACCGTGATATGCTGAAGAATAGTAAAACAGTTTGGTTGATACACTTAGTAACATGTCAGTATGTACCCTGTCTTCTTTTTTTTTGTTGTTAAAGACTTATTTATTTTATTACAAAGTCAGACATACAGAGAGGAGAGACAGAGAGGAAGATCTTCCATCCGATCATTCACTCCCCAAGTGCCGCAACGGCTGGTGTGCCGATCTGAAGCCAGGAATCAGGAACCTCTTCCGGGTCTCCCACACGGGTGCAGGGTCCCAATGCATTGAACCATCCTCGACTGCCTTCCCAGGCCACAAGCGGGGAGCTGGATGGGAAGTGGAGCTGCCAGGATTAGAACCGGCGCCCATATGGGATCCCGGCGCCTTCAAGGCGAGGACTTTAGCCACTAGGCCATGCCGCCGGGCCCTGTACCCTGTCTTCTACAAGGGCCTGATAGACTGAGTGGCTATAGAGTGCTCTCTTCCCCACGGAGTTCACATCTGGATCTGGCTTTTAGAACCTTCCGTATGAAATGGGAGGCCTTTGTTGACATGAGGTCAGATACAAGATTGTCCTTGTTGGCGGAGACTCGTACAGAGTAGGGGCTTCATATGCTACTGCTAAGTTATAAGAGGAATATTTTGCTAAACTTTTGGCACAGTGTAATAGCCCACACTTTCAAATTCTGTTCTGTTGTACTTTCTACTCAATAAGTTGGATTCATCTGGAGAGAGAAGATGTGTGTCTGTAAAAAAGGGGCTCCTCAGGCAGAATAGTATTAGTTTCTGCACTCACCCATACTCATGCATAATGACCAACCTTTATTCCGTTTCAGATATTGACAGTCCCAAAAATCTGGTGGCTAGCCAGGTGACAGAGAACACAGTCACCATCTCCTGGGACCCGGTGCAGGCTGACATTGACAGGTATATGGTGCACTACACCTCTGCCGATGGAGAGACCAGAAAGTTTCCTGTGGGGAAGAAAACCAGCACGGTCCTGACGGGTCTGAGGCCAGGTGTGGAGTACACGGTGGACGTGTGGGCCCAGAAGGGATCCCAGGAGAGCAAGAAGGCCAACACCAAGGCCCCGACAGGTGATGAGCATCATTCTTTGACAACATTGAAATCAGTCATGCTAAGCCTACGGCAGTTCAAGTTTTGCTTGCCTTGTTTGACGCTGACAGGTGATGGGATGGAAGAAAAGAGTTAATGGCTAATTACTTTGGGTTGATTGATTGCTATTTTGGGGGATCAGATTTTGTAGACTGAGAAGAATGTGTCAGTCTACTTTTTGCAGTAAGCTTTTCACGAGCGTCTTCTAAGTTCCAGGCCTAGGAATACCATGGGGAACAAAGAAAATACAATTTTTGCTCTCTTGGAGACCCATGGGAAAGATAGAAAATAGAGAACACCATTGTAACCTGAATAAGGCCGAGTTCTTTAAAGGTGATGGATACTGCGTAGGTATAACAAAACAGGCTAGATGTGTTTCTTAGATGGGGTGAGTGAATTAGATAGCAGAATATACTTCGGAAGAAATACCAAAACAGCTGTTCCAAAGGAGTGAGCTCCTTTCTTATTGCTGTCTGTGCAATGTTAGAGAGGAAGAGGGCAAGAAGGTCCTGAAGGACCCAGGCTTCTTCTCTGTTGCTCAATCATCCCTAGGGAACTTCCCTCATCTGCATAATTGCACTCCATCTGTATTCTGGCTGGCAGGCTGGGGCATGGGAAAGGTTAGGGTGTGACAAGAACATCACATGTGTCAGACCTCCCAACTTTCCAATACCAGATTCAAGACATAGTGCCAGACCGCATGACAAGGCAGGCTGGGAAATGAAGACTCCAGCTTGATGGCTGTGCTTCCTTAATCTCCATTTCATGGACTTATCTCCATTTTACTGACTAATCTAATACATGTGACTATTTAACTTATAGTTAATTAAAAATAATTAAAATTGAAAATTATTTTCTTAGTTGGGCTCACCGTGTTCCAAATGATTAGTAACCACACTGTACTGGACAGTGCAAATTATAGAATGTTTTTTTTTTTTCATTGCAAAAAAAGATCTTTTAGATACAAAAGGAGATTGGATTTTGGAGAAAGATAGCCATTTCTGGTGAAGGGAAGGAGGTGGGTGATGGTGCTAAGTTAGATCACATCAGATAAAGGAGGAGCCGCAAGAGGCTGGCGCCAGTGAAGCACAGTGACAGAACAAGAGTCCAGTATGAGCTGAAAAGGGACGGGGTCAAGTCAACGATGGCATTGGGATGGAAGGATGAAGTGGCTAACGTGCAATACAAGAGTAACATGAAGCCAGGTTTGCTGGGGAACACTTAAGACAAGTCAGGGGGAGAGAGGACATAGAAGCGGGCCAATCAGTAGGGAAGCTGGCGTCCACGTATAGATCCAGTGTGATAGTAGCAGAGTCAGAGCAAAGGGCAGGGCTTGGGAGCCACTGGAAGTCTACATGACAAGACTTACTGATGGATGGGATGTGGGATAAGAAGAAAATGACCTGTGTTTCTGATTTGAGCAACATGGAAGACTGGGGTACCCAGATGCTTACTGGGCACCAGTTTTGTTTTTTTAAAGATTTTTAAAAAATAATCTTACTTAGTTGATTAGGGTACAAAGGGTCAAGGGCTACAGGAAAGTGGGTAATACCATTGCTTCCACACTAATATCATCATTTTTCCCCTGTATTTGGGGTCAGGGGAGAAACAAAGGGAGAAGTCCCTCCCAACCTCCCACCTATCCCAGGTCCCCAATGTAAGATAGGCTCCGAGGGTCCTGCTCAAGCAGTTTTGATAGTTCAACAGGTCTGAATTGCTGCCAAGAGATTTGTTTTTATTTGCAAGGCAGATTTACCGAGAGGAGAGACAGAGGAAGAAAGACCTTCCAACTGCTGGTTCACTCCCCAAGAGGCCACAATGGCCAGAGCTGAGTTGATCCAAAGCCAGGAGCCAGGAGCTTCTTTCTGGTTTTCCACATGAGTGCAGAGGCCCAAATGCTTGAGCCGTTCTCTGCTGCCCTCTCGGGTCATAAGCAGGGAACTGGATGGGAAGTAGAGCAGCCAGGACATGAACCAGTGCTCATGTGGGGTGTCAGCACTGCAGACAGAGGATTAACTTGCTATGTCACTGTGTCTGCCCCGGGGGTGTCATTTTTTTAAGAGAGGAGACTGAAAGAGATAAATATGTTAAGATCTTTACATATTGAAGTCTAGGTATATGTGAGATTCATTGGTTAGTTGAATGTTTTGTTTATTGATTTCCACAAATATTGCATGTCTAGTATAAGCCAGGCCCTGTCAGCATTGTGTGGTTGTAGATACAAGTCGGTGGCTCCGAACTGATTCATGAGCATTCAACTAACAAGTAAACTGTGGACGTGAGTGAGAGCACCTTGAGAGAAGTATACCAAGAAAGGGAGCTTTGGCCACTGCCACATTTGGAGGTTGCTGATAGAGGTTGGTGAGGAGGAGGCATCTGTGTTTTTGGAGGGAAATTTAGAGCTATCATAGAAGCCAGGGGCTTGTGAAGGGAGGGACTGAGAGAATCGGCTCTGCTGATGGAGGTCAGAAGCTGAGTAAAGGAAGGACAGCTGGTGCCTTGGCTGTGGCAGTGTGGAGGCAGGTGGGAACATGAACTAGCTTGGTGGCGTGGTACAGAAAGAGTGTCTGTGTGTGTGGTGAAATGAAGGTGTGCCCGTCAGTTCAGGGGTGCAGAGAATAACATGGGGAGGAAGGAGAGAGCAGGTGACGGAGAAGAGGGAGTCAGTTCTTCAAACTCAGAGCATGTGGGATCCAGCAGGAGCATGGGCAAGCCTCTACATGTCTCTGTTCCCTTTGTAAGTCAAGCAGATTGCAAGATACCCTGCCAGTAGACACTCATGTGAAACAAAGTAAGTGAAAACCACGAAGAGAGAAGGTTGTTTTCAGTAGCAGCTTGGGGCCTTACCCTGTGGGATGGGAGACTTTGATGTTTTCACATGCACAGGACCTGAATGAGAACAAGATCTGATTCCTTTTCCCAACTGGTGGTTCATTTTCCATCATCCAGGGGGCCTCTCACTCCGGGTTCAAATGGGATGAAACCATTACTCACCAAGGGCGGAGATGCCCTTTTTGGGTCCTAAAGTCCAGTTTTTTCCTGAATCTTTCTTTCTTCTTCTTTTTAAAGAAATTGACAGCCCCAAAAACCTAGTGACGAACAGGGTGACAGAGGACACAGCCACCATCTCCTGGGATCCTGTGCGAGCCAACATTGACAAGTACGTGGTGCGCTACACCTCTGCTGATGGGGAGAGCAAGGAGATTCCAGTGGGCAAGGAGCGGAGCAGCACCATCCTGACAGGCCTGAGGCCAGGCGTGGAGTATAAGGTCTATGTGTGGGCCCAGAAGGGGACCCAGGAGAGCAAGAAGGCCAACACCGAGGCCTTGACAGGTACTGCAAAGGACTGGAACTGGTGACCCCTCCTCCACATCTATTAGGGAAGAGTCTTCCTGCATGACTGGTGGAGAAGAGACCAGAGAGGGTGCCATCAGTGTGGTTGCCTCTGACCTTGAAGTGGTAACACACTGACATTGACGTGGTGTGGTGATTGTGCCAAGGAGCCCCTTGCCCAGACCACGTGTCACAGAGAGGCTCTGGGGTGATGGTGGATTGATTCCTCCATTCTGTTCCCACTTGATGATCATGGGTGCCAGGGCCGCATGGGTTTTGTGCAGTCCTGCAGCTTGCAGATCCACAGTCAGGTCTTACCAGATAGTGTGGGAGGGGTTTGTCCATCCCTTCTGTGGCACAGTGTACCAAGTGTGGTTAAGAGGTAGAAGTGCCTTGTGTATCTTTATGATTTTTGTTACTTAAAAAGGGCTAGCATTTTTGATCCCACAATCTTTTGTGTTCACAGTAAGCATTTTCAAATGAAGCAAAAGTACACATTTAAAAATTCCATTCTTTGTGCAACCCAGAACTCCTAGTACCTAGTGTGACTGTCCGGGGGCAGTCAGCAACTGGGATCTCCCCCACTATTCTTCCTTTGCCCCCCGCCCCTGCCCAATGCTCCTTTCTCTCTCTCCTTTATTTCTCTGTCTCTCCTTTACAATCCCCTTTAAAAAAAAGATTTATTTATTAGTATTGGAAAGTCAGATTCACAGAGAGAAGCAGAGACAGAGAGAAAGATCTTCCATCTGCTGGTTCACTCCCCAAGTGGCCGCAACAACAATAGCTGAGTCAATCCTAGAACCAGGAGCTTCTTCCGGGTCTCCCACACGGGTGCAGGGTCCCAAGGCTCTGGGCTGTCCTCGACTGCTTTCCCAGCCACAAGCAGGGAGCCAAATGAGAAGTCAAGCAGCTGGGACACAAATGGCACCCATATGGTATGCTAGTGCTTGCAGGTATAGGATTAGCCAATTGAACCATTGAGACACCCCTTTCCTCCCCTTTCTTCTTTATCATTTCTTTTCCCAAGTTTAAAGACAACGATAATGAGAACATTGCCTTTCTAGTTTATAAACCTTTATTTCAAACACCCGCTGGGATCTGTGGATGATCGAAGAGGTGACAAAGACAAGCTGAAAATGCTTAAATAGTGATGGTTTTGCTTTGAGTTTGTGCGAAGGAAGTCTGATTGGAGTCATGCCAGATGTTATGCTTTAGAATATCAAACCAAGCGGATTTTTTTAAATTAATTATTTTGCATTATGTGACAGTTTCATAGGCTCTGGGAATCCTCCCACCCCTCCCCCTCCCCTCTCCCCTGGTGGATTCCTCCATCTTGATGCAGTATTACAGTTCAAATTCAATCAAGAGTCTTTCCTTGCAAACATATACCAAGCATAGAGTCCAGCTACTTATTGTCCAGATGGGTTGAACAGTTTCTTGGGGAGACCATTTCTGGTCCGAAGTTAGAGCTGGTAGAATATCATCCCAGTCAATTAAGAGTTCCAATATAACATCAACAGCAATTTGCAATATTATGGAATTGACATGGTTTTGAGTAACCAGTATGTTAAAGAAAAAAAAAAAAGCAAGTCCTAACCACAACCTATGATTAGCTCATTGACATTCCAATTTTAGTTTATATACAGGGCCGGACCGGCTGCTATATACCTTAAAATGGCTATAAGGTACCATTCAGCTGTGTCGTGTCTATTTCATTTTAGTATTTAGCCATTTGTTGTGTTGAAGTATAATTTTGCTGATCTTGGCAGATTTTAGGATAATCTAGACTGGCTTGTAACTCTAACAAGATATTTGTCGACATTTAAGGTGCAGAACACATTTTTTTTTGGGGGGTGCAGGAAAATCCTTAACACCATGGTGAGGAGTAACTAATAAACCAAGCGGATATTATAAAAACTCAAAATTTGTCAAAACACCCTAATTCAAAACAACAGCTGTCTGATTTTCATTAAAATACTGCAATTCAGTTCCCTATTGAAATGCTACTGTGGAGAAAATAGCTTGGAGACATCTCTTTGGGAACTTCCAAATTAAAATTATCTTCTATGATCCTGCTTTTTTTTTTTTCGTAAATGGAAATTTCCATTCATGTCTTATTTGGTTTAAAAAAATGAGCTGCCTGACCAGTTATTACGATGTTGATGAGTATTTCTGCTCAGCATTATCTTTCCTGGTCTACTGTGCATCCTCACACACCCTCACGTTCCCTCTGTTGTTTAGGTAGAGAGGCGTAGAGACGAAGGATTTCTGCTGCCTCCTCCCCTCTTCTGTCCTTCTTCATACAAGGACTGCCTTCTCTTCTCTCTGCATTGGTGTGCGTTGGGAGGGGGGCACACAATTCGATATATATGGAACACAACTTTGTATTTTGATTATGTGTGAGGTCTATCAGTTTTTATTTTTCTACCAACTTACTTTCCATCATAAGCCCCAAGTTTGCCTGGCGCTAGGAAATCCCAGTCCTTTTAGGGTCACACCCCCTCCTTTGGGCTGTGGGGCACAAATAGTTTCCCAGCAGCAGGCAGGGGAAGCCCATCCACATTTCAGGTGTACTCTCAGGTGGGTGGTTGATGTGTCATCCCCTGTTTCTGTGCACAGTTTTTCGAGGTCTTACCACATCAGTTTGGCAGCCCTGCCAACTCTGAAAACCCATGACCGCTCTTCTCTCCCATTCTCTGGGAATCCTCTTGGGAGGTGGGATTCTGATTTGTCCCACTCTTGGACCCCTCATGTGCCATGTTCTTTAACCCTTGTGTCCTCTATGAGTGTACATTTAGAAACAAAGGTCAAAAAGGCTGCAGGGTGAGAATGCGCAGGGAGAGAAATAGGAAGCTATGGATAGAGAAGATAAAATAATTTTTGATATGTTAAAAGTGACCTCTTATTGATTACTTCTTACCACTAATCATGACCTAAATTTTTATACACAGAAATTGACCCTCCCAAAAACTTTCATTCATTCGGCGTAACTCAGTCTGGTGGTGCGTTGAGCTGGTTGCCTCCTTCTGCTCAGATCGACGGCTACATACTGACCTATGAACTCCCTAATGGCACGATTAAGGTATTTTGTTTCCCTTGTCTGTTTCTCTTGATGCTTTTTTCTTTGCGGTCTCTTAGTGAAGCAGATTGGCTTCATGGCAACCTTCTGATCCCTCCATTGAGTTCTTACGCTCACCTGCTACGTTCAGGGCACAGTGCTACACACAGTGGTCTGCATACAGAGAACACAGTAGTCTTGCCACGAGGACAACCCTTTGTGGCTGCTCCCAGCTGACCATCATATATTCACTGGCTGTACATCGGCGCTAGGTTGATTCACTTTCTGCTGGTCTTTGTTGAATAAAGAGGAGGGAACCTTTGCCTGGTTTGGTTATTGTTGTGTATATAAACAGCTGGAGTTTGTGCTAACCACATGTGAGATGCTCAGTGAATACTGAATGAACTGATCAACCCCTATTTAATTGAATCTGTTGACCCTTGGAATCTGAATGCTAATAACAGTTCCAAAATTTTATCCTGATAGAAAATGATCATTCTTTCTTCTTTAGTGAGGAAGCAAAAATGGAAAGAAGCTTTTGATTTATTCATTGTCATGATTTAATGCTTGTGGTGGCTTAGCTAGGAAAGTTGGCTGGTAGGGGGAGTAAAGATAGGTTCACAAAGGAGTCTCACTGTGTCTCAGCTACAACGACCCATTTCACCTCCCTTCGTAATGACTCCTTAGTCTGCAAGCTCTTGCTGCCTGTGGTGGCTGTATTCAGTGCTCAGCATTTATCTGAGGGCAGAAATCCCAGAAAACCTGGGTGGTGCTTCTGAAGGGGCAGTGTTCTCAGCTGATGGTTGTTGAAAGTCCTTGATGCAGGGCTCCGGAGAAGGGCCTAGGACTCCCAGGGACTCGGGGCTGCCACTGAGCCCTCAGAGAGCTTGGTCATCAGCTCTAGGCGGTACTGTTGACATCTAGGAAGTGATGACTTGAGTCACGACTGCTCTTTTTCTGATAGGAGGTACAGCTCCGAAGAGGTGAGCAGAGCTTTGAGGTGCAAGACCTGGAGCACGGTGTAACCTACCCTTTCTTCTTGGTCGCCTTCAAGGGTGATCACCGAAGCAAGATTGTCTCCACCATCCTCTCCACAGGTACCCTGGGATCCTGCCCTTAGAATGATGGTACAATAGATGGCACACGTGGGAGAGACCAGGCAAAGTGTTCTGGGATCTGCAAGTGTGTTCATAGTTAGGGATTTTTCTCTTGTGTTCAAGAGAAGGCCACATCACAATGGAGAGATTAAATGGGGGTGGGGGTGGTGCAGGAAATATAATGATGTGTTTTTTGTGGGGGAGTTTTCTTAGGGGAGGAAATGATGTGAACCTGATCTGAATTCTGGTGCATTTAGAGAGTCTGAGGAAAGTAGAGTGAGCAAGACCTGAAGACACGAGTAAAGAATTGGAAGAAGCAAACTAGTAGGAGGTTATGCAATGGTTTCCCAAAAACTGTACTCCCTCTCTCCTAACGATGCTGTCCATCTGCTTGGCTCCCAGTTAATGCCGTCTTCCCACACCCTTCGGACTGCACTCAGGTTCAGCAAAACAGCAATGCTTCCAGTGGCCTGTACACCATCTACCTCAACAGTGACCCCAAACAGCCCCTGCAGGTGTACTGCGACATGGAGACAGATGGAGGCGGCTGGATAGTGAGTCATGCAGAGCCCCCGGAGGCCCTGTGTTGTGCCTTGTCAGCCTTGACTGGTCTGTGGAGTGCTTGGGGGAGGGGTTGCTCTATTTCTTCTTTTTCTGGGGTGTGGGGGAACTGTGATGGTTTAGTTATTTCTAGGCAGATCCCAACCTACTGTGAGAACAGAGCCTCCTACATAACTGTCACAGAGCCGACTTGCATAGACTCAAGCTGCTAGCTAGGAAAGCTTGTGGGTTTGGCTTCAGCTAACGTAGTGCCTCTGCTCTAGCCTCTACAAGGCACTTTCATAAACTTGACCCTCACACGTCAGTGGTAGAGCAAAACAAGATTATTATTGCTATTTTTATAGGTAGGAAAAAATGAGGCTGACAGGTTATGTAGGTTAATTACAAAGCCATAACATGTTTTCAGGGATCCAGTGTTCTGACTCATTGGTCTTCCCAATAGGCCATCTCAGGTTGTCCAAATGATTACCTTTTTTTGTGAACCCAATCCTTTGAGTTGGAACCGGTTGTCCAGCTTCAGCACCTTGGCTCCATGGTACAGCAACTATACATTTGGGACTTTGATTTGAAAGACCAAAGCCCGAAGAAAGGAACTTGGGCAATGTTCTAGTCATTTCTCTTCAGTGTGGAGGTTTTATTCACTTGGGCCATTGTTGGCTTAAACTGCTTGACACCCTCTTTGATTGCATCTACCTGATTCAATTATATGATAAGCTGCCCTTCGGGTCACAATTCAATCCTCATCTTTCCCATAGCCCTCTGCTCCCTGGGCCTGAACTGCTGGAGGCTTTTGCTGCCCCAAGCCAGCATGCAGCCTTCACCTGCTGCGTCTTCCCAGCTGGTGTTGGCAAGGAGGAAGCCTGATCTCACAGTGTTCAGACTGCATTTGTTTACCTGCTTGCTTTGAGGCCTGGGGAACCAGACACACTTGAGCAGTCATGGATAAAATGATACCTTCTGATGAGCAGCTTTGGAGAACGCTTATTATCTACACAGCAACCTTGATGGCTGAAAGGCAGTAATTGAATTGGGGGAGGGGAATTCCTGGTTGATTTATAACAGAACAGAATACAGTGTGACAAGGGAGATCTTCTACCTGACCAGACCTGTAGGGCTGTACCTGCTGCTTTTCAGTAACTCAGATTTCTGTCCCCGTAGACCCCAAGTCCAGTTTCTTGCCTTTGTGCCTGTAAGTGACCATTGGCAGGATGTTTGGACTGCCTGCCATGGCATTTTTGAAAGCCAGCTCACATTAGGATAGTGACACATGTCAAGAACAACCTTTAGAAAGAAATCTGTCAATCTGTGTGCCCAGGAAACTCAAGATTTAGTGCACAGTACTTATCAAGTGTTTACCACGTGTCAGGCATTTGAGATTCAGCCATGAACCAGGCTCAGTCTCTAACCTCAAGGGACAGCCTTTTTATATCCTGACCATACAACTAACCCTCGCTCAGAGGTCAATTCTAGAAACTACAATCCACTGTGCATTCTAACAAACACTAGCTGCTGACCCCACCCAGTCTTGTTTTCTGTCCTAGACTTCTGTAGGTAATGCATAAACTGGGACACTGTAGAGTCATGTGGAATCTTGAACACTTTGGACTGCACTCAGGTTCAGCAGAATACATACATATATGTGTGTGTGCTTATTTTATATATGAATTATATAAAATATCTAATGTTTCATATAATTTGTACATATTTATAAATGTATTTAAATACATGTATATGTTTGATATGTATTTTAGTGTATAAGCATATCATATATGAGTAAATATAAATATACTCTCTCTTTATATCTGTCTACTGGTGTCAAGAGCTAGGGCTTCAACTGTGCTTCCCATGTGGGAGGCACAGGCACCCAGCTGCTTGAGTAATAATTACCTGCTTGCTACTGGCAACTGTCCACAGTGGCAGGAAGCTGGAATCAGGAATCAGATCTGGGACTCAAGCCCTGACACTCTGATGCAGGCATGGGTGTCTTAACCACTAGACTAAACATCCACTTTTCTCTACCAAATATTTTTCTGTCGGTTTCCATGGCTTGAAAACCGTTTCCACGGTTTTCATGGTTTTGGATGCTCCCGTCACTGAAGGGTGACCTATAGCACGCTGCTCCTTTTTGAGTGAGCTTTTAACATCCTTTTAAGGAATTTTTTCTTCCTCTGTCCCAGGCAGCAGGACCTCAATTTGATGAACAGGCCAGAAGAACTCTGCCCCGAGGTGGCCGAGGCTGCTGGCAGAAAGCCGGAAAGAACATCAGGGAGCACTCACATGTCTCAGATATTTCTATCTTTGTCGTCAGTCTCCGAAGTTGTAAGGACTGCATTAGTGGTGCTTTCCATAGGCATTTAGATGCAATTTGACTTTTCCCTCCTTGATGTAGTCATTCAGGACACTGAGTAAGTTCTTGTATGTAACGGCATCTCTGAATGTCCAGACATAAATAGATCTTTCTTCCCCAAGGTATACTCACTAGGGACCTTTGTCACTCCTGAACAGATCTTGCTAGCTGCCTTCACCCATTAGCATGGGAGCAGACTTGGTTCTGGGTGAGGCATGGATGGCTCCCTGACCAAGAGGTAGCAATGTTCCCCAGGGGGTCAGTTCACTTGGAATTTGGTATAGTGAAATGCAAAGTAGCCTTTACTGAGATGATAAGAGCGGATGTGCACGTGTCAGACTCTGACCTAGCAGCTCTACAGCTTGCTATGATCAATGACTTTGCAGAAGGGGCTGGTAATATCCTAATGTGACAGCTGGGGCTTGTCCAAGTTAACTAAGCGGTCAAACACGCATCTAGTCAGTTTAAAGCCAAGGTCACTATCAGTTTTGAAGCTTCTGTAGCTAAGCTGAAGTCCTTATGTACATGAAATCAGAAGCAAAACTCCTGCCAAGTGTGGGTGCTCTGATCTTTGGCTGGAGATGGAGACCAGAGTCTTTGTCATGTGTCTCATCTAGGGTGGAAGCATTGGAGTTGAGCTTGACCCTGTAGTTATAATTTGACACAATCTCCATGAAAACAAATACTGGTGTCACATCTGCCTAGGATGGTACTGCCTGTGAGACAGAGTCTCAGAAAAGGAATAAAAACAGGCGTCTTGCTGGGAAACCAACAAGTTCTTGGAGTTTCAGGAAGTCATGTTGCTTTCCTAAAGTCATTTTCCTACATTCTGACTGCATGAAGGACGTATGTGTGATCCTTCCATCAGCTGCTGAAGAGTAGCTATGTGATCCCAGTTGCTCGCTTTTCTGGACTTCCACATTTCTCAAGAGGCATCATATATACTTGCCCCAGAGCTAACACACAGCAGGTGCTCAAAAATTAAAATCATAGAAGTGAGTTAACAAATGTGAGGATGAAGAAAGGAAGCCAAGAGAGAAACAGGCCAACTCTAAAAGCTGTGTGTTTGAAGAAGGCTGAAGAGCAGAGCAGTGACGAGGAAGCGTGTCATTGTTTGCTGCAATCTGTTCTGCAGCTCTTTGCCCTGCAAACAGCATTTTTGCACACAGCACCTCACTGGGTTCTGCCAGCAAGTTTCTGCTTCCTCACCTCTGCTCCTGTTTTGCTCTGCAGGGGCTAAGGCTCAGAAATGGGGACTAGGATTCAAACTGCCCCCTGGTAGGGAAAGCCTGTGGTCTGACTCAGAGCCTACAACTTTACCCTTCTCAGTTCAACAGCTTTGGGCCAACTGACCCGGCCTGGAGTCCCAGAAGCAGTGCCTGGTGGACTCTGAGCACTGCATCTGGGTCACCTGTTCTTTCCTCCCTCCCTGCCTCTTTCCAGGGAAAAAATGTAAAGAAGGCACAAATACCAGGTGGTTTATGTTACCAAATTCAAGATGATGTGTTATACTTGAAGGCACCTGCTGTCAAGTGGAAATGAGAGAGATTAGATTTTGTGTTAGGGCTTCCCTCTTTGAATGGATGCAAAGGCAAAGGGGCAGAGCCTCTGGCGAGCAGGTGTCTGCTGAGTTAGGTGCCATGACATTGGGCTTGACTCGCAACATCCTGCAGGGTTATATGCATCACAAATTCCAACAGTGTACACAGGTGTGTTTAGCTTTTGTATACTTTTCAAATTTACTTCGTATTAAGGAATCCAATTTACTCTGACTGGAACTGCCTTCCTTCTTCAAATCGAAAAAGTTTTGGTAAGAAAGCACAGCTATATGCCTTTGAAATTGTACCCAGTGCTGCTCAGGTTCTCACTTCCCAGTCATCTGAAGCTTGTTCTGAGCTGGTGTCTGCACACACCTCTCATGAGCAGAAGCCCTGCCAGGGTCACCGGTGATGTCCAGGTTCCTGAATTCAAGGAGCAGCTTTAGCCTCATGTCTGGTCACCCTTCCTCTGTTCTTGGCACCATTGGCCCCCCTTTGCCCTGTGGATTTGGTGATTTCACAATTTTTACGTTCCTTCTACATTTATGGTTATTCCTCTTCTGCCTGGAATGAGCTCATCCTTTATTTTTTATGTTTTA
Source organism: Ochotona princeps (assembly GCF_030435755.1). Taxonomy (NCBI): domain Eukaryota; kingdom Metazoa; phylum Chordata; class Mammalia; order Lagomorpha; family Ochotonidae; genus Ochotona; species Ochotona princeps. Next base: position 161,301,318 of record NC_080833.1, read on the forward strand.
AATTTTTTTTTAAAGATTTACTTTATTTTTATTGAAAAGTTAGTTATACAGAGAGGAGGAGAGACAGAGTGGAAGATTTTCCATCTGTTGACTCACTCCCTAAGTGGCTGCAATGGCTGGAGCTGAACCAAAGCTTGGAGCCCAGAACTTCTTTCAGACCCCAAGGCTTTGGACCATCCTCAACTGCTTTGCTAGCCAGAAGCAGGGAGCTGGATGGGAAGCAGGGCCACCGGGATTAGAACCAGTGCCCATATGGGATCTTGGTGCATGCAAGGCAAGGACTTTAACCACTAGGTTACCATGCTGGGCTCAGCCTCATTCTCCTTGATGTGGCTGGTCTGTATCAGAGGTTCCCATAGCTTGAGGTTAGGCCATTTTCTTGTCTGATATTTTTTTCTTGCCAGGTGGTCTCAACCTTTCTCATGGTTTCCATTGATCCTCTCTGCATTAGCAGCTGTCTATTAGCATGGAGTGGGTTCTACTGCAGTAATAAACCAATCTCAAATTCCAGCGGTTTCTTGCTTGCATTGTCTGTTGTAGACTGAATGGCCACTGCTAGGATTCAAGATGTTTCTATCCCGTGGCTCAGCCATCCCCATGTGTGGCCTTCTGCATGGTCCTGGAAGAAAAAGAAAGTGAGGGCTCCTGGGTCCTCTGCTTCCACTCATACTATTTGGCTTAAAATAGCCAAATGGCTCCAACTTTGTGCAAGGGAGGCTGAAAAAGGCAGTCTTCTTGAGTTCCGGGGAAGAGGAATGTGAAAGGGGTCTTGTGATCTCCCAGCAGTGTCTCAGACCCACTCACACTATACGAAATCTAGGCTGGAGCTCAGCATTCACTCCCTAGGATGCCTTGGAACTAACTCAGCCCCACCATCTGCACATGTGTGCTCATCATGCACCTCCAAAAGCTGCCCTAGTCCGGATTCCCTCATCTCAGAGAACAGTTGCATGAAGACAATCTGTTCCTCAAATCCAAACCATATGAATCATTCTTGACTTCCTCCTCTTCTAGTTCTACATTTTATCTATCACCACAGCAATTTTATCTTTGTCTACTCGTGTCCAGCCAAGTGACTGTCCTCTATCACTGTTACTCCTCAATGGTCTATTAATAAATGTCCAGGGCCAGTGCATTCTCTATGCTGGACCTAGAGAGATCTGATCAAGATGTCAACGTGATATTGCATTTCCTGCTTAAAACACTCCAGTAAACTTCATTGCTTTTACAATAAGCCAGGCTCTTCAACAATATCCATTAAAGTCCCGTGAGGACTGCTCCCTGCCCGTGTTTCCAACCTCCCTTTCCGTTGCTTTCTAATCTGCTCCCAACAGCTCCAACCTCCTGTCCTCCCACCCTCTAGCCTGAACTTTCATACGTCCCATAACACTCAGCCACTTCTGAGAGGAGCTTTCCTGGTTCCCCGGTCAGGTCTTCTCATTCTGTAGTCTCACTCCCCATTATATCATTCCATCACAACTCCCACCACAGTTTTAATGGCTGCTTTATCTGTTTGAACATTTAATTCATGGCTATTTCATTTACCATACTATTAGCTTCATCAAGGCAGAGACCATTTCTGGTTCATTCATTTTGTAACGTTGTCTTGCATCATGCCTACTACATAAGTAGATGTTCAATAAATATTTATTGGGCAAACTTTTTCTCCATAATTATTAAAATAATTGCTGTATATGAATAGGGGAATTAAAAAAAGTCCCCATCCACAGACTAAGTGAGGAAATGACAACATGTAAGTATAGTGTGGCTCCAGTGAGCTGAACAGAAGCTGAAGTTTGTGGGTAAGAGTTGGCTGTAGTCTGACGTGCACTGCCCTGCATAATCCAGCAGTCGCAGCCACACTGTCATATCCCCAAGGCTCTTCTTGTTTGAGGAGTGAAATTTCTTGAATGTAGGAAAATTCTCTGCTCTTCTTTCAGATGTTTCAATTCCAAACAAGCTAATTAGACACGTAAGGAACACATATTAAGATTGTATAACCTGGGCCCAGCATTTTGGCACAGGTTAGGCCTACTCGCAACTCCAACATTCAATATTGGAGTAGCAGTTTCAGCTCATTGGCTCAGTTCCAATCCAGCTCTCTGCTAGTGTGGCCAGGAAAGCAGCAGAAGATGGCCCTAAGACCTGGACCTCTGCATGGAAGTGGGGAGCCCAGCTGGGGAGCTCAGTGAGGAGCCCAGCTGGGGAGCCCAGGTGGGGCGCCCAGGTAGGGTTCTGTGCTCCTGATCTTGACCCTGCCCGTTGTTGCAGTCATTTGGGGAGTCACCCAGGAGATGGGCCTCCCCTTGTCTTTCTCTCTGTCACTCTGTCTTTCAAATACATAAATCTTTAAAAACAAATGATATAACCAATATAGCGAGCCTGCTGACAAACAAAAACACTTTCTGAGAGAGAAAGAGACAGGCTCCCTGGAGGAAGTCAATACTTTGCAGGTTCGTAGTGCCCCCTTGTCGTCCCAGCACCACCTTGGAAGGTACAGATCGGCCCACTTTGTTACGTCTATTTAGTGTCAGAGTAAAAGGATGCTTCTCCCTCCCCAGGTCTTCCAGAGGCGGAACACAGGGCAGCTGGATTTCTTCAAGCGTTGGCGGAGCTACGTGGAAGGCTTTGGGGACCCCATGCAGGAGTTTTGGATTGGTATGATCTCTGAGGATCCAGGGGGGGCTAGATCATGAGGGGAGAGCATCCCCTTGATGAGTTGGTCAGCTCTCCATATACAGGGACTCAGAGCGGCTTGCTTGACAGGGTGTTGGTGGGAAGGCTCTCCTGTGTGGGTTTGTGGGAGAGACTGTTGGGTCATTTCTGGGCTGCATTTAACCCCCTTGGAGCCTGAATTTCTTAGAAAACACACTAGGAGACAGCTGGTTTTGGTACTCTGGGCTTTTATTGGAGGGCATTCTAATAATCCCTGCAATTCTGCTAATAAGGCCAGGCGTGATGGCATTCCACCCTTTTCTCTCTGCTGACTTCTGGAGCAGATGTTCACAGAGAGCGAGACAGCCAAAACCATCAATTGGGAAATGAATAATTTAAAAGCCATGATCTGGATATTCACTAACAGGGTAGCTGCTGCCTGTTGTTTGGAGATCTGAGATGGGGAGGTGAGATGAGCAGGTGGTAATTAGAGCTGCCTCTGTCTCGGACGGAGAAGAGAAAGCATTGGGAAGGCCCTGTGCTAGCAGCGAGGGGAAGGCTAAGCCAGCGTTCAGGTCTGGAAGTGTCAGGTGCTCATGCTGAGGGCTCCCACCTTGGTTGACAGGTATTGGGATTTCATTCCTCATTTTCAGGTCTGGACAAGCTGCACAATCTCACCACTGCCACCCCGACCCGGTACGAGGTGCGAGTTGACTTGGAGACATTCAATGAATCTGCCTACGCCGTGTATGACTTCTTCCAAGTGGCCTCCAGCAAGGAGCGCTACAAGCTGACAGTTGGCAAGTACAACGGCACAGCAGGTAAGCAGCCGTGTCAGTGCTGTGAGGGTCTCCTGTTCTGTGGTCTGAGGATTGGTTTTCCATGTGCCTTGGGTCCGGGCATGGAGGTGAACTGTCCTCAGTGACAATCAAGCCCTACTTTCTATGAACGAGCTATTGAAAGTTGTCCTCTTCGCTTCTCGGCCTTTTGGCTAAGATCAAGTGAAAGTAGTCCTTGACTACTATAATATTGGACTTAGACCCTGCACCTCTGCCAGGTAAAATCATCCTCTTGTGGTCCCCTCCAGCCCCTGCCCTGCCCCAATCCAAGCTGGTGTTCCAGTGTTTTAGCTGAAGAGTCAGAATTGTGAATGGTCTTGGCACCTGCACATCTCTCATTTGGTTTCAGAGGACAGCTGTCATTGTTGCCCGCTTGGCAATGTGTGTGTGTGTGTGTGTGTGTGTGTGTGTGTGTGTGTGTGTTATTCTTTACTGTGTATGTTGCTATAAATAAAGCCAGAGCAATGAAAGTGTGGATTTTAACACCAGGAAGTGTAGGTCTCATTAACTGATTGCAACACTAACAACACAGCAGTGAGCAGTTCAGCCCAGCACTGGGGCTCCTTAGCCCTGATTAGCTGCTCATTGGCTTGAATCCAGTTAATGGTGTGTTCAGTTGTGAAGAAACAGAACAAAATAAAGCAGCGTGACCACAATACCAGAATGACTACAGTGACAATGGTATTGGAGGGGGAGGTATGGTTGTTGTTTTAATACTATTATTTTAAAACCTTTATACATTTTAAACAGACACAGAGGGATTTTCCATCCTCTGATTCACTCCCCAAATGGAGCTGAGCCAATCACAGCTGAGCTGAGGCGGGAGCTTCTTCTGGGTCTCCCATGCAGGTGCAGGGTCTCAAGGACTTGGCCTATCCTCTGCTACTTTCCCAGGTCATTAGCAGGGAGCTGGATTGGAAGTGGCACAGCTAGGACATGAACCGGTGCCCATGTGGAATACCATCAGCAGAGGTGGAGGGTTAGCTTACTATTGCCACTACACTGGCCCCTTTCTGTTCCTTGAAGATTTTTTTTTTTTTAAATGGCTGGGGCTGGACCAGGCCAAAGCCAGGAGCCTGCAACTCCATTCTGTTCTCCTATGTGGTTGACAAAGGCCCAAACACTTGAACCATCTTTTACCGCTTTTCCAGATGTGTTAGCAGGGAGCTGGACCTGAAGCAGAACTGGAGCATGGATTAGCACTCCAATATAGGATGCAAGAGTGACAACCAGTGGCTAGCCACAAAGCTGCCCACTGGTCCTGCCTTTCGTCTATTTTTGACTTTGGTATAACTGTAGGAATGTGTCAGCAGGCACATTGACTGGCTACATGAAGACACGGTTTCTTTCTTTAGAGTCATACATAAGCAGGTGAATTAACTTTTGCAGAGAGATACCTAAGTGATAAGCAAAGTGCTGAAGAGAGTGGAGAGTAAGTAGCTGGGGTAGGGGATCTCAAAGCAGAGGACATGCATGGCCAGCCAGGCAGGAGCTCTTCAGACCAGGGGTCGTCTAGGGGTGGGCAAGGACTGGACAGAAGAGAGAAATGATTCTTAAGACTTATTAAGTTCTCAGAATTACTCACTTACGGGGCCTGGTGGGAGAGAATTGAAAAGAATCTCTAGGTTATGGGTCCTGATCGGGCAAATCGTGAATGTAACACTTCTTTAAATCTTTACATTTTATCATCTCATTTTGACAATTCTGGCTGGGTATGTGGCCTGTTAGGATGCCTGCATTCCATGTTAGGGTTTCTGGCTCTGGCACCTTGGCTTCAGTTTCCCGCTAATGTAGACCCTGGGAGGCGTAACAATGGCTGGAGAAGTTGGGTTCCTGCTACCCAGTGTGGAAGGTCTGCCCTGAGCTTCAACCACCCAGCTGTGGCTGGTGTTGGGCATTTGGGAAGCGAACCTGCTCTGGCTGGCTGGCTAATTTTTGTTGCTGTTGTTGTTGTTAAAGATTTATTTATTTTTATTTGGAAGTCAGATGTACAGAGAGAAGATATAGAGAAAGATCTTCCATTCATTGATTCATCCCCTCACCCCCCAGTGGCCACAACGGCTGGAGCTGAACTGAGCCAAGGCCAGGAGCCAGGGGTTTCTTCAGAGTCTCCCACATGAGTGCAGAGTCCCAAGGCTTTGGGTCGCCCTTGATTGCTTTCCTAGGCCATGAACAAGGAGCTAGAAGGAAAGTGGAGCAGCTGGGACATGAACAGTGCCCATACAGGATCCTGGCATATGTAAGGCAAGGACTTAACCACTAGGCTACTGCACCGGGCTCATGGCTGTCTAGTTTTCTATTCCACTGTCTCTCAAATAGATACATAAGAAAAAGAACTTGCCAGATAGAATTGAGCCAGGCATTAAAAAAAAAAAAAAGATCACATGAATGTTTGCCTTCGGTCTTGTTTTTCAGTGTCTAGCACAAGGTACACTGGGTCACAAAATAAAACAAAGACTTTCCTGTGTAATTTGTGGATGTTTGATATTTTAAACAAGAATCCCTGAGTCTCATGTTTTCTAGGAACCATTGAAGGGGTGAATTCAGTAATATGGTGACATGGCAGGGGACAGAGTGAGTGGCTGGCCACCTACCAGGGTATAAAGAATTAGGGCACAACCAGAGAAACCTCGTCCAAGAATTCCAAGTCGAAGGGGAAAATAACCCTCTTTGGAAGGAAGGTGCTGAGTTTGGAAGAGACTGGGACTGTGCTGGCCCTGGCCCTTCCTGCCTTGGAGGTCCCAGGTCTCCTCGGCTGGAATCAGGCTGCGCTACAGCCACTGTAAGTGCAAGATCCAAGGTAAAAGTCAGGCAGTTAAAGTACAGTTGGGACACACATGTAAGATCATGTCAATGAATTATTCAAACAATCATAATAATACAGTCATAAGTAATTTAAAGATGCTGTTTGGTAGCATCTGATCTTTACTAAATAAGATCAGACTACAATCCAGATGGCTTATTCCAGCTCTCTCAACCCTTTGCAAGAGACACAATCCAGTCTGTCTGAGACTCTGGGGCCTCCTCCTACCCCTCAGCCTACAAGGAGCTCGTGTGGTCAAGGTTTTTGCTGCCAGTGCCCTGTCTCTATTCTTGACCGTGGTCAGGAGACAGCTCAGCCTTTATTTCTCAAGTTGCAGGGTCTCAACCTTGGCTGAGCCTCTCCCCAGACGAGAGCTGAGGTTGGGTGTTGACCTTTGCCTCTGAGTCCCTTTCTGAGACACAGTGGTCCTCACTGGCCTCCTGCCTGAGGACCTCACTTAGTGCCCACTCTCAGCCACTCCCTCCTCTTTTCTCAATCATGCAAATTTGCGTTTTCTGAGGCTTGGTTTAACACAATCCAGGAAAGGAACTGACCAAGTGCTAAAGTGAGTGGGGGCAGGGAGGTGGGGCATCAAGCTCCTAGATTAGTGTGAGGCCCCTCCCACTCATATTTGCATTTTAACTGTGATCAGGGAATAATTTCTGTCCTGAGGTTGCTCAGGCCAACAGTGCTGGTCAATAGAGAACGCCTACTGTAAGAAGCCTTGGGAGACTTGCAGATCACACAGCATTAGGTCAGCAATTTAGTCTCCCTGTGTGTGGCAGCATCTCTGCTTTCACGTTCTGAGTGGCTGTGATAGGATTAGTGGAGTTGTAACTTCCCTTCTACATGCCGATTGGTCTACCAGGAGGGTTTTAAAAATCCAGGAAGCGTCTGGCTACTTGTGCTCAGGGGAAGGTGAACTTGCCGTTGTGTCTGTCTCTGTCACCTCTCCCCGGTTCCTGTCTTTCTTAGAGTAGATCATATTGGAGAGACGTGCAGCCCTTATGGGAACGTGTGGTTTCAGACTCATCCCCTCAGCCTCTCCAATGGGTTCCACTGAAGCCACGAAGAATATCCCAGCAAAGTCATGGCATGGGGCTGGTTTCTGAGTCTTCCAGTGGAGTCACGAGGCTCCTGGGGGCTCTCGGTTCAAGATGCCACTCAGTTATTTAGCAATGAAAGTGAAGATCTAGTCATGTTCAGTATGATGCAGTATGACTTCCATGGCCTAATCAATCAGTTCCAGCTGATTTCAAGTCCCACCTGACAGAATCTGGTGGTACCACCAATGCCTGGGAGAATTGGGAACATGACAGGAACCTGCACTAGCGTTTAGTGGGCTGGGCCAGGGATGCTCAATACACACGGTGAAGAATTGCTCTGCTCCAAATGCTGGTGCCTTATTTGTTCTGAAGTGGGTTTTTCAATTCTGGCTTTTGAGAAACAAAAAACATCTTAGGTCCCTGGACAAAAGGGAAAACTAGGAATGGCCCAAATTCCTCTTTTACTTGCCCACTCCTGATTCCTAAGGCAAAGGACACTGAAAGTCCAAACAACTGACTGTGTCTTCTGAGGGCTATGATAACGGAAAATGGCTTCTTCTAGTCCCAGATGGTACAGCTATTGGTATCTTCTTTCCTGTCCCACGAAGTGTCGGAGCGCAGTAGGTCTCCAAGTGACATTTTGATGAGACAGATATTGACCCTGAGCTTGTTTCGGGTCAGCCCTCTCATGGGCTTTCTTGCAGAAGAGTCAACATTGCACTCAAAGCTGCATTGGCTTGGCTCCTTGACCCTATTCCAGGAGATAAGCTTCATAAGTCCTGCTGCTAGCCCTCTGTGTCTGGTCTGAAGGGTAAGACAATCACATTGCATGCCGGTATGCCTAGGTTTCAGTCCTGGGTCTACTTTCCATTTGAGCCTTCTGTTGGCACCTGGGACGGGGCAGGTGCAGCTCAGGTACTTTAGTCTCTAACAGATACCCATCTGGAGGGCCAAGAGGGAGTTCTAGTCCTAACTGTGACCTGGCCCAAGCTGTTACGAACCAGCAAAGAGGAGGTATTTCTTTTTCCTCTCAAATTAATTTTAAAAGTTAAGGAAGAAAGAGGGAAGGCACAGGCAGATTGGTGTCCCACAGATAACCCTGGGCCAGGGTTTGGATCCTGGTCTCAGGTTTGTGGACAGGTGTTGGACTCTGACTCTGTGAGGTCAGTTTCTCAAGGGAGAGTAGCACCCTGTAGGTGTGCTGGGAGAGTCAGAAGGACCGGTACTCTCAGAGGGTAGATACAAGGATAGGCAATACTAGTGCTGGAGCAGAACTGGCTGAGCTTGTAATGGTAGGGGCCCTTATGAGCTGAAGCAAAAGGTAGGCTGATGGGAGGATGGGAACTGTGGCAGGGAAATGGGAGGCCTGTAAGTAAAACCAAAGCAGATTCTGGAAGGATGTGGCAAAGCGTTAACTGCATGAGTCAGTTCTTCCAGTTCAGCAGTGTGTGTGTTGGGGGTGGTGGTGATGGAGGGTCGCTGAGACAAACCTATCCGGGGAGGAGGGCTGAGTTAGGCTTGGAGAGGTGGAGAGCCGAGAGAGGAAGCCCATGGAAGGTAGGCTTGCCCAGCTGCACAGGTGGAGGGTGCTTGGTGGGTGTGAGGTTGTGCACAGGATATGGTAAGCAACAGGCCTTAAAGGAACCACCTCCCCCTGACAGGGAGAGGGGCGCGAGGGCCCCAGATGGTGAGAATGGACGTCTAGGCCTCAGAGGAGCTCACAGGCAGAAGCCAGAGAGAAAGCTGTTGTGTGAAACTAGGCTGGAGACAAGAGGGGGCCTTGATGTCAGCCCTTGCAGCAGGGAGAGCGGGGGTAGGTGTGGGCCCTGCAGGCAGAGGGCACAATGGGGTGGCAGTCAGGATTCAGAGGTTTCAGATCCTGGTGCTTGGCAGAGATGGGGACACAGGAGAGGGGCGGTCAGTGACGGCGGGGGCAGCCACACAGTCCGTTTTGGGTATTTAACATGCGGCTCTTTGGGGTTGACACATGGCTCACAGGTCCTAGGTATTTTCACACCCTCTTTCAGCCTCAGGGACTGACTTCACCTGGGCACTCACCTGTGCTCTTCTCTCCTGCAGGGGACGCTCTTTCTTACCACAATGGGTGGAAGTTTACAACTTTTGACAGAGACAATGATATTGCTCTCAGCAACTGTGCCCTGACTCATCATGGCGGCTGGTGGTACAAGAATTGCCACTTGGCCAACCCCAATGGCAAATACGGGGAGGCCAAGCACAGTGAGGTAGGTGACGGGACGGGGGGACATGCATTTCTGTGTCAGTCTCTGCCCACCTTTAACTCACAAAAGAACACCTTGCCGGCTGGTTTGGGGCCCTGTCTCCTTCCCCGGCTGCCAGCCTCCTCTGTAACCCTGGCCCTCCCTGCCCACTCTGCATCTACATTTCTGTCCCAGTTCTGTTTGTTCACTTCTGGAATGCCAGGGGCATGGGAAACTCGGGCTGCCACTGTTGCCTAGCGACCTGTGATGTCAGTCACATGCCATCATCTTGTCCAACACACACACACACACACACACACACACACACACACACACACAGTGTTTGCTCGGCCTGCTCCAACCAAATACCATAGACTAAGTGGCTTGAACAACAGAAATTTGGATGCTGCGGAATCCGAGATCGGAGTGCGTAGATCCAGTCTTTGGTGGGGACACCTGCCCTTTCTTGCAGACAGATAGATACCCTCCTGCAGTGTCCTCCAGTTCTGAGGACCCTAATCCCCTGGGGAGGGACCCACGCTGTGCTCTCTCCTGAATGTAATTTTCCCCAAAGATCTCAGCTGCTGGTGCGGCCACTGGGAGTTGGGGCTTTAGCCTACGGTTTGCGGTTTGCGGGGACAGGCAAGCATTCAGTCAGCAGACCTCTGCTTCATCCTCCCGGTTCAACTCAGGCTTCACAAAGTTCGTGGAAAATATGTGTCATGAAGACGACAAGTATGCATCTCCCACATTCTGCACCTACCTAAACCTGTATTGTAATTCTTTTTTTCCTGGGAATGTTCTGAGGGCCCTCAGTTGTTTCAAACCCTTGGCTCACCAGGAGAGCGAAGTCTTTTCCTTAGGTCAGGCGCGGCCATGGCGCCACGTGACCCTGAATCACCCGGGGTCTGTCTGGAGCAATGACTCCCACCAGCCTCTCCCTTTGGGACTGTGCACGGGGTAGAGCCAGTGAGGACTCCTTGCCCCTTCCCACCTGGGACTTCTGGAACAATCCAGAAACGCCATGTGACCCCTTACACAATCCGTGTGTGTTGTCCGACTCCCAGCCCTGCTACCTCACAGCTTCTTGAAGATGGCATCTTGGTTCCTCCTCATCTTCATCCGCCCTTGCCCCACTCTCCTGCCAGTGCGTGCAGTCTGTATTCCTCATTTTCCTGCTTGGTCTGGCCTTAACCTCCTCAAAGTCCCTTGATCTTACTGCATCTCAGTATTCCTATAGATATCAGCACATGCATAAATATTTGCATGCCCTTGACCCTAACCAGGCTTTGGGACCTTCTAATCCCTATGCAATGTTTCAAGGACAAGAAGTTTATCCCAAGGAAGCCAGGGTAAGGTGGGCACCCCAGATCCTGGGCTGGCTCAGGGAAGCCTGTCATCAGAGATCTGAAACCAGCAGCCTGCACGCCCTAAACCATCCCCAAGTTTGCTAATAAAAGACATTCATCTAGTTAATGTGCTTTCCGCAGCCTGCAAGGCATTTAGCTTCTTGTTTATTATTTACCTCACAAATTAAAATGCATAAAATTGGTCACTGGGGCTGTTTATTGGCCAGGTTGCAAGGTTATTAAGTGAATTAAATATTATTGCGCTCACCAGTCAGAAGGCGTAAAATGAAATTTAGTTTTCAGCAGGCCATTTGTTACCCCAGAGCTAATATCTAAACAGCCTAAATTGAAAATGATTTTACACAAATGGCCAATTAATATGTTTATTTCTGACTTGGAGTTTTGGGGAAGGAGAAGAGTGAGACCAAGCTAAAGTGACCCTGCGTTTTCCTTGCGGGACCCTTCCCCATCTTCAGCCTCACCCCCAGGGTCCTGCACCAGAGCGGTCTCCAGCCCGCCCAGCCCAGCCTGCCCAGCAGGCTTGTCCCACCTGCAGCCTGCACACCCTCCTGCCTGGCCCTCCACCAAGCCAGGCTGGTGTCGCCCACCACGAACCACCCTTGCGTCCTCGCAGGAGCCTCTTCTTGATGTTTGCCTGTTTCATGTAGGGGGTGAACTGGGAGCCGTGGAAAGGACATGAGTTCTCCATTCCTTATGTGGAGCTGAAGATCCGCCCGCAAGGCTACAAACCGAAGAGCGACAGCCGCAAGAGTGGCCAGGGCAGGAAGAAGCTGGCACCTGGAGGAGGCACGACCAGAATGTTTTGATGGCTCCTTCGAGCGTCTGTCGCAGGAGACGAGACCAGCGGGTCGGGGCTGTGGAAGCTTGGGGCAGGTGGGCAGCGCTGAATGGGGCATGGCAAGTTGGGGGTCACTCACCATCCCGTGTGTCTGAGACCCCTGATAACCCACAGAAGAAATCGTGTTCTCCAAACTTCAGCTCCTGCAGTTCCCTCCCCCCTGCATGTTTGCCTGTGTGAAAACATCGCCACAGCAGGCTGTGTGGGAGGACGGACTTGGAGCTGCCAGGAGCTGCTGCCTGTCTCTAGCCACACAGCTACTGGCTTCAGGCAAATCCGCGCAGCACGTGGCAGCTGGCTCCAGCCGGTTCTAGAACTGGCCGCACCTCTCTGCTTAGAGCTCTCCAGAAAGAAGCTGTTCTGATTCCCTCCGCTGCTGCTCACTCCCCCTTCCCTCTGGGTGTTCAGGAACAGCCTGGGAATTTCTCCTCCCTCACCGTGACTGATTTACCGGGATGACACAGGGGGGTGGAGTTCCAGCTAGTTGGCCAGGTTGCAAGGTTCTTGAACTGCCTCCTTTCCGGCCATTTGCGTATCCCCCTGCACAGGTCTGCCTAAGTCATGAATAAATGCTCACACATTTAAGTGATTGTCCTTTCTTGATGACTGGGCCCTGAAGAAGACACCTCTCCCTTCACACCCGCAGGCCCCTGCTCTGTCGCTCCTGGGCTCCCCCTCCTCCCTGGAGCCCCTGGGGAAGGACCAGGGAGGCTTGTGAGCCGCTCAGCATGGTTCCTATTGGAAGGGACTTCGGGCTAGGTCAGGTCTCTGTGCTTATTTCCCATCATCTTGGGAGTTTCCTGTAGCCAAGCCAGTGACCACTGAAGTCACTTAACATCCTACTCAAAAACAGAAACAATAAAGCACTCGATGGACCAAACCTGCTGTGTGTCATTTGCTCCCCACCTGCTCCCGGCGGAAGTGAACTTGAATCCTACACTTAACCTGAGTGCCAGCAAAGGTACAGGCTTGTGCCTGACCTTGGAATGTAGTTGGTCTTGGCCTCTGACTGGGGTGATGGCATCATGGCTTTTGGAATGCAAGAGGTGGCGTGAGTGGCAAGAGGGGCAGCGGGAGCCCAGGCGGGGAGCAGGTCAGACAGGGCCGGCTGCTGTACGGTGCAGCTGTGCGCTGTCTGTCCTGCCCTGGCTCTCTCAGAGCACACCGGTGCCGTAACAGTGAACCAGATGTAACATCCCTGCCTCTGTGCACAGGCTGTCCTGGAGGACACGGACAGTCCTTGAATCTCAGAGGTCTCATTTCAGGAAGTGACGAGAACTGGGGAGAGCCAGGGGGATGAAGAGAGGTACCCGGGGGTGGGGCGCTCTCCTGAGTTGGCGCTGTCTGCATGGACACCTGCTTGCCGGGCTCCCTCTGGCTGTGGCAAACTAGCATTTCTTTGGCCAAGTGGATGCAACTGCATGGGGCCTGACTCAGCCAGGGGTGGGGGATGGTGGCCATGACAGCCCGCCTGTCAGTGCTCCTCCAGTGTGCCTGTTGATGCACAGCTGGGTGTGTGCTGATCAGCAGTCCAGTGTGGGACCAGCTTTGCAGTTACTCAGGCCTGGGGGCTGCTCACATATTGCAGCCCTAACTTGGGTGCCTCACCCCATCTCTGCCTGAACAGCGACTAGGGGCCCAGGGCGCATTTCTGCCTAGACCTGCCTTGCAGGGGGCTGGGCCCCTCCCCCGGCTGGGCTAGGAGGCATCAGGCATTTGATGCCTGCTACCCTATAGGAGGAAGCGCTGGGTGGAAAGCGGGTAGGGTCAGAAGTCTCACAAGACTAGGGAAAAGCTGCTGGAGGACAGGACAGAGGAGAACTAAACGGGGCTGCTGGTGGGGAAAGTGGTGGGGAAAGGACCATTGTGATGAGACCCCATGCTGGGTGATGGGCTAGAGAAAGCTATCCAGGGGTAAGGTGTTATCTGAATCGCGGAAGAACAGGCCCCAGGCTGTTAGGGAGGTTCCGAGTGCCTGGGGGCAGCTAGGACATCTGAGAAGGAGAAAACTGTGGATTGGGATGTGCCGGAGGCAGGACCAGGAGGCTTCAAGGTGCAGGGAGCTCCGCTGGAGCGAGCAGGAGCTATCTTGCATTTGCTGATTCACTCCCCAAATGACTACGTTGGGCCAGAGCCAGGAGCCAGGAGCCTTTCAGGTCCCTCAGGTGGGCAGCAGGGAGCCCAGCCCTTAGACTGTCTTTTGCTGCTTCGCCCAGGCACAGCAGCAGGGAGCTGGTTTGCAAGTGGAGCACGTGCCCGTGTGCGATGCCAGTGTTGGTGTGCAGGTAGCTGCTGCCAGCTGTGCCATGGCTCTGGCCCCAGAGCTGGTTGTTTTCGACAGAAGCGTCCTCTGAGAGTGGGAACTCAGAGTTGACGATGAGACAAGAATTCTTTTTCTTTCCTTTTTTAAATTTTGATTTATTTGTCTTACTTGAAAGAGTTACAAAGAGAGAGACAGAGACAGAGAAAGCTTTTATCTGCTGGTTACACCCCAAATGGCCGCAGTGGCCAGAGCCAGGTCAGTCTGCAGCAGGGGGCCAGGAGCTTCTTCCAGGTTTCCCACAGTGGTGCAGGACCCTACGACCTTGGTCATGTTCAGCTGCTTTCCCAGGTCGTTATCTGGGAACTCGATTGGAAGTGGAGCAGCTGGCACACGAACCCACACCTGTATGGGATGCCAGATCTGCAGGCAGAGGATCAGCCTGCTCTGTTTTGAACTCAGAGCTCTCAGGAACCCAAAGAGAATTGGACCCAGCAAAAACTGAAGGATCCAGGGAGAAAGCTAAGCTGGCTCCTGCTGGGAGAGGGAGGAGGCGTTTGGCGCAGCTGCTGGAGCGGTGCCTGGGACAGCCGCCTCCCTCCTGGTCAGCAGGGTTTGTGTTCTGGCCCCAGTGACGCCGTGGGAGGCATCAGTGATGCTCACCTGGGAGACCCCGATGGCGTTACACGCTCCTCCTTCAACTCTGCCTGGCTCTGACTGTCTTGGCATGGGACGCTCCTCTGTCCTGTCTGCCCTTTGCCCAGGGTCCAGCTTCCTAACAAAAATGAATGACTCAAGCAGCTGTGTGCCAGGGAGGCTCAGGACAGCGTAAGATGTCAACTGGCTGAGATGAAAAAACACTGCTTGCAGAAGGAAAAGCAAGCATGCAGTGAGATGCTCCTGGGAAAGGTTCCCCCTAAAATAATCCCCGAGTCACTCCCTGAAAGCCTTCACCGGGACAGTGGAAATGATCAGGATGGAGTTCTTGTCGTTGAGAAAGCTGATCCATGCAGGAGGGATTGGCAGCCCTGCGGCCTGCTATACTCTGCCTGGCCAGGAGATGGCAGTGCTGTCTTACAGGGAGTCCCTCTGTGAGGGTAAGTTTTGGGTGGTCCCCATTCCTTGTCTAGCTTGGGTAGCATTACCTGGGAAGTCAGTAGTCAGGCCCAGCTCAGCTTCCCGCCTATGCTTGGTGGCGGCTTAAACAGTGTTGCTGGTGGATGAACGCAAAAGTATCTAAGAACTACCTTGAAGAATTGCCTAGTGAGCAGGGAACTCTGCCGCTAGGCCAAGTCCTGGCGTAAGGTGCTGAAATGGCGTTGGTGGTGCCCTTCAGAAAGGTGAGGGAGGTGTCCCTGGAGAGCAGGCAGTTCCCAGTTTTCCATGTATTTCTGGAGTCCTCCTGCTAGTTGTTGCTATGGGGAGATTGAGTTCTAATAGGAACGTGCTACAAAGAAACTAGGTTCCCAGGTTAATCCACGAAAACCTGTTTGTTCTGCAAAACAGATGAATGGCAATGCATTTCTCAGGGTGAAAATACAGAGCAATAATGCTGCAGTATTGCCACTGAAGGAAGATAAGGAAACAGAATTGGGTGGGTGAAGTTTCATTGCCTACGGGCTCATTGTGAGGGCATCCTCAGAAGGCGTGGGGCACTGCCGGGGCTTACAGGATGACACTGGACTGTGTTCAATATGTCTCAAAGGCAGAGGTGGCCCTGCTGCAAGTTCAAATCTGAGCACCAGGTCAGCTGGTGGTCCAGGTCAGACCGAACACTGACAGGCATGCTGGGCTGGAGCCTTGGTTTGCACTCCAGAACTCGGAGGGGGAGGGTTGGCTGGCCTCCCTCCGTGGCTGGGACCCCATTTCCTTAATTTATAAAGTGGGGATGAAGTAATGAAAGCTCCCCTTACACATGACAAAACCCCGTGGAATGGTGAGATAGTAGTAGACTTGGGCTTTTAGTCTACAATTTCATTGAAACTGCTTCTGTTACTATTTTTTCCTTTGATGGGTTTCTACCCATAGCCAGCTTAAGACATATTTTCCACCGATAGCATAAATGGGAAAGGTATGGTTCACGCATGGATGAGGGAGAAGAGGCAAGGGAGAAAGAGCATTTGATGAAGTTAAGCAGAGTGTGCATTTCACAACAGGGTTTCCTTGGGTGATGTGATGGAGCTGCAGGCAGGAGCCTCCCCACACCCCATTTCCCAAACAAGGTCCCCCCAGCAGCCCCGTTCCTCCAGATGTACTAACAGAAATGTTCCACAGTCAGCGAGGTTGGGAAGGCACAGCGGAGTTCGACCAGCCTCTCTGTCACAGTGCACGGAGAACCTTTAGTGTGACACCTGCTTGTGCATCCGCAGGGGCTGTGTCGTATGCTGTGTCTGTGAATGAACTTGATCGCAGCAGTCCCATGTGGCTCTGAGTATCGCCAACAGTGTCAGTCAAGGTGCGGGTCGGGGGCCAGCGACACTTACCTAGCGTGTTTGTTAGCAGAGCTGGTTGTCTGGCTTCATCCTGGACTTAATGAATCATCCAGAAGGGCAGGGAAGGATCAGGAAACCATGTTTTTATGGAACAGCTCGATGATCATTTTCCCCCAATCAACACATTTATTTAACATACAGTAGTTGTCAAGTTCCACGGCAGATGCTGGAAGATGTAATAGTGAACATGACAGCTATAATTCTAGGCTAGGTCTCCTGGGAGTGGGGAGGCGCCATGGCAACGTGGCCAGATCCAGCCACGATAGGGAAGCTGGCATGGCTGAGGGAGCTTTTAGAGGCACCAAGGCTATGTCAGAACACATCCTCCAAAGAAATATCTGTAACAGTTAAGTCTTGGGGTTACGGAAGTGGCCCTTCCGTGAAATAAACGTGGCAGTCCTAAGGTTGACAGGTTTGTGAGCAACACGCGAAGCCCAGACTCTTGCACATGCGGTTTGGGAACCAGTGAACCAGCTGAAGGGATGAGCCAAGGAAAGCCCTGTGGGAGGCGGAAAGGAGTCGAACTCTCTCGATCTGGCCACCAGATGGCAGTGCTGCCCTGGCGTGGCTCTGTTGTGAGCCACGGAGTCAGAGGTGGAACAGACCTCTGCGGTCCTATACTGCATGTTGAGAAGCCTTAGTTCAGATCCTGACATTTCTGTGCATGGTGAAATCAGGCATACAGTATGAAATCCTAGCATACAGTACTTAGAGGCCACAGAGCCCTGCAGGTGCTGGGCAGTCCACCAAGGGTTGTCCCCTGCAGGTGCCGGGCAGTCCACCAAGACCCTGACTTAATTTTAATGAACACACCAGGCCATCGCAGGCTAACAGTACCACACTGGTATGGATGTAGTGTTTCACTTTCTGCAGAGGAATTTGGGGTCTCTAAATCTTTTTTTTCCCCAAGCAGTACACTTGTACGGTCAACCTGAAGGAATGCAATTATTTACAGCAGTGTTACCTCCAATTCTTCCCCTGTATCCATCTCCAGTCTTTTGAGCCCTCCTGTTCCCGACAGCACATTGAACTCACGCATCTGCTTTTACGTGTTTGTCACCCCCCTGTTGCCATCAAGCAGACGCTAGTTTGAGGCATAGCAGGTCACAGCGCTGCCTGCAACACTGGCCTTCCGTATCAGGGTGCTCATTTGAGCACCAGTGGCTCTGCTTCCGACCCAGGTGTGTTCACCCACGTGGGAAGGCAGCCGCAGAAGGCCCATGGGCTTGGAAGCCATGCACCCTTGGTGGAAGATGGAACGGAGCTCCCGGCTTCACCCCAGGACAGATCTGGCTGCTGCTTCCATTTGGGCAATGAACGAGCTGCTGGAAGACCTCTCTCTCCTTCAAACAAATAAGTCTTGTAAAAGAAGTCAGTGGGAATCCATGTTTTATTCAGCAGTACAGA
Organism: Ochotona princeps; assembly: GCF_030435755.1. Taxonomy (NCBI): domain Eukaryota; kingdom Metazoa; phylum Chordata; class Mammalia; order Lagomorpha; family Ochotonidae; genus Ochotona; species Ochotona princeps. The sequence continues at coordinate 161,319,247 of NC_080833.1, forward strand.
TGCATCCCCAATGAAACTGTTAAACATATCTTGACAATAGGATGCTGGACTCTCTGCCATTATCTACAATGTTATGATACACTTAAATAGCAGGATGATGGACTTGTGACTGTTGCTAAAGGACTATAGCACTGTAACAATAGGGGGGAAACAGAGTGGGGAGAGGGCACTTGGGAGGGTGGGATGGGAATCCCTGAGCCTGTTCCCCCTGCAGGGGAGATGCCCTAAGTGTTGTCAAGGGACCTTATGGTGCTTGGCTGCAGCTGGTGCCTTGGAGGGACTCTGGTCTCGGAGCTCATCAGCTTTGCAAGCGCGATGAGGAGGCCACGCTCCTGGTCTCTGTGCTGGGGGGAGGTGCTGAGCAGCAGGGTTGTACGGGCCTCTTGGGGCCCAGGGTGAGTCACTGTACCCTTCATGTCCGAGTGACATCTGGGCCAGAGCTGACGGCTCACGCTACGGAAGTCACAGACAGGAGGCCAGGCACCCAGTCTTTTATTTAAATAAATGTGTTGTTTGTGAAGCTTACAGAAAACAATACTGACAAATACTGTTCTGTTTTGATCATGTCTTTTCTCCTGGTGAAGACAGCTGCCCTTCCTCTGCGTCTCTGCCTCCCGCTGAACCACGCCCCCCTCAGCCAACGCCCCTGCAAGTTCAAAAACAAATTTGCAGAGCATGGGTGAGGAGGCTTTGCAGTGACTGGGCTGAGTCCAGCCTGTGCTGGGCAAGGACGCTGCTCTTAAGAAATCCTTTTTTGGTTCCAGACCAAACAAGGCCCAGACCTGGGGTCCCACCAGGACTGCCCGTGGTGGCTATGCTGTCACAGAGAAAGTGGGAAGAGAGAAAGGGACAGAGCTGGGGCAGAGCCGGGAGAATGAATCAGACAGCAAGGGGAGGACAGCAGGAGTTCCTAGGCTCTTCTCACACACCCACGTACCCATTTATGAGGCTGTCACAAGCCGGGTGCTTCCCCAGGCATCGGGGTGGGAGGGACCAAGCCCCACTCAGGGATTGGGTTTGCTGGGCCAAAGGCTCGGAGGCATGAGTTTCTTGTGTGTTTTATGCCTGGAGCTATAGCGCCTCTATCCAATTAGGGGACAGTGGGGACACTTGGCCTGGAGAAGAGGCCTTGTCACAGCAATGACAACTGACTGCTATCTTAATTCAGACTGGCAACCAGTTGCCATGGAAACCATGTTATCCATACGGTCCCTGGTCACGCCTGTCCAGTGTCTGGATCCTATCTGATGGCTGTCCTGACTGTAGTCTCCACACCCCCAGCCATCTCCTGCAGGGGCACGGAGAGGTGGGGCCGGGAGGGTAGCTCTTGGTGATGAGCAGCAAGGGGTGAGAACATGACGGGTAAACCCATGACGGGGATGTGAACCGGGTGTACATGACAAGCCATCCAGGTGACAAGGACAGGACCCAAGGAATTTGGACCACTCAGGATGATGGGATGAGCCTGGCTGGCTCTTAAGCACAGGCAGGCTTGCATTATGCTGCACAGACCTGCGGGACACTGGCTGAGAACCAGGTAGCCCACATGAGCCACAGAAGACTTCTTCCCATTAAGTATATATGAGGGAATTCAGGCATTTGGTTGCTATTCATTTGGCTTAGTTATGTCATCAGACAGTGATCTGCCGCCATTCACAACCACTTCTGAGGGGAAAATATTTCAAGATACTCCCTGGGGGATTCACAGCAAACCAATAGAAGTGCCTGATGCCTCCAAGTTGGGCACAGACCAGCTTTGTGATGTGGTCGCTATAAAGTCCAAATGCCAACCAGCTTGTCATACAGTTGGGCTGGTGTCCCAACCTCAGCCCTGTTGGGAAGACACTCTACATGACTCGCTGTGTCTTGTTGGTAGCTCTGCACGGGGATCGGGGCGTGTCCTGTCCTGCTGGGCCTGACACCGGTCAGTGGACGGATGGCAAGGGAAGGTCACTTGGGGGACTCAGTGAGGTATTGAGAGCAGACCCTTCACACATGGCGCACTCACCGGCAACAGCAGTCATGAGTACCGACAGTGCTGAAGGCACTTGGCTGAGCTTCAGAATAAATAAATACACTTGCTTCTGGTTCCGTCCTACCTTCCCTCCCACTCCATTTCTTCTGCCTCCCACCCGCACACACCCTGCGCCCATGCCGAATCTTTTCCAGTACCTTCTGTGTGATTGTCCTAGCTTCCTCCCTGTGGAAACCTTTGCCTACACAGGTGCTGCTCTGCTCAAATGCAGCGGTGCCTGCCCCCTCCCCTCCATGATGCCTACACTGCACAGGGTCACAGCTACAACTGTGCAAGAGCAGCTTCCTAGCAGTCACTGCTAAGAGTGCTTGGTTTGCACTTGGAAAAGGCACCTTGTGGGGTGATGGGGAGTGGGGCGAAAACTCGGACCACAGGGAGTGCCTCTCTGTGGGAATGAGAACCTTGTCACGGGTTGCAAGAACAGAACTTTCTGAGAAGTTGGAGCCCTCGCTATGCACTTTGCAGGCTGCTCTGCAGGGGGAGGGCGAGGAGGGGTTTTTGCCTGAGTACACAGCACAGTGGGGACTGTACCAGGTTGCAGTGTCCATGTGTGAGCACTTCTAGCCACGGGCTTTGGAGGTACAGTACCAGCACAGCACACCCCTCCAACCCGAATGGGATGCGTGGCGTGGAGGGATTTCACCTGGTAACAGGATTGCCAGCATGTGCCTTAATCGGGCTAGGCCCTCCCACGAGACATGCTTTTGCAGGAGTGCATAATGCAGAGGTTTGCGCAAAGGACACAGTGGGCATCTGAGGAGCGGAGTGCACCTTCCCACGTACCTCCCACCCGGATAAGCGTGTGTGAGTGTGTGTACACCCAGGAGCTGTATCAGGCTGGATGGATAAGTTTTCCTGTGCGTTTGTGCCCAGGGTAAGTCAGTAAATGTTGGAAAACATGCCCAGGTGTGCAGTAAAGTGCACTGCAATGGGCTGGCAGCTGCCAACAGTGGCCGGAGAGTCGCCCGCATGCTCCGGGAGAAGGTGCAGCTGGAGGCTTGCTCCTTGGGTCAGCAGTTCACTGTGGATGGGACTGTGTCCCTACAGGGACTCGGCTTCCCAGCCTCTGCGTGGTCGGAAAGAGGCTCGGCCCCAGAGGGAGGACACGGCGGCTTCCTGCACACCTAGACAGGCAGAGACGGCCTCTTCTCCATCTGGAGGAGCTTGGGCTGTGCCGAGATCCAGAGGTCTTCTTCATCCTTCTTCTTTTTCTTCTTTTTCTTCTTGTTTGCCTCTGGTTGCCGGCTGCCCTGGCCCGGCCGGCTCCAGCAGCAATGGCAGCAGATGAAGACGAGCGTGAGGACCACCAACAGTGGCAGCCCCAGGAGGATGCCCAGGCAGATGGTGTTGAAGAGCCCCTCCTGGTGCTTGGCTAAGATGGTGTTCCAGATGGAACTGAAGAAGGCGCTGATCTTCTCCATGGTGCTGGCTGTGCAGGGCCGGCTCGCTGGTGAGGTCTGGGCTCGACGGGGTGTGGCTTGGATCCCTTGTAATTTACTGCTCTTTCAGCTGGGGGTTTAGGCATGCCATGGATAGCACCTGAAGAGATAAAAACAGACAATTAAAAAATGTGGTGGAGATGCCTATGATTTTCATAACATAAATTATAGGCTTAGAGGAAGGGGCAAGGGGGAGGGGATGGAGGATTAACAAAGTTCGTTGAAACTATACTGAGACTTGATATTGAGAATGCACGCATGTGCTAAGTCAACAAGCAATAGCTAATTCTTGCCTTCTCCCCCACGACCTGGGGCTCAGCACATGGAAGTGAACAGCGTATCGGTGTGGCCCACACCTGTGGTCAGAGCGCCAAGGCAGCTCTAGGCACGGGCAGACTCGGGGAAGCCTCCACAGCTGCAGCTGCCCAGAACACAAAGGTCATGTAGGCCAGCTCTGTGCTGAGCCAGGAACCCGGCTTGCCGTTTCCAATGGCTGTGAGAGCTGAAGGGCCCGAGGCAGGGGGCTTAGAGCTCCCCAGGCGAGGTTGTCCCTGGTCCTCACCCAGCCGCTCCCAGCTTCCACACTGTCCTGCATGCCCGTTCCCCTGCTGCCCTCCCGCTCCTGTGCCTCAGGCGCGCTTTCTCCCAAGGCTGGAGAACAGGGAATCATTCGCTGGTTCCCTCTGCTTTCCATCTTCCTGTCCCCATTGCTCATCTCTGTTTCCTGTTGCTTCAGCAATTATTCCTTTCCATCTTGGTCTGGTCCTTTTCTTCTCAGTGGCAAAGAGGCCATGGCCGTGGGTCGTTGGCTGGGGTCCCTGGATGCTCCCCTGCGCCCATCCTGAGCTTGCTGGACAGCAAGGGCTATTCTCTTTCTTTGGCAGGGCAGCTCCTTCCCGCATCGCCCCTCTGCCTCTCCACACACATCTTCAGGATTAGCTGTGAGGAAGAGGCCTTGCAAAGCAGCTTTAGTCTGGAATCCACAGAGGCTTGTGTCCCAACAAAACCTCGAGGGCGTATGTGATCGAAGATTTAAGACACCTCTGATGCCAGACACTGCTATGGCCCCAACTGTGAACAAGTCACTGGGTTTTAGGCACTCTGCTGAAGGTAAAGAATCTGTGGGCCAGGGTAACGAAGTGACGCAGGCTCGGCTGCACAGAGATGCAGTGGACGCCCAGGCTCTCCCAGGATGCTGGTCCAGGGCTCGCTTCAGGATGCTAGGTGACAGGAGGTACAGGGGCTGACAACAACGTCACTAGATTCTTGGGTTTCACTTGATATTTTTCTCATTGCTTATACATGCATTTTAACTGGAAAACAAGCTGCTGTCATGCCTACAGATCCAGGCCCGGTGGAAGTCAAGTCCAGAGTTCAAGGTTAGCTCAGGCTTCCTTCTGTAGCTTTGCTCTAGAGCGCATGCATGGCCTTTCCAAGCAGTGGTAACTCCTGGGGTTGGAAGGATGGTTCAATTGGCTAATTCTTCACCTGCAAGTGTCATCCCATATGGGCTCAGGTTCATGTTCCAGCTAGTCCACTTTCCATCCAGCTCCCTGCCTGTGGCCTAGGCAAGCAGTGCAGGACGGCCCAGAGCCTTGGGACCTGCATCCGCGTAGGAGACTCAGATGAGGCTCCTGGCTCCTCACTTTGGATCAGCTCATTTCTGGCTGTTGTAGCCACTGGGGTGTGAACCAGTGGATAGAACATCTTTCTGTCTCTCTGTAAACCTGCCTCTCCAATAAAAATAAATCAATCTTGGAAAAAAAAGGGGCTAGTTCCTGGAATACCATAATAAATGTCTCATAGACTTGGGGCCCACTGCCCCAAGTCCCTCCCCATGAAATTACATATAAAATGCGTGCAGTTGTATAAATTGGCACCTAGCAGTGTGCCACTTGGCTCACACAGCCTGAAGTTTTGCTGTAGGATGACAATAATGATTCTGGATATCTTTTATGAAGTAGTTATTACATGTCAGGTATTCTCCTAGGCACTTGACACTGTTAGCTCATATACTCTTCATTACCATGGGCAACGTAGGTATTGATAATCTTGCAGCCTACAGCTGGAGAGATGAAGGCAGAGGTCACACAGGGATGAGTGATGGGGCCAACCTTGCTTGTTCTGGGGAGCTTGGCTCCAGACAGGTGTCAGCTGTTCACAGGCACTGCCTTGGGGCTTCTTATTCCTTTGCAAGGAATTAACCCACTTTGGAAAGCAGCCCAGGATTTACAGAATCTTAGAATACTTGGCTACTCCCCAGGCTGACCTCAATGTTTATCCCAGTCTATTGTGGAAAAGACTGCGAGGGGATTTTTCTTCCCATTGTCTGATACTTCCTAAATACACAAACATTAAAAACCAATAACTGGCCAAGTGCAAGTTTATGGAAAGCGTATGGCTGCCCCAACAGAAATTTGACATGCAACAAAGTGAAGCATCATGAGAAGTCATGCCCTTCATGGGAGACTCTGGCTGAGCCCTCTGCAGGCCTGGCAAGACCCCACGATGTGAGTCTGTCCGCACACTGCCAACCCGCCAGGCTCCTGGCACACCTGAGACCCCTTCAGCATTCTCACTAGTTCCCTCTCTTTTAGACTCTTCCTCTCCCTTTTCTGGGGCCTTTGTATGGCCTGATCCAAGGGGATATCTCTGCTCTACTGCAGGAGCCCTTTGGATGCCTTGCTTTAACTGGATCCTAGCTTTCCTAGGGCCATGTGCTCTGTGAACAGTATTCTGGGATTCACGTTGGAGGAAAACACAACCACGCTGTTGACCAATTATTTCATGCCATGAGACCTGTCCGTCTCGGTGGAGAGCAGAGGGCATCAGGGGCCAGCTCTTGAATTCAGCCGGGGAGAGAACAAGGATGTTGACGAGGCTTCCATGAAGGTGGAGCCACTCAGGAAGGACTTTGGAAGATGAACAGGATTTTGACAGAGGAACATGGATGAAAAGGATGTTCGAACACTCCAGGCAGAGAGAATTGTAGAAGATGAGCAGGAGCACAGGGAGTCTTGTGAGCCTGGGACTCAGTGGGAAGGGGAAGGACTAGAAGAGAAGCTAGAAAGGCTATGTTGCGGCTGGGGTGAGGTTGTAGTTATTAGGGGAGGGGACGACTCTGAGTGTTTAGGAAAAGGAAAGACCTGAAAAAAAAAAAAAAGCCTTCAGGAAAAAGTCAGATCTGAAAAGCTGGGGAGGAGTGCTTACAAAATCTCTTCATCCATTGGACGGTTATCCATTGAGCGCCTAATATGTGCTATGCTGTTAGGTGTTGGGGCTTTTCTTTTCTTTTCTTCTTAATATTTTATTTTTAATATTGCTTACATAGTTGAGAGGGATGCACACCCATTTGGGAGAGGAAGGTGTGTGGGACACGTTTCAGTTTTGTTCTGTGTCTGCAGGGTCTGAGAAGAGGGAGGGGAGAGCTGCTCCTTGCTGTGAAACTACGTCAGCATCTGGGGATGGTCTCTCCTTCATTTGTTTTTTTAAAAAGATACTTTTTTATTGGAAAGTCAGATTTACAGAGATCAGGAGAGGCAGAGAAAGATCTTTGCTCTGCTGGTACACTCCTCAAGTGGCTGCAATGGCCAGAGCTGAGCTGATCCGAAGCCAGGAGCCAGGAGCTCCTTCCAGGTTTCCCACGTGGGTGGAGGGCCTTGGAGCTTTGGGCCATCCTCTGCTGCATTCCCAGGCCACAAGCAGGGAGCTGGAAGGGAAGTAGAGCATCCAGGAGGTACCCATATGGGATCACAGTGCATGTAAGGAGAGGATTTATGCATTGAACCTTTGTGCCAGGACCAGCGGGGGTCCTTTGATGATGCCTTACAGACTCTGATATGGGGAAGAGTGTTCTGAGGATGTTACTGGAGTGGTTTTGATAATTGTGAAAAGTTGTTGGTTTCATTGTTCCAGGGTGGAGAAAATCTCTCCAAGGTCTATTGGTTAACAAAGTGTATCCACATACTCAGGAACATGCTGCAAAGCTTGGCTAGGAGAACTCTCCAACCTGTTCTGCTTTCCATCCTCTGATGAGGCAGCTGACAGCCCCTGCAGGCCTAGATGATCTGGCTGTCATGGCCACGTGTGCATCTGGGTGTGCTGTCCATTGCACAGGCTTCAGCAACTGAGGAGGCCCAGTCCTGATTCATGCTTTCCAAGGTCAGACTACACATCCTGGGATTTTCCCAGAGGCCAGAGTCTGAGTCCTGTGATGTAGTTGGGGAAACCTGACCTGGGGTGATCTCAAACTTGACTTGTGTGTGCCAGCCAGTGCAGGGTCAGGTTTGGTCTGTCACCTGCACCAGCCGAAGCACACTGATGCATCTGCCTGGTCATCTCCTTCCAGCCCCATATCTCACACAAACCAACATGTTGCTGAGGCCCTGCCCAGCCAGCTCACCACAGACCCGGTCCTCAGGCATACCACTGTGTGCTGCTGTCTAGCCGGGGAGACTGTGCTGGGGCTGGTAAAGAATCGCAGTGATAGGGTTTCTGGCATTGGGGAGCCTCGTTGGTTCCTGGGCAGTTACTGTCACTGAAACATCATACCATAAAAGACAAAGCCAGAGAGCGAGCCCCGACGCAGGCTGCTGAGGCTGGAGCTGAAGCACGCTTTGAGTTAGGTGCTTATCTCCATGTCCTGGGCTCTCTCACCCCTCCCAACCTTTGTCTTAAACCGGTCCATCCCTGAGCCCCTAAAATAGCCTTTGAATAAACAGATTTTTCAAGCTTTAAGCTAAGTCAAAAATTCTCTTGTGCATTCCTGGAGGTACTTATTGGAGTCTGCTCTCCTTACAGCCAAAGAGAGAGTACTCATTAACATTTGGGAACCTAGTTGGGGCAAAATATATTTAAAAGGTATTCTTTATATGATCCAAAATTCGCTTCTAGGCCCTTGGGTTACTTGCTGAACTCTGCTAATCTATGGTGTTTCATTAGTATTTATGAGCCTTGTATTATTAGCAATTCTAGGAAACAATCACGTATCTCCTTGGTGGTATGAATTAAAAGTTAGCGCTTGTGCAGACTGTTGTGCAAAAGCAGCCACACTTTGGGTCCTAGGAATGCACTCTGGGAGACCGTTTTCTTGGGTTGGCATTCTGCAAGAACTGTTGACAGTGTCAAAAAGAAAGTGCCCGGGTGGGGAGAATCCCAGTACCTATGAAACTGTGTCACATAATACAATGTAATTAATGAATTTAAAATAAAATTAAAAAAAAAAAAAAAAAAAAAAAAAAAGAAAGTGCCCAGTCTTGCAAACCAGCAATAGGTGGCAACTAACCTCATTTGTTTGATTGTGGTTGAGGTGATGTGAGGAGAGAGACAAGGAGAAGAGCTGTTTTCCTTTGTTCTCTGTAGTGTCCAGCTGGGGAGAGCCATCCTTTATTCTTCCTTTCCTAGCTTCCACCCGCCCATGTATGAGCACCTGCCTGTGTAAAAGGTGCTGATGTACAACAGTGATCCGGGAGCCATCAGACCTGGGTTTGAGCCGTGGGCTAATTGCATGATCCTAGTAAATGACCAAATCGCAGCTATAAACTGAAGCTTCCCTTGTGAAGAGATTTGAGGATTAAAAGAACTCAGTATCTTTCATGTATCTTGTAAACTGTAAAATGATATATAAACATAATCTATGAACTGGAGGTCATCCCCAAGCAGCAATGAGCAAACTCTGGTCTTGAACTTTTCCTCCACAGTGCTCACTTCTAAACTTCATCCTCATTGCCACAAGACCCAATCCCATTTGAATGGAAGGTGCATCCCAAAGAACCTTCCAGCTCATGGCTGGTGCACAGGTCCCTGGACTGCAGACTCCGGCATCCAGCAAAAGGACAAAGAGGCACTTGGGAATATGACGCTGTCTGGAGGATTGCTGACCTCACACATGGGTGAGGCCCAAGAGGATAGGCTGTCTGCAGACCCCTGGCCTCTCTTCCAGGCTTTGGGAACCTGGCAGCGCACTCAGCCTGAGTCATTCCCTATGGAAGCCTGGCCCAGTTGCTGAGAGCCCGAAGCTGTCGCAGTGTGGCACCTGCTTTGCGTTCTGCTGTGCATCAGCTGATCACTGCCCCAGTTTATCGCATGAAAGACGAATCCATGCAAAGTTCCACAACAGTGTCTGTCATTCACTGCTCTCTAAAAATGTCAGGATGAGATCCGACTCTGCAGTGGAGGGTGGGCTGAGCTGGAAGCTCCAGTCTCCACCAGAACCTCAAGCCATTCCATGGCTGTGGCTGTGGATCCTGGGCACATGCGTGAGACCACATTATCACTGAAAGTTAGGGGCCTTTCCTCACATACTGCACTATGCTTTCTGCCTCGTGTTGGGATCAGCATGGGTTTAGCTCTATCCCTTCTGCTCAAGGATGCACAGTGGCAGCAGGATGGACTGTAGACCAGAAAGGAGTGAGTTAGAGAGAGATTTCTGACGCATCCCAGGAGACCCTGACTCAGTAACTCACGGGTGGGCCCAGGAATTTGTGTTTGCAGCAAACAGCCCAAATGCTGGTGGACACTTGTCAGGCGCAAGAACCCCTGGATAAGCCAGCTCAGCAGATGATCCTTGTGTCTGAGCATGCAGCGTTGCAATGAATGAGGGAATGTATGAATTATGGGCAGGAGGAGAAAGAGAGGAAGGCCACTTGCATGCCCGGTAGCACTTTGGCCTGCCGTCAGGAGCTTCCTGAGGTGGCACTTGTTGCTCTGTGTAGTAAGGGTCTCCAGGCCAGAACTGCTTTCCTGGAGGCCATGTTTGATCAAGGTAATTAAAATCCACTGTGCTTTCATTATGGCTCTGGCTCCATGCATAATTCACAGCGCCTCTTACAAAAAGCACAAGTACAGGGAAGGCAAGAATCGTGTGGTCGAATTTTGTGCAGAGGATGTGGGAGCAGCACAGCAGAGGGGTCAGCCAGGGAAAGCGATGTAGGGCAAACAGCAGCCAGGGCAGGGTCTACGCAGGCACTGGACACTCACTCAGAAGTGCTGCTACGCAGAGGGCCCAACAGACCAGACCCCAGCCACGTAGCGCTCAGTCTAACACAGCAGCCAAGTCATCAGAGAACTATACAGACACATGCACATGCTATGAACACGATGCAGGAACATGGCTAACAGGTCACCATGACCCATTGGGGAGGCCAGGGAGGCTGTGCGTAGGGATGACTGAGCTGAACACTGAACTACAAAACCAGCAAACACTTGCCTGGTAAATCTTGCAACACAGGATAAACTCATTTTAAAGCATTCCAAACAAGGTGCTTGGCATATTTTTCCTCAACCTTTAAATGGTTTCTCAGGTGAAGTGTCTCTAAAATTTAGAGCTGAGTTCAACTGTGAATGCACCACACATTGTCCCTCCTGGCCCTCCTAAAACCTGGGAACACAGGGGAACAGCACATGTCATGTGCTTTTTATCAGACAGATAATTAGACTCCGAGCTTCTCCTGAAAAGAATCTGAGAGGACAGTGCAGCAGGAGGGCAGAGTGGGGTCTTGTGGTGTCCATGAGGCGGGCAGCCCGCCACCACTGGGCCTCGTTAAGACATGTTACAGGCTGGCATGTGCTGTGAGAAACCCCAGCATTTCAAGGCAAGACGAGAGAGAATCATAAAGAAACCTTCATTGGGTTTTGGGAAGACAGAATGGGAGGAGATGACTTCCGTTGCTCAGGATGAGGGGGATGAGATGGTGGAGGGGGAGGTGTGATGTGGCTCAGAGGTTCTCCAGTGGCTGAGGGTGGGAAGCTCTCAGGCAGGACGGGGGAGGGTCCTGAGCTGTGCACTAGCCCCAGACCGCCTGTGATGTCGCTATGTCTGAAACACACACATGCACACACACAAACACGCATATCCATGCATATATTTTTTTTCCTGCTTTGTTCTGATATGAATCCTATCTAATAGTTTACCTGACTTCTTGCCACCTTTCCTAGGGGTTAAAACATTGCACTCAGCCCCAGGTCTCTCCACCTTGCCTGTCTAAACCTTACCCTGGCTCATAAATTGCCTTGCCTTGTAAAAATCCCTCTGGTTATGAAAATACTACACCTACAACTGAGAGCCCCCAGGCCCTCTGGCAGGTAGGACAGGCAGTGGACCCCCAGTGAGGGGTTACTAACTCTGCTGTCCCAGGTATACGTTTTCTTGGTGGTTTTCACCTTGCTAACCTGGCCTGCTCAGGCGCCCTCTAAAGCTCAGCACTGCCTCTCTCAGAATGGTCAAATCACGGCAAATCCTTTGCTTGTAGTTCATTAAGTTATTTACTTACACCTGGCTCTAAGCATTCTAATTTCCCCAATTTAATTGCTTCAAATAACTAGTCCTAATAAAGAGTTGGAGGTTCCCTTGTCTCCTCAGAGTATGCATTATATGATGTGGAACAAGATAGCGAGCACCAAAGGAAAATAGATAGCATTTTCCTTCCGAATCAATATTATAATTACAGTTGCAATTTTGAACAAAAGCACACATAGATCAATATAAAATGATTAGGGCACCGTAGGTTGTTACAAATAACAAATGATGCTTTATAATATAGATGGTCTGGATTAGAAGGCTTCTAAGATGGGCCATCTGGTTGGACTTTTTACTTTATTGATGAAGAAAAACATGGGGTCTCTCGCTGAGGGTCACCTGCCGATGGCTGGTAAGGTCAAGACGAGAATCAAATTGGGCTGCTAACAGCTAGCTCAGCCTTGGTCCAGGTAACCCCCACAACAGGCCTTAAAACAAGCCCCGAGGCAGTGCTGTGCAAGATGTTCACCACCATGCTACCTTCCCGACCCTCTCAGAGCTCTGTGAGTCATGTGATCCAGTGTGGCAGAGGGTTCAAGGCTCCTGAAGTCTCCCCCTGGGCTCTCCGCGTACTCTCTCTCTTTGCTCCTCAGCCAGTCAGGTACAGTAGGGTTACCAGTGGACTCCACAAGGCCTGGGGGCAGCAAGATGCGAGGTGTCTCTGAGTGACTGTGTGAGCAGGGCTTCTGTGCTGACCTAGGGAACTGTGAAACGTGTGAGCAGTTTCTGTTGGGAGGAGACCTTGGTTTAGTCTGTCCTGACTGACACAAGTGACCAAAAGCTAAGGAGGTGATGCTCCTAACAGTTGGGAGGAGCCCCACCCCTGCCCTGCAGTGCAGCTTTGCCAAGAGGGCCTGGGCGTCCTGCTCTGGGTCCCTGGTTCTGGGTCCTGACCCGCTGGGTTGGAATTCTGGCTCTACCACTCCTGAGCCACACCCATAGCAGGTTTCCCTCTCCAGGGCTCTGTTTTCTCATTTATAAAATGGAGTTGCTAAGAACTGGGGGTTGTGAGGATTAAATGAGCCAGCAGGAACTGAGCGCCTCAGAGCCTGGTCGGGCAATAAATGTGAATCTTGATTATTTGACCCTAAGCAGATAGGCTGGCCAAAATAAACATTTCTTGACTCCTTAGCTAATGATGATTTTGTTTGCCTTGCTGGAAGTTGGGGCAGTTCTGCAGTCATGACTTTTATTGCCTAGGACTCCATTTAAAGACATCCCCCCTTCCCTGCTTTTCCCGTTGTAAGGGTATTCTAAGTCATTACAGTTATTGTTCTTTTTCAGTGACTTTCAGAATTAGAAGATGTACAGGCATCACAATTATTAAGGATTTCCTCACCCTCTTTCCAAGGATCTCACATTACTGGGTAGAATGGGATGGAAGCCTCATTTCTCATCCTACAGCCAAGGGTCCTTTTGAGTCCCTGAGGTATAGTTGCTAAAGTTGATGTCCACAGTGCTGGCATCCCATACGGGCACCAGTTCATATCCAGCTGCTCGATCCAGCTCCTTGCTAACGGCCTGGGAAAAACAGTACAAGATGGTCCAGGTGCTTGGGCCTCTGCCACCACTGTGGTAGACCTGGATGAAGCCTGGTTGATGGCTTCGGATTGGTCCTGGACATTGGGGTCACCTGGGGAGTGAACAAGCAGATGGAAAAATCTCTCCTTCTCCCTCTCTCTGTAACTCTTTCAAAACAAACAAATCTCTAAAAAAATACTTTAAAAATTTACTGCTACCATGCTTGTCCACACTAACGGTTTTTTTTGGTTTCCTTCCTTCAATTCATCTTTCTTTCTTTCTCTCTCTCTCTTTTTTAAAGATTTATTTATTTTTACTGGAAAGGCAGATTTAAAAAGAGGAGAGAGACATAGAAAGACTTTCCACCCACTGGTTCACTTCGCAAATGGCCACAATAATCAGAGAGGAGCTGATTTGAAGCCAGGGGCTTGGATCCTCTTCCAGGTCTCCCATGCATGTTCAGGGCCCCAAGGCTTTGGGCCGTCCTCCACTGTTTTTCCAGGTTATAAGCAGGGAGTTGGATGGGAAATAGAGCAGCTGGGGCATGAACCAGTGCCCATATGGGATGCTGGAGCTTGCAGGTAGAAGATTAACCAAATTAGCCATTGTGCCACCTCTTCAATTAATCTTTCTAAAATCCCAACATGATCACACACTGCCTGCTTCACCCCCAACTTGCTGTTCGTCATGATAATTATGACTCTTTGGCAAGGACAGGTCTGCCCCTCAGCTCACCCACATGGGGCTTTGCCCTCACGTTTTTGAGCTCTGGCCCATATTCCACTTGCTGCAACAGTTGTCGCCTCGCTCCGCGTGGGCTGCTGTGTCCTCCAAGCCTCCTGCTCTGTGCGGTCTTCTGTGACTCCTGACTCCCTGCTACCCACTCTGAATTGATTTCTTCCTCTTTGGAGCTACTACAGAGCCAATTACCTACCACAGGGCTGATCTCCTCATGTAAGAATTCGTTGTTTGCTTTGGAAAGTTACAAGAACACAGACACACAGAGCGGGTGATGGATCATTCAAACATTCCATCCTTGCACACTGAGTTTTCACACTCCCTTCCAGCTCTTGAACAGCTGTGGTCCTCACTCCTCTCTGTATATAACTGAAACCCAGGGCTCTGTGCTGGTCACACAATAAGTGCTGTCATTATGACACCCGACCGGTGCAAGACCGACTGGACATCCCCGGCCCTCATATCCACCCCAGAAGCTGGCCTGCTGGCTTCACCACTAACACGCACCCAGAACCCACCTGCTTTTTTCCATGTCTGTGGCTCGGTCATCATTGTCTCTTGCCTGAGGCACTGCCCTAGCTTCCTATCCAGTCCTTCGGGTTTCGCTCTGCCCAGGATATAGCTTGTCCTCCTCACACGAGCTAGCTCATGTCACCCCCACTCACTTTATACTCATGGTTCCCCATCACCAGAGGTGTGAAATCTGAACTCCTCATCATGTCCCACCAGTCCCTCCCACTGCCTGGGTCCCGCCTCTCCTGGTCTCCCCCTGCCCTCCTTTCCTCTTCCCTCGCTGTGCCCTCGCTGATGTCACAGCCACATCAGGCTATGCACCCACACAGGACCTTGCTTAGACCTTTGCCTGGCACCTTTGTTCTCAGTCTTGGTGTGATCCATTCACAACATTCACGTCTTGGCTCACAGGTTTCTCCACGATTTCTTCAAATGTCACCTGGGCAAGAGCCCTCACAAAGCAATCATAGCTGGTCCCAGCCCCAGCAAGCCTCTGTCCAGTCATCCTGTCCTCCTGCCTGTCCAGTACTTCTCCCCTTCCCAGAGAATATCCTTGGTTACCCCAACTGTGAAAAGGGCTCTGTGACAACAAGGGGCTGGACTGTGCCTTCTGCCCAGGTGCTCCTTGTCTGGACAGAAGAAGGGAGAAGGGAGGGGAGGAGAGGAGAGGGGAGCCTTGGGAAAGAGCCACAGCAGGGGATGGTGCTGGCCCTGGCCAGGTAGTGTCCTGTGCAGGCAGTCCCTGCAGCCTGAAACTCTGCTGAAGAGGAAACAAGAACCAAGCAAGTCCCCTAGCCCCGAGAGCAGCAGCTAGTGGGGTGTGTGTCTTATCAGCTCTGAAATAATCTCTTCCCTTGCTTTTGCTTGGCTACAAAGAGCCCGTTGTGGCTGGGACTTCCAGATAACCAGGGATCCCTTCTTAATTACTATATGCTCTATTTCAGGGTCAGCAAAAAAGAAAATGAAAAAGCTTCATTTTACTCAAGGCTCAAATGAATCAATCTTTCAATCAATCAGGTATTAATTAAGCCATGCTAGGAAATACAGATGAGGTAAAAAAAAAAAAAATCCTCTCCCCTTTCAAAGGTGATACTAGGGAAATAATTAGAGAATACTTTAAGAACAATGCAAAGAATTTTAAGAGGTTTTTAGTTGGGTTTTCTTTATTTTTGTTATTATGGAAGGTCCAAAACTGTTCATCCTTCGCTTTCCTTGTCTCTCTTCCTTTCTCATCCCTGATACACTGCAAAGCAGTCCAAGCCACAGACTCTAGCACAACTGGCCCATCTTACTAACATCCCTGGGTCTGGTCACTTGTGGCCATGTCTCTCTGCCTCCCTGAAGCATCCAGCTGTGCTAAACGTGATCGTCAGTGACATCACAGGCCATCAGCGAATCGCTAGGCTCCCCCTCTTTCCCCGCAAGAGCATCAAGGAATGCTCTTCCTCAAACACCACAAAATCGGTAATCGAGGATGTTGCCTGCACCGCTAACACAGTGTGGGGTCTGGGGTTACTCACTGAAGTCTCTGGAGCTTGTCTTTCATGAGCAGGGATGTCAGTTCTTGGAGAGTGACGTATTCAGCCCACTGCACGACACCTCTCGTCCCGGGATCTGGCGTGGTGTCTGGCAGAAACGGGGCTGACCCTGAGTTTGTGCTGAAGGGATGAGTGAATGAGCTCACTGCCGGATGGAGTCAATGACACAGCATGTGAGAAGCATGCTGTCTGGCTCACTACATGCAGCGTGTGTTTTAGAACTGCTGGGGAAACAACAAGACACCATATGTATTGTTTCATTGCTCATATGGTGTGAAAGCTGACAACCTTCCTGTATTCCAGAAATCTGCTGGAAGTAGAGTTTGGTTGGTTACCCATGCACTGATTCAAAGTGGATTGCCAGTGCTGGGCAGCCAGGGCAGGCCCGCCTGCCTCTTCCCTGCCTCCTTCCTGCCTCCCCCCTACCTTCTCGCTGTTGCCATCCATTCCCTCTGCAGCCCTCCTGTCCTCCAGGCTCTGGTTTCTACAGGAAGCCTTGTTCTGCCCTGTCAACTTCCCTCTCATCCTTCAGGCTACAAGGCTCACTCGCTTCCCTCAGCCTTAAGGAGGCCTCAACAGAGGGGCTTGGCCACCAAACATCCTCATGGGCACAGGGAGGGACTGAGTCAAAAGTCTAAAGGGGTGACTGTGTGTGTGTGTGTACGTGTGAGCAGTTTTCCATATAGGATCTCATCCAACAATTCAAGAGGTAGTCCTGCCGCCTTTTGTCCTCATGGTTCAGATGAGAAAACGGAGCCAGTCAGCGATGAAATGACTTGCCCAAGACTATGGAGCTACCACAGTGCAGAGTGAGGCTTGGACCTAGCCTGCTCTAGCTCCCCAGACCCTGTGGCTTTGTAGGTGACAGAGTCTTGTGTCCAGGTCTTCTAGAATGGTGGGGAGTTCAGCCAATCATCATCCATCAGTATTGGAAAGCCTGCCTGTGCTCCACACCCTAGAGATGCCCCCTGGGTTGAAGTGTCTTCTGCGACCGAGGGAGCTCACATCTTTCCGAGGCCAATGCAGCATCACACAGGAGCACACATCAGAGTTTGTGGGAAATGTGTGTGATGAAAAACCATGCATCTGTTTCATAACTTTTGCACAAAAATCATCTCATCTTTCAAATCAATATCCCACAAACTTCTTGGAAGCACCCCTCTGGGCCAGCACAGGGCTCGCCAGCAATGCGGCAGCCATGCCCAACTCAGAGGCACTTATGTTTTTACGGTTTTCCTGCCTCCTCCAATTTCACATAAAATCCCAGTCTGTAGCTGGACCTAAGAGCTGAGCACGCTGACTTCCCATGGGGCCGCAGGCTCTGGGGCTCCGCAGAAGCCTCTGCTCTCGCTTTATCACCCTACCCGACACCTGCTCCCTGCAGGCCTCTCAGGCTCGCAGCCTCTGGAGTACGCACAGTCCTTCAGGAGTAGAGGCTGTCTGACCTGTTCTCTGTGCTGCTGGAGACAGCCGTGCGGAGGGCTTGGAAAACACACAGGAGGACAAAAGGTAAGCTTACTTAGTGACTGCAAGCTCAGCTTGACTTAACTTGGTCTGTGGTTAATCAGGTACATGATTTTAGTCATATCAAAACATCCCGAGAAAGAAGACCACAGGCAGTGAAGCAGGTGTGCAGTGGAGGGACACTAACTGAACATGGAGTTGGGAGATCCACTCTGGTTCTCTCGTTCATCCTGGAAAACATCAGTGAAGCTTTTTAAAATTGGGTTTTTTTTTTAAAGATTTATTTATTACTTGAAAGACCAAATTATAGGAGAGAGAGAGAGAGAGAGAGAGAGGGAGAGAGAGAGGATTTTCATCCAATGATTCATTCCCCAAATGGCCACAGTGGCCAGAACTGAGCTGGTCTAAAGCAGGGATCCTGGAACTGTTTCCTCAGGCCACAAGCAGGGAGCTGGATTGGAAGTGCAGCATCCAGGACTAGAACTGGCACCTACATGGGATGCAAGCAGAGGATTAGCTTGTTGTGCCGGCCCCAAGTTGGCTTTTGGACCTCTTTCCTCACCTCAACAGGGAGGTTTTGTCTTGTCCTGGATCTGTCTCATGATTGCTGAGAAGAGTGGAGGGCATGTAGCCTAGTGGTTAGGATGCCCACATTCCACACTGCAATACCTGGGTTCTATTCCTGGCTCTGGCTCCAGACTCCGGCTGTCCGCTAATGTGGACAGTTTGGGAGGCAGTGGTGAGCACAGTCACTGTATCCCTGAAACTCATGTGAGTGACCCGCATTGAATTCTTGGCTTGTGGCTCTCAACTTTGGCTAGCCCCATCCCAGTCCTGACTGCTATGGGCATTTAGGGAGTAAACTAGCAACTGGGAGCTCTCTCTGGTTCTCCAATACATATTGCATATGTTTAAATATTTATATAGAGAGAGGTATATATGTGTATATATTTATATATGTGTGTGAGTGTGTATTATTGTAAAGAAGAAATGTGAAGACATGTGAAATAGCATGGAGAAGGGAAAAACACAATATACATGCAAAGCAGTGATATTTGTAGGGATTTACAGCAAAAAGTTGCATTGAAGCTAAACGGAAAGCGTCAAGCTTCTGTTGCTGACTTGATCCTCCACCTTCCCACCCCTCCCTTCCCTTTCTCCTTGGTCTTCCATGGACTGTCGTCACTAGGAGCCACATTTCTAACATGGAGAATTCATGGGTGCACACTCTGACGCCTTGCACACTTGCATTGGTCCATATGTATTCATCTGACCACATCCTGGTTTTAGTGCTAATAAAACCCGTAGCCATGGTGACCGTGAACCACCTTGGTTACAATGCTCTCCTTTTCATGCTTCAAGACTGTGCGGTGGAAGATTCTGGAGTCAGTCTTGGTGGGTGTGGTACCCGTGGAGGTGCAGCTCTATTTCTGGAAAGCTGGGGCCTCTGAGGTCATCCATGTGTGAGGAGTGCTGGGATAGGGTGGTGCCTGTGCTGGTCAGCTACTGGCCGACTGCAGTGACCCAAGCTTAGGTTTGCAAATGTCACATCCTCTCAGAGGCCAAGAGTGTGTTTTGAAAAAGCAACAAGACAAGCGAGCCCTTGTGTGATCCAGGTTCTCCCACACAGGCAGTGATTAAAACATAGACCTGAAATTAAAAGCTGCACAATTTTCTTTAATGCTAGAGAAGGGAATTTGAGTTGTGTAAGCTCTGCAGCATGCAAAGGACTGACTGATTATTTTCCTCGGTGGTGGGGGAGAGATTTACTGGATGGAATAACTGAAAACTAATGGGGTGACAAAAATACACAATTATGAAACTCAAATGCAATACAGATACAATTCTATTTTCCTTTCCATTTGCTCCCCTTATTTAATGTGAACAAAAGTTCAAGGCAATTAAAATCCAAAGCTACCTAGCTGCAATAGTAAGGCTTAAAATGCAAAGGCCAAATCACAGAGGCAGTGAACTGCAGCGTTCTCTCTTCAACAGCAGCTCTTCTCTGCGGAATGTCCAGTGTGGCATATTCCCTGGTCTCCAGGTTATGGGCTGTGGCCTTTGTCTCAGCGGCTGTA
This sequence comes from Ochotona princeps, assembly GCF_030435755.1. Lineage (NCBI taxonomy): Eukaryota > Metazoa > Chordata > Mammalia > Lagomorpha > Ochotonidae > Ochotona > Ochotona princeps. The sequence goes on from NC_080833.1 coordinate 161,338,869, forward strand.
TTGCACATCAGAGCTCATGTTTCCTGAAGATGAGCCTTTAGGTCCTCTCTGCTTGGCTTGGTGTCTGCATTGCTAGCATTGTATGTAACTTATTACAATTTCGATGAATAAGAATTGATGAATGCAGAGGAGCTAGCATATTTATTGGTCATCATCTGGTTCCAACTGCTCTCCCTCTGCCTGTCCCTTCAGCCCTTTTTTGGACTTGGGTAACGATCACACACTCTCAGTCTCACTATTGCAGTTTCTGCTGCCCCTGGCCACAAGATTGCTGAAGGGACAGGTTGTGGGGTGGGATGCCATACACAGCAGTCACCTGAATGCGAAGCCTCGATGCTTGCCTTGTCTCTTCCGATCCCTTCAGTGCACCCAAACAGCCACCCCTGGATCCCTGGAGTGTCCCTCCCACAGGGGCCTGCAGGCTTAGTTGTCCTTTCTGGTCCACAGGTTCACCTTCTGAGATTTCAGTTACCCACAGCCAACAGTGGTAGAAAAATACTGAATGGAAAATTCTACAAGTAAACAGGCTTTAAACTGCATGCTCTTATGAGCTGATGAAATCTTGCACGGCCTGTTCCATCCTGCCCTGGACGTGAATCATGCCCCTGCCCGGTACGTCTGCACTGGACACTACCGGCTGGTTGGTCGCTTAGTAACTTGGTTACTGACCATCTGGTTGGGACCTCAGTGCTTGTGTCTAAGCAACCCCTATTTTACTTGACAATAGCCTCAATGTGTAAGAGTACTGGCAATTCTATCACAGTGTATTACTTTCCATTGTTTTACTTTATTGCTTTTAGTATGTTGTTATAACTATTCTATTTTATTGTTAGTTATTGTTGTTGATTTCTTCCTATGTGCATACTTTATACGTTAAATTTTATCATATAGAGTCTGTACTGTCTACAGGTTCAGACACCTGCTGTGGGATCCCAGAACCTAGTCCCCTGTGGAAGGAAAGATGTGTGCTCCAAATGCATGGTTTGGGAGGATGGATGAAAGAAACTGATCAAACTGGGGATTTCAAGGGAGTGTTGCACAGACACTACACACAAATACACACACTACACAAATATATATTATATACATACACACATTACACGTACACTACACACACTACACACTACACACATACACACTGCATGCACATACATGCTACACACTACACACATAGACACACTACACAGACACTACACATAAACACACACTACACATAGTTACTACATGCACATACACACACATACACTGCACACATACACACACACACATCCTTCCCTTGCTTTTACCCCTTCCTTCCTCCCGACCGGTGACTTCTGCTCCATCCACAGCTGGACACCTGAAGACATTCTGGAAAGCACTGTAGACCATTGGGGTAGGGTGAGATGGGAGCAGCAGCCAGAACTCAGTCTAGTCCCTGGGTTCTCCCCTGCATGGCTTCAGGCCTGTCCCCAGACTGAGCACTGCCTTCAGAGTTTATCTCTCCTTAGCAGCCCAGGAGGCGTACTGTTTCCCTCAGATCACCTCGAAGGTACCAGGGTCTTGAAGGAGTAGGTGACGGGTTGGGATGCTCTGATAAAACAGTCTCAATGTGGGGGCCCTGCCCCAGCCAGTTAGAAGGCAGGAGAGGGTTCTGGGGATGGGAGTGGCCAGAGCAGTCAGGAAAAGAGACAGCCCTACGCGACCTAACAGGGCAAGTGGTTATGATCCCAGTGGGGACTGCGTGGGGCTCTGCTCCTGGCTTCCCTGCTTTGGCTTGTTTCTACCTTTGTCAGTTTTATGAGTCAATCAGCAGAAGGGCAGTTGGAGCCCTGAGTGGAGGAGACACCCAGATTGTATATGTTTGGGGCACAGGGGCGTCTAACAGTGTGTGTCCCTGGGGAAACCACTCAGCTGCCGTGGGCCTCAGCTTTCCTTCATCTCCAAAGCGTGGACACATCTCGGATATACAAGAGGACTTTGGCACGTGCTGCCTCTGCGGACAGGAACGGGGACGGTGCTGGAAGGCAGGGTGACTTCTCTCTCAGTGCTTTGGTACAGTTCTTCCCACAGTAAACAAGTAACAACCACAAGTGATGCCTCCCTCACAGATAAGGCATGGGAACGTGTACCAGGGCTGCCCGTATATCAAATATATATACCAAGTGTGTAACTGGTGTTATTCCACAAGGACGTCCAAGGACTATGGCAAAAGCAGTGACTCCTTGATGCTGTTGAGGACTCAGAGGTCCACAAGTCTTAAGAAACTTTACTGCAATGTGAGGAAATCTTCGTTCTTCCTGCCCAAGATGGATCGCTGGATACCCCACAGCCAGCGCGTAGCCCTTGCATCTGACTGCTGCATGTGCAGCGAGACCCACCTGCAGGCTCAGCACTGGGTGGTCTGGGTCTTCCATGTGCATTAAGGTTCCCAAGGGCCAAGGGCCAGTGGAGTCCTGCCTGCTGAGCAAGTTCTCACAAGCACATTCCATCTACCACCAGGAAGCATCGGGACTCTGCCCGCTTATGTGAGCAGAAGCCCGGCTTTGCTGTTGCCTTTGACCCCAGGGGTTCTGGAATGTGTGTGTTTGTCCCCTGGGTTGTTTATTGAGTTACTCTAATAAAAAGAATGCTGCAAGCATGTAGTTCCTTTATAGGAAACAGGCTAAGAGCACTGGTAATGATTATTTGCATTAATAAAACACACCGTTTGTGTTATTCCCCCTGCAGTTATAAATGGATTCCATCTCAAAGAAGAGTTTTAGCTAAGCAGCTACTACGCGATCAGTGTAGTGCTAAAGGGAAGAACAAGCAGTGCCTGACCTAGTTCCTATCCCAAGGGTTTCTTCCTGGCATCGGCTTCACTGGGGGTGGGGGGGAGGGGAGTGTGGGCTGTACACAGCAAGGCTCACAGATCGCAGACTCCACTCTCACACAGCAAGGTGATAACAGCACCGACATCGTTCCCCAGCCAGTGTTGTGACGTCAATGAGACGCATGTGGGTTCTCCCTAAGCAGAGAATGCCCTGCTGTGAAGTGTAGAAGCCACAGTCGCAGTTAAACGCTTAGTGTTGCCAAGTCAGAGGAGACCAATGCTGGCTTTGGTTTTGAGCAGGCAGGGGCCAGCACAGAAGTGATGGAGGCTGTGTGGGCCCCTGTGCTGTGTGTCCTCTCAGGGAGGGCTGGACATGGGGGAACAGCACAGCCAGAGCCGGGGGGTGCAGGGGTGGGCCTGGGGTGGCAGGCAACAGACCCTCTGAGGAAGAGCAGGAGAGAAGGCATGTCAGATAACCTGGTGAGATAACAGAGGGCTTGGAGGCTACCATGGGCCAGTGCAGTGGGCCCCAGGGAAGCTCCCAAATGGTGAGCAAGGACACCTATCAGCTCCACATGTCCGTGCTGCCTTCTGGCACCTCATCTCATCCATAAAGTCACAGCTCAGGACCCTGCAGGATGAAGCCCTACCCCAGCCTCAATGGCAGGCTGCCCTCACCAGCCTGGCAGTCATTGCACATTGGGCAGTAAGAACACTTGTATTTAAAGTATGTTTTCTCCATTGGACAAAATCAGATTACAAAACAAAATGAAATATTGCCAAGCTCATCAGAAAGAAACGACCATTTATGTCCCAGTCCTTAAGGATGGCGAGTGGAGGCGGTCACATCTCCGATCTTCCCATTGATGCCTGAACGGGTGTGTGCTTATTTGTAATTGTAGAAAGCCCTATCAAGAGCTGAAATTTCTAACTCATTGTAATTTTTTTCAAACCTCCTGCAAACATTCATTTCTTCAGTGCCCTGTAACATTGGGGAGGGACAGAAGTAAAAAAAAACCTAAAGTAAAGAGTTGGTCCAGCATCATGGGCTGGCTGGTGCTCTAGTGTCCCAGTTCCCAGTATGAGGCTCTCCTCACGACATTTTGGCCCAAAGAACATCAAAGGTAGGAGCACGCAATTACAACCAGCCTTTTTCAGAGCTCTCAAAGGGCTCCTCCTTCTAAACTCTGTGAGTTTTGTGGTTCCTCTCTTGATTTCAGACTTCCCACAACTTCTCTGTCTGGAACCCACAACTGCCCCCCAAGCTCACCCCAATCACCACCACCAGGGCTTCAGCTCAAACACGGTTCCTCTTGGGAAGCATGCCTTGACCTCGTGAAAGCTCAGAACCCTACTCTGCAGCTATGCTGTGCCCACAGGCTCACCACCTACACTGGGACAACGGCTTATCTGATCAACTCCCTTCTTGTCCAGTTGGAATCTGTTCCCATCATAGGATCCCTGACATCTGGGACGTATTTTACCCTTGGGAAATACGTGCTGCAGCAATGAGTGAACATTTTTATAGCTAAGGAAACCTTGAGGTTCACTGAAATTAAATGACTTGTCCAAGGTCTCAAAGCCGATGAAAGATGATGTGGCAATTCTTTTTACCTTTAAGTATCTGAGCCTGGGCCAACACTAACTTAGTGGATGAAGCCACTGGCTGCCACACTGGCAGTGACAAAGGCATAATTGCTTGGGCTTCTGCCACCTACTCATGTGGAAGATCTAGAAGAAGCTCCAGCCTCAGTCTTGACTTTGGCCCAGCTCAGTCCTGGCTGTAGCAGCTATTCATGGAGCGAACAAGTAAGGAAAGTTTTTCTCCCTCTTTCTTCCTCTGTAACTCTTTCGAATAAATAAATAAAGCTTAAAAACCATTCAGGGCTTCTTGCACTGTTTCCCACTAGTTTCTGGGTTCAGACATAACGGTGTGGTCAGATAGAAGAGCATGCTCAGTCAAAACCACCTGCTGATGGGAATCCCAGTGTCCCAGGATTCTTAGCCAGATAATGGTGGGGCATTCTGGGTTAGGCACACTCTGCTCATACTTCTGGTGACTGGTTTCTTTGGAATCTCTGACGAGGCTGTCAGGTCCAGGACATGGAGAAGAAAGCAGTTGAGGGAGCAGAGATGAGACCAGACTTCCCAAAGATCACTGTTCCCCAGGGAGACCAGCCTTGTTCTCATGCGGTGCTACTTCGAATATTAAGGTGATATTACTCAGAACTGACACGGCCCCTGTGTTGCTGGAAACCCTGAACAGCTGTGTTCTTGACTTTTCAGTGTTCCTGAGCCAAGCAGTTTCATCTGGTCGTTTCCAGCTGCCAAGCCAAATGAGAAGCATGCGTACGTGTGGTCGACTAGGCAGCTCGCTGTCTCACGGCCATCACTGCACAAAGCCCTCCCTGCTTCTTTGCTGTCATTTTTCTTCCTGCCCTGAGTGAATGCTATTGGTGCCAGGTGCAAGCCCTGCAGCCCTGCACCTAATGTCTCTGTTCACATTAGTTGGGCACCTGTTCCGCACCTGAGGACCTCCTCTCTTTTCTAAGACTTCCCCAGACAATGCTGCTTAATGAGAAGTAGACATCGCATCCCCCGCCTGGGATTTAAAATGTAACTAAAGATGGAGCCTTAAGAAAACTCAAGGAATCTTGTTCTTTTGGAGGATATGGTCCACTACAGAAGAACCACATATCATAACTAGTTAAAACATCTCAGGAGAAGTTCACACGGAAGTAGCTGGTAAGGGGAGATTTCATGGACATGCGATTTGAATGGGACCCCTCATTGTGAACAGGCTATTGAAAGAAGGATGGAGAAAGTTGCTTAAGAAAACAGAGCTGGCTCAGATAAAGAACCCCAGCAAGGTGGCTCCGGCTCCAGCCCAGGTGTGGAGGCTGCCAACCTTTCTCTGCTAGCTCGGCAATCCATTGTTCTTCCTTCTCCAACCAGCTGCCCTCATTGCTATGGTGTTCCAGCAAGTGGCCCAGCTACGACTGGCACTCCTCAAGTAAGAAGGCTGCTTCTCAACGAAACAAACATCACAACCACTCCAGTAACATCCTCAGAACACTCCTTCCCACATCGGGCTTTCTAAGAAGACAGCAAAAGACTGTCCTCCAGCCCTAGGTGCTGCTGTAGTTTGACAGCTAGGAGTGGCCTCCCCCCTTCCCTCCCTGCAACCACAGGAGAAAAAGAAAAAAATTAGAAACATTCCTCCATACCTTGACCCTCCCCACTCTAATCAGTGGCCCACAGGGGCATTTGTCCTTCTCAACTGTGTAAACAACATTAAAAATCAAAAAGAAGAAAAAAAGAGAGGCTGCTTCTGGAAGACGTTTCTCTTTCTCCAAACCACATGATATGCTTGGACTGGGACTTGAATGGTGGTGGCTTCCTACACGCTGGGCCCCAAGAACCTTCAGGAATTATACTGATATTAGACCATAAGGGAGATTATTGTGTTCAAGAACCTTCAGGGAATTATGTGGTTTTTGGTCTCCTTTGCCTTAATCACACTTTCTTTGTATATGTTTAAACTGGGTGATCATCCTGATCTCATATTTGGTATGAGGCTCTGGATAACCAAGGCTGGTTGTACTTGGCTCAAGTTCAAAGGTCTCTCTCTCTTAGACACACACACTGCTCACCCATTTAACAACACTACCCACATTTAGCATAAGGTTTGTGGAAAAGAAATGAGATTTTTGGCTCAGGTGAGGTCAGTCTAGCTCTGGCAGTGGCTCAGAGGTTGGAAAGCAGATGCCTGTAGGGTAGAAGCCCACAGGGTAGAAGCCCACAGGGTGGTTGCCTGTAGGGTAGACGGCCACAGGGTGGTTGCCTGTAGGGTAGATGGCCACAGGGTGGTTGCCTGTAGGGTAGATGCCAACAGGGTGGTTGCCTGTAGGGTAGATGGCCACAGGGTGGTTGCCTGTAGGGTAGATGCCCACAGGGTAGATGTGACATTCTCTTTGACCTGAAGCTGTCCCTTTCTTTTTCTTTACAGCATCATCATGCTCTTTTCTTTTGTTTGTTTTTCTCACTTTTTTTTGCAAGAGAAGGGAGAAACAGAACCTCCACCTGCTGGTTCATTCTCCAGATGCCCACAACGACCAGGACGAGGCCACGTTCAGGTCTCCCTCTCGGGTGGCAGGAATCTGACCCCTTGAGCCATCACCACTGCTTCCTCCTGGTTGGGCCAAATGGTAACTGCAGCCTAGACCAAGGCCCTGCCACTCCTTGCCGTCTGAGTGGGGAAGGCCCTTGCCTCCCTGTTCCTCAGCTTCTTCAACTCTCAGAGAAGAAAAGAACCTCTATCACAGGACTGCTGAGGGAATCAGATGAGCTAAATAATGTTTCATGTGGTGAAAATGGTGCCTGCACAGAGTGAATGCTCAATGAACACTTTGTCGGCTTTCCCTGCAGACATCTGAGCTGGTGATTCCTGCTGTGGCTTGATGATGAGGGGCTCCGGTGTGCCAAAGGGGCCATGGTAATGACTCCTCGGCACAGCACAGAAAGATGACTGTCACTGTTTCAGTCAGTGAGGAATACTCCAACCTGTGACACTACAGCAACCACCGACCCATGCACAGCTCCACCAGATACATGTGAGATAAAGCAGGATGTGGTAGCCTAAGGCTTTCTCTGGAATCATATGCTACACAGAAAGCATCACACCAGAAAGTTCCTCTCCCTTTCTGCCACCTTACATTCTGACAACAAGGGAGATTATGATAGTATAGGTGCTGTTCATGTCTGCTTTCTAACCCACGTGGAACTGTTTGGCAGCTTGTTCTTCTGGGAGCCTGCAGTGTCTGGTTTGATCTTGGCCCACATTAGGTGCTCAAGGAATGTTAATGTTGATTAACCGGCTGGCCTCTGGGGATGGAAAGCGGAGTGAAGAGTGCTCTGTGAGGGCCACATGTTATCTCCACAGGGCTAGGATGGCCATACTGAGCCCTTGTATCTATCCAGGGTTTTGTAGGCCTCTCAAGTGCCATCCATCAAGGCGCACAATCATAGGAGAGCCACAGCAGGACAAGAGGGCCAGGACTGAGGCCTGAGCAGAACAGACGGCTGGGCCTTCTCAGTTGGCACTGTAGCCAACAACTGCAGCTGCCAGCTCAGGCAAGTTGGTCAGACGTCTGGGGAGCCAGCCGGGCAAGAACAAAGCAGATGTCAGGGATTTCAGAACAGAACGATCTGGAGTTTGGGTGGTGGAATAAAAGATGACGGCTCTTGGGGACAGGGACCCAGGGTGGACTCCTATCCGGCAGAGGTTGCTTCTCACAGCTCTAGGAGGAGGGCAGGACTGGCAGACTCTGCCTGCAGACTCTGGGCATGGGTAGTGGGCCCCAGAGGGTGGGATCTGTGCCTGCTTTTGTTTTCAAAAAAATTCCCCAGCGCCTCTGTCACAGAGGCGGGCACACATGGAGGTGCTTAGGAAACGTGGAGGGGAAAAAATGTGGCCAGTCTTGTCGGGACAGCTCCTGCCAACAGCAGCAAGGCTGTTGGGCCCCCCAAGAGTTCTGAAAGTTCTCTGACAATGGTGACCACTGAAGGAGAGTGACCAAGTGGGGAGATTCTGGGTTTCCCATTCCTGCTGGCTGAGGCGAATGGCTTCCAGGCCTGCATGGACATATACTAGGAGTCTCTGAAAGCAACATTAAGCCTTGAAATGAACCTGCAGCTTTGGAAAGAGGCTCATCAGCTCCTTTCTTCCGTGTGACCCTTCGGTCTCTTCCCAGGGCGTGAGAAGGCCTCCACACGGGGCCATCTGACATCGCTCCGCCCCTTCCTCCCCACCTGTCCTCTCAGAGGTGCGGAGGACAATCAGACCCATTGCAGACTCCTCCTTGCGTCTTTCCCCTCACTCCTAGGTTGGACTGCTTGGAGAAAAGTGATGAAGTGAGATGTTAACACCAAACGTGAATCTTGCAACATGGTGACGAAGGCTAGAAGCTCCAACTACACAAGTGCCCGTGTTTAAATGTTTATTTTTTTTCTATTTTAAAGGCAGAACATAGGGTGCGAGAGTAGGAGCCAGAGAGAGAAATTGGGAACTATTCCATTTACTGTTTCACTCTCCAAACATTTTCATCAGCCAAGACTGGGCCAGGAACTGGAAATGCCTTCCAAACCTGCTATGTGGGAGCAGGGGCCCAAATACTGGAGCCATTGTCTTATGTCTCCCAGTCACATTAGCAGAAAGCTGCACTGAAAGCAGAGTGGCTAGTGCTTACACTGGCACTTCGATACAGGGTGTGGGTGTCGCAAGCAGTGGTTTAACCCACAGCACCCTAATACCCAGCCTCGGTAGTACACATTGAATGAGTGCCAGACACTGTACCCATAAATACGATGGTGGAGGAGTGACGTCAAAGGGTGGCGGGGAGGCCCAGACCTTACCAAAGGTCCCAGACTGTCTCACCACAGCTGGGCCACGTGCTTTTCTTCTGAGTGCTATGTGTCCTCCTAACAGCAACACCGATCACAGCAGCTCTTACACTGTGTTCCTACCGCCTTGTTACCTGGCTGACAAAAGAGACCTAAGCTCCCGATTCTTCTGTCACAGCTAGAAGCTTCCATTCCTGCAGTAAGAATGCTGAGCTCCTGGTAGGGGCCTCAGTCTCCTCATCTTTTTTTTTTTTTAAAGATTTATTTATTTTTATTGGAAAGTCAGATATACAGAGAGGAGAGACGGATCTTTCGTCCGTTGATTCACTCCCCAAGTGGCCGCAACAGCTGGGGCTGTAGCTGATCCGAAGCTAGGACCCAGGAGCCTCTACCAGGTCTCCCATGTGGGTGCAGGGTCCCAAGGCTTTGGGCCGTCTTCAACTGCTTTCTTAGGCCACTAGCAGGGAGCTGGATGGGAAGCGGGGCTGCTGGGATTAGAACCAGTGCCCATTTGGGATCCTGGCGCATGCAAGGAGAGGACTTTAGCCGCTAGGCTACCACACTGGGCCCCAGTTTCCTCATCTTTAAACAGTGTGCCTGTTTTGTTGTCACAAGGGAGTAAAAGGAAGAAAAGAGGTAGCGTGACCCACACCATGCCTGACATATACACAGCACCACGTAAATACTGGGAGCTGCCGCTTCCTACTCAGCTCTGCCAAGCGGGTTTTCGTTTACTAGATATTTTCTTTCTTTTTTTTTTTTTTTAAGATTTATTATTATTGGAAAGCCGGATATACAGAGAGGAGGAGAGACAGAGAGGAAGATCTTCCGTCTGATGTTTCACTCCCCAACCGAGCCGCAACGGCCTGTGCGCACCTATCTGATGCCGGGAACCTGGAACCTCTTCCGGGTCTCCCACGTAGGTGCAGGGTCCCAAAGCATTGGGCCGTCCTCGACTGCTTTCCCAGGCCACAAGCAGGGAGCTGGATGGGAAGTGGAGCTGCGGGGATAAGAACCGGCGCCCATATGGGCTCCTGGCACGTTCAAGGCGAGGACTTAAGCCGCTAGGCCATGCCGCCGGGCCCTACTAGATATTTTCTATCCCAAGCCTCCAAATAACTCTGCATCTTCAGGAAGAGAAGCAGGATTTAGTAGTTCTTATCAAGGCATCATCAAAACATCAAAGAAGAGACCCGCACGTGCAAGTGCGCACACGATGTCTAAGCAGGGGAAAGGGATTTGGAAGCTATGTTGATAACGCGGAGGAAAGCGGTCTGGAATGCCTCAAAGGTTCAAGGCAGAATCATCACTGATCCAGCAGTTCCATTCCCGGCTATATGTTCCAAAGAACAGAAGAACAGTCTTCAACCAAACCCTTGACCCATGTGTTACAGCATATTCACCATAGCCAAGAAATAGAAACAACTCAAATGCCAAATAACAGAAAGGATAAAAACCCTGAGAGCTGTGCATCCAATAGAATATCATCCAACCATAAAAATGATACATATGCTAAAACATTGATGGACATGAAAACTTAATGCTCAGTGAAAAACAAAACAAAACAAAACAAACAGTCTCCAAAGTCACATATAAGAAATGTCTGGCTCGGGTCAGTCTGCACTAGCAGAAGGCAGACTGTGGCTACCGTGAACTGGGGAAGAGAGACCAACAGGAAAAAATGGCAGAATGTCGTGCGGCTGGGAAGCATTCCAGAACCAAATAAAGTCCCAGACAAGGAGAGCTAGATGCCATGGCCGCACAACGTTATCTACGTGCTAAACAGCACAGGGGTTCCCACACGGGTTAATATTATGTATGTGAGTTTCATTCAGTTAAACAAAGGTGAGAGCAGATAACACAAACATCTCCCAGGAGCTGACCACGGAAAAGAACGCTATTGCTATTTGGGAAATATCACATGCTATTAGTGAGATTCTCTGTGTGCATTTATTCATTTGCTTCAACACCAAAGATCGAATGGCCACAGACCCAGTGGTTTATGATTTTTTCCCCTTATTCTCAGGCCCCACCCTGAAGGAATAATATTTTTTTAAACCGGTATAGTCTTATTCCTGGAAAATGCCAGTCAGGAGTACTTGCTGCCCTCCCCATGTGGCACACGCCCTGTGCCTGTGTGTCTCCTCCCTGGTCCCAGCCTGCATGAAGCTGTGAGGCTCTGTCTGGCAGCGAGGTGTTTTTTCCAGGACCAGTTGAGGAGACAGCCAATCACCTGCCGGACAGGAGGACATCATGGCTCTTTCCTCAGAAGGGTCAACCACCACCTCCCACTAAAGCGATACAAACAGAAGTTCTGGGGCCCAGTGTGGAAACTTAGTGGCTAAAGTCCTCACCTTGAACATGCCAGGATCCCATATGGGCACCAGTTCTAATTCCGGCAGTGCCACTTCCCATCCAGCTCCCTGCTTGCAGCCTGGGAAAGCAGTCGAGGATGGCCCAAAGCCTTGGGACCCCGCACCGGCATGGGAAACCCAGAAGAGGCTCCTGGTTTCAGATCTGCTCAGCTCTGGCCATTGCAGCTGCTTGGGGAGTGAACCAGCTGATGGAAGATCTGTCTCTCCTCCTCTCTGTGTATCTGCCTTCCCAATAAAAATAAAAAGTCTTTAAAAAAAAAGAATGGACGTTCTGACAGCACAAACCCTGAAGCCCGAGCCAAGTGGGGCTTTTCCTGCGATCCAGGCAAGGCTGCGGTCCCGATGTCCTTCAAGGCAGGATCCAGGGGCCTGATTTGGAATCCAGGAGGCTTCAGCTAGCAGGTGGGGCCCGAGACTCTGCTCTGCTTGCCAGCCAAAGGGGGCGTTATGGGAAGGTGTGGTCACCAGGTAATGAGTCTGCAGGCTTTAATCTGGGCTTTAATCCAGGCTGTGCTGTGCTGGTACCTGCGCACATTGTGGCTCTGGGCTGAAGGAAACGTTTCAGGTCAGCAGTAGAGCGAGGAAGCAGGGCAGCGGCCCCCATCACTTATAAGAAAGGGGCTTGGGCCTGGCGGCATGGCCTAGCGGCTCAAGTCCTCGCCTTGAAAGCCCCGGGAGCCCATATGGGCGCCGGTTCTAATCCCCGCAGCTCCACTTCCCATCCAGCTCCCTGCTTGCGGCTTGGGAAAGCAGTTGAGGACAGCCCAATGCTTTGGGACCCTGCACCCGCGTGGGAGACCCAGAAGAGGTTCCAGGTTCCTGGCTTCGGATTGGCACGCACCGGCCGTTGCAGCTCACTTGGGGAGTGAAACATCGGACGGCAGATCTTCCTCTCTGTCTCTCCTCCTCTCTGTATATCCGGCTTTCCAATAACAATAAATCAAAAAAAAAAAAAAAAAAAAAGCGGGGGGCTTGACAGGTGACGAGTGTGGAGGGCTGGCCTTCAGCGAGCTATACTCTTTTTCAGTTCTGCTGTTTCTCCCCAGGGTCGTGTTGAATACCCAGCAGATGTGCCAGCAATCTTATGGGTAAGTGGTGGCTGTCCTCTTACAAGCCTCTAATTCTTAGCACGACCATTCAACTAAGAATGCAAACAAAATCTGTGGGAGCCAAGGCAAATGGTCTGACCTTTATCACTGGGAAGGTCAGTTTCACCCCAGTGTTAGCTCCTGCTGGTTGCAGGCCAGCAGGACTGAGTAGCTGCCTGGCGTTTGCAGACTCTAACCAGGGCTTTGGATGTCTGCTGACCACAGAGCAGGGCTTCTGAAAGCCGGCAGCTGGGCCTGCTGGGGGAGTTACCTAACAATCTAACAGGAGAAGCCACAAGCAGAAAGATGCAGGCCCAGTATCTTATTTGGTTGAAAAGCGACTAAGTAGGCTCCTGATTCAGGGTACAGCACAGTGGCCACTGTCACATGTCACTTAGGTTAACACATAGTACATTTAAGGTGGTGACTGTTCTCATAACACTAAAGTGAACGAAACTTCCCACTTCCCATGGGTCCTCTCTTTGCCCACCCCCAGCTTCTACCCTCATCCCTCAATATGAGACCCTAACTCTTTTGGCTCTTAGGACAAGCTGAACACTCACAGTGCTCCAACAGGCAGTTTTGTTGATTGTTGTTGAGTCAGATGTTTCCCCATCCCTTCCACCAATTTTCTTTTTGACTTTCCCAGAAGACAACAAAATAATCATATGGTTTTCTTCAAGTCTCTGCAGCTTGAAATGAGACTGGTATCTAAGTGATGAATAAAACTCAGCAGAAAGCCTCATGGTGGGAGACAGCGACAGAGGGCTGTGGTCCAGGGCAAGACTTAAGTGGCCGAGCCACACGACACTCAGATCTCTCCGTTTCTGAGTGACAAACTCACAAAGTGGCTTGCTTATGACCGTGGGAGCAAGACTCTTCCCAGAGGCGGGGACTGAATCTGGATGCGCTCACAGCCCTTTGGGAGTTGCCCAAGAAAGGCTTGTTGCTTTCTGCAAAGTCCATTTGGGAACTTAGCCACCCTCTGAATTCTCTGCTGAATTCTCTGCTGAATGTCCACCCATGTCCCCTGTGGATGCTCTATTCAGATGGCTCCACCTGATGTGGGGGCAAGGCCTTACACCTGAGCGGACTGCTACCTGGGGACTGCCTTCAGAGAACTTGCTGGATGTCTCCCTTTCACTGGTTGGAGAGGTTTAAAAAGCCTGTCTTGCCACAGCCTTTATCTCTCTTACTGCTCCTGTAATGTGTTTCAAGAGCAGCAGTGGGTCACCTGAGGCCTTCACATTGCATGGTAAGCCACACATTGATGGCGGCTCATCTGCTCTTCTGCAGCACATTCTTAGCCCTGAGGTTGAACAATCACCATGACACCTGGGCACAACCTCAAGTGGTTTCCCTTCTGGAGGGGTCTTCGGGCTATCTTGAGGAAAGAACAGGCAGGGAGGATGTGGGGTGCTGTGGAGACTCTTAAGGCATGAAGCCATCTGCTTCTCTCAGCACAGGCCCCTGCTTGTCCTGGCGTGTCACTTGGCCTCCAAGCACAGTCTGCCTACCTTGCCTCTCTTCAGTCGTGGAGTGCCTGCATGTGTTCCCATGCGTGAGGTACAAAGAGTCTAGGTGACAGAGACCCTAGAGTCCTGGGTATTCCTGAACATACAGGCCTGGCTTGTAATCTGCTCATTCCTTTAGCCAGCAGTGGGACCTGGCCACACCCTTTACTCCCTGAGCCCTGATGTGCCTGCTGGTGAAGTCAGGGAGTAGAGCTGGCTCACAACCATGGTTTTCACTGAATCTTAGGTTACTTCCTCTTCTTCATCAACAGCTAGCCCCCATGAGAATCCTGTTTACTTGAACGTTTGATGTTGGTATTAAGCTCGAAAACCATGGACTTCTCTGGTTAGAACATGAGAACACAGGAAAGCATCAACCAGGGCCACCACTGGTTTAACCAACACCTCAGTGAGGATTAGGAAAAGGGGTCCTCCCTGGTCCCATGCAAGTGGGGCCAGTTCATCCCCTCCCAAGAGGACTCCCGGTTGCTTCTAGCCACACACGCTCCTAGCAGTCGGGCGACCTACATGGTTATTAGCAGGGTCTTGGCTTCTTCGGGTTCCAACCACTTTAGCCAGGAGTAAAATAGCACAGATGTCCAACGTTAGAGACTTTCATAGTAACAGCTTTGAAACATTTGGTACAATTCAAAAGCTGAAAGTCCAGGCCTAAGATGATGTCAAGATGCTACACCAACACAGTCCATCTGATTGTGATAGCTTCAAAAGGCGTGAGTAGCAATAATAATAAAAACCCCTCACACTTTCATAGAGCCTTACAATTTATGCAGCACACTAAATGTACTTGCTTTTTCAATTTTATTCTGATTCTAACCATTGCTCTGTGGAGTGATAATTATCCCCATTTCAAATTGAAGGCAAATGAAGCTGAGAGCTTCAAAGACTTGTTCAAGGGCAGCTAATAAGTGGTCAAGCTTGGGATTGAATCCACGTCTAACTCTGAGTCAGAGGTGTTTTTCTAGCATGTAAGTGATTCAAGATCCTGACGTGGGCCTTGGCGGGCAGACTTAGAGAAGTGCTCTGTAAGGGTCTGGAATTATTCTGAGCAAGTCACCCTTCTTGTTTGCACCAAGGCAGGCCTCACCCACCTGGATGCTGTGACGGGAGACTTGAGGTCTGATCTCTGGAGAAGTCCTAGCAGATCGTACAACTAAAGTGGGGTTTTTCACATGGGGAGTGATTCCTAGGGATTCATACATGGCAAATGCGCCTGGACTTACTGACCCCAAATTCTCTCCACCATTTTAGGAAATGCCCTGCCAGAAACCCTTGCGAGTCTGGACAGTCACCTGTAAGTTACCACACGACATGATAGAAACATCTAGAGGCCACTACTTCCCAGTCCAAGACCCTTCATCACTGATGAGTTCTCACTGATGGAGCCATCACTGAGCCGTCATCTGCCTCCACACTGCTTTTGGGCACAACATTTGGGCTGCAGCAGCCTCCACCTCTCTCCTACCACTAGTCCTGTACGCCAACCGCTTGCCACAGATGTCTACCGGGATGCTCTCTGTTTGACCTTCTCGTACAGTCCGCTCCTCTTCTTCGTACCATCTCCAGGCCTGACACCACACACAGCGCACCACCTCCTTCCTCCAGCTCAGCCCTGGGATACACACACTCCTCCCTTAACAGACTCACTTAGAGTGATTCTGCCCCCTAAACTCCACTGCTCCTCATCTGGCCTCTGAGGTCCCCATGAACTCTGCTCCCCATACCTCCAAGTTTCCTTCCATCTAGCCAATGGTTCTCCCTCCAGATGCAAATGTGACTATACTCTTCCTCTCCTGAAAACCAAAACAGCTTCCCAGTGCTACAGGACAGTTCATTCTTTGTACCCAAGTGGCACAGTCCCCACTCCAAGCTGCTTCCAGACCTTATCACTGATTTGTTCTCACTCTGACCACAGCATGACTCTCCATCACTTCTTCAGTGCTGACTTTCCAGATGGTCTCCAAGGAAAACATTCCTGTTCCCTCCATCGGGGTATTCCAGTGGCCCATGGCTGGGATGGGTTTTATTCTGAACTGTAGTATGTATCTGTACCTGTCTTATTTACCAGGCCAGGTTCCCCCAAAGCCGTGACATCCCTCTGAGTGGATGGGCAGGACTCACTGGAGGGAGAAGAAATCCTCTTTCCATTCCATAGGATAGTAGTGATCTGGGATGGAACCCAGAGAAACATGTGTTGCAATGTGTCTCTTCTCTACATTTTCTATGCAGTGAGGATGAGGAGGCAGAATTTCAGACAAAGCAAAAAACGTAATCAGACATTTCTGTATAATGTGCCCGCAGTCCAGCACTGGGCAAGGGTAGACCATCAAATTAAGTGGTTGACGGATGTGAGTCAACTTAAACGTTAGAAAGACCCTGGTAAAATTCTTTAGGTAGGATTTGCAAATCTTTTATGAAAGAGACAAGATGGAACAATGCAATTTTAATGTCTAAGTTTTTTGTAAAGTAAGACTCTGGTTATCCAGCAGGATTTAGGAGTGGAAGTTTCTTAAAATTGGCTTCAGGTTCTCGTGCTTTTCTTTTTTTTCCCCCAGTGAACCAAGTGCAATAGTTTTGGATGGGAGGCGCTTCTGAGACACTCAGGTGTATGTTCTAGGAGGATCCACAGGGCAGCCTGGGAGGATCCGGCACCCTGGCTGCGTGTTTTCTGCTAAATTAGGGCAAGTGCAGGCCTCCTCTGAGTTTCCCTGCAGCACCAGCCCAGGCAGGACTGGGGCTCCCGCTGGCTGATCTCTATCACTGAGTTAACTCTAGCATTGCCCAGTAACCGCGCGCGCGCGCGCGCGCGCGCGCGCGCATACCCACACACCCACACACACCCCTCCGTAAAACTCTCCAATACGCCAGGAAAGCGCATCCACCTTCAGGGACGGAGTGGGTCTGGGGTGGGACCGCAGCCCGAGTGCAAGAGGTTAGGAAGATAATCTGTGTTACGGCCAACTTCCTGGAGGCCTGGAGACTGGCAGACAGGTACCCACGTTGCCCCTGGCTCTGGGCCATATTTTCGGTTTTTTTTTGGCTAACTTCAGGGTCCCATTGAAATTAGGGCTTCACCTAGCATGGGGAGGAAACATCTACGCTCCACGCGCTCTCGGGAGGCGCCAGGCCTTGACTTTGTCCGAGGCACACAGAAAGTCCAGCTGTCCCTGTCCAACTACTTCTCCCCCGTGGCCGCCCCGCGCGCCCCGGAATCGGCTCCAGACAGGGGGGCGCGGTCCAGGACCCTCGCCGAGGAGGTCGCAGAGCCACCCCAGCAGCCCAGCTAGAAGCAGCTCCTCCGTCCCGCGCGTGCCCGGAGCCATCCTTCTCAACTGACACAGGAGTGGAAGTCCCTTGTCAAACGAGGGCGGCGTCGCGTCGCAGTACTTTAGAAAACACACACACACACACACACACACCAACGACAACAAATCTGGAAACTCACCTTTCCGTCCGTAGTCGGGCTTCCTGGAGAAGCGGTGGCCCAGGAACGTGTCGGGTGCCGTCTCGTGGGACCGCAACGCAGGCAGCAGTGCCAGCGAGGGCTCGGTCCGCCCCAGCCGCCGGATCCCCGCCCCGCGCCCGCCCGCCGCCCGGGCTCGGAGGGAGCCGCCCCGTCCCGCCCAGAGCTTACCTGCCGCCGCCGCCCGGAATGCGCCCTCGTCGCTCCCGCCGGCCAACCGCGGCCGCCTGGCCCGCTTGGAGGTTGCGCTCCCGTCCGGTCCTGCCCCTGGATGCCAGACGCACAACTTCCTGAATTGGGCTCGCGGGCGCTCGCGCTGCCTGGCTCGGCCCAGGCTTTGCACCCGGCGCTGATCAAGTCCTGGTGCGCCTGGGTCGGGGCGCCCACGCCCCAGACCGCCCTCCCCGCTCGCCCTGCAGCCAGCACCCCCTCCGCCCGGCCGTGACGTGTTCCTGCCCCTGAGGCCTGGCCCCGGGTGGCGCCTCCTCCAGGACGCTGAGCGCTCCCGTTGACCGGCTCACCGGGGTTCCCTGGGACGTGAGACACAAACTTGGGGATACAGACTGTGCAGAGTTCTCCGAGAGTCGGGGGAGTGTAGAGGGGTACCGTGGGGCCAACGTGTGCGGGTGGACCGGAACGATAGCGCCTCTCTGCACACCGAGGGATCCGAGAGGCGCGGCCCATACCTGGGGAAGTCTTGCAGGCCCTCGCTGAAGGAGTTGGGGAAACCAAGAACCAGTAACTGCTGTCAGCAGAGCTGCCTCTCATCCCCTTTTGTGTTTTATCCACTTTCTAGTCGAAGTTTGTGGATCCAGCTCTGAGCAGCCAGACTGCTGGGTAATGTTGGACACAGATCTCTCTGATGGCCGGAGCAGGGGGGCATGGCGTGTGTTTCCAAGCTCGCTGTGGGTGGATGGAGATGATGTTAGGATCTGGCTGGGGTAGCGGGCTCTCCTAGAAGTATCTTTGGAGAGCCTTCCACGACACAGACTCGAGTTTCTGCTTTTTTGGCTGAGTCTGCCAGGTGCACCGGTACCAGATGCTGGGCTGGGACTTGCTCTCAACTGACTGTGTCAACACCGTGTCCTTTGTGTGACAGCATGAAAATGACATGGGCAGCCAAAATGTTACAGTTAAGAAGGGCGAGCACCCTCTGTTTATGCAGGAGGAACCAAATGGCTTTGAGCTGAAAGACCAAAGAGAAAACCCAGCATTCCAGCCAGAAATGCCACGGATGGTCAGGGAATGGGACAAAACAAAAACATGTTTTCTTTCAAAGGAGGGTTAGATGAGCACTTCCTTCCCCGGAATCCAGGTGTAGTGCAGGAAGTCTGGAAATGAATGGGAACAGGGGAAAGAGGAGTTCCACCATCAGGCTGGTGAGCACAGAGTCGGACAGGGCCGGCACAGCTTTGAGACAAGATATGGTGTTCTTAGACATGGACCAAAGCAATTACTTGGCCGTGTGATGTGTTTGCCACACTGGAAAAGCCCCATCTCTAATGACATTTTGAGCCTACAAATATTTACCTGTGTAGACTTGGTTCCCTTACGACTAGAGCCTGAAGCAAAAGGTTGTATGGAGTCTATTAGAGCTTGGGGGCAGACAGGCTGGTGGGGTAACTGCGCGGGGCTTAGTGCCAACTGGAGGGGCACCTGCACGGGGCTTAGTGCCAGCCGGAGGCTTTGCGATTGAGGGCCATTTCTGCAGCATTATGCATGTCATTCAGTCTTTTACACAACAGCTTCTCAAGATACGGCACTGCCCTCATCTTTAGACATGGGGAGACCCAGGTTTGGAGGAAGTGGGGGGATCTCCAAGTATTCCTCACCTCCTACTCTGGCTTCTTCCATAGCCTCACTTGTTGGGCATAAAGTAGCTTTGTATAAAGGAATTCCACCCTTGAGCAGCGGCAATGTGCAAACTTCCGGAAACACCAGTAAGGAATTGGGCTATGAAAACACTTTGCTGAAAATCTAGAGCAACCATACAGACTGGTTGTGGCTGACCTGACAGTCATGTAGGGCTGCTGTTGGAGAACACAGGAAGAATTGGAGAATTCACAGGAAGAGACCAAGGCAATGAGACAAAGCCCAGAGCTTCCCAGGCGTGGCTGATAAGGTAGAAAGAAAAGCAGAGGCCACACGTAAGGTGTGTGACTCGCTAAGCTCTCCCCCTCAACAAGCAGGCAAGCCTTGTGCTCACAGCTAATAACTTCTGCAGCAAAGCGATGGGGACTTTGGGATGTATTTGCCTGCACTGGGTTGCTAGGGCTGCAAGTTTGTCTAGACTAACACCATCAGGCAGATGTCAAGGTGACAGAGGAGAAGGCATGCAGGAATTCTCGCTCTGGGGGGTTGGTATCCCCCTAAATGTGAAAGCAGCTCAGAGCACCAGCCTACTGTATCATTCTCCTGGCTTTGGAGTCCCACTTCCTAGGAACTGCTGAATGGCCCTGGGCAGCCACAGTGGGATGACACTGTGCAGCATCTTGGTTTTTTATTTTCAGTAAGGGTATTGGAAGGTGGTCTAGAAGTTGGTGGACTCCTACCAGAGTGAAAAGGGATACTAACACTTCATTTTAGAAAAAAAAAAAAAAAACAACAAAGTAAGCCAGTTTATGAACTAGAGCAGAACTTTGAGCCCCTTTTTTGATGGCCCCTTTCCTCCTATCTACTTTAGCACCTGCTGAATTCTGGTTTCACATCTATATATTACTAGCTGAAAAAAAGGTGGGCGCTACTGCCTTGTTCTCACATGCTGTAAAAATCAGTGGCACATTGAGTATTCAACATGAGCCTATTTTGAAAGCTCCAACTGTCTATATTTGCTTTCCTTTCTTGGTGAAACCCTGTTTCAGACAGGCTGACTTGCGGTATTAGACAGAACTGACCCACTGGTACCGCCTGTAGACAGCCTACCTTCTGGTTTGCAAATCGGGCCAAGGGTGGACTCTGTGTCTACTGTAATAGGGTAGCACTCAGGACAATGGTGCACAAAATGGGTCTGTTCTTTGGGTGGGGAAATATTAAACTGAGAACATGACCTTGCTCTTACCTGAAACTGGCATGTTCTCACTTGCAACACTGTTTTAGAGGAAGTCCCTGAACAGCAACCTGGATGTTTTGAGGAACTGACTGGAACTTAGAAGGCCTGTTGCCAAGGCAAGAGTGGTCAGGAGGAAATGATCAGGCTACGAATGATGTGGATAAGATGAATACTGACTTGTTGGTCGCATCCCGAACTACAGCAACTACAGCAACTACGGAAGCATCAGGGAGGCAAGTTCAGGACAAGTCAGCGGAAATACTACCTCACACAGCAGGTAATGAATTTGTGGAATGCATTCTTATCCGGAGGTGGTGCAAGCTGGCAACAGAAATGGATTCCATAGGGGTCTGGATGGCTTGCGAATGCAAGGGCCACAACAGAGAACTGATGGAAACAGAGATGTACTCCACGTGGCTGGAAGTAGAGCAAGGCCCACTTCACACAGTGCCTACCCGGGGGTTTTGGTGGACAAAAGACTCCTGGATTCCACAGAGCTTTGATCTGAACCAGTGGGCGATATTAAAGCCACTTCTTCATTCTATGACCTTTGCCCTTTGCGTAAGCCTTTTTGCCTAAGTCTCACGGCATATTTAAAAGGCATTGCCTTTTAATTTTGGCTTTTGATTTCTGAACAGATTTAAGTGTCTGCCCTCATACTGGCTATTATATCTCTTGCAATTAGATTTATGTTTAGGTCTTGTACCCTAAATTGGCTAACTCTGATATGAATTGTTGATTGTGACAGCTCCTCTAAAAACAGTTGCAACAACATACTTTTCTGGGAACATTTTTTTCTACGTAGTGTCCAAAGTGTCTTCAGTGTTGTACCAAGGATGACAGAAAAAAAACGTTACTCTTATGGCCACAGCTTCAAATCTTTGCAGTGGGGCAAGTTCAAGAGATTCTTAGAAGTCTCTTCTAATTGTCCACCTGTCTTCCCATTCTGTTCCATTCATGCTGTGCCTTCTTCAGCGATCCTGTAAGTTGCAGCGAGTGGAGTGGCGGCTGGGAGGCCCTTCGTTTGCGCCTCTGGTGCTCTAAAGGGTTCAGTTTTCATTTTCTGTTTCTGGTTGACAGTCCCCCAGGGCTGTGTCTTTAAAGCTGTTTTTACAGCACTCTCACTGGCTGTTGTAAACTGACCAGGCACTGCTACTCAGGGCTCTTTGTGGGGATTCAGCAGGCTTTGTTCAGATGTAAACAGCAGGTCTCCAGATTGTTTTTGTGGCAGGCCTCTCAGGGAAGGAGGGGAGCCCCAATAGGCTTCTCACTGCACCTCTCTTTGCAGTTACGCTTCTCTCAGGGATGGGTTTACTTACCTATTGAGTGGGTTTCATATAGCATTTACATGGCCCAGGTAGAATCAGTCTCATTACTTGGTCAGAGAGGTGCTTGGGAAACCCCTACCTGTCCAGCCCAGAACGTTCATTGTGGCAGAAATTTTTGTGAAGGCTGAAATTGCTCATTCCTCTTGCCTGAGGGCCCACAAAATGACTGTGGCTTTGCCGGTTGCTTCCTTAACTACCTCAGTGACTCAGAACATAAGGGTTACCGTGAACAAATTTCCTCTGCATCTGCTGAGCTAGCTCTTTTTGAGACAAGTTTAAAAGGAAGGGATTACAAAACTTTCATGAGGGCCCGGCGGCATGGCCTAGCGGCTCAAGTCCTCGCCTTGAACGCGCCGGGATCCCATGTGGGCACTGGTTCGTATCCCGGCAGCTCCACTTCCCATCCAGCTCCCTGCCTGTGGCCTGCGAAAGCAGTCGAGGACGGCCCAGTGCATTGGGACCCTGTACCCGCGTGGGAGACCTGGAAGAGGTTCCTGGTTCCCGGCATCGGATTGGCGCAGCACCGGCCGTTGCGGCTCAACTGGGGAGTGAATCATCGGATGGAAGATCTTCCTCTCTGTCTCTCCTCCTCTGTATATCCGGCTTTCCAATAATAATAAAATCTTTAAAACAAAACAAAACAAAACAACTTTCATGAAACGATGGGTTTGCCTTCAGTGACCAGAACTGCATTCACTTTCTGTCCATTTTAACTACTATTGACCTGTTGCTGTCTCTGCGCCATAGCATTGGACTAACAGCTAACTCATACTGCCTTTGGATTTCTAACAATCCTGTGAGGTACCATTGTCATGCCCATCTAACAGATGAGAGATGTGAGATTTGGCAAAATCAAAAGATGTATCAAAGGTTAAACGGCAGACAGAATTAACAAATAGTTAGACATGCATTTATTTAGGCCAAAAAATGTCCCTAGTAACAATGCAGAGTTTAAGATAGGACCTGGTCTTGTGGCATTGCAGCCTAAGTGCATGCTCCCAGCCAACACCTGCATCCCATATTGAATGTAGAAGGGAGATTTTCCTTCTCTGTCTCTCTCTCTCTTCATCTTGCAAGTAAATAAATCTTTAAAAAACAAGCCATTAGATGTAAAAATTGAATAAGATTCTAGTCTGGAAGAGCTTATAGTAGGTTTGAGTTTTAAATTCAGGGTGCACTGCTGCCCATTTTCATCACCTGGACAAACTTGGGATGTCTATGGGACAGAATCAAATGAACTGATCTGGAGTGATAACACCAACACATTGAGCTTTGTGAATTGTCAGTTTATGGATAATGCACACAGGTATGTTAGACAGACGGGACTAATGAGCAGGTGGGACTTGAAGAGGCTGGTTGCCCTTTATGGCTGCATACGTGGACCAGAATGCCTTGATGCCTAGACCCATGCTCTCCATTTGCAGTGTGCAGGATGAATGACATATTCCATCAACATCTCTTAATGGGTCCTGAAACGAGGAAGCGAAAAACAAATTCATGGACTCTAACAGAACGTATCTGTCAGCCTTGGAGCGAATTGCTGCGCTTGGGAACGGATGGATTGGTTACGAAACTTCTTCTCAACACCTCCCACCAAATATCCCTAGAGCTCGAGAGATGGATGCTTTATAAAGACAACATGTAAAAGTTTGTGGCTTCGTATACACTCAACACACACTCTCATGTGCCTGCAGGGATGTGCGTACCGCAGTGTGACAGGCACAGGGTCAGAAGATCTGATCCACACTAGAACTGTGCTTTCACCAACAGAGCTAATAAATCCATCTCAAGGAATTTCACTCACCCTTTTATTCATCCAGCTAGGCGTGAGCAAATACGTATAAAGAATCTAGAATAACCCCTGCACTGTGCTAGGTGGATACTCTGATATGGGGTGCTATGGCTTTTACGGAATATATAATTCAATGAGGGCTTGACCCCTGGCCTGATTAGCAGGTAGCAGAAAATTGCTTGTAAAGAAGTGTTAATTTTTGTAAGACATTAAGGGCTGGGACACTCAGAATATACTAGCGACAAGAATCTAGGAAATGCAGAAGAATTGGAAAGTGGGGGAAAGTGAAAGATTCCTAATTCAATACACATGAACAAAGATACAGAGAAGAATAAACATTTTGGGTAGGCCATTTTGGGTAAGTAGCAATTATTTGCACACTTTCTTTCTTAAAACTAGGAAAATCTTTCACCTTTGTTAAATCAGTGGGTTCAGAATGTTAACTGCTATAGATTTAATGATCCGTGATTACTTTAAAATTTATTGTTAAAAGGAAAAAACTACGGAGACACTCAAAACTGTAAAGAAGAAGAAAGTATCGTTCATAATCCTGGTAGCATTTTGGTAAGGGTTATTCTAGTCTTAAGGCTTTTTTATTTTTAAGGTGGGGTGACAGAGAGAGATTGAAGCACAGAGAATCTTCCATCTGCTAAGTCAGTCCCTACATGGTAGCCCCGGCTAGAGCCAGGAATCTGGAACTCCATCTGGTCTCTGATTTGGACAGTAGGAACCCAAGGCAGCTTGAGCAGTTCCACTGCCTTCCCAGGAACATCAGTGGGAGGCTAGATAGGAAGCAAGTCAACCAGGACTCCAGTCGGCGCTCTGATGATGGGGAACTGATGTTGTATCAGTGTTTTAACTGACTCAGCTACAACACTAGTCTGTGTTCTAGTATTTTAGAAGATTATTAGAATTTGTACATTGGTAGTTAGGGAATCACTGAAAATTTTGATAATGGACTTTTCCAAAAAGTTAATAATCTGGGGCTCAGCACAGTAGCTTACTGGCTAAATTCTCATCTTGCATGTGCCAAGATCCCATATGAGCGCTGGTTTGTGTCACAGTTGCTTCACTTCCCATCCAGCTCCCTGCTCATGGCCTGCGAAATCAGTAGAGGCTGGCCCAAGTCCTTGGACCCCTGGACTTGTGTGGGAGACCTGGAAGAGGCTCCTGCCCCCTGGCTCTGGATTGGCTCAGTTCTGGCTGGTGAGGCCACATGGGGAATGAACCAGTGGACAGAAGATCTTTCTGTCTGTCCTTCTCTGCGAATCTGGCTTTCTAAAAATAAATAAATCTTTGAAAAAAATAAGTTCATCTGATGGCTTTTTCTGGAATCGCAAGAATGAGGAGACACTGGGAGTCAGAAACGCCAAGGTGCTGGAAGCCTGCTCTGAGCTCTAGGCCCTGCCTTGACAGCTCGCTAACACTAACCACTGACCCCAGCAGTGATGCGCGGCAGGACGCAAGCCTGGCTGGGCTGCTGAGCAAGGGCTTGCCGTCCCTGGATGATCTCTTCCAACCCTAGCACTCTAGAGCTTAGCATTGTGAATTGTGGAGACTCACATTCACCTAATTATGGCTCTTTCTTCTTCTCTTCTTAAATGAGTTATTTACTTCTTTATTCGAAAGGCAGAGTGACAGGTAAGAGACAGAGGTGTCATCACAAGTTGGTTTGCTCCCCAGATGGCTAGGAAGTGCACCCAGGTCTCCCACAGGAGTGGTGGCGTCCTAAGCGCTTGGGCGGTCACCCACTGTCAGCCTTCTCAGGCTCGTTCTCAGGATGCTGGATCTGATATGGAAGGCCAGTGGGGCTCACCATGGTTCCCCACGGTACAAGCCTCTTTTTTGCTCCTATGATTTGACTGCGTTTGGGTTGCTGTGATGTTATTGGTAACAGGATAAGGCTGCTGAAGAGTAAAAGTCCAGGGACTCGGCTGCTGAGAACGGCTTTGTTTGTGGTTGAGCCCAGCTAGATTACGGCGGGGAGCATTGGAGGGGCATCTCTGCTCCTGCAGCTTCCAGCTCCACCACCGTCTCTTCAGGAAGGAGGCAGAAGCACTCCGTGTGCACTCCCGGAGGGTCTTGTGTATTACCCAGTAATGGTA
The DNA here is from genome assembly GCF_030435755.1 of Ochotona princeps. NCBI lineage: Eukaryota > Metazoa > Chordata > Mammalia > Lagomorpha > Ochotonidae > Ochotona > Ochotona princeps. The sequence goes on from NC_080833.1 coordinate 161,364,794, forward strand.
TTTCCTGCTTCTTTGTCCTCCCACATGGCTCTGTGAGCGCTCACGAGCCTGCTGGGGTCTGGCAAACAGGACTCTGCCTGGCAGGCCGTTATCAGTGAATGAAGATTCCCGACTACAGCCCAGATCTGGGGAGTTCTGAAAATGTTTACTCTGAGTCCGGAGGAGCATGGCGCCCTTCCTTGGGTACTTATCTCCTTGTAAGCCCCCAGGACCAGGGACTCTCCTTCCTCAGCTCGGCTTTGTGGGCTGTTCTTCCGGCCTCCTGTCTGACTGCACCAGGGGCAGACGGAGGAAAAGGATGCACCGCTGTGGGGCCAGGGCATGGGGGAGTGAGGCTCAGAGGCATTCTGAAATCAGGTCAGGTGTGCTCTCCGCAGCGGGGACCTTGGCACTCCCTGTATTTGATAGCCAGTCCTGTTCCAGGCCAACAAAAGCAAGCAGCCCAGCTCCGAGGATGAGTCTCCACCTCCAATGTCGCAGTGTCCTCTCAAGTTCCTCATGCTGCCAGCTTTCTGTGTGGGCTGGGTGGCAAAAGATGCTGTAGGCGCATCAAGAATGCTGGACACAGAGTGCCCCGCAGAGAGGTCTTGAAGCTCTACAGCCTCTGGTGGCTCTGGTCAGCACGCGGGAGAGAGACTGTTTGTGTCTATATATGGCCTGAAAATAGCCCAATCACAGGCCTGGCTGCCCTGGTGAGGCCCAGCCCAGCTGGACACCACTTTCCGCAGCCTGCCGGTCACTCAGCTCAGGCTCAGCAACGAAAAGATTTGCCTCCCAGGGCGGCTGGCCGGCTTTCCCCGCGCCTCGAGTCCTCCACCCTCTGTTTCCTTGGAATGCTGGAGCTGAAAACCAAAGAATGAAACTCGCAGCTGCAGCCCTGCTAAAAATAGAAAGTTTGTTTATTCTCTGTGTTCGTGAAGCCTGTTTCCTGCTGCTGCTGTTGCTACCATTGTCACTCCCAGGCAGGAAGGGGAGGGACTCCCTGCGGGTCCCTGGGGACTGGAGAATTCCTTCCAAAGCTGAGGGCTCCAGTGGAACCCAGAAGGACCCGGAAGACTCAGTGGATCCACTTTCTTTTATTGCACCTGCCTCTCTGATAGCTGCTGTCTCTCTGCAGAATTTGGGGTTTTTCATAGGGTCTGCTTGAGTGTCCGCTTTCTGATGCATTCTTCGCTTTTGTCATGGTCGCATGGCCAGAGAGGGACACTGAGCCAAGAGGCAAGAAACTCCAGATTTTCTTTCGTGTTGGCTGTTTGCTTTGGTGGTTCTGAATGCCAGGCTCCTCAAACATACAACAGGAATATCGGCAGATGCGTAAAAGTCCAGAGTTGTAACTGGCAGAAGACAACTTTGAGATGTTCAAGAGATCTAAAAAAGAAATTATTTATGCTTTTATTCAACAGGTTTCTCAAGTTGTCAAAAGAGTCATTTCCTTTGCCCCAGAGGGTTCTATTTTTCTTTTTTAATTTTGCACAGAGAGAAGGAAAGACAGAGTGAGAAAGATCTTTCATTAGTTAGTTCACTCCCTAAATGTCTGCAATGGCCAAGCTGATCTGATCTAATGTGAATAGTCAGGAGCCAGAGACTCACACAAGGGTGCAGGCTCCCAAGGCTTTAGGCCATCCTATGCTGCTTTCTCAGGCTATAAACAGGGAGCTGGATCAGAAGTGGAGCTGCTGGGATATGAACTGATGCCCATATGGGATGCTGGCACTTGCAGGAGGAGGTTTAGCCCACTGAGCCGCAGTGCTGGAGCTGTCTGTCCCACCACTGCTCTTGAATCCTTCTCTCCTCAAAAAAGTAGATAGGAAAGAGGAGATTAGTCATGGAAGTGTGCTTTGATCTGAGCCCTTTTGATATCCAAAAGTAAAATTCCTAAAATACATGAGGAGAGAGCTAGGTTAAAATAAAGAATTCAGGGTTAGGATTTGGCAATGCTCAGCATCCTGTTAGCTTGCTTTGGGATTTGGAGTGATGCTGCCTGGCTGTGTGTCTCACCTCGCTTGTCGTGGGGAGCCACTGATAACAGACGTTCCAGCTGCAGGGAGCTCAGCTACTCAGCTGTGGAGGTCTCTCCAGGGCTTGTCACCTGCTTTGCAGACAGGGACCTGGGGAATTCCTGCTCTGCCTCAGTGGTGAGGTGCTGCAGATACTCAATGGAGTGGACACCGAGGCTTTAGCAGGAAGCAGGATTTATTTGTGCTGGCATAAGGCCCAGGGGCTTCATATCCAAAAATGTGGCCATGATCCAAGAGGGAGTATTTCCTGATTTTTTTGTAGTTTCTTTTTCTCCTTACATGATTACTCACTTTCTGATTTATTGTGCCAGTACTATATGGCAACTATAGGGATTGTTGCACATATATATATTTCTTTGTTCTTTCTTTTCAAATTTTTGTTTGTTCCAGTAAGAACCCTACCATAGGAATTGTGAAGGATACATTTTTGAAGCACCTGGAGGAGCCACTGTGACTGTTGTATTTGCTCGTTTTCTGTGGAGAACCATGGCACACTCAGCTAATTCCGGCCCCTTGTTTACCATGAGTAACTATGCAACAGGGCCTGGGGTTGTGAGCCACAAATTGATCCATTGACTGATACAAACTGAAAAAATTTTTATTTAGATCCAAGAGCTTAAGTTTTCTGTAAAATTTAGGAACTCTGACTTGGATGGGTTCCTTTTTCCCCCTGAACTGTCCTAGACTGAATTTGGCGTTTTTTGAAGTTGTGAACATACACGACAAACTAGGTACTTGTGACGTTATCATCTTTGTGAATCACAAATATTTTCAAGATGCATTATCTTGCAGACATTCTAAATGTTGTTTATGCTCACTACTGTTTCTGAGGAACAGAAGTGATTAGAACTGCCACTAGATTTATTATATCTGGTCTTTAAACAAATTTGAACTGTATTTAACTACAGGTATTTTGCACCCTGGAAGCATTGCACTTGGGCTTCATGGATTTCACCAGACTATTAGAAGTCAAGAAATCCTTGCCTGAAAGCAGTATGTATGACTGGATACAAAATTTGCAGGGCACAGAAAAAGAAAAGAAAGGGTGCGGTTGCTTGTTCAAGAAATTTTAGGAACTGTAAGCAGCAATAGCAGAGAAGTGAAGCTGGCATGAAACCCTGGTGAACGCGGAGCCCCGTGTGGCTGCATGGATTGCATACCTACGAAGCCAGCCCTGGTTTCAGGAAGGTCAAGGGGCCAGTTTCGGGAACAGTAACCAAAATTGTGGTGGAAAAATGACCTGCTCAAAATGCAAATACTGAAACGTGTTCCTGTGTCACACTAGCAGTAAAAGCTAGCAACTGCCCTTGAATCTCCTGCAGGTCAATCAGCAAGCTGGGGGCTGAACTATCCATGTGGCCTGGGCTCTGCATGATTCCTGGTTTTTCATCACTAGCTTTTGACTTAAACGTGGGTTAGTTAAATGTGCATGTCTTTGGTGGAGTACGGTCCGCGGGCAATGCTCTAGCAGGAGCCCACTAACACTGAGAGCTGTGCATGACTGGCTTCCAGAGAGGAAGGTCAGCTGTGTTCTACAGTCAGAGAGGCGCCCCTAACAGAACCTGCATACCCAGGGGTGTCCTGATCACTTCTGAAGAAGGCCTGTTGGCTAGCCCTGGACATGTGGCTACTGATAGGGAGAAGGGGCTGTCCGGAAAGCAGTACTGTACACACTGAGCTATGTCCACTTTGGGAACACTGGAGTAGGTGCTGTGGACAATAAGCCAGGTGATTTGGAACAGGGATTATTCAAGAAAATTAATAACTATCAAAGTAGGACATAAAAATCTGCCTTTTGAAAAGACTTATTTTTTTTTATTAGAAAGGCAGATTTACAGAGAGAAGGACAGACAGAAAGATCTTCTGTCTGTTATTTCATTCCCCAAGTGGTTGCAATGGCCGGAAACAATCTGATCCAAAGCCAGGAGCCAGGAGCCTCTTGTAGGTCTCCCATGCAGGTGCAGGGTCCCAAGGCTTTGGGCCATCCTCTACTGCTTTCGCAGGGCACAAGCTGGGAGCTGGATGGGAAGTGAAGCAGCCAGGACATGAACAAACATTTTGGCACAAACATAAACTTGTTCATTAATTCTATTTTCATTAACTTTGAAGTGTCCTATACTATTAAACAAAATTAGGAGTCTCTCTGAATTTCATGCATTTCTTCTTCAAAGTTTTTTTTCCCCTTACGTTTTAGGATCTGATTTAGAATAACACAAATAATGCATCACTTTGGGGAAATCTTGAATTGTAAAAGGGCTTTCAGCTTGCCAATGGAGTGTTTGAAAATAGGGTTTTACCTATAATCTTGTCTCATTTGTTTTACCAAATCGGTTTGAACACTAAGAGCTCTTTAAAGCATTGTGGTCTCCATGAGCTGCTTCCCTGGGATGCTAATGTCACCAAGGTCAAATGGTTGGAAGATTTCAGACCAACGACACCTGAACGATGCAAAATGCTGGGATTGTTGGTTGGAAATTTGGGATCCTCTGTTTCTTCCCTAACAGGTTCTGACTCTTAAGAAACAGAACACCTTGTGCACAAACTCCTGCCACGCAAGCTCCAGTGGGGTCATGGAATTCTGAGCTTAGAGTCTTGCTTTCTGCTCAGAGCGAAAGAGAAGAAAAGCAGGTGAGATGTTATTGAACTAGATTGTGCAGTTGTTTTCTCTGAGTTATTTGCTGCTTCGTGTTCCAAGCACGAAGCTGGTGTTGGCAGCATTCCAGGTCATGCAGTGTCCTATTGCATTAGCCTGAGCTTCTGCGTATCGATCGGGCACCCTGGCTAATATAGTTTGTTTTCTCTTGAAATGGGACTAAACATGGAATTCTAGTGAAGTATTCTAGAGTATTCTAGAGTATTCTAGAGTATTCTTTAGAGTCTCCTGGGCTGGAGTTTGGAGCTTTGGGAGATGTGTAAAACTGCAGGAGCCAGGTTGCTGGGGGTCTCTGTCATGATTATACGGATGGAGACCCTGCAGAATAATTCCAGTAAGATTTACTTATGACGCTTCGTGGAATAAGTATAGCATAACCTCGGGTGCTTGACTTAAAATGTAGCTCTTCTTTCCCAATCTTTATCTACCATGATATGCAAAACTGTGATTTTACACACACATCTGTACCTCTGTCCTTTAGTCTACCTAACACATAAGGCTTCTTTTTAGAACAGTGATCACTGCTGATATTAATCCAGCATTTGCAATGGGCTAGGCAGTCTTCTATAATCTTTACAAGCTTGGGTTTTTTTTTTTTTAAAGATTTATTTTATTTTTATTACAAAGTCAGATATACTGAGAGGAGGAGAGATAGAGAGGAAGTGGAGCTGCCGGGATTAGAACCAGCAGCCATATGGGATCAAGGCAAGGACCTTAGCCACTAGGCCACGCTGCCAAGCCCACAAGCTTGGTTTTCATACTTTTTCATAACTTCTCAGGTAGGCAGCATTATTACATTCATGATCTGGATGAGGAGAGTTAAATTAAAAACTTAATTTTATCCACGGTCACAAACTGGGAAACATTGGAACTGGTCTTGAATTTCAAATCTAGCATTCTCTTACCTGCTTGTCGCACTGAGCCAGAAAATATGGATAGTTGAGGGCCCGGCGGCATGGCCTAGTGGCTAAAGTCCTCGCCTTGAACTTGCCGGGAGCCCATATGGGTGCCGGTTCTAATCCTTGCAGCTCCACTTCCCATCCAGCTCCCTGCTTGTGGCCTAGGAAAGCAGGAGAGGACAGCCCAAAGCCTTGGGACCCTGCACCCGCGTGGGAGACCCAGAAGAGGTTCCTGGTTCCCGGCTTCGGATCGGCGCGCACCGGCCCGTTGCGGCTCAGTTGGGGAGTGAATCATCGGACGGAAGATCTTCCTCTCTGTCTCTCCTCCTCTCTGTATATCTGACTTTGTAATAAAAATAAATAAATCTTTAAAAAAATATGGATAGTTGGTGCACATGTGAAGGCAGGAAAAAGTTTGCAGGAAAGTGGAACTAAAAGGTAAGTCTATGTTGTTGCAAAAGAATTAAAATCCACGCATAGAAGGCTCTTCAAGGAAGTTCGTGGAGGATGTGTAGTATGAAAGAAAAGCTGTGCATGGGTTTCCTTTATTTTCCTATCAAAAATCGATGTTTTAATTTTATTCTCGATAAACTTTTATACACTAGTATACATTTCCAGACAATGATTTTTTTTATGCCTCCTTTACGCAAAGATTATGCAATTCCCAAAAATCAGTGATCTGCATCATTTATTGACTTTTTCCTACATGTAGAATTCTGTGCTTGACGCTGAGGGGAAATGGAGAAATGAAAGAAAGTGCTAGAGGGGAAGTGCCTGGCTCCATCACTGATTGGTTCGGTCAGATCACCACTCTCTTGGTCATGGAAGGTGTGCAGGTGGGATTAGATGAAATCCAAGATCCTCAGCAGTTTTTTGATTCTCTGCCTCTAGCTTTGTGTCAGACATGGCATAGGACAGATGTCATCCCTACTACAAAGGAGCCTCTAAAAGGCCTTTAAACCCATGAAGCAATTAGACTGTTGTAGAGTGGTAAATTGCCTACCCCAGGCTGTAAGCAATCAGTGGATAAGTTCTTGCTTGATCCTCTTCTGTACTCAGCAACATTAGAGATAAAAGACATGTCATAATCTGTGCCCTTAGTAAGCGTACAAATTAATTGGGAGAACAAGACATAAGTACGTGGAACAGCGACTAATGTAAGACATCAGATAATTAAATGTCAAATTGTGTTGGGTAGGCACTCGTGATGATAAAATGGCAGCAGTGAACATTTCTGGGGTTCTTAGGTGAGTGTGCAAAGTTTAAGGGCTGTAAAAATTCCTCAGATAATCAAAAGAAGTCATATGTAATCATTCAGGAAGTCGGAATTAGTGCAAACAATTCTGAAACAATATACCAATGTTTTCAATAAGGACTGGTCATTGTGGCTTTTTCTTTTATCTCAGACCCCAGCTGGAGTCAGCACAGCACTGTGTGTCCGATTGCTAGTTGATTGCTTCACATCGTCTGACATAACCCTATAGTGACCCGTATGCTCACAATCTATTATCTGTGTGATTTTGTGGGTGAGTAATTAACATCTGGTGACAAAACTTGAATCCAGTGTTTGGCTTTATAATTTATGTTTTTTAAAAGTGATTTATTCGGGCCCGGCGGCGTGGCCTAGCGGCTAAAGTCCTCACCTTGAAAGCCCCGGGATCCCATATGGGCGCCGGTTCTAATTCCAGCAGCTCCACTTCCCATCCAGCTCTCTGCTTGTGGCCTGGGAAAGCAGTCGAGGACAGCCCAAAGCTTTGGGACCCTGCACCCGCGTGGGAGACCCAGAAGAGGCTCCTGGTTCCTGGCTTCGGATCGGCACGCACCGGCCCGTTGCGGCTCAGTTGGGGAGTGAAACATCGGATGGAAGATCTTCCTCTCTGTCTCTCCTCCTCTCTGTATATCCGGCTTTCCAATAATAATAAAATCTTTAAACAAAAAGTGATTTATTCATTTATTTGAAGGACAGTTTCAGAGAGGGGGAGAGGCACGGAGGAGAGAGCTCTTCCATCTACTGATTCTTTGCATCAGCACCTGCGATGGTCAGGGCTGTGCCAGGACAAAGTCTGAGTCTGCCATTTGTGTGCAGGGGCCCAAAGACGTGGATGACCTTCTGCTGCTTTGCTGAGCATTAGCAGGGAGCTGGATCTGAACAAGAACAGCCAGAAATGGAATCAGCGTCCATGTGGGATGCCAGCGTTCTAGGCTGTAGCTTAAGAACCTGTGTTGCAACACTGCCCCCTATAATTCACGCTTTTAAACATGGCCCTAGCTGTTCTCACATATATACAGAAGGGACTCCCTGTTCCAGTAGAGAGTACTGTGTCCCAGTGCTGCTGAGCTGAAGTGGGCTTTGCCTAGGGCAACTTCAGGGCCTTCCCCAACGAGGAGCTCCACTACACTGCCGCACCTGATGCCTACCAGCTGAAACACTTGACTGGCTTTTCTCTCCCCACCCAGTGGGTTCCACAAGGCTGCAGCCACCTGGGCCGCACCCTACACCACAGCTCCAGGGTGTGCTTAACATTCCAGGGCGTACTTCACCTTCGTTTTCATCAGCAAGTGGACATGCAAGGGGAAGTCCATTCCAATTGAGTGTTCTGCCTGACCACACCCGAAGAAGAGGCTCTGTCATGTTTATCAATTTCTCTCAGCCAGGAAGTTATGCTGAACACAGGCAAGACCTGTCTTGGAAGTGTTTTTAGTCTCAGAAGCCCTCTGCAGCACTGAGCCCCATTTCCGAGCAGGAAATGAAACCACAGAGAGCAAGTGAGATCTTGATCTTCAAGTCGTTGCTTTTGCAAAGTCGTTGCAAGGCTTTGTTTTGGCAGCTATGCAGGCAGCAGGAGCCTGCCCAGGGTAGGGGGCAAAGATGCTGACCAGCAGAGCCCACCCGGTGCTTCAGCTGACTTCTGTTGTGCGGGCCACACATAGCACCTAATCCCTGTGTCTCTGGGACTGGGTGCTAGGTTTCCACTCACAGTGCGGAGGCCTGAGGTCACTAGATGTGCTGCAGAAAAGTCAGAATTCTGAACTGTCAGAATGCAAGTTGACCTTGAGGGTCGTCTGGTACATTTCTGCACTTCATAGAAGCCTGGGGGAATGATGTGGCTTTGGGAATGGTCACCTAAACACTTTGTGGTGGGCATGGGGTATGCAGTTGACTAGCTGATATGGTGAAGTAGTGATTTGAACTAACCACAGGGCCATTTTGATGATGCCTCCAAAGTGCTACTTTTAAGAATGAAAATGTTCACTCTCCTCTTTGATCTTGTGTTTGTTCCTTTTTTTTTCATGTTCACAAGGAAAACCATATGGGCTTCCGTTGTGATGTCTTTATTGCACACCAACATGCAACATACTTTCCTTCTATAAAAAGACTTGTTGTGTTATGGGTCCACATTTAAATTGGTGAATATTGTGTTTCTTTTTTTAAATCTCTTATCTGGATAGAAGGACTTCCATGTTTATGTTGTGGAATGAAGAACCCATGTTTTAGATTTTACAGTGTGTCTAGCTGATTTGTGTGTTACTTAGAGTTCTAATGTATTTTGAAAGTTTCTCCCAGGATGTTGGGTTATTTTCTTGGGTCATTGAGATGATCCCAGAGGAAGTTGTGTCCGTCGTCCCTCAGTCCCTCCTCCATCCCAGTCCATCATTGGGAGTGGCCTGCTTCATAAGAGTCTAAGAACCTGTGAGTAACAGGTGGTTGAGAAGCAGGGCCATTTAATGACCCGTGACCAGCCACAATTTCAGGTGTTTAATTTAAAAATGTTAAATGAATCTGATGACTTCACAGATCGGGGAATGAAAGTTTATGGTGCATAAGTCAGCAAGATGGGAATACCCATTAGCTGCCAGTTGCACAAGGATATTAAGATGTGTTTACACCACACATGTTCAATGCTATATGCCTGCAATTCTGTATGCTATATAAGTGACTCATTTCTTGGGCAGCTATCCACAATTCCTGATTTCGCTCCATTACTTGAGCTCTTATCCAAGGAACTCCACCTGTGTGAACCACCCTGCCTTCTGTTAGCATGGTGAGCTTCTTATCTTTGAGGTCTGTGCTGACTGCCTCAGACCACTCCTTTCTTTGTACTACATGGTCACTTGCCTGCCTCCCTCTGGCACAGCCCGCTGCTCTTGGTGGGCAGCTGTGTGATTGCCTGAGTGTACTCTACCTGAGGTCAGGGGTCATGACTCGTCCACCTTGAGGTCCCAGAGCCAAGCACGGTGTTTGGAAGCTTAGTTAACATCCAGTAGGATGATGGTGCTGCAGGACGTGTTCTCGCAGGCTTCACGCTCATGGCCAGAGGGCAGCTGGGGATCTTGCTCCCTAAATCGCTCAGAAAGAGGGGGTCGCAGATGTCACACACATATTTCCTTTGATACTGGAAATGCTTTTGCTTCAGTCCAGGCATTTTCCCAATAAAGTGCATTTTGGATTCTGTGCCTCTGGGCATTCATATAAACTTGTGGCTGTAAAAGAAAATCTGATATTTTTCTGCATGCCTTCCAGTTCACTACTGCTTTTAAAATATAAAATACTTATTATAACATGATCATTATTCTGTGTGGATTCCAAATTACCTTTTTATGCTGTTATCTTTCTCCATCTATGTGATTTTATGCTTCAGCAATGCATTTGTCAGTCAACAAATATTTATGGTGAGCAATGTAGGTGTTCTACGTAACAGTTTCTGTGTATCATACTGCTACTGAGTATTCTCCTGAAACTGTAACTTTGCCTCCTAATACTGTTGAAATGAGAAAAATATTTCATGTGAAGATGGTTGGAAGCTCACAATCCACAGATTGGTGCGTTTGATGGGGAAAGGGATGGTTATAATTGATGGGCCTACTGTGTGCATTTTGCTCCAGTTTACATCCGTTACCTGATTTCATTCCCAACGGCGGATGTGGATTCAGAGACAACAGGCTCCTGTAGGCACAAGGGGCCAAACCCTGGCGAGACCTCAGGCTCCCCTGAAACTAAAGCCCATATTCTTTGCCGTGTGTTGCTTTCTTATTACATTTAACAATTCACATTTCATTGAAGGAGAATGTTTGGAATGATTACAATTGCAAGTGGAGTGTAAATTCCTCAAGGCTGGAACTGTGTGTAAAACTGAATGTGTTTGATAAATTTGACACATCATTGTGTTTGTTTTTTCCATTCTATGTGAAAGACAGGAGTCACACTGGGATTCCTTGCTAGGCAGAGCTTTCACACCCTCCCTCCTTCCATCTATGCCAAAGAATCACATTCAGGATCTAAACCCAAATTCAAAAACCCAACATTGGTGTTCCTGATGCTAACCACGCAGCCATTCTGTTTGTGTTCCTGCTGCTGCCGATGGCTCTTCCATCGTCGAGCTACATCGTTTCTCTCTCACCCTCGCTCTCCCCTCTCTCAAAGGCCCTGGAAGGAAAAGAGAAAAAAATAGCCTACCTAGTGAAATATATGAGATGTTATAGATCATTTGTTTGTTTGTTCACTCATCAATCAATCTGTAGCTCCTTCATGTGACTGAAGAGTGTCTATGTTGTGCCCAGGTTTTGCAGTTCCTAGGAAGTCCTCAGGAGTTTGAAGTCAATGCAAACGCATAAAGGTGGTTTACTCAAACTAACCTAGCCTCCCAGCCCAGCAGGACGGGGGAGCAGTGGCGGTGAAAAGCTGCAGCCGAAGGGGCAGAAGAAGGTCTAGAAATAAAGGCCTGAGGTTCAACAGCACAGGGCTTCTATACATTTCAGGCCAATTCCATATAATTATACAATCATGATTGGTCAGTTTAACTGTTAACTGTTAAAAAGAGCAAGTTGGCAGGCTTCTATCAGTGGGTTTGAAGCAAGCAACGTTCAAAAAGTACAAACCAATGGACTCTAGGGCAGTGGGTCTTATCTTACACCAGGGCCTCCTTCCTGAGGAGTGCTCTGCTGTCGTGACCTGCCAGGTGTAGACTGTCAGGCCTGGGGGTCACACAGCCCCCTAGCCAAGCAAGTAAGGCAGAAATCACAAAAGCAGAAAACACTGTGATTCTTCATCTACGATGTGCGTGCTGCCCACCCTTGAGGGCTTGTTGTGGACGATTACTGATTTGAGACTTTTTCTCTTCTAATGTACATACTTAATGTCATAAATTTACCTCTCTGTCCGTATTCCACAGATTTTTAAAATTATATTTCATTTATTTCCCTTTTTAAAAGATTTATCCATTTTTATTGGAAAGTTAGCTATACAGAGAGGAGGAGAGACGGTGAGGAAGATTTTCTGTCTGCTGGTTCACTTCCCAAGTGGTCACAACAGCTGGAGCTGAGCCAATCTGAAGGCAGGAGCAGGAGCCTCTTCCGGGTCTTCCACGCAGGTTGCTTGGGAGTCTTCTGGGTCTCCCACGCAGTCCTTGGCTGCTTTCGCAGGCTACAAGCAGGAAGCTGGATGGGAACTGGGGTGCCAGGATTAGAAACAGTGACTATATGGGATTCTAGTGCGTTCAAGGTGAGGACTTTACTACTAGGTTATGGTGCTAGGCTCTTCATTTATTTTCAATGTGTTTAAAACTATCCTAGCAGGTTTCTTCTTTGACCCACTGATTGTTCAGAAGTCTGTTGATTAGTTTCCAAGTGTTCAGAGAGTTTCCAAATCCTTCTGCTATTGGCTTTTGGTGTGCCTGGATTGCGGTCATAAACATACTCTGTATGATTTCAGTTCTTCTAAATTTGTTAAGGTTTGTTTTATGCCAAAGGAATATATGTTCTTCAGGTACTTGATATAAATTTATACTCTGCTGTTGTTGGGTGAAGTAATTCATGAATACAAGTTAGATTGTGTTGCTATTAATGCTGATTAGTTTTTCCATATCCTTGATGGCTTTCTGCTTGGTTATTCTAACAGTTAAGTCTGCATCCTTGTGGACTTGCTTATTTTTTGGTCTAGTGCATGTACATGTAACGTTGCTCATTCGGGGAGGCTCTTCAATGATCACATGAAATCCCCTGCTGGGTGTGGCAGATGTCTGTGCTTTGAAATCGCCTTTCTCTGATACTAATATAGTCAGTCCCAATTCTATTTGATTAATATTTAGAACACATATCTCCTTTCATTATTTACATTCGGACTGGTGATATTGTTAGATAAGAAGGACTTCAAAAAAGGGGAGATGGAATTAAAATATAATGTGTGTTTTCCATGAGCATTTTCAAGTCCCCTTGTATTTGAAATGAGTATAAGTATAATAATACTTATACGGGATCTTTAAAAGTTCATGGACACACTGGCCTGGAGGGGTAGCAGGATGATCCTGTGCGGCGCTAGCATCTCACGTGGGTGTCAGTTCCTGCTGTCCTGAGACCCCCACTTCTGATCCAGCTCCCTGAGAACGCAGTGGGGGATGGCTCAAGCCCCTGGGTTTCTCCATCCACGTGAGAGACCCAGAGGAAACTCCTGGCTCCTGGCTTTGGACCAGCTCAGATCTGGCCATTGCAGTTATTTGGGGAGTGAATCAGCAGATGGAAGATCTCTCTCTTTCTCTCTGCAAACCTGCCTTTCAAATGAAAAATCTTTTTTTTTGCTTAAATGTTCATAGACAAGGTATGGAAAACTTCTGTGTGGACTTCAAAACTTTATATCAATATAAACTAACTTAATTTTTCTAAAACTTTATTGAAGTAACTTTCTAGCTGGGTAGGATTTTAAAATTTTCTATCTCAATACATATTTCTCCTTTTGCATTTAACATAAATATTGATTGAACTTACATACATTATTTTGCCTTTTGTTTTCTGCCCTGCCTTTTCATTTTTTTTTCTTTGCCTTCTTAGAATTCGACTTTGGTCTATCTACAGTGATTCAAAATTCAAAGAAATCATTTGTAAGTGTTGAACTGTGTGCTGTTGTGGGTTGTGCGATACAATCTCACAACGCGCCACTCTGCACGGGGTGAGAATCGCCTCTGTCTAGCACGGCTGTACCGTCTTCTCCACTTGCCCGTAGGCACTCAGTGACCATCACCGTCATCAGAGGAACCGTGACCGAAGACCATCACCATCATCAGAGGAACCGTGACCGAATTGCAGTGCTGGTATTCCGGTCAGCCTCTTTTTACTTAATAACGGCCCTTAAGCGCAAGGCTAGTAATGACAGCAATTTGGATATGGCAAAAAAGGAAGTTGTAAAAGTGTTTCTTTGAAGTAAAAAGGGAAAGATTCTCAGTAAGAGAAGAAAAACAAATCATATGCTGAGGCTGCTAAGATTCATGGGCAGACTTTTTCTTCCATCTGTGAAACTGTGAAGAAGGAAAGAACTTCGCACAATTTTTTTTTTGTTACACCTTAAACTGCAAAATTACAGCCGGAGTTTGTGGGTAGAAGACATGGACAGAAAATATGTTCCAAGTGCTGGCAATCTGTTGCTCCGGAAAGCAATAGGTCCTATGCAAAGACAGACAGAGAGAGAGAGAGAGAGAGAGAGAGAGAGAGAGAGAGAGAGAGGAGAAAGAAAGAGAGAGGAGGGAGATTTTGTAAAATGAGTAAAGTTAAGCTATTTGTTGTGAGGGTTAGTTACACAGAGTCAAGAAGAGGTTCTCAGAGAAACAAAGAAAATGACTGGAGTGCCTGTATCAGCTGACAAACCCCTTGCTGCGAACAACCTAAAGAAAGGTAGCAGTCAGAGCAGGTGTCAACGGATGGGACCAGGGGCTCTTCTGTAAGAAGATGCTAGGTTCACAGAAGTGCAGAAGTCACACAGAAGACAGCGAGGGGTTAACCCGGACACTTGTGGCAGTGCTGTAGGGCATGTAGTCGTAATGCCAGGTGTCATGAACCGCACACTCTCAGGAACACCTGCTTGTGTTCTGGCCACACATCCAGAAAGTGTGCACTACAGCCTTTGTTTAAGGAATGGTTTCATCGGTGCTTCATTGTAGAAGTGAAAAAATATTTGGAAGAGGTAGGGTTGGAATTTAGTCCGTTAACAATAAACAATGCATCTGGCTGCCTCTAATCTGCTCGCAAGGAAAATGAAAGTTGAGGCTGTATTTTTGCCTCCAAGTGCAATTTTGCTGCGTTAGTCTCTTGAACAAGACAGGGCGTGATTTGGCTTGTCAAGGCCACACACACACACACACACACACACACACACACACACATACACTCAGCATTTGATCACATTTGATCAGCAACTGATGCAGACCAGATGGGACTTTAACCTGGTGACACTTTATCGCTGCGAGGTGGAGGTGGACATTGAGAGTCTGCCTTTGTCCTCATTGACAACTGACACCAGAGAGAGCTATTGCCCATCACTCACCGTGCAGGCCGCTCTCCACAGACTGCAGTCAGAATGCCTTGTTGTTGCTGGGTGCAGCGAAAAGCCAAACGCCCTAGGCTTCCTTTGACAGCAGTGGGAGAGGATGGAGGGAGGGAGGCATGTTACTGCTGCCTGGAGGTGGACATCAGACCCTTGATGTCAGGGGTTTGTGGGGAAGACCAGTTGTTAGCCAGGGAGGCCAGATGCCCGAGTGGATCTCCCCTGACATCACACCAGCAGGTGCGTGGGGCACCTAGTTGCCGTTTCTCAAGGCTTCCAGTTATTTTTGATGCTATGGGTGACAGTGGGGTCTTAGCTTTGCTTTGGAGTGGTAATAGAGTGGCTAATATGCAAAAACAAATTTTCCATCTTGCCAGGCTGCCCAATTCCTGGTTCTTTGTCTCGTGAGAGAGACCTTTTGTTGAAGTCTCTTCTGGTCTAGATCTGTTAAGAAGTTGCTTCTTCAAGTCTGGGATGCAAAAAAAATTGGGGGAGGGCCTGGCACAGTGGCTTAGTGGCTAAAGTCCTTGCCTTGCCTGCGCTGGGATCCCATATGGGCGCCAGTTCTAATCCCAGCAGCCCCATCTCCCATCCAGCTCCCTGCTTGTGGCCTGAGAAAGCAGTTAATGATGGCCCAAAGCCTTGGGACCCTGCACCCATGTGGGAGACCCAGAAGAGGCTCCTGGCTCCTGGGTTCAGATTGGCTCAGCTCTAGCTGTTGTGGCCACATGGGGAGTGAATCATCGGACAGAAGATCTTCCTCTCTGTCTCTCCTCCTCTCTGTATATCTGCCTTTCCAATAAAAATAAATAAATCTTTTTTTTTTAAAAAAAGGAATGAAAAAGTGATACTTTTCCCCAATTTCCTTTTTTTTAAGATTCATTTTATTTTTTATTGGAAAGTCAGCTATACTGAGAGGAGGAGGGACAGAGAGGAAAATCTGTCATTTCTTGTTGTGACCCCTTAATAAATAAATCTTTTTTTTTAAAAAAAGGAATGAAAAAGTGATACTTTTCCCCAATTTCCTTTTTTTTAAGATTCATTTTATTTTTTATTGGAAAGTCAGCTATACTGAGAGGAGGAGGGACAGAGAGGAAAATCTGTCATTTCTTGTTGTGACCCCTTAAGTGGTCACAACAGTCAGGGCTGAACCGATCTGAAGTCAGGAGCCAGGAGCTCTTTCAGGTCTCCCGCGTGGGTGCAGGATCCCAAGGCCTTGGGCCGTCCTTGACTGCTTTCCCAGGCCACAAGCAGGGATCTGGATGGGAAGTGGAGCTGCTGGGATTAGAGCCGGCGCCCATATGGGATCCCCACACATTCAAGGTAAGGACATTAGCCACTAAGTCACCACGCCAAGCTCCATGCCTTGAGTTTTTAAATATCCAATCTGCTGTCTCCTTTCTGTCTTTAAGTATCTTTCATACATAATTTTCAGGACTTTTAATTACATATAAAGGCAGGAATCATTACATCTGAGTCCACCATCTCTCTGGAAGCAAAGGCATTGACTACAAAGATTTCACATGAAGACTTTGTGCGAATCTGAATTTCAACTTAAAATTTTGAGAATTTTAATTATGCATTTCGATGTCATTCCAGTGAAAACATTGGTACCATGCTTCACTCATATGGGCAATATGATTTGTTCAATGGCACAAAATGTTTTCAGCTACTACCTTTATCTGTTGAAGATACTGTGATGATTTGCAAATATTTCTGGAAGTTCAAATGAAAATATAAAGCAAAAAATCGACACCTGGCACTTACCAGCAAACAATAATTCGGTATTGTAAGAAGCATTGCAGTTTTGCTGAAGGGAAGGACTTGACAAGTTAATTTGTCTTTTCTCTTAGTCCCAAGTGCTTCTGTTGCTCAAACCTTCCTGGTGGCCCCATGTCTGCAGGACAAAACCCATGAGCCTTCACAGCCTTCAGATGCAGCTGGCTTCTGTCAAGGACGTGGATGAAAGACAAAGTGGGGTAGTTCCTTGGGCTTGAGGAGTGCTGGAAATACCAGCAGATGTGTGACATTGGGGGGTTGTCACCAAGGCTCAAGTGGTCAGTTTTTATAATGTCTTCACAAGTGTATGGGTTTGTACTGATGCGAGACATGGAATACCTTCCAATGCAGATTAAGGAAGCAGACCCCACTGGCCAGAGCCCAGGGTGGTGTTGCTTATACTGAAGAGTTTTGGCTATGGTACTTGCCATATTTTCAGCGTCTTCTTTCTCGTCTGTGTTCTTGTAATCTAGTGTAAGACTATTAACAATGTAAATGAGGCAAAACTAAACATTACCACAATCAATCGAGAATTAATATGAGGTAAACACAGATCAGGTGCCGGGAGAGTTGGTTCTGCATAATTGATGGTGTTGTTTCAATGGCACCGCAGGATTATGTGTGTGTGGGCAGGGAGGGGTTGCTCTCCCATTGAATTATTGGGGAAAAGGCCGAATTTCTTTTTATGGTCAATTTCATTTTTCTAACTAGAGTCATATGCTTGATATGATAATTAAAAATGCATCCAGTCACCCACAGCATTAGCAGTGTGTGTTTGGGTGGATGACAGCATAATTGCAAGCCCTTATCTTCAATTTTGAGACTTAAATCTCTTTCCCATTTAGTGTTAATTGGCTCTGGGCTTCCATCCATTCTTAACTTCAGGTTCATTTGCTGTAATATATTTTATTATATGAGCTCTAAAACCTTCTCTAGTGGATACAATAAATCTATGCATCTGATTCATCTTTGTTATTATGATTAATATTTTTTGCATTGGGAAGCCTGATTCCTCAGACTGTGAAATATAGGAGTGAGCATCTTTCAGAATTACTGTGTCAAGTGTGTGAAAAGATACTCACAGGCATTATCTTACTAGATCACAATCTAAAAAGCTGTCTGAAAAATAAAACACTTGGCGTTTTTGTTTTTCCTGTTCTTAACTCCTGTCAATTTCTCACAACTCCCACGGCAAGCATGTTTGAAAATTTAGGTCTTTACATGACTACTTCTTTTTCCCAAATTGCCAATGAAACTGGCCTGGCCTCTGGCTGCTGTACCACCTTAAGCTATGTGCCCAGAGAGACCGTGTTGCTCTCGTGGTCCCTGGCTACCTGATCATGGCGTTTGGCTTTCTGGAGTGAGGAGGGAGGCTGCAGATGCTCGTTGGTGTTATGTTGAAGTTACAAACCGTCGTCTAAGGAAAACGGCCATAGATGCATCCGGTTTTCGGAGGTCAGCAGCCCCTGAGCAGCCTCCTTATGGACTCTGTGCCTGGGATGAAGCGCTTTGGTTTGCAGCTCTCAGGGCTCAGGGCACTCGCAGCATCCACACTGCTGTGCATTGCTTACAAGAGCGGTGTGCAGGCGCGTCTGGTGACGCTGAGAAGCAGGTCGGGTAGAGATTTCATTGTGTCAGCCAAGGACATAATTAAATATTTATAGCCCAAAAGACAAGAGGGTAGACGGTGTTATAGATCAGAGAGTCAGTTTATGAAGTGAAGTTAAAGACTTCCTCTGCTTTCTGATTAATTGGAGCTAACATTATAATTATTTTGGAAAAATGCATGAAAAGGATTATCATTTAATGTGGCTGTCTCTGCAAGTTGGCTTCACTAAAGGAGTCAAAGGATTTTTGGTTCTGTAACACACGTAGATGGGCTTCAGATATGCAAATCAGGGAGCAAGAAGTGGGAAGAATTCCTAGGAGAGACGGAAAGGGCATAATCTTGGTGTTTAAAGCTGGAGTATAGAGAACTTTCTCTCTAGAGAACGTTCAAGAAATGGGACAGCCAGTATCAGGTGTCAGGTTGTTTGCTGTGTGGTGAGATAATATCACCCATGCTCCATGACCTACAAACTGTCAATACAGATCCTGTTAACATGCAATGTTTGTAAAATGATTGCTTTTTGGTGAGAGGATAGTGTTGGGTGAAGAAACTGCAAAATTGTGGAGAGCAATGAATAAGAATTCCGCAAGACAGGGATTTGCAGCCATAGGTCAGAGCCTCTATTGAGGTCCCTTTGCATTCTGCACAAAGCTCGGAGCAGGTATTAGATTTGTCCCTAGGACAGAAAATTGGGATTTGAGCCAAACAGTTGCACCCCTTAAGGAGCCTGATGACTCCTGCTGACCTCCGAGGAACACTGGTCAGAAGCAGTTGAACTCATTTCTACTGCTTGCTCTCCTGACTGCGGCACACAGACATCATGTCCTAGGCAGGGTGCCAGCAGCTTTCCAAGGCAGATGTGTCTGAGGGAGAAGCAAGAATGTTTCTGGTAACCTTGAGGAAGGCCCAGAGGAATCCAACTATGAGAGTCAAAAACGGGTTTTGGTGGCGTCAGATAATTTGAAAAGCATTTGCCAAGCTTCCTCACCAACTCTTCAGTTCATACATCTCTAATTCCTGGCTGTGACAGCCCTGAGGCCTGGGGTGCTGCTCAGAGAAAGTCCTGGCAGAGAAAGTCCTCATAGAGCATCCTCTGCGAACTAATCTCTCTGCCTTCCACAGGAATGTGGGACCTTGAAATTCAGGGTGTGAGAGGCAGAAGACCTGCTGGGGGCGGGTAGGGTAGGACAGTGGTCAAGACTGTGACAACCCCTTCCTTCTTTCAATGATTGGTTAGCAGTGTTAGACCCCGGGACACACTGGGTATGCCTTCTCAGTTGGCGTGTCTTCTGCATTGTGTGGGTTCTGCACGGGAATTCCTTCCTGAGGGAGTCTTCGGCACTCAGAGAACGGACTTGGAGTGCGAAGCAGAGGCTGTTGCACAGCCCTCAAGTGCAGTTGGGAATGCCAGCGTTCGAGAGAGGTGACCTGGCTGACGTCATGTGGTCACACTGACCCGCATTCCTGGCATTTTTCTTGAAAACTGTGACAGAAAAGTAGTCCCTGGGGAGCCCCTAGGATCTCCTTCAGGGGGATGAGGATACCTCTTCGAAGGGTGAGCCTTAAGTGAAGGATCTTCAAAAAGTTGGTAGAAAATGCATCTTATTAAAAAAAAAATAGATTTCATAGTTTACACAAAAATAAGCTATCTTTTACATTCATTTTCCCATGAGTATTTTGAAGTTCCCTCCTATTGTACCCAGGGATGCTTAGGGGATTGTAAACGACATGTGGACCGGAGGGAGAGAGGGGAATAGAGGCCTGTGTTGCTGACTCAGCATTTCATGCATCTCAGGACATTGAGCTTCTTCTGCAGCAATTCGCTGGGTACCCTCAGATGAACAGGTGCTGGGGATATAGTCTCCATGGTGATGGAGCTTAGGGGACTAATGTGGTACAGGTGCTGAAGTGGCCTCCAAGGCTCTATGTGACTTGGCCTCTGATACCTCTTCACTTTTCATTTCCTGCTGTTTTATCCTGTAGTACCTCTGACAGCCCCAGACACACTGTTCTTGAAATGCACATTTCCACCTTAAAGCCTTTGCACTGGCTGTTCCTTCTGCCAAGAATGCTCTTTCTTTCAGTCTTTAAACAGATGTCAACTTAACCCCAGTTTAACAACACAATGCAAAATAGGTGTTTGGGCTAATGGTGAAGACTCTCACTGAGATGTCATTGAGAACCCACAACAGACTGTCCAGGCTTTATTCCTGGCTTGGATTTTTAATTCCAGTTTCCTGTTAATGCAGACCCGGGGAGGCAGTGGCAAGAGTTAATCTATTAGGCTTCTGCCGTCATCCTGTGAGGTCTGGATTAAGTTTCTGGCTCTTGGCTTTGGCCTGGCTCAGCCCCATTGAGTGTGGGAACCTGGGAGTGAACCAAGAATGGGAACTCTGCAACTTTCTCTTTCTGCTTCTCAAAAACAAACAAGCAAATAAATGCACCACTCGTCTCTTCTCACATACAGCAGATCTCCATGCTCGTGTTCCGCACTTCCTTTTTGAAGCTTTTATTCCCTCCTACTGTATCATATACTTCATTTGCTTGTTGGGGTTTATTTATTACCTGTGGCCACCTACTGTTTGTACATGAGGGTCAGGAACTGCTGGAGTTGGACCACTGCATAGTGGATAGTCTTCAGAGGGGTTGGAAAGTCAGCCGTCCCTTCCCATTTCTAGGCCAGGACTTGCCTGGAGCTGAGCCCTTGACTCATTCTTGGCATTATATCAAGGCTTCCTTGGCCAAAGGAGGACCTTCCTTCCTGCGGTGCTCCAGATGGAACAATGTTGCCAACTAGAAGAGGAGGCACATGGCTACTCTGGCCAATGTGTCCAGGCTCTTGATTCTCACAGCTTTGGACAGCTTAGCAAGGGAAGTTCTTGAAAGGTTTTGTCTTTTGTGGAGAGATCCATTTCTACTTTTTTAAAAAAAAGATTTAATTTATTTTTTATTGGAAAGTCAGCTATGCAGAGAGGAGGAGAAACAGAGAGGAAGATCTTCTGTCCCATGATTCACTCCCCAAGTGAGCGCAACGGCCGGTACTGCGCTGATCCAAAGCCGGGAACCAGGAGCCTCTTCTGGGTCTCTTACGCAGGTGCAGGGTCTCAAGGCTTTGGGCTGCCCTCAACTGTTTTCCCAGGCCACAAGCAGGGAGCTGGATGGGAAGTGGGGCTGCCGGGATTAGAACCAGCGCCCATATGGGATCCCGGTGCGTTCAGGGCGAGGACTTTAGCCACTAGGCTACCACGCCGCGCCCCAATTCTACTTTTCTAAATATGATCTCAAGTTTTTTTCCTTCCTTCCAGTTTGATTTCCCCTCAAGAGGTTCTCCAGACATCAGTGGTGCTATCCCGTCTCAGGAATCTATCACCTTCCTGGTGTTTCTGAAAGTCTCCAGGCGTGCTTACATGTGCTGTACACCATCTGTGCTCTCCCCAGTGGAGTACCACTCAGATGGTTCCACCAGCTCTGACCTTGTTCTAACCACTTCTTTTGGATACTTCAAGTAAGACTGGAGGGGGTGGACTTTATCTGCTTCAAAGAGCTAACTCAGAGCTGGACAAGAACTGAGGAAGCACAAGCAGCTTTTAAGTCAGGAAAGGGAAGCTTAGTTCTACTGATAATCGTCAATGCTCTTGGAAGTCTAGTTGCCATTCTCCATGGTGGACCGTGCCTGCAACTGGACACTCTTTCCTAAGCCTCTGGCCAGCTGCATTGTCCCAGGACTTACTCATCTCTGCAAGGCCATTTCCTTGACTCTCCCTTTCTCCTCAGGTGTGAATCTGAAGCTAGCTCCATGGTCCCACTGACCGTTTGTCTGTTAGTCCCAGAAGGCAAGTTTATAACAATATTGGAGCTTTGTCCTTTTCTTTGCCTGGAAAGCTCCTCCACAGATCTTCCTGTGCTGGCCCCATGTCAGTCCCGTCTTAGCTCCAGGACACCTCTACAGAGGAGCTTCTTTGGACTCTCCAACTCATCTTCTTCCTCTGCTCAGGTATGTTTTCTTCTTAGTTCAATCTTATCTATTGCTTCATTATTTTATTACTTACACTCCCATCTCCCCAACCTCAGATGAGTGTTTTCATGTCCCTAACATGTAATGGAACTCAACCTCCAGAAAAGCTTGGACCTTTGTCTGGATCAACATTATGGTTCTAGGAACTAGTGGAGGAATAGTCGGTCAATAAATGTTTTTGAATGAATAGATAGCTCAGTTCCCACCCAACAGGTCTAGTTCTCTGTTTTCTCCAATGTTTCAAGGATAGCCAGAGATCCATATTCTTAGTATCAGTTCCCAAAGTGGTAACTATTGTTTGTTCACCCAGCTGCCACTTTAGGATACTGCCCTAAACTCATTGTAACAAAATTCCAAGTATCTGGAGGAAGCAGGAGAAGGGCTAGGCTTTCTGAAGGAACATAGGTGAGACAGGAGACAGGGGGAGATTCCTTTTGCTGAGTCCTGAAGGGGGAAGGGCACCTAGGAAGGCATGGTTGCATGCTGCAGGGGCACAGGGGCTCTTGGCATCCCTCTAAGTTGGCATGAAAGTCATGCAGAGGTGAGACTTAGAGGGACCATGGGAAGGGTTTGCTACAGAAGCCGGCTCTGTGGAAGGGGCTAGAAGGTGGAGGGGAGGCACGTATTTGTACAGGGCTGCATCCCTCAGAAATGAGCTTGCAGCAACAACTGGCTTGGGTTTCCCAGCAGCCTGTGGGGTAGGTCTTGGAGTCAGGTTGAAATGAGAGTTTCCAAAGCACCAATGCAATTTTTAGACAAGCAAGTCTGTGGACTCGTATCCATTCCCATTGCATGACCTTCTGCTTTAGGCAAAGTGGAGAAGAGAGCTGGCAAGAGTGTTGGGAAAAAGAACAACACCGAAGATCTTGCAGTGTAGACTTCTCAGCCTAGAATGCCCTTGAACTCTCGTGGACACCTTGCACTCACCCTCAGACAGCATCCTCCCTGCTGGGTCTCCTGGGGTGGGTGTTTCTCCCTGCTTGCTCCTGAGCTGTGCACCTCAGAAGCCAGCCCTCCCAGCACTGGACACGGGAGTTCCAGCAGTAGGGAGAGGCTAAGGCAGCAGAGGCCTCTGAAGGTCCAGACGGCAGACAGCCAGTGTCAAGGTTATCATCTCCCTCACCGCGTTATATATCACCGGCTTGCAGTCGTGGCAGTCATGGTATCATTTTTTTCTCTCAACACCCTCTCTATCTGACTCCTCCACTTCAGGTAAAACAGAAAGTTGACTTGGTTGTCTAAGAAATGCACTGGAATTTCATTTATTTTCATTACAATCTGACTCCAAGACCTAATCCCCACAGGATACTGGGAAATCCCTGGGCTCTGCTGGCGTGGTTTGACTTTTAAGACTTAGTCACCTAGGCTGCTGGGAAATCCCTGGGCTCTGCTGGCTTGGTCCTTTTTTTTTTTGGGAAGAGAACACAGGCCTTTGTGACCTTTTTCATACTTCAAAGCCCCTTTTCCTTCCCAGTCTTCCTCCCTCATGCCCTCCCCAGAGAACTAGCTGGAAAGAAGGAAGCTATCTGACTCATGCTGGCAGATAGGATAAAACTTTTCCACCAAGTGGCAGCCAGAGACGAGGGAGAGGGTTGCTGCTGCTATGGAGCGAGCAGTTTCCCTCTGCTGAGAGCTTGAAAGAGCAGTGCAGATGTACCTGCTGCCCTGCCCGTTCTCCCCCTCCTGACCTAGAGATTTTCACTGCCTGTGATCTACCATGGGGCTGTGGCCGCCCTGTGTTGGAATGCTCCCTTCTTCCCAAGGCAGGTGAGCACACGCAAATACAGGACAAACCTCAAAACTCAGCATTCTCTAATGGTCAGGACGATACCTATACAAAAAATAAAGTTTCTTACCTGTGTCACCTGCTACATCTCATCTCTCCTCCTCCTCTTGGAGAAACAGAGCAGGGAGTGAAAGAGAGGAAGGAGTAGAGGTGGAAGGGAAGAGGAAGGGAGGGGAGGCCTGAGGTCACTTTGGAAGTGGGCTGAGCAGGCGGCAAGTATAAATGAGAGGGTCCCATTTATTGCAGGCACCAATGTGTGCGCCACAGGGACTAACACCTGGTCCTGCAATCACACTCTATCCAATTGTCTGGGCGTCTCTGGAAACTTGCACTGGTGAGCCAGGCAAGACCCCAGGGGCCCCTAGGAGATGTCTCTTTCCATGGAAGCAGGGACTAAGCCCCACCTTCTTAGCCTGGTAGCAGGCCTTGGACTTCAGAGAGGAGGAATGATGGTAGGAGCCCAGTGTTTGTTCCTTGTATGTGTCCAATCCTTCCCCCAAGCCCTAGGGAGAGTGAGGACTACCTGTAGGAGATGCTGGGCCATATCATTTCTGCTTTAGTGGTCCTAGATATTTGGTCGCACACCAAGGAGAGAAGGGGCATTCCTCTCCACATTTAATCTTTGATGGGGGATGTTGTGGGGGAATGCTTTGTGGGCATACCATGGCAGAAGATGCTAATGTTGGGGTTACGTGTAAGAGAGCTCTCAGAAATACGTGGGTGGGTCTTGGCAGGATGGGCAGCTGTGTTACATGAACAGGATTCCAACAGCCATGTAAGAATTCCAACTTGCATTGACAACCTGGGATGGGCATCACAGAAATCCTCACACAATGCTCACACAGCTTTCTATAAGAGAACAGCCAGTGTGAAAATCATCAGGGCCCGCGTTGTGGCATAGCACGTTAGGCTGCCTCTTGTGAGGTTGGTATCTCATCTGAGAATTGCTTTGAGTCCTGCCTGCTCCACTTCTGATCCAGCTCTCTGCTAATGCACCTGGAAAAGCAGTGGAAGATGGCCCAAGTACTTGGGCCCCTGCTACCTATGTGGGAGAGAGAGACGGAATTCCAGGCTCCTACCAGCAGACCATTGTGTTCATGGGAGGAGTGAACCAGCAATTGAAAGATCTCTCTCTCCTCCTATCCCCTGTCCATCTCTGTCTTCCCTTTTCTCTGCTGTTGTTTTCCAAAATAAATAAATGATGTTTAAAAAACACTTCAAGGGAGATTGGATTGGCTCTATTAGGACTGACTCAGCCCTGTCTCTCCAGGGCTGCTCATGGGTGCCCTGGGCTTGTCCTTCAGAAGCTGTGAGGTCAGTAACGCCCGCGTCACCCCAGGTACTAACCAGGAGAAAACCAGTAAAGACAGAGAAAATATATGACTTTTCTGCTTGCTAATGCTGCGTTGCAAAATTCCATTTATGATGAGAAACAAATGGAAGTGCCATCCTGCAAAGACCTGGGCACACCAGCTCGCCTGGAGTGTCCTCCAGGTAAGAAAGACTTAGAATAAATAGGCAGAAGGACAAAGAGGAAGGGACCAGGTGACTGTCATGGCCATGCATCTAATTCACGAAGCAGGTGGGAAAGGGGTGACAGGGTTGGGAGTGTCACACTGATGGATGTCGTCCTCCATGTGAAGGAAACCTCAGCTTTGGAAAATGTGTTCCTGTATGAACAGCTGGACTGTGTCCACACGCAACATCCTTTGGGGTGTGGCCTGCACTGGCAACGGTTGCTGAGTCTTCTGGACTGCTAAGTGTTTATGGCTGCTTCAGGCAGACTCCTCAGGAAAACAGAACCTATTGGCTATAGAGCATACACGCAGTAGCCTTTTCTTGTTCACAGTTTTGCTTTTCATAGTTTCAATTACTTAGTCAACTGAAAACATCAAATGGAAAAAAAGCAAAAGCAAGCAATTCGTGAGTTTCAAATGTGCAGAAAAAAAAATCCTAGCACGTAGAGGACACTATTCATAGTTTCGGCATTTACAGGGGGGTCTGTGGATAAGGGGAACTCTCGTACATTTACATGCATGTGTATGCCAAAGAGGTCAGTGTGAGTATACTCACTGAGCAGAATATACGGGCTTGTGTCAAGATAGCAGATACCATTGCTTGAATCTACTAACATCTCACCGTCATCTGGAACCTGTGGCTCATTCTCTGAGCCACCATGCTTCCAAGCATCTCTGGTATTAAAGCCAAGGCAAGGGAGATTGCCTTCTTGATTGAGGAACAAGGCAGCATCTGCTGTGTGCCACACCCTGTGTTGCAGGGAGCAAAAGGGGGACGGCATTGCACTTGTTTCCGGGAACTCAAGGTTAAACTGAGCCCCCTACGACAAGCATGCTTCAGGAAGTATGTGCAAAGTGTGGTTGTGGGCTGTCCCAAAATCTGAAGAAGCTTTTGTTTTATTCACTCTTCCAGGTAGTTTAAATATTTTGAAAAGTGAACTGAATTTTGACATTCAAGATTGAAAAGGGCTATTCCAGGTGGTGTTGTATCTGAGGAATGTTGGTGAGCCTTGGTGTGTGTGTGTGTGTGTGTGTGTGTGTGTGTGTGTGAGAGAGAGAGAGAGAGAGAGAGCGCGAGAGCGCAAGCAGTGAAGAATGGTATATGGGCTACAAGGGCTGTCTAAGGACTGGGGTTCAGGAAAGGAAAAGACAGCTAAGTAGAAAAGGTTATGGCTCCATTGGGAAGGCGCAGATGCCATTAGACAGATGAGACATTCAGAAGCTCTTGGGGAGCTATTGATTGTATTTAATAAAGGGGAGGGAACTGTTCATTTTTAGATTTATTTACTTAATTGAAAGGCAGAATAACAGAGGGAGGGAAGAAAGGAGAGAGAGAGGGAGAGCAACATAAAGAGGGAGGGGGACAGAAAGAGCGCAAGTGAGCAGTGGCTGAACCTGCTGTGCCACAGTGCCAGCCTGTGGAGGCCCTGGTGCTGTAGCCTAGCAGTTAAAGTCCTCACCTTGCACACATTGGGATCCCATACAGGCACCGGTTCTAATCCTGGCAGCTCTACTTCCGATCCAGCACCCTGTTTGTAGCCTTGGAAAGCAGTTGATGATGGCCCAAAGCCTTGGGACTCTGCACCCATGTGGGAGACCTGAAGAAACTCCTGGCTCCTGGCTTCAGATTGGCTCAGCTCTGGCCATTGCAGCCACTTGAGGGGTGAATCATCGGACGGAAGATCTTCCTCTCTGTATAACTGACTTTCCAATAGAAATAAATCTTTAAAAATTCATTAAATAGACTAAAGGTTGTCAGAATGCAGAGTAAGAGTGTTGGTAAGAGCTGGATGAGGACTGAATCGTTGCCAAGGTAGAGGAAATGGCTGTGAGACATTCATGTGAGTGCAGCTCTGGAGGTAGAAGCTGCTATCTGACAGCAGGAGGAAGTCAGTGTTAGTTCATCCACTTGTCTCTTTCAGCTCACTGTGAAAGACTACCCAATGTCTGCTGGGTCCCCTCCAGCTCAAAGAGAGAAACTTGGAACTCTCAATTTTATGTGACCCTCAGCAGGATATGTTTGTACCCCTAAAGTGAGAACAGCATGCAAATCTGTGGGTGGCTGGGCATCCTGCTTGGTGTCAGAAGTGAAACCCTACGCAGAGGACAGTGTTGGGCCTGGTGTATATGCAGAGAATTCCACGGTAGCCTGTCACCTGATTTGCAGAGGGATCCCTCACCAATCCCTCAAGGTCAGGGATGGCCCTGCCTTTGCCCTCTTCTGGCCGGGGAAGCTTGCTGTAGGTGAGAAGGTAGGCTGCCCAGTTCCTGCTGATGAAGCCCTGCTCACCTGGGACACCCCACAGGAAGCTCTGAAGAGCCATGGAGTCATGTGAAAACCATTGGTGTTTGTGGGTTCTGGGTGTCACTTCTGGGGGCATTTGTTGAGTAGGGTGATGAGGGTGCGTGGGCTAAATCTTATCTGTCAGAGTTCATTTACTTTTTTTTCTTTCTTTTTTGGGATGAGTAATGTATGTAGAAAATTGTAGAATTGTGAAAATCTTTACAACTAAAAACATAAGTAAAATAAACCTATAATCCTACTAATAAGAGTAGTGGGTGGCAAGCCTTCCTGATGAAGGCAGCATACCCTTTCGATGGGTGTAAGATTTGTACCATTTTCTATGCTTATGGCCCATCCTATACCAACCAGTGTGTAGCCATTGCCAAGCACATGGTGTCTTGTATTTCCTCAATTTGTCACCAGGATCCTCATGGGTCCTTTCTTACGGGAAGCCCAGGATGCCATGTGAGGCTGTTCCCTTTTCTGATATCTTGTGATCATCAGGAGTCACCCAGCCCAAAGCGAGCCGGGCTTGTTGCCAAAAGTCCAGCTGTTTATTCTTCTTGCTCCCATCTGTCATCATTGTTACCTGCCCACCAGCCCCGTGGTGTCTCCCGGAGTGCCCACCAGCCCCGTGGTGTCTCCCGGAGTGCCCACCAACCCTGTGGTGTCTCCCAGAGTGCCCATTAACCCCGTGGTGTCTCCCATCCTTGCAGCAATTATAGGGAGTCACCATCGGCGGCACCCCCCAGGTTCTTTATACTCCCATTAGTAAGCATTCCAGAGTGCTATTGATGGTCTTGACAGCTGCAAGATTCATCTGGGGGTGCTACTCAGGGTCTTGAGTCTTCTCATGCCTCAGCACATACTGTTCTGGAACTGGCCTTTCCCAGGAACCTCAGGCTCCAGCAGAGTGTGTAACTCTGTCTCCTTTGGCCTTTCTCGTCTTTGGGGTTTTAAGAATCTTTTTCTGCCAATAAAACAAGACTAGGGCCACTTCCACTTTCCTCATTTTAAATGTAGGTGGGAAAAATGTGGAAATCTAGGTGTAGAAATACTTTCTTCCCTGAAGACCCTGGACTCCCTCCATCTCTGGAAATCAGCTGTGCACATCAAGGAATACCCTACATGAAATATAATTACATGGTCCTGCAAAGGGCATTTCAGAAAACTAAATTTTCCTCCAAGAAGACAAAGAACTCAAATACGACGGATTGCTGAAGGACTGGCAGAAAAGCCAGACAGTGCTGGTGCAGTGTCCCATGGAGGTTTCTTTCGGATCATATGAAATCCGCAGTGTCCTTACCTGTCGCTCCTGGGGAGATGGGCAGGCTTGCAATGCCAGACATCGCCTCTTGGGGCATAGACGAAGTACTTGGAGCAGCTCTTTCAATCAGTTTAAAAAATGGCAGTGCTTTCCAAATCTCAGAGCCAAGGATTGAGTGTGAATAGTAACTATGTGTGTGTAACTGAGGTATTCTACTTTTAAAGACAGCCCCATGCTTCACTTGCTTCCTACCACCCAGACTCACACACTGTCAGTGCCCATCTGGACAACTGAAATAACCTCCCACGCTGCTGCCATAGTCCATGCTCAAAATCCACGCATAACCACTGTGCACAGACCTGCTGTGGGAAGAAGGCCCCCTGCCGTGTGACTCCCCACACATGTCCCTGGCTTACACCAACCCTCACTCCAGGCTCACTGTGCACAGACCTGCTGTGGGAAGAAGGCCCCCTGCCGTGTGACCCCCACACATGTCCCTGGCTCATCCCAATCCTCGCTCCAGGCTCACTGTGCACAGACCTGCTGTAGGAAGAAGGCCCCCTGCCGTGTGATTCCCCACACATCTCCTTGGCTCACCCCAATCCTTGCTCCAGGCTCACTGTCCTGGCTCTCCCTTGAATAGCCCACTCCTGTTACTTCCTCAGGACCTTGGCACATGCTGTTCCCTCTTTCCAGAACATGCTTTTTCCATTTCTGTACATGATTCACTCCCTTCGCATTAATTCTCAACTCAAAAGCCACTTTTTTCAGAGAGAATCTGAAAATTTCTACCGTCCCACTTCCATCATGTTTTATGCCTCAGTCATGCTTTTCCTTCACAGTTCCTACTATTATCCCCCAATTCGGTGCTTTGCTGCATTGCTCCTCCCATGTTAGCTGTGTTTCTAGCATTAGAGTTGAAGGTCTTTGTGCCCTCCCCCCCCCCCCCCCCCCCCCCCCCCCCCCCCCCCCCCCCCCCACAGTGGAATACTCTCGATTTCGAACCAGGTCTGGCCAATGGTGGATGCCTCATGAACGTGTTCCATGTGAATGCATGAATGTGTGACATTGTTTCTCAACTTTTTTTATTTATTTATTTTTAAAGGCAGATATACAGAGAGGAGAAGAGACAGAAGAAGATCTTTGGTCTGCTGATTCACTCCCCAAGTGACCAAAATGGGCCAAGCTGAGCCTATCTGAAGCCAGGAGCCTGGAGTCTCTTCTAGGTCTCCCACATGGGTGCAGGGTCCCAAGGCTTTGGGCCATCCTTGACTGCTTGCCCATGCCACAAGTAGGGAGCTAGATGGGAAGTGGAGCTGCCGGTACACGAACCGGCACCCATATGGGATCCCGGTGCGTGCAAGATGAGGACTTTAGCTGCTAGGCTACAGAACTCCAGGCCCTTTTTTCTCAAATTTTGATGATGGAACACAAATAGTGAAGCGGTTTGTTCTATTATGAATCATTAGTCTCCCCTGGCTACCTCCTGAAGTTCTTGACAGTATCTTTGTGGAGGACATTAGACATAAGCTGACATAGGTTTTCTCTCAGTCTCTGTTTATCTCTCTCACACACACAGACAAACACACAGAAATAGGTAAGCAAAAATGAAATTAGATTTCAAAAACATTGTAATTTTGAAAAGTATTATATTTTCAAAACATTCAGACATTCTATTTGAATGACAGAACTAGAGAGAGTGAGCCAGTGAGTAAGAGAGATCCTCTATCCACTGTTTCAGTCCTCAAATGGCTGCAGCAGCTGGGTCTGCACTGGCCTGAAGCTGGGAACCTGGAACTCCACTGGGGTCACCCATGTAGGTGACAGGCACACAGGCACTTGGGTCATCTTCTGGTGTTCTCAGGCATGTTAACAAGGAGCTGAATGGGAAGTGGAGCAGCCGGGACTCCAACTGGCTTAACCCACAGTGCTACAGTGCTGGCCCCATAATTAGATCTGCTCTGCCTTGGGGTGTTACTGCCGATCCTATTAGAGCTGTACCACTCATTGCCAATGGTCATGCAGATTCTTCTAGAGAAATTTGCCTATGGAACATGGTTTGGCTTCTGAGTGGTGCATCTATGGGGAGCCTTCTAAAACCTGTAGCCTTTTGGGTTTAAAAAGAGTGACTAGTGAGCTTTTGTCTGGATAGTTCAGTTCCATGTGACAGTGAGTAGGGTCATTCATTCACCTGCACTCAGCTGGTACCCAAAGTGGCCCAGGGGAGCCAAGAAGGTTTCCCTCTCATATCTAGTTCCTTGATGCTGCCTGTAAGGCCTTTCTCTCTTCCCATGGCCAACTGTCCTCCCTCAAGGCAGCTGGCTTTCAGGAGGAAGCAAGTAGCAGCCCAAACACTGTATTCTTGGTTCTACTACTTGCTAGCTTTGGGATACTCGGCAAATCGTGATTCTCCAAGGTTAAACGGCCTCGTCTGTGAAGTGGGGATAATAACACACTTGAAGGGCTTGAAGCAGTGTTTGTGTGAGAGGAGAATGGAATCCCAGAACCTCATAACCTGGGAATTGGCCAGGGACATAGGCAAGAGCTACTTTTCAGTGCCCTTCCATTTATAAGAAGTAATGATAGGAGAGGGATTTCCAGCCAGAAGTGTAATCTGGAGCATGCGCAAGAAAAATTGCCATTTCAAAGTTTCATATCATTCTTTGTGTTGTTTGGAGTGAAGCCCAGAGTAGAAACACACATGAAAGGACCCTTTGTGATTGTTGAAAGCAAAGCTGGGGGAGAGGGGGCAAAGTGCGACAAAGGGGGATCTAAAAGTGCTTTGCACAATAAAGAAACAGAAAATATCTGTTATCCAGGCCTGGAGCTCAGAGCAAAGAGGGCCTGGCAAGATGCTGTTTCTGCTGTGACGTACGCAATGCATCTTGAGTCTGTCTCCATTATCAGCACATCTTGAGGAATAGCTTTGTGTTACAGAGGCCCACAGACAATGTGGAGGAGGCGAGAGGACAGTATCTCAGGAGAAAGATGGAGTAAGCTAGTGAGAAATGAACAGGCAGCAGGAACTCAAAGAACACTGGAAACACCGGAGTGACCTCAGTGTTAGATGGGAGCTCAGGTAAGTTACTGGGGATGTGAGCTTAGCAAGCTGGTACAGCTGGAGACAGGCTGGTTATGTGCATGTAGAACTTGATCCGTTGCTGACTTACCTAAAATAGTAACTTCTGACTTAGTATTCAGAGCACAAATAACTTGCCAAGAGAAATAAAACTTAACATGGACACTCGTATTCAGACCAAGGTTTTTGTGAGCCTTATTCACTTTTTCCACTATACCACACTTGCTTCAAGTACTATGTACTTGCTACCAAGACTTTATTTAGAGTATCAAAGCCAAATAAAGGCTCTGCTGGGAGCTTGCAGTCAAGCCAAATGGTGACGCACCCTGGGTCACCCAAGGCAAGGCAGGGGCATTTTTAGGGCTCGCTGGGGATTGTGCAAGTGTACTTTTAAAAATTATTATTATTTTGGAATCAGTCCTCCAGGGATCAGGAGGCTCTAAAGTCCTTCTCTGTTCCAGTTCTTTTAAAATCTTGTTTATATGCTAATTGTATTCTATCCTTACCTGTGGTTCTGTCATCCCTCGAGTAAATAGGGACCATAATGAGAAGAGAAACCAGAAATGCAAATGAAGAAAGACAAAGAGTGTGCGTGAACAGGGGCCAGCCTATTGGAGACAAATACATTCCTGCACAGAGAGCCACACTGTCTCAGCCCTAAGCTCACACCTTTATTTTTTTTTATGTACTTTGGCATAAGAAGCCTTGCTTGCATTGGTAATGATTCTGTTAATCTTTTATAGCTTGTAGAAGTCATGGTCACATTGAAAATCCCTCTTGCCTCAGCAGATAGAGGACTCTTACACTTCCTGAAATATTGTGTTTGAGTCAGGCTGGCATCTGGGGGGTATTATTGGTGACCCTGGGCCATCTTTCCACTGTTATCACACACCCCTCCATGCATGCAAAGAGGTTTCTGATGACCTCCTCAACCTGCGTCTGCTCCAAGGCTTGGCTGCCGCGGTGGTGGCCCGGTTGCCGGTGCAGGTGCGCCACTCTCCATGTTCCCTGTACTATCCTCCGAGAAGAAAGCCTGCTGCTCTCTTCATCTCCATCTCCCGCTCCAGATCGACACTCACCCACAGATGAGTTGTACAACGCATGCATTTATCGCATGCTTGTTTCCTTTTGGTCCCTGGTACCTACCTATTTCCTGGCTCCCTCCTTTACTTCACTGAGGATTTTGGGATGTGTGTCGGACATTGTCCCGATTTATTTCAGATGTGATCCTAGAGCAATTTAACATTTGTCAGACAACTGATCCAATAACCCAGTCTCCGAATTCCCTGACATTGCTGACTGCAGTGTCCTTCATTTCTCCTCTTCCATCAGCCTCCGGGAAGCACTGCGGTGCCTTGTTCTCTAATCACCAAGTACTGTCCTACGTTTGCAATATTTCTCCCATCACACTTGGACCCACCTGCACTTTCTGTTCCTTGATCAATTCATGTTTCTCAGTCTATCAGCATCTTTGAGACATTTTTTTCTTTACTCAATGTAGACACCCTGAGTTATACCGAGATTCTTTTATGAACATCTCTGATGTCTTTCCATCCTTCAAACTTCTCTCATTTCACCTGATTAAATCTCAGACTGGAATCAGTGGTACTATTATACTTTATTCTTTTTGCTGGGTTCTAAATACACTTGAAATTCTTAAAGTTCTTACAGTTCTTAAAGTTCTTACACACAGCTAATTTCCTGCAGCCAAGTTTTCACGGTCAGTTTACCGTGTTGCGTTATTAGGAGTTCCTTTTATTCCAACAGGTTAGGAACAGGAGTGGGGGTGGAGGGGGCACAGGAAGGGAAACATCTCCTGCCATGGCGGCAGGATGGGGATGCCAGGGCAGGGGAAGGGGGCAAGATAGAGGATGGGGGAGAACCAGGTGAAAAGGGAAGGGAAGGAAGGGAAACAGGAAGGGGCAAACATGGAAGCTCATTTATGCAACCAGGTGAGCCTGCAAGTTGTGGGGTACAGGGGGAATTGGGAGGGTCTGAAGGCAGGCCCCAAGGGAATGGTGATTGCGGGTGATTGGTAAGTGGGTGGAGAATGGGGAAGGCCCCGCCCCAGAGATTGGTGGGTGGAGTTGTCGGGTAAGACGCCAGAAGGTTACATCTGATTCGTGGTCAATGTGGGAAAGGGGAAGCGGGAAGCTATGCCGGGACCAAGATGGGATGTTCGAATCACTTTCGTTTTGCTAACTTACCTCTATTAAGTTGATGTAATTCAGTAAATCCACTATTTTTGCTTTCTGCAGCCACTTTCCCCCTGTTCTCCTTATCATTATAACTCTTCCTTTTAGGAATTCCTCTCTGTGTTTTAGTTGACTTGCAAATCCCAGACTTCTGACTTTCAGATCCTCCTGTTGGATGACTTCCTCAGAACTGATACCAGAAAGCCACTCAGTACTTTCAAACCTAACCTGGCTAAGCTTATTCATTATCTCTCTCACCAAACTCCCGGTCTTCTTTATCCTTCACCCAGGTTTGGTGATACCATCATCTAGCAATCACTGACATATGACTATTAAGGACCACCCTGAACATCCTCTTCTTTTCCCTTCTTGTTGCTCAAGCTACCACCAACTGTGGTTGGTTTTGTCTTCCATGTCTATAGCTTTTTTTTTTTTCCTTTTTGGATTGTCACAGTGAGGTTTTATTACAATGAGAGGCAAGACAACTGACCGACCTGCCAGCTGAGACCAACACGCCTTACCGGAGTATGGCCAATAGCTCTTAATTTTACTTCTGCCTCTCCATTCTCAGAGTTACTCTTCCAGTTGAATCCTATAACCTACTAATTACAATGATGATTTTTAAAAAAGATTTTTTTTTTTATTGTAAAGTCAGATATACATAGAGGAGGAGAGACAGAGAGGAAGATCTTCCGTCTGATGATTCACTCCCCAAGTGAGCGCAACGGCTGGTGCTGCACCGATTCAAAGCTGGGAACCAGGAACCTCTTCCAGGACTCCCACACGGGTGCAGGGTCCCAAAGCTTTGAGCCATCCTCGACTGCTTTCCCAGGCCACAAGCAGGGAGCTGGATGGGAAGTGGAGCTGCGGGGATTAGAACCAGCGCCCATATGGGATCCCGGTGCGTTCAAGGCGAGGACTTTAACCGCTAGGCCACACCGCTGGACCCAATGATGATCTTTTAATTGATCATTCTATCTCCGTTCTTGACCTGCTACAGCTTATACTCCCCATGGTCAGCAGAAGGATACATCTTCACAATCAGGGTGCAGTGTGGAGGGCCCTTAACTGGACTAGGCTAATGCCATGGCAGTTTTCATTTACCAAGTGAAGTGAATGTGCATTCTTATTGCATGCAAGTCCTTGATAAGAAACCTCTCCTTGTTTTTTCAGGTTTATCTCATGGTATCTTGCCTTGCAACTTACTCTCCATCAACAAGTTTTTTTTTTTTTTTTTAATTATTCCTTCTACATACCTTAGTATTTCTCAACACATAAAGATGGACATACCACTTTGTCTCATTCCTTAAGCTGGAGGGATATTGTTTTCTCAGTTTTTACTGGACCTCCTAATTCTTCAACTCCCATCCCCTCAGCCTTTCTGGATGGGACTTCTTTGAGTTAGAGCAGACTGTGAGACAAAGCAGTGGCTGCTGCACTCTGGCTTCTTCCTGAATGTTGGACAGTACTGCCTTGCACCACCTCATAGCTCCCAATACCTACCTGAAACCCTTTTTAGTTTTCTGAGCAAAGGTGAGAAATCAAACATATTCCTGAGGAAATAGTGTCTCAAGTCCCCTCCTTTCCTGAAACACACACAGAGGGGAGAACACAAATGTGGCAATCCACTGGTGGCAAACACAGGGAAGCGTGTGGGGTAACAGAGACATTTGTTGATGAATGTCATAAGGCCACATTACAGATTCAGTTGTCTGTTTGACCTATCAGTTGGGACAGGGGCACATCTGCCTTAAACAATAGATCCTAAGAGTCTTCACACTTGTGTATATTTCTTGGCTTTTCTAATCCTGAAGATTTTTCAAAGTGAACTGTGGAGCAAGGGTGGTAGTGATACAACTAAAACAACTTTCGTTTTTTTGGGGTGCAATGGTTCGACTGGCCAATCATCCACCTGTAAGACCTTGCGTCTTGTATGGTTGCCAGTTTGTGTCCTGGGTGCTCTGCTTCTGCTCCTGCTCTCTGCTTATGGACTGGAAAAGCAGCAGAGTAAGGCTTAAGTCCTTGGGTCTTTGCACAGTTCCAGAAGAGGCTTCTGGCTTTGGATCGGCTAAGCTTTGGCCATTGCTGCCTCTTGGGGAGTGAACCAGTGATTACAGGATCTTTCTCTTTCTCTCCTCTCTGTAGATTTGTCTTTCAAATAAAAAATATATATATATTTAAATATATATATATATATTTAAAAAACAGAAACACCCTTTTTTGGGTTATTGTTGCCCATGAACTTTCAAATACAGGCTGTTCTAAGGTTAAGAAATAATTCTAAGTTTGGAGAGACAGGGTGTGAAGTCAAGGACAGCAGAGACACTTGTTAGCAACTGGCTGGCTGCTCCTCCTCCTTTTCTGTAAGAACATGAGCCACGAGCAGCTCTTTCCATACAGCGAGGGCCTGAGTCATGCAGGACATCCCACGCGTGCCTTGTCAGAAGGCATGAATGTGACTGTGAGCTGTCTGGATGCACTCCCTCTACTTATCTTTCATTACTATGGAAAATCCCACAAGTGCATGGCTGTGGATTTCAGTTCTTCCAGGCAGAGTTTCTTCAGCTATTTCGTAAAGATTAAAGAGGTTGGAGGAGTCCTGAGGAGGCATCATGGATGGGGGTAATGCATAGGTGAATAGTAGCATTATGATACAAGGTTGTATACTTGAAGTGCCCTACTAATTTGCTATGGGACTTGACTTCTTTTTGAGATTGGGGTGGTTGGTCTAGATAAATAAGCCTCACACTTTGACATACCAAAACCACCCAAGGATTTTACCAAAATGTGTATTTCATTTTAACAGGTCCGGGGTCTCTGCTGACAGCATTTAAAAGCTTTTATGTCGGGCTGCTGGTCTTTGCATCACACTTTGTGCCATAAGGTGATTTGATATCTTGTCCAGTTTAAATGAACAAGCTTTTATAATATGACTTCTTCACAGGCAATTAGCCAAAACACTTCCTATATTATAGGAATAATGATAAGAAAACCCACAATGATTAAGAATCACTGTAGAAAAGTAGAACAAAATAAAGAAATTAGTACTCAGTAGGCTAGATTTGTCAGTGAACTTTGTCTCAGTGACACAGTGAGTAAGAGAGGCAGGACCGAGTCAGAATCAGGGAATAAGTCTAGTCCTTAAGAAGTGCCTGGAGAGAAGGCAGAGTAAAGGAGTCTTATGAGAATGAAGGCACTTCATGAAGCAAGCCAGACAGGCAGAGTACTGCATGCAAGAAGCCAGAACATGACGTGGTGACATTAACACTTGGATAACGAAAGGAGACCTGTTGGGAGGTCAAGATGGAACAGTGCAAGTGAAAAGTTCAACAGAAGTTAAGAAATATGAAATTGAGAATGAAGAGCATGAAAATAAAGAGACCTTGAAAAACTGTTCAACATACATATAAAAAAAAGTTCCAGAAAAGAAAGGATAGAGACAGGGAAGAGAAGGAGGGTCTCATTAAATGAATCTGAAAATTTCTTAGGATTGAAAAATGTGAATTACCAGGGTCCTACACAATTAATGAAAATAAAACCACAGAGCTGGTGTGCTGGCATAGTAGGTAAAACTTCCTACAATGCCAGCATCCCAAATGGGTGCCAGTTTGAGTCCCAACTGTTCTATTACCAATCCAATTTCTTGCTAATATAGCTGAAAAGGCAATGGAATATGGCCCAAGTGCTTGGTCCCACACGCCCATGTGGGAGACCCCCAAAGAAGTTCCTGGATTTGCCCTGGCCCAGCCTTGGCCACTGTGGCCATTTTGGAATGAACCAGCAGGTATAAGATCTCTTCATCCCTTTCTTTCTTTCTTTCTTTCTTTCTTTCTTTCTTTCTTTCTTTCTTTCTTTCTTTCTTTCTTTCTTTCTTTCTTTCTTTCTTTCCTTCTTTCCTTCTTTCTTTTTTCTTTCTTTCTTTCTTTCTTTCTTTCTTTCTTTCTTTCTTTCTTTCTTTCTCTCTCTCTCTCTCTCTCTCTCTCTCTCTCTCTCTTCCTTCCTTCCTTCCTTCCTTCCTTTCTTTTTTTTTTAAAGATTTATTTATTTTCATTACAAACTCAGATATATAGAGAGGAGGAGAGATAGAGAGGAAGATCTTCCATCCGATGATTCACTCCCCAAGTGAGCGCAAGGGCTGGTGCTGTGCCGATCCGAAGCTGGGAACCTGGAACCTCTTCCTGGTCTCCCACATGGGTGCAGGGTCCCAAAGCTTTGGGCCGTCCTTGACTGCTTTCCCAGGCCACAAGCAGGGAGCTGGATGGGAAGTGGAGCTGCCGAAATTAGAACTGGCACCCATATGGGATCCCGGTGCATGCAAGGCAAGGTCTTTAGCCACTAGGCAACAGAACAAAGAAGACAGCAGGTTTCTATCAACATTGAATGTTGGAAGACAGTAGCATACCTCCAAATAGAAAGTGATACGACTTAGAATTCAGTATTAGTCAATTTCTTATGTAGAGAAGTCATTTTTCTGACGTGAAGTTTCTAAAATCTACTTACCATACCATCTTTTTTGGAAAGTTAATCAAAAAGGCACCCTATCAAATGAGAAATTAATATAATGAAAAAGAAAAATTTCAATCCAGGAAATAGAGGATCCAGCACCTGAGAGAGGTAAGGAATTCTTTATAAAGATGGTTAACAGGTTTATTAAAATTCCAGCTTTGTGACACATTTAGAGGACAGGAGGCTCAGAATGGTGCTGGTCTACAGGTGTCAGAATGGGTTCTTCAAGGAAATGAAGTGAATAGGACATTTATAGGATACCTGAAACTCTAAGAAAGGTTGTACAGTTTCTGAAATATAGACAATGAAATCCACCTGTCCAACTTTCAAATGAATTACTGGTAAGTATACACATAGCAGACTAAAGACATGGTCATAAAATTCAAGCAAATAATCAAATGAAAGTCAATTGTTAATTCCAGGGAAAATAGGAAATTGCTCAGGAACAAAAAAGTCATAATACAATATTATGTGGCTTAGTTACAAAGTAAGTTCACACAGATAAAATAATATAAACATGTGATTCTTATGCTGCCCAAATTCTAACTTACAAGTAGCAGAATGTGATAGAAAGTAGATGTTGGGAATTGGAGTGTATACGAGAGGAAACACATACATAGTAGAAGATCGATAGATTTTAGACAATAATGAAAAATTATCACAAAGTAATAATCATTTTTAAAAATCGAGGTAGGAAACACAGGACTTGTGCAGGAAGGTAGTAGGCTTTATTTTTAGAGTTTGGTTTTTGAAACACTTGTGACACAGCGAAGTGGATATGTTGACTAGTGGAATTGCCTTCTTTGTGGGTACAGTGCCAACTAGCCTCAACATGGGTTCTTTTCTATAATCAGGCCATACAGGGAATACATCACTACTTGTTTTCAATTCTCAGAATTGTTGGCGTTAGGTTCAGAGGTGATTGAGAGTGACAGAGAATTTAGTTCAGACGAAGGGGAGAGAATCTGACAGATTGTTCCCTGGTGGGAGATGGCCCAGGACCACAGCCCACATACGAGGTGACTGCATGAGGGAAATGGCCACCCAGAGTTTGCAACACTGGGATTTTTTTTTAAGTCTTAGGCAGGGGGCCTGGGAGAGGGCAGTAGCCTCTTGGTTTGGGCATGCACAAGACGTGTAGACACGTAGTGCAGGTGCTCATCATGGCAGGTGGTGCCCTCTTGTGCAGAGGCAAGGTCAGGGTGATTCAGCCTTCCAAGTATTCCTGGAAGGGAGTGTCAGCTTGATTGTCACAGAGTGGTGGAGTCACTTCTGCTCGGTACAACTAAAAAGTAAATAAAAGTAGAAGAGGACCCAGGATAACCACCAGAGGATACTAGCAAGTTATAGATAAGCAGGGCAAGAGGAGATTGCAAGGAGACATAGGAATAGCCAGAATAGTAATAAAACGGTACAATAGAGGGTGGCATCTGGAAGCTACAGAAGGTGCAGGAGAGGCGCCAAAGAGGCAGATTACATGCATAAGCATTTAAAGGGGCTCTTGATTTTACCTGTGAGGAGGCTGTTGGCGGCTTTAGCCAGGGCAGTTTCATTGGTAGGATAATATTCAGGAGCCAGGTGGCATTGTGGCTGGAACCCAGGACCCATTCAGCTGAAACATCCACCTCTGTAACCTAAGCTAAAACTCCAGGCTCCAACTCACATTTGGAGGAAAGTGTTTTCACCCAAGAGACCACTTAGACACACAACATTAAGTTTCCACAATGACTTTGTGACAACATTTCTAGGGATTCATGGACCCTGGCTAATCTTATTATTGCATTCTTTAGATTAGCTATTTTTATGTTGTTTTAGTGCAAAACCTTAAATTGCAAGAAGTGCTCAAATCTACTAAAAGTATGTTGAATCACTCTGTCCTTCAAGAACTTTCTCATAACGAGCTAACAAGTTTTCAGCTAGAAAACCAAGAGACTCTAGTAGGAATGGGAGCTGTTGATTGGCTATCTACACATGGGCCAGACACAGATTGGACCCCCAGGAAACTTACAGTGAAGCAGGATGTCTTTGTGCCCAGAGAGCATTGAAATAAGGCAAAAAGTGCTTGAGAATATTATTCTGGAGAGTCTTCTATCCAAATCACCCAAAAGTAGAGGACTCAGGTGAGGCTGAGATCGCTGAAGAAGCATGTCAGTTGTTTTGCCATAACATTACCCTGTCTTACCCTAATATGAGCCCAATTTTCTGTAGCTGTGGTAGTTGTGGACTCGCAACCGGTAGCTTTGCTTGTTCAGCTAAAGTAGTTTAGCCACATGTGCAAGGGGGTGAAGAATGGCTTCCCTCTGTAGCTGGTGTTTGGAGTTTGTTGGAATACTCCTTCCTGAGAAGACAGGGTGGAAACCCAATTATTTTAATCTCTTCTCTCAATAAAACACAGCATCACTTGTCACTAAAACATGTAAGAATTTTTTTCCACAGATAAATAAGATTCCAGCTGAATGTCTTCCATTCCTTCACTGACACTTCCATGTTTACATTATACAATTAGCTTCATCTGTGGAAGCTGGTCCTGGCTAAAGCTAGAGTCAGAAACCGCATGTTGGTCTACCATGTGGATATCAGGGTCTTGCATTGCCTTCTCAAACACGTTAGAAGGAAACTGGATTGAGTTTCCACAATGACTCTGTGACAACATTTCTAGGGATCCATGAACCCTGGCTAATCTTATTATTGCATTCTTTAGATCAGCTATGTTTATGTTGTTTTAATGAGAAACCCTAAATTGGAAGAAGTGCTCAAATCTACTAGAAGAGCAAGTGAAGCAACAGGGATTCAGACTAGTGTCCACAGAATCTCCAAGAACTACTAACCTAAGACCATCCAGCAAACGAAAAGATAGAAACTGCCCTGAGCCAGCAGACCAAGTCTTGGTGCTGAGTCTCTGCTGATGCACATTTTGTTAGAATAAAACTTCAATTTGGTAGAATTAGAACTTCCAATTAGAGCCAAGACCTTTGGATACTGAAAACTATTTTATTTCTTTGAGTGTTTCTATTTCACCAAAGCGTACATCCAACTCCCCATCCACTTTCCAAGATAAGACCTCACACAGTGCTTTGACACAGACTGGAAAGGAAGAAAGGAGAAACTCAAGCACAGCCGTCTGCAACAGGGTTTGCCATGCAAGTGGGAGGATAGCAGCCTTGTCACTATCAATAACGCCCAGTGTGGAATACACACACATGTAAGCAGACATTTCAAGAAGGGGACAAATGACGGATTGTCTGTGGGGCATTGGTTGTTAAAGCTGAAAAAGAAAAACAAAAATGAAACTTTTCACTCTATTTTTCTTTTCACTTGTTTGGCACTCACTGGTAGCTATACACCTCCGTGTGCCGTTGTCAGTTAGAACATGGTACCGAGAAGGGCCTAGAAATGCATCTCCATTTGAATTTATACTCAAGGACAGAGCCTTGCTGATGTTTTCTGCAGTGCTAGGTCCTCAAGATATAGATTTATTGAAGTAATGAAATCTGCCTCCTTAGAGAAGACCTAGTTTGGTTGACTCTCACAGACAGAAGTCGAACTGCTAACCCGGTAGGCTGAAGTATCTATTTTGCTATATATATTTATAAAGGCAATTACCATCATGTTTCACAAGGTTCCCTTTGAAAAAATCATTAAGCCACAGATCTCTGCTTTTTCTTGTGTAGTAGGAATAAACTGAGTTAATTCCTTGCTGTAAACCCATATGGCTCTGAAAATGCATAGCTCAGTTTCTGGTTATGTAATGGCTAGGGACTTGGAGCCATCTGCATTCTAATAGCAATGAAAATGCTAAATGCATTGAAAAACTGATAAAATACAGCAGCAAGTATTTATCAGCCCAACCACTAATGGGAAAAGGGACACAGAGAAGTAAACCAAGTTCTGAAATTGTTAAATATTTATTCTAAAACTGCTGAAATTTTAATATTGTTTACACAGTTGAGAGGGATGCACACGCAGGTGGGTCTTCAGTTAAGGTGGGACGGGTCAAGGCATGGAGGAAGGTGGGTGGGACAAATGTTTCAATTCTGTTCCTCCTGTGTCTGCAGAAAGGGAAGAGGAGGGGCCCACTGTTTGCTGTCACACTACATGAGACCTGGGGATGGGGGTCAGTCACTTGATGAAAACTTAGAGACCTTGATGTGAGGAGCAGTGTTCTGAGGGTGTTTCTTGAGTGGTTTTGATAGTTCTGAGGTGTTGTTGACTGCATTGTACTGGGGTTGAGAAACGTGTTCCAATGTCTTTGGCTGACCAAGTCCACTTTAGTGCATCCCCAGGCCCAGAGACGTGCTGCAAAGCTTGACCATGAGAGTGGTCCAACACGTTCTGCTTTCCATTCTCTGACAAGGCACTTGACATCCTCTGCTGGCCTAGATGAGCTGGCTGCCATGTTCTCCCTGTCCACTGCACAGGCATCAGCAACTGATGCATTTACTGCAAGGTCAGACTACACATCCTGTGATTTTCCCAGTGTCCAGGGTTTGAGTCCAGTGATCTAGCTGGGAAGTCCTCCAAGAAACCAAGCCTGGGGTAACCTCAGATGTGACTGTTGTATGTGCCAGCCAGTGCAGGGACAAGTCAGTCTGTCACTTGCATCAGTCAATGTACACACTGGTGGACGCAGCTGGCTAGTCATTTCTGCCCCAAGTCCCATGTCTCACAGGAATTGATGGGTGCTATGGCCTAACCCAGCCCAGCCCACCACAGGCTGGTTTTCATTTACTCCAGCAAGTGCCATACCCTAGTCAGGACGACCCCCTAGTAACCTCCACCAGGCTTGTTCCCAGCCTCAATTCTTGCATGTTCTGGATTGTTCTGTGTCTTAGCCAGGTCCATCCTGCATCCCATCTGGTTCTTGTGCACACCCATGGATGCTGCAGCTTAGCTCAGCCCAACCCACCCCCAGACCAAGACCACACATATGCCAATGGGT
This sequence comes from Ochotona princeps, assembly GCF_030435755.1. Lineage (NCBI taxonomy): Eukaryota > Metazoa > Chordata > Mammalia > Lagomorpha > Ochotonidae > Ochotona > Ochotona princeps. The sequence goes on from NC_080833.1 coordinate 161,408,647, forward strand.
GCTGCTACTTTGACCAGCCTGGCCCACTCCAGGCCCTGGCTCTCATGCTCATTGGTGGAAGAGCAGCACAGCAGGAAAGTGCCCACAGTTCCCCTACTAGGCCCACGCCTGGCTCTAGTATTCACATGTGCCAGCAGGTGCTGTGGTTCCGTGTAACACAGCTGGCCCCTGGTCCTGGCATTCCCTGGTGGGTGCTACAGCCTAACCCAGCCTGACCCACTCTCCCATGAACTAGCAGATACCATGGCCTGGCTCAGAATCTTGTGTATGCTGGCTGGTGCTTCAAACAAGCCTGATACGTCCCACCTGCAATCTTAGCTCTCCCTAGTGTGTATTGCAGGTTAGCTCAGCTGGATGTGGCCCAGATATCCCTATCCTGGCTCTCATGTGTTCCAGCTGGTATTATGGCCTGCCCAGCCCCCCCAGCCTTGGCTGCTATGCACCTCAGATGGAGCTGTGGCCTAACAGGGGAGTTGCCCAGGATCCACTCTCAGGCCTGCTTCCAGCCCTGGATCTCATGTGTGCTGACAGGTGCTGTGGCCCTGCTGAGCAGGGCCTGCCCTCAGTCCTGGTCTTGGCATGAACCAGTGGACACTGCAACCTGGCCCAGCCTGTCCTCCTTCCAGCTTTGGCTCCTGTGAGTATCAGTTGAGTTTCATGGTCCAGCCTGGTTAAGCCTGTCACCACCCCTAGCTGACTGGAGGGTGCTGCATTGCCACGGAGGTTAGTCCACAGTCCGAAGATCTGGTTCTCTAGTGTTCTTGTGGGTGCTGCTGAAGAACCTAGATGTTTTCTGCTTTTGTGATTTCTGCCTTACTTGCTTGGCTGGGGGCTGTGTGACCCCAAGGCCTAACAGTCTACACCTGGCAGGTCACGTCAGCAGAGCACTCCTCAGGAAGGAGGCCCTGGCATCAGATAAGACCCACTGCCCTGTAGCTTATCAAACCCACCAACAGAAGCCTGCCAACTAGTTCTTTTTGAAAGTTAACAGTTGGGCCTGGTGGCGTGGCCTAGCAGCTAAAGTCCTCGCCTTGCATGCACCGGGATCCCATATGGGCACCAGTTTTAATCCCAGCAGTTCCACTTCCCATCCAGCTCCCTGCTTGTGGCCTGGGAAAGCAGTGGAGGACGGCCCAAAGCCTTGGGACCCTGCACCCATGTGGGAGACCTGTAAGAAGTTCCTGGCTCCTGGGTTCGGACTGGCATAGCACCGGCCGTTGCGCTCACTTGGGGAGTGAATCATCGGACGGAAGATCTTCCTCTCTGTCTCTGCTCCTCTCTGTATATCTGACTTTCCAGTAAAAATAAAATAAATCTTACAAAAAAAGAAAGTTAGCAGTTAGCAGTTAAAACTGACCAATCATGACTGTATGTTTTTATGGAACTGGCCTGAAATGTGTAAGAACCCTGTGCTATTCAACCTCGCTCTCTTTTTTCAGCCCTGCTGTTCCTGCTGCACCCTCCGCTGCAGCTGCACCTCCCCCATTACTGCTGGGCTTGGAGGGGCGTGTGGATGGCTGGGAGACCTAGGTGAACCTGAATAAATTGCCTTTTATGTGTTAGTACCAACTTCAGACTGGATGATTTTCTGGGGATCTCAAAATCCGGTAGAACACTGCAGCCTAGTGTGACATAACCCACCTCTGCTCTGACACCCAGGGGTGGGTATTGTGGGATAGCCCAGCCACACATTCCTCCAAGCTATAGCTTTGTGTGGGCCAGTGGGCAGTGGGTGATGATATTTAGCACAGCCCAGGTCTCCCTTGTGGGTGGGTGGCTTGGCCTGACCTAGACATGCCCTCTGGTTATCTCTCTCTGATCCATCTGGTCTTAGCTTGTTCGTTTAGCTAGGAATGCAGCGGTCTGGTCTGTGAAATCTCCTTGAAGTCATTCCTGCATGGTCAAACATCAGCTGCTCCCACCCTGACACATTCCCCAACTCCCCTCCCCATGCAATCTGCTGCTCCTTGCCTGAGGACCAGGGTGACGCATGTTCCCCACCTTCTCCACATATCTCCTAACTAACTGACTAGCTAACCAACTATGCTGACACACTGGTATAATTAACACAGATTTGGCATTCACCAGGCTCAGAATGCCCGCCAGCTATTGGCTGCTTTTCTCTCAGCATTGCAACACTTAACTAAGTGTGAGGACTGTTGGCTGAAGCAAATTAAGATAATTCATTTTATAAATAAATTTATATATAATACATAATTTATACATAAGATAAATTATAAAGATGAGCTTCATTTTTTTTGAATTTTTTTAGGACCAGCCCTTGTGTGCGTGTGTGTTTTGCATGAAAAACTCATTTCTCTCTCCTTCTCTCTCTCTCTCTCTCACACACACACACACCCGACACACACACACCCCACACACAGAGGAACAGGATAGAGAGAGAATTTAGTGTCTGTTTCCAAGTTCTGGAACCCCAGTGAGTCACGCACCAAGTAAAATATGAGCCAGAACTAAATTCAGCATCCATCTCTTCAAGGCGAGTGGTGTAAGGACCAGACAGAACAGGCTGGTAGTAGAAAGCCTCTCTTTGCTAACTGGAACTTCTCATGTGGACACAGGAGTCAAAGTATGTGACCCTAGTGATCTCAAGCCATTCAGGTTCAATTTGTAAAAATCTTCCAATGGCAATGCCCGAAGTTAGCTGGGGAAAGTGACCACCGATCCTTTCTGAAAAAAAATCTGTTTTCATCTAAGACCACAAAGAATTCTCACAAGGAGGAAGAGGGCAGTCAACAATTAGAAGTCACTGAATATATAGACAGAAGAAACGTATCTGACAGTTCTGCGATATCATAATTGTCAAATTCATAATCCACAATTAATGATTCCTATCTTTAAAGAATAAAAGACAAGCTTAAAAATGTCGGTAGGGAATGCAACATTATAATGAAGTTTAAGTACATTGGAAGAACCAAATATAATTTCTAAGAATGATAATTACAGTAATAAAATGATAAAAATCCAATGGATGGTTTTAATATCAGATTAGACAGAGGTGGAGAAATAGTGTGTGAACTAGCAGATGGGGCAAAGAATTCAGAATACAGTGCGCATGCGTACACACACACACACACACACACACCCCCCCCAAGAGATACCCAGAGATGCAAGGAACAGTGTGATACTCTAACAAACACTTCACTGAGTTAGCAGCTAGAGGTAAGAATGAAATAGAGAACGTGTTTTTCAATGATAGCTGAGAAGTTTGTTAACTGTTAAAGGCAAAAGCCTGCAGAGTCTAAACAATGCCCACAAATCCCAACAGAAATTAAAAATAAATAATCATGGCTTCCCATTTAGACAGACTGCAGTGAGGCACGAACAATAACGAAAATCTTAAAAAATAGGGATAGATTGCCTCTAAAAGATAAACAGTGCAACAGAAAGCTGTTCTTTTTTGCTTTTGTTTTTAGCAGAAACAGGAAAAACCTGGAATCAAAGCTTAGTATTCTGAAGGGGAAAAAACTACCAACTTGCAGTTCTGCACCCAAGGGAAAGTATATTTCAAGAATAAGAAGAAAATAAAGACATTTTTTTTCCGAAAGCCAAAAAACCAATAGAATTCCACTGGCAAAGGAGCCTCTGTGAAGGAAGTTCTGAGGAATGTATTCAGCACTGGGATGCAGTCCCAGGTGGACGGCTTCCAATCAAAGAAGGGTGAGAAGGCTGGTGGCAGACTTGCTAAGTGAAATCTTTGAATACGGAAAACAGTACAAATGGTATCTCATGGTTTTCTTTAAAGGAAACATGCCAGATAAATGTGGACTGTTTAATTAAAATAACGTGTAAATTCTTGAGGAGGAGATAAGTATGAAAATGTTCACATGTTGTTCAGAGCAAATATTCTTTAAATTCAGACTTTGATGAATTAGCATGAGAGATAGTCCCTGAAAAAATAGCATATTGTATAAATTCCAAACCTGTAAAAAATAAAAACGAGAGAATAAAAAAAAATTCTCAATTTTAGAAGAGGTAACAAATGAGGGAAAAAGAAACAAAACAAGTCGAACCAAAGTAGAAAGCACAAAACAAAGTGGGAGGAGTATGTGTGGAAATATAACAGCCATTTCATCAAATCTGCAAAGAATAAATGGAACCGTATCCGACACAAATGAAACTCAACAGTAAGAAAAAAAAACTTACTAAAAATATACATACATATTCAGGCATGCACCAGGTGATGGTTTGAGTGTTGAGATACTGCATTCCACGTGAGAGTCAGATTGCAAAATTATTTTTTTCGCTTAACTTGTGGGAATGGAGTTTCACCGCTTGAATTACGAAACTCCATGCGTTTTGACAAAGCCGTGAGGTCAGGTACCCGCAGTGGTGCTGTCAGGGTGGTGTCTCCGTCATCCTATGCTTGAGTGCATGCATTTCATACTCGAGCTCTGGCTCCTACTCCAGCTTCTCAAGGACCTTGAGACGCAGTGTAATGGTTCAAACGATTGGGCTTCTGCCATCCACACGGAACCTGGATCGCGTTCCCAGCTCCTGGCTTCCACCTAGCGCAGTCCTGGTCATTGCAGGCATGTGGGTTTGATGCAGTGAAGTAAAGCTTGTGTTTCCATCTCTGCGTTTTGTTTCTGTCTAGCTTTCTCTCTGCAGCTTAAATACATTATTACTTTTTTGTATCAAATATTCTGTATTATTGTTAGTATCATTTTATGATACAGTTCCATAGGCCTTGGGGTTTCCCTTACCCTTACCTAAGTCCTCTCCTCCCCCACCATGTTCCCCTGTTTTATTACTATACTATAGTTCTTCATAAACAGTCATATGTCTATCGTCGTGTACATGGACAATGGCAGAGAGTCCAGCATCCTATTGTCAAATTATCATTAACGGTTTCATTGGTAGTCCATCTTTGATCTGTAAATAGAGACATCCACTGCATTGTATCCTCACATCTGGATATGATAGTATCTATTACACAGTTATTATACATCCCCTAAAATGAAAATCCACAATACAAAATCAACAACAAGAAGAAAACAGAAATCTACAACACCATGAAGTTCTCAAGAGGGTTTGATAGTTTAATAGTGCTGAGTTGCTGTTGATCCCACTACTCCAATCGTGATGAAATTGCTCTGGAATCCACTGGCTGCTATGGTCCACCTTAGAGTCTCCATCTGCCCATATACTCACTGCCAACACTTGGTTGGAGTGGTTGATCAATTTGTTTTGTCCTCTGTCCTCTGTCATGGTACCAGGTGTCCTCTGCAGACTCCGATGTACTGCCATATCCTCCATGTGCATTTGGATATGCTGTCTATTGCTCCACCTGAGCCACTGAGCAGGCCCAGCTCTGACACTTGCACTCCATGGTCAGACCATGGAACCTGCAATTCTCTTCATGGTCGGGGTTCTGAGTCCAGCATTTCAGTTGGTAGGGGTTTGCCAAAGAAACTTCATCAGACCTGATTCTTGTGTGTTTGCCAATACAGGGTCTGGCACAGCCTGTCACCCAAATCAGTCTATGCACACTTTAGTAGTTGCAATTGCTGGGTCAATTCTGCCTCCAGCCCCACATTTTACACAGATCATTGGTTTGGAGTCCAGCCCAATCCTGCCCACCACATGCTTGGCCTTCACGCAAAGTAGTGTTAGCTACAGCCTGGTTGGAGTGATCCGCAATAGCCCTTACCAGGCCTGCCCCCTATCTTGGTTTCTGTGCTTGCCAGTATGTACAGCTGACTTGTCCTGTCTGTCCCATATCCCATTTGGCTCTTGTACATTGAGCCCAGTTCATCCCAACCAGCCCCACTATACAGTCCACACTGGTGCCACCATATGTCTAGCTATGTCTGTGCTTGACAGATGCTGCCACCCCCTATGCCAGCATCTGCCAGCTGATGCTGCGATAAAGCCCAACCCACCCACACTCACTCTGGCTTATGCATGCACCAGGAAATACAGTCAGTCCCGACTTTTCCCTGATCCAGCTCACATGTAGGCCATCAGATGTTTTGACCCTGCCTGGTCTGGTCTGCCCCCAACCCAGCTCTCATGCTCATCAGTGGGAGAAGTAGTCCGGAAGGGGGGACCCCACAGTCCCCACCACTGGATCTCCCTGGGTTTCATATGTGCTGTTTGGGTGCTGCGGCCCAGTCTGGCACAGCCTGCCTCACCTCAGCATTTGCCAGGGGGTGCTGTAGCCTGGCCAGGCCCAGCCCACCCTCAATTCCAGCTCAGGCTGGTGGGGGCCACAGCCTAGTCTAGCCCTGTTAGTTCCCAGTCCTGGACCTCATGTGGACTGGCTGGTATTGCGTCCCAACCCGGCCCAACCCACACTCCATTCTGGTGCTCAGATCTGCCACCGGGAGATATGAACTAACCCCACCCGGCCTACCCCTGACCTGCATCAGATGTATGCTGGTGGGTACCTTATTTTGGCCTGGTCTGGGCTGCTTCCCATCTTGGTTCTTGCACTCACCTTCAGGGAATATGTTTCGACAGAGGAGTTACCCAAGTTCCTCCATCTCCCAATGCCATATCTTGCATATACCAGTGGGTTCGTGGGCCAGCTCTACTTAGTCCACCTCCTGTCCTACAGGAACAGTGGCCACTCCTGACCAGCCCTCATTCATTCTGGTTCTTTTTGTTGGGTGTTACAGCCTAGCCAAGCCTGGTCCACACCCAGACACAGTTCACACATGGCTCAGCAGGGGCAGAGACGTGGCCTAGTACCAGTGGGTGCTAGATTCTAGCCCAGTCTGATGTATCCCAGACCAGCCCACATCCATGCTAAGGGATCCTGCAGTCAAATCCACACCCAACCACAGCCCCCTTGTGTTCACCAATGGGAATCACACCCAAGCCAGGGCGTCCCCTTTGCTCCCCAACCAGGCTTGGTCCCATCCACAGATTTTGCCCGTGCCAGTGGTTGCTCTGACTTGGCCTGACATAGCCCCCATCCATCTTAGGCTTGCCTTTGGATGCTGCAGCCAGGCCTGACAGCAAATCCCTAGTTCCAACTCTTGCTGGCGGGTGCTGCAGCCTGGTCCTGCTCAGTCTGCTCCCATCCCAGGCTTATGTAAACCAGTAGATGTGAATCCTTAGCCCAACATGACCTGCACTCCAACCTGGTTTCTGCACTTGCCAGTGGGCTAAGGTCTGCTCGGCTCTGCCCAGTCTGCCCCTTCCAAAACCAACCCACACATTTGCCAATGGGTGGGGCCGCCTTGCCCAGCTTGCTTTACCCCTAGGTCTGGAATGCACGCTCATCAGTGGGAGCTGTGGCCCCATAGGGGAGTTTCCAGGTTCCCACATTCAGCCCACTCTGAGACCCAGATCTCACATGCTCTAGTAGGTGGTAAGCCCTGGTCCGACATAATCTGCCCCTCCATCTTGGCCTTTGTATGAGCTGGTGGATGTTGCGGGCCAACCCACCCCACACACTGTTTTAGGATGCACAAACAGGTGCTGCAGCTTGGACCTTCCCAGCCTATTCTTAGCCCCAGTACCTGTGAGTTTTGGCGGGTTCCATGTTCACACCTAATTCAACCCATCACCACCCCAATTCTTGAGCTAACTAGCGGGACTTGTATTTCCATAGGGTTGGGTCCATTTACCCCTGCAGAATCTACTCCCAGACCTGGTTCTCTCACTGCTGGTTAGTGTCATGACCCTGCCTGCTATGACCTGTCCCCTGTTCCCACACTTAAGCAGGTACTGGGATCCAGCTCAGCTAGGCGGGCCCCCAGCCATAGCTTTAGTGTGGTCTGACATGTGGTGGACAGCGATACTCTGTGCTAACAAGTCCATCTCAGGACTCCTATGTGGGCTGGTGAATCATTCTGACCCATGCAGATCTTTCAGTCTCTCCCCTCCAAACCACCAGGTAAAGGTCCCCTCACTTACCTGCAAGTACAGCGGCTTTGTTGTTCAGCGTCCCTCAGGATTCATTCCTCACCTACACGTACGGTAGCCTTATCTGTGAATGTCCCTAGGTAGTAGTTCGTCACCCTCAAATCCCCAGAGCTCGTTGGTGGGAGGCCATTGGGCGGAGCCCAAAGTACAATGGGCACACTGGCCACCCAAGCCAAGACGGCCCTAGCTGCTCTGAGGCAGCCAGGCTAGGCCAGTGCCCCCTACACCGACTAGCTAGAAGTGGCTGGTAGAGTGAGGGTGTCCCATCTGCACGCCAAGCCCTCCAAGCCCTCCAGGCAGGTGCCAAGATGGCCCGAGCTGCTCCAAAACAGCCCTGTTCAATAAACTATTAAAAACGTTAAAAACTCTGCAAAAATTCTCAAAGGACCAAACAGATCAAAGAAGATAGACAGATGTGAATAAGCGTGTGAAAAAGTGCTGAACATCACCATCACTAGAGAATTGCTGATTATAAACCACAGTGTGGTACCAGCACACATCTCCTAGAATGGCCCAAACCCAAACAACTGGCTAAAGTTCGGAGGCAGAGGAACTCAATTTACTACTAATGAGAATATAAAATGAACAACCACTTTGGAAGTCTGGAAATTTCTTACAAAGCTGGACATAGTTTTGCCATACATCCAGAAAGCACATTCCTACATATAGGAATATAGGAATATCCTACTGAGCTGAAAATATACACCTACGTAAAATCCTTGACACACACGTCCAGAACAAGATTATTTGTAATTACCACATACAAGATGTTCTTCAGCAGTGAATCAGTGAACACAGTGGCATTTCCATGCAATGGAATATTATTCAGTGACAAAAAATGACAAAAAATGGGTTATCAAGCCATAATAAGCCGTGGAGGGACCTTGACTGGATGTTGCTCAGTGCCAGTAGCCAGTCTTAAAAGACTACTAGCTGTTTGATTGCAGCTATAGAAATTCTGAAGAAGGCTCAACTGTACAGATAGTAAAAGTGTCAGTGGTTTCCAGGGGATGTGAAGGAATAGTGAAAGATGTGGAGATTATGCTCAGGGGAGTGGTGAGCTGTTCAGTATGATAGTATGACTGCAGACACATGTCCTGATGCTTTCGTCAAAACTCATAGAGTTTTGTAACACAAACTGAGAACTGACATGCATGCAAGTTAAAAAAAATCATTTTGTAAGCTGGGAGACCCAAGGAGAGAATGCAACTGTGTTTTAAAAGACCTCACTGAAGGATTAGGAAGAAAAGGTATAGACCTAAATAGTTTTGGAAATGAAAGGAACTGAATGTAAGCACTGTATTTCATATGACAAAATTATTTCCCACGGAGCTACAGACTAACGATTCTGATACCACCATGCATGTATATGGAGCTGTACAATTAAGTAAATAGATGACAGATGGTAGGAACTACGTTTCTCACTGCTGGAGTGCAAATTTACAGATGAGCCTAGGAAGGAAGCTGGAACGAACCATATGGTAATGGATTAGACTTGGAGACATCAGTAAGAACTCATGTCTAATCTAATATAGATAAAAATGGTTATATATGGATTTATATGCAGACAGGCATTCATTTGTTCTGTCAGTTGAAAGAACCTAAAATGAATTACATCTCACTTCCTGGGAATCCACATAGCATTTAGGTCATGAATAATACCATTACAGAACAAAAGAAGCCAGTCTCTTTAGAGAAATGGCTAATTGTAAGATTGGAGGAGAAAATACGCAAGATGAATCTGGAACATTCTGTAGTGCCAGCAAATGGGAAACTACTCAAAGATATACAAAAGCAAATATGACTACTGATAAAACCACTCATCCTTCAGTCTTCTCGCATAGTGAGGATAAAACCACTGCCTGCAGTGCCAGCACCTTATGTGGGTGGTGGTTCCTGTCCTGGATGCTCCATTTCCAGGCTAGCCAGTTGCTAATGGTCTTAGAAAAGCAGTGCAGGACAGCTTGAGTGCTTAGGCCCCTGTTGCCCACATGGAGGGCCTGAAAGAAGCTCCTAGCTCCTGCCTTGTATTCTCTCTTTCGTTCTCTCTCTTCCTCCTTCTCATCCTCCCTATGCTTCCCCCTCCTCTCTGCTACCTTAACTTTCAAATGCATACATACATCTTTAAAAAAAGTAAAAGGGACGCTCCACAATGATGTGGGTAAATCAAAAGTGCCCATGACATGAGCCAATGGAGAAAATGATGGATAGCCAAAGTGGGAACAATTTGAGTAAGAAAATAAACATTGATTTGTAATCCAAAGTATAAGCAAAAATAAAAATATACCCATGAATCTCTCAAGGTATAAATAAGTGATTTAATGACTAAATAAATGAAAAAAATAGAGGATACGGTGCTTCCACACAGAAATATTCCAAAAATTTATATAGATATGTTTAAGGAAGTGATAGACAGCTCTCTACTGTAACTCAAGGTTTGTCTGCACGCAGTACCTTCCTTCCAGAGAATTTGAGTGAAGGAGAAATAATTTAATTTTGGATAAACTTGAAAAGCACAGTCTTAGCCAAGTGAGGAAGGTGAGCATCAATAACGATAAGCCACGCTGACAGAATGTACCCTTAATATGGTGGGTGGCATTGGTACTTGTCTTCTGTAGTCTCACTTCCCTGAACACACTATCCCAATCTAATAACTAGAAAAATGCTAGAAAATCTACTGAGAGATTTTTGACAAAATATCTTAACAGTAATCCTCATGAAAGACAGCCAGGAGGAAGCCAAGAGGTGATTATGACCGAAGGTTATGTGAAATGGGTGGAATGTGAGAACAGATACAAGGATCTGAGGCAGAAACTAAGGCAGTTTGAATTTAGTTAATAATAATGTATTAATTCTAACAAATATGACACATTAAGATGTAAAAAATTAGGGACAACTAAGTATAGGCTATCTGGAAACCACACTACCGTTGTAATTCTTCTGAATTAAAAAACTGTTTTGAGGAGTCCATGAAAACAGTATGGAGGAAATATCTCAGAAAAGTAACATTTAAAATGTAAGGATATAAGAAAAATGAAAGGAAAAAAGATTGAAGAAAGATAATTATGACAAGGCCAAACCGAACAGAAGCTGGTAGGTACAGTTAATTTAAGATCAGAAGAGCCAAAATTCTTGCTAGAGATCAAGAAGATCACTTAATGGAAATAAAAAGCTCAGCTCATCAAATAAAGACAAAAATTAGATTATGTATGTCTTTTAAAAAACACATTTTTAATTTTTCAAAATTAAAATTTAGGATTTCCCCAGCCCCTCTCCCTCCAAACCCTTCCCCCTCCAAATTGCCCTATATTATTACAATAGTGTAGCCTTTCAGCAATAGTCCCAAGTCCATAATTCTGCCGTTTAAGTTATCCTAACACTGTAGATCTAGACAATGGCAGAGAGCCCAGCATCCTATTGTCAAGACATATGCAACAGTTTCATTGGGAGTCCATCTTTTATTCAGGAATAGAGATGCATACTGCACTGTATCTTCCTTCTTGGTATGCTAGTTTTCCTTATATAGTTTCTGCTGATGAATATACATACATAAATGTTTACCTATATACTATTGATCTTGTATTTTGCATGAAGGTTGCCTTGTATCAAACAGAATATATGAAATTCTACCATTTACAATAAAATGGTCCCAACTAGAGAACATTACACCCAGTGAAATAAGCCAGTCCCAAAATAATTATGTATATCTTAATAGCATGACTAAATTGTCAAGCAAAAATTGAGAGAATTTCAAGAATTAGACAAATGCATAGCTATAGTAGGTCATTTTAACACAAGTTTCTTGGTAAATTATTGAGTACACAGAATCTAAAGAAAATATAGAACGTTTGAACAATTCGCTGAAAACTTTTGACTTAGTGGGATATTTCATTATCTTTTATAGGTGTAGCACATGTCTTTTTCAACATGTACAGTATATTTTCCATATACAGGGCTTTATGCTATAAAGCAAATCTAAAAAATTAAAAGGCTGAAAAACATAGGTGGTTCTTTGAGCTCAGTCCAATTAAGCTAGAAGTTAATGATGAAATAGTAACTCACAGAGCTATCATTTGGTGAGAATTTTAAAATACTTATAAACAAGTTTTCATCCAAGGAGAAATGCATATGGCCATAGCATATCTACAACTAAATATAAGAAACTACTACAAATCAAAATGAATAAGTTGAAGCTAAAGAAGCATGTGGAGAGAATTTACAGCTAAAATGCCAACGTAAGTGAAAAGAAAGGTTAGTTAAATTTAACAGTGTGTAAAAGTAATAATATATCATGTTGAAGTTGATTTATCTTGAAAATATAAAGTGGCGGAGTGGCCTAGCAGCTAAAGTTCTCGCCTTGAACACACCAGGATCCCATATGGGCGCCGGTTCTAATCCCGGCAGCTCCACTTCCCATCCAGCTCCCTGCTTGTGGCCTGGGAAAGCAGTTGAAGATGGCCCAAAGCTTTGGGACCCTGCACCCATGTGGGAGACCTTTAAGAAGCTCTTGGCTCCTGGGTTCGGATTGGCTCAGCTCTAGCTGTTGTGGCCACATGGGGAGTGAATCATTGGACAGAAGATCTTCCTCTCTGTCTCTCCTCCTCTCTGTATAGCTGACTTTACAATTAAAAAAAAAAATCTTAAAAAAACAAAAACAGAACAAAACAACAACAAAAAAACCACCCATTGTTAGGTGAATGACAATAAACCATGTGATAATCTCTATAGGTTAAGAAAATGTCATTCATTTACTCAAAACATTTAGTAACATGAAAGTAGAAAGAAATGACCACCTGCCCAAAATAAAGTCTGCCCCCTCAAAAAAAGTTCAGGGGGAGAAAAACTGGAGAAAACATTTTTGACATTAGTAAATTCTAGAACATGCAAAGTGAGACAAGGGTGCGATCTCTCAGCAATTTGATGTAGGAATTCCTGGAATGAGTGTGCAACTTCGCAGTTGGCCACTGCAGCCCACATCGAGGCCCTGGATCTGATCCTGGGCTCCAGCCCCAACTCCGCCTCACAGTGATGCACACCTAGGAAGCAGTGTCGAAAGTTCAAATAATGTGGGTTCTGTCACCTAAGGGGAAGACAGGGATTGCTACACTGGCCTTGGCAATAGCCCTGGCCCGGAACCATTCGGGGAGTTAGGGCCATGCTCCAGCGGATGAAATCACCAGCTCTGTCTCTTTCTGCCTCTTCAGTAGATAGATGAACAAAACTGAGGATATGATTTAGAAGGAAAGACAGAGCACTGAGTTATTTCAAAATGTGATTTGCATGTTTTCACAATTATGCAAAATCCAGGGACAAATGATTAGAATTAACGAGTTTACTGAGGTTAGGAGATAGAGACTTAAGATACAAAATTCAGTTATTTCTGTATGTCAACAACAGAGGGAAAATAACATTTTTAAATTGTAGTTGTTCACGACATTGTGTGAAGTACTATTGGGAGGTGCTTCTTCGTAGGCCTTTCATGCTTCTATGTTTCTGGTTGGGTATGCCGGGAGTGCAAGGCCCTGACAAGTCTTCGCATGAAATCTACCTACGGGTAATTATTGCAGAGAGAAACTGAAGAATGAGGTAATGCCTTTCTCTGGGAAAAAGTGTCAGTCTGCAATAGAATAATGAGTTTCCCAAACTCAGCGTTCCTCAGCTGTAAAACAAACCCATTTTACACACAGGATTCACCTAGGGATTCGAGTTGAAGCCGACCAAGTCACACACACTTCTCTGTGCTGTGAATAATTGAGTTTTGACATCTCTGCACTAGTACTGTGTCTTCTGCCAGCATTTATGAAGCAATAATAGGCCAACTTATTAACTTGGAAGTAGTGTAAAATCAAATCACAGATCCAAAAGTAACTGGCAGAAAATCTAATAAAAGTCGTGTAAAACCTCTTAGAAGAAGATTATAATCTTTTCTTGAGAGAAAATAAAGCAGATATAATAGGTTGAGAAATATTCTATGTTCATTGATTGCAGGACCTAACATTGTGAAACAGCATTTTCTTCTAAATTGATGTACTAATATATGTTTATATGATTTCCATACAAATCCTAAGACCTTCTGGTTTCCGGTGGGACCTGAAAAGCTGATTTGAAAATATATTTAGAAATGTAGAGAATGGCTAAAGTATGTGGTGAAAAGTTCTGATCAGTAATGATGAAGAATTACTTTTGATAATTACTAATAATGAATTATTTTAAAGTCATAACAATTGAGATGGTGTGGTATTGGACATGGGATTAGAGAAAGACTTACATTAGAAACGTGACAGTGCTGGCACAGTGGCTTAACAGGATAACCCTCCACTTTGCAGTGCCAGCATTCCATATGGGTGCCGATTGTAGTCCGATGCAGCACCCTGGCACTAGGAAAGCAGTGGAGGATGGCTCAAGTCTTTGCTTGAGATGGCTTGCATCATGTACCAGAATGCCTGGGTTTGAGTCCTGGTTCTGCTCTCAATTCCAGCTTCCTGCTAATGTGAGTCAGGTGATAACTCAGACTGGGTCCTGCCACTCAGCGGAAGTGAGTTCCTCCAGTTCAGAACCCCAGCCCAGCCCAGCTCTGGCTCTGGCCGGTGCTGGGCGAGCGAGCCAGTAGAGGGGAGACCTCTTGCTAGGTCTCCCTGTGTCTATTTCAGTGTACCTATCTCTATTGCTCTGTCTCTCTGCTTCTGAAATAAATTTAAAACCTTTCAAATAAAATTGATATTGCAAATCAGTGGGCAGAGATAGGCTTTAAAAAATGGTAATTAGACAATGGATTATTTATATGAAAGAAATGAAAATATGTCACCACCTCACATCATGCATTTGTGCTGTACTATAAGGAATTATATATATATTTTTAGGTCAAAAGCAGCCAAATATATGTAGTTTCACAGAACTATACTTAATTTAAAAATGCAGGTAGATTAAAATCCTAAATGTAAAAGCTAAGGCCACAGAACTTCTGAAGATAACATGAGAGAATATAGTTACAGTTCTGGATCAAAAAACAAGAAGAACAAACACTAACCGCCAAGGAAGAGACTGATGAATTAGACTACGTTGAATCCAAGAAATTCTATGAAACGCACCATGAAGAGGTGTGCAATAGCATGTTTTACATTCACAAAACTGCCAAGTGATTCCTATCTAGAACACACAGAAGAATCTCTAAAATCAGTGGGAAATGACAAGCAAACTAGTAGAAAATGACTTAATGAGTTAAGCAGATCTTCCAAACTTGACATGTTTTATTATACAATATCACA
Organism: Ochotona princeps; assembly: GCF_030435755.1. Classification (NCBI taxonomy): domain Eukaryota; kingdom Metazoa; phylum Chordata; class Mammalia; order Lagomorpha; family Ochotonidae; genus Ochotona; species Ochotona princeps. Next base: position 161,423,808 of record NC_080833.1, read on the forward strand.
AAAATCAAATCTTTTAACATCACCACTGATCTCATCAGAAAAGTCCTTAAGTATTAGCAAGCTGTCAAGCTTACTGAGGTGGAATACTGGTTTGTCAAAATCCTAATTTTCTCTCGAGAGCTCAAATTTTATCACTGGCTACAAATCCTGTCGATTGTTTTCCTTGAAGTGACAGGTTCAGTTGGCTCATTTTCCAGGAAATGCCTGCCAAATATCCCAGTTTAAAAAATCATAGTTTGTCTGTCAGTTGTTCTTTCAAGTAAAAATGACGGTTCATAAAATATATATATAGCAACCAGTATAGTTGCATGCTGTTTTCCTCGCATCTCCAGCAGCTCATGGTACTTGGGAATGCCGCTGGAGTGCTGGGAGCAGCCTTTTCATTCAGTCACACAGAATTAGCATGACAGGCAGTCAGGGCTGTAGAATTTTAAAAATTGTGAGTAAAGGGCCCCACGTGATAGCCTCGTGGTTAAGTCCTTGCCTTGCATGTACCAGGATCCCACGTGGGTGCTGGTTCATGTCCCTTTGGCCCCACTTCTCATCTAGCTCTCTGCTTGTGGCCTGGGAAAGCAGTCGAGGACAGTCCAAAGCCTTGGGACCCTGCATCCTGCACCCACATGGGAGACCTGGAAGAAGCTCCTGGTTCCTGGGTTTCAGATCGGTTCAACTCTAGCCTTTTTGACCACTTGGGGAGTGAATCAGTGGACAGAAATCTTTCTGTCTCTCCTCCTCTCTATATATCTGACTTTAAAAATAAATAGATCTTTAAAAAAGTGTGAGTAAACAATATAATTTCTATGAAATGGTTCACGGATTTGTGCTGCAGGTGCCTGCAAGGTTTGCCCACCATCAAGAGTACAAATGCCGTGAAACATCTTAATATTACTATGAAAAGTGAACTGGAGTTTGTGGGTCCTCTCCCAGCTCTTGTGGCTCTGAGGACCACAGTTTGATAACTGCTGCCCTAAGAAGGGGTAATATCTTCAATATCAGGTAGGCAATAGTAAAGGCACTGAAAATTCAGTGGTCATTCTTTCTCTTCCTCTCTCTCTTTTTCTGCTGTAGGATTTTGCAGAACTGCTTCAGTGACCTGATGATTAGGCCAAGCTGATGAAGCCCATAGCATGGGAATTTCTTCCAAAACTGGACATTAATGAAAGGCATTTAACATACACAAAGAAGCCAGTTACGGGACCCGGCACCGTGGCCTAGCGTGTAAAGTCTCCGCCTTGCGTGTGCCGGGATCTCACATGGGTGCTGGTTTGTATCCTGGCAGCTCTGCTTCCCATCTAGTTCCCTGCTTGTGGCCTGAGGACCCTGTACCCAAGTGCGAGACCTGGAAGAGGCTCCTGGCTTTGTATAGGTCCAGCTCTGGCCTTTGTGGCCACTTCAGGAGTGAACCAGTGGAAGGAAGATCTTCCTCTCTCTCTGTCTCTCCTCTGTATATCTGAGCTTCCAATAAATAAATAAATAAATAAATACATATTTCTTAAAAAAGCAACTTGATGTGACATTTCCAATTTTTTTCTTTTTGTTTGGGATGGCTTAGGCAGTTTAAAGTTGTTTGTGTTTTGATATGAATTTTAGTTTTTTTTTCTAGTTCTGTGAAGAATGTCATTGATATTCTGATGTTGAATGCATCGACGCTGCAAATTGCTTCGATTTTAATGAGGTTCATTTTTCCTGTCAAAGGATGTGGTAAGGTTTTTCCATTTTTTCATGGGAAACGTCTACAATTAGTGTTTTATGATTTTCATTGTGAAGGTTCACTCTAGGGGTTCTTACACATCCTTTCTAAAATTCATTCCAAGGCCTTTGTTACTGTAGAAACTGTGAATGGGCTTGCTCTTACTCTCCTCCCAGTGAGTTCATTATTGAGTATAAATTGCTACTGATTTTTTGTGTGCTGATTTTGAGTCCTGCAACTTTCTTTAACATTAAATTAGTTTGTTTTATTATTATATGACACAGTGTCATAGGCTCTGGATTTCCCTTCCCCTCTCCGAATCTTCCCTCAGCCCTGATTTCCCCTATATTTTTACAATAGAATAGTCCTTCATAAGCAGTCATAAGTCCATCATTCTGCTATTTAAGCATATCCTGATATTGCAGGCCTGGAAAATGGCAGAGATCTAGCATGCTATTGTCAAGATTTATCCTCCAGTTTCAGTGGGAGTCCATCTTTGATTTAGAAGTAGAGATGCATACTGCATTGTATCTTCACATCTGGATGTGATAGTCTCTGTTACACATTCCCTTAAATGAAAAGCCATAAAACAAAATCAACAGGAAGAAAACATAGAAAATTAACAACATAAAGTTAAATAACATGCTGCTGAATGCCCAAAGTGTTGCTGAAGAAATGAAAAAGAAAATCAAAAACCATGGAGCAAACGATGTTACTGTGTGACCAGTGAGTCAGTGAGGAAATTCGTAAAAAACAAAACAAAACAATCAGAAAAACCTCTTTTTACTGGAATAAAAATAAAAACAAAAATATCAAACCTCTTGAGATATAGCAAAACAGTATTGAGGGCTATTGATCTTGTATTTTGCATAAAGGTTGCCTTATATCAGAGAGATCATATGATTTTAGAGTTTTAATAATTTCTTGTTTCAGTCTAGTTTTTCTCCATTTAAAGTCATGTTACTTGCTAGCAGATAATTTAATTTCCCCTTTTTCTATTTGGACAGTTTTTCTTGTCTAATATTAAAAGGTGAATAGATTAAGGACATGTGGTCCATGTATGCAACAGGCTGCTATTTATCCATTAAAAAGAATGAAATTCTGACACGTGCAGCAAAATCGGTATAACTGAAGGCTACATGAAATAAGCCACACTTAGAAATACAAATAGCACGCGTTCACTCTCATATGAAGTCATTTAAAAGATAAGCAATCTGAACTGAATATAGTGATTAGTGGGTCCTGGGAAGAATAGAAAAGTATAGAAGGAAATTCAACAGTAGTTAAACAGCAGTCAGATTAAAAAAAATGAGCTTTAATGTCACGCAGCAGAGTACAGTGACTTTAATTCATACTAATGGATTACATAAATATACAAGGAAAAGTGAAGGAAGTGGAAAGGCCAGTTGTCTCATTTGTTCAGTTTACAACACCAGTATGTGTTGAAATATTATACTATATCTCCACTAGAATGTGCAAAAGTTACATGTTAATAACTTTTTTTCTAAAGATTTCTTTGTTTTTATTGGAAAGGTAGATCAGACCCATGAAGAGAAGGTTAGACAGAGAGAAGGACCTTCTGTCTGCTAGTTCACTTGCCAAATGACTGCAACGTCCGGAGCTGAGCTGATCCAAAGCCAGGAGCCAGGAGCGTCTTTTGGGTCTCCACGAGTGCACAGGGTCCCAAGGTTTTGGGCCGTTCTCTGCTGCTTTCCCAGGCCACAGGCAGGGAGCTGGATGGAAACAGAGCAGCTGGAACATGAACCAGTGCCCATATGGGATCTCAGTATTCCCAAGGTGAGGATTTAGCCTCTGAGCTATTGCTCCTGTCCCGTGTTAGTACAAATTTTTCCATTTTTAATTATATTTTTGACAATCTTTACATAGTTAATTAGGGTAAAAAAGTTCAAGGGCTATAGGAAAGTGGGTAAGACTATTATTTCCATATTGTTTCCTTCATGTATCTGAGGTAAAGGGGGATATTGAGGGAGAAGCCCCACCCAGTTTCCCACCCACCCCAGGTCCTGGATGTGAAGCATGCTCCAAGATTGTTGCTCAAGTGGTTTTGATAGTTCAACAGTTATGAATCGCTGCCAATCTCGCCACTCCAAACACGATGAGGTCATTGAAGAATCCACTGAATGACATGGTCCATCATAGTCTCTGTTTGCCCAGTTTTCCACTGCAAACATATAGTTGAGGTGGTTGATTGACTTGTTCTGTCTTCTGTCTTTTCTTGGTTAAGGTTCTGAGTCCAGTATTTTGATTGGGGAGATCTCAAAAGAAACTTTGTCTGAGGTGTTCCCAGTCCAAATTCTTGTGTGTACTGGCAAGTACAGGGCCCGGCACAGTCCATTGCCCCAGTTAGCTGGTGGTTGCGATCGCTGGGTTGGTTCTGTTTTCAGCCCCGACTTCCACTGGAACTAATGGGTGTTGCAGTCCAGCCTGGTTCTGCCCAGCACATACTTGGCCCTCACATAAACCAGTGGGAGCTGCAGCCTAGTCAGAGCGACCCACAATAACCCCCACCAGGCCCTCCCCCTACCCTGGTTTGCCAGTATGTGTAGCAGACTACTCCAGTCTGTCCCACATCCCATTTGGTTCTCATGCATGTCAATGGGTATTAAAACTTACTGCCATCTAACCAGCCCCACTATGCAGCCCACACAGATGCTGTTGGGTGTCTGTTGTCTAGCCACCCCAGCCCCTGTCCTGGTTTTCATGCCCTCCCGTGAGGGTAGTAACCCAAGAGGGAGGAGCCCACTATTTCCCTCTCAGGCCTCTCCAACTCCCAGATCATGCACTCTCCAGGTAGTTCTGTGGTTTGACTTGACTGAATTAGACCCCAGTGCTAGCTTCTGCCAACTGATGCTGTGGCTAAGCCCAAATAACCCTCACCCACTCTAATTTTGTTTGCAACAGTAGGAATAATCCGCCAATCCTGGCTTTTCCCTGATCTAGTCCACATGAGGCCCACAGGCATTGTAGCCCTGCTTAGTTTGGTCTGCCCCATTCCAACTCACGCTCTCCAGTGGGAGTAGCTGTCCAGCAAGGGAGCGCCCCAATATAACCCCTGCCAGCTCTGCCCCCTCCCTTCCTGGTTCTCACGCGTGTTGGTTGGGCACTGTGGTCGTATCTGATACAGGCAACCTCACCTTGGCATTCTATATTGTGTACTGGTTTTTGTTATTGTGCACTGGTTATTGTGCACTCTGTTCTGGTGCTCGGATTTGCTGGTGAATGACGTGAACTGATTCAGCCTGGTCTGCCCCCAACCCATGCCAAATGTGTGCCAGTGGGAAACTTATCATGGCCTGTTCTGGGCTGTTTCCTATCATGTTTCTTGCGCTTACTTGCAGGGTCTGTGTCCTGTCAGAGGAGTTGCCCAGGCTCTCCCATCAGAACCTCTCCCAATGCTAGATTGCACATACCAGGGGGTCCGTGAGCCAGCCCTACTCAGTTCACCTCCTGTCCTAGCAGGAACAGTGGCTTTTCCTGACTGGCCTTCAACCCAAACTGGTTCTTGCTGCTGGATGTTTCAGCCCAGCCATGGCTTGTCCATACCCACATATGGCTCACACATGGCTCAGTAGGGGTTGAGACCTAGCCTAGTCCATCCCACATCTACCCAGGTCCTCCAGGACACCAGACAGTGTTGGAGTCTGGCCCGGCTTGGTGCATCCTGTCCCAGTCCACACTTGTGCCAGAGCAGACTACAACCGTTTCCTGATCAGAACACAGCCCCCATTCCAGCCCATGCACTCCTTGGTGGGAGCCTCAACCCAGTTAGGGTGTCCCCTTGCCTCCCAACTGGGCCTGTTCCCAGCCATAGATCACGTGCATGCCAGTGGTTGCTCTGACTCAGCTTGGCTCAGCCCCTCACCTGTCCCGATCTCTGCCTTAGACACTGTGGCTTGGTGTTCCTGGCTCACGCAGACCAGTAGGTGCAAGAACCTAGCTCGGCATGACCTGTGCTCCATCCTGGTCTCTAGTTTCACTCGTGGGCTAGGGTTTGCTCAGTCCTGCCCGGTACACCCCATTCCCTTACCAATTGTCACATTAGCCAGCTGTTGGAGCTATTTTGCCCAGCTTGTCTGACCCCCCAGGTTTGGACCACACGTTTACCAGAGGGAGCTATGACTCACCAGGGGAGTTTCCCAAGTTTCTCCACTTGATCCACTCCCAGACCCAGTTCTCATATATGCCATTGGGTTTTAGGCCAGGTCCTGGCACAGTCTGGCCTTCCATTTGGCCTTGTATGAGCTGGTGAACATTGCAGCCCAGCCCACCGCACACCCTATTCAGGATGCACATTCAGGTGCTGCTGCCTTGACCAGTCCAGAATGTGGTGGGTTCCTTTACCTGTGATTGATGGCAGGCTCCTTGGTCACACCTAGCTTAGTCCATCACCACCCCAACTCTTGAGATAACCAGAGGGGCTAGAATTTCCACAGGGTTTGGCCCACATATCCTCCACATAATCTACCCCTGGATATGGTTCTTGAGTGCTAGTTAATGTAATGGCCCTGCTTAATGTGACCCTTCTCCTGATACATCATCATGTCAGGTAATAGGATATGATCCTGCTGGACAAGCCCCAAGTCTTAGGTTTTGAATGGAATGGTGTTTGCTGGTCAGCATTATTCAGCGATTTTAAGTTCTTCAAAGGAAGAATTACTGTCGTTGGGAATCTTTAGGATTGACTCACATCCCAGAAGCACAGTGGGTTCAACCTGTAGCTACCTAAGCAGTGATTCAAAGAACAAAAATCCTAGAGTTCCTGGCCAGGCGGCCAGCAGGCAGAGCCTGGCGCCAAATGGCACACTGGCTTCCCGGGGACAGCTCACCACGTGCACGTGGTGGCTGTAGTCTGGGATCTGAGCATAAAGACGCCCTGGACTGGGACCCACCAGCAGCCAGAGGCTGCAGGAAGTTTAAACCCCCAGGCCCAAGGTTGTGCCCCTCCCCAATCCCATCCCCCACCCAATGATGGTGGCGGGTGAGCCCCGTGCCCGCCTGGACCCCAGAGACTGCTCCCCCTCGGCGTACTCACCCCGAAGGGAGCAGCCACCAGAGCCCAGGCAGGCCCGGAGACAGCTCACCATGTGCACGTGGTGGCTGTAGTCTGGCATGTTAGCACAATTTAAAAAAATTGACGTAGGGCCTGATATAGTGGCCTAGTGGCTAAAGTTCTTGCTTTGCATGCACTGCCAGGATCCCATGTGGGTGCCAGTTTGTGTCCTGGGTGTTCCACTTCCCTTCCAGCTCCCTGCTTGTGGCCTGTGAAAGCAAAAGAGGATAGCGTAAAGCCTTGGGACCTTGCACTCATGTGGAAGACTTTGGAGAGGCTCCTGGCTCCTGACTTCGGATTGCCTCAGGGCCGGCGGTTGTGGCCGCTTCGGGAGTGAACCAGCAGATGGAAGAGCTTTCTGTCTTTTCTTCTTTCTGTAAATTTGACTTTCCAATAAAAAAATTCAAAAAAAAAATTAAAACATTAATGAAAAAAGCGGGTAGGGAAACTTGATATTCTTAATGTTTAATAATCCACACGTTTAATATTTCATGAGAAAATCCTGCCACCTGTGCTTTTGAAGTGATCCAGAAACATATCACTTCTAGCCTGCATTGCTGCTGCCTTTCTCCAAGCAATCATCTTTTTCTCTTTGTGCTAGCTGGAGCTATCCAGCTTCCGAGATCAGACGAGATCGGGCGCGTTCAGGCTGGTATGGCTGTAGACGGAGCTATGCAGCTTCCGAAATCAGACGAGATCGGGCGCGTTCAGGCTGGTATGGCTGTAGACGGAGCTATCCAGCTTCCATGCTTGCCCACTCATCTAAGCACAGCAGTCACTGTGATTGTGTCATTCTTTTGCTCAGAAATTTCTGCCATCTTTCCAATTCACTTAGGGTAAGAGCCAAAAGGTCCATGGGGTTCCATGGCTGTCCTGACACAGGAACCACTAACCCCATGTGGTTAGTGGTTATGGGAAATGGAGAAACGGAGCTTCAGCCAAAGAGAAACTTGTTCGAGTGTTTCGAAGAACTTGTGTGTGTGAGCATCTACTTTTCCAACAAGCCATGAATTTTATGTACTTTTACATTTAGAAAAAATCTAAATACACGCTGTCTTGATTTTTGCTAGGATTGGGTGGTTGATCGAAACAGAAATGGACAAACATGAAATGGACAAATATGATTCTAAAGGACAAACATCCACCATCAAAGAATCACAGGTGTACTTCCTCCAAGCCCTCTTTCCTTGCAACACCCTTGGCATCTACACTTAAGTCTTCCTTCTGTGTATGCCTCTGCGGAACAGTCAAATGAGATCAGGGCCCACCAGTATGGCCTCACTTTGCCCCCAACTACTTCTTTAAAGGCTCTAACATCCACACATACTCACAGTCTGAAGTGCTGAGGTTAGCTCTCTGACATATGGATTTTTGGTGTATACACTTTAGCTCATAGCAAGGGTTAAATATGTCTGATGGAAATTTTGCATCTAATTTGAGATGTGTTGTAAATGTAAAATTAAGTATATGCTAGAATGTTGAAGACATAATAATGAAAAAGGTGAAATGTCCGCGAAGAAATTTGTTTCATGTTGGTTGTGTGTTGCAAAATAGCACTTTTGGTATTTTGACCAAGAATATACCATTAAATTAATTTTATCATTTTTTATTCATTTCCCCTACTCCCTAGTTTTTCTTTTCTTTTAGAGAGACAAAGAGAGAAGTATATTATCTGCTGGTTCGTTCCTGAAATGCCTGCAACAGTTGTGCCTGGGCTAGGCAGAAGTCAGGAGCCAAGAGCTGAATCTGGGTCTCCCAAGTGGATCTAACCACTTGAAACATCACTGCAGCCTCCAGTGTGTGAACTGGTGGGAAGTTGGACTTGGGAGTGGAGTGAGGACTTGAACTCAGGATGCAGGTGGTAGTCTAACCATACCAAATGCCTACCCCTATTTCTGACTTTCTGACTTTCTTTTTTCTGTCTCAGTAGAGCTACTAGAAATTTAAAATGATACATTCGGCTTACATCCCATTTCCATTGACCAGGACTGCTCTATAATGTGGTCGAGTGTTACCCAGCTGAACTCACTCCTTGCTATTCTTCCCCAGTCTCTCCTGGCACTAGAACTCTATGCTAGCGCCACTTGAGGGCTGAGTACTTGCTCCTCCTTCTGGGTGGAACACTTCAGTTCAGATCCCCCTGATTTGCTTCCTTAGTCTTCGTAGAACATGATTTAAATGTCACTTCACTGAAATCTCCCCTGGACATGTGTGTGTGTGGTGGTGGGGGGCAACATATGCTTTACTACATTGTAAAAGTTGAGAACCCCATCTTCATTGGGATCCTCTCAACTGAAGACCACAAAACAGTAAAAGCAATACGCTTTTTAGGAGATACTGTCAGGAAGCTCAGTGATGCAGGAAGTGAAAAGAGGAAGGGGGTGAGAGCCAACATCAGATGTCACAGAAATGGATACGAGGACTTCTGAGAAGTCACAGAACACATCTCAGATCTGTCCTGCTGAGGTGCGAGGAAATCAGGTGCAGGCATCATCTCTTGTTTCTGCTCCCATCAAATCCCTAACATTCCTATGATAAAACCTCAGAGCTTGACGTTAGAGGTCAGGCAAGGGAGCTGTCCTTAGGCGGCAGGTGGCTTCAGGGGAGACCAGATCTCTGCTGCATTCCTGTGCCCACAGCACTCCCCGGCATTATGGACTGAATGGCGTGTCGCTGTGCTTCCCGTACATCTGTTGAAATCCCAACCCCAAACTGGGCTGTATTTAGAGATAGAGGTAATCAAGGTTAGATGAAGCCATAAAAATGAAACCTTGATCCAACAGGATGAGTAACTTTGCAAAAAGACACTTGGTAGAGCTTGCTGTCTCTCCAGCCACGTACAGAGGAAAGGCCTCATGAGCCTGGAGCAAGGAGGTGAGAAATTGAATTTTCTGGCATCTTGACCTTGGATTTCCAGTCTTCACAAGAGTGAGAAAATAAATGTCTGTCATTTAAGTATTGGTATTTTGTTAAGGCAGCCTTCACAGACCAATCCAATCCCTTTGGCGATTTCTTCATTTGGGAGGCTTACCATCATCTCAGGGGTTCTATGCTGTACTTATCTTGTTGTTTTTCTCCAGCTACTATCACACAGAGTCTATGAAGGCAGGTATTTTTGCCTTGCTGTTTTTGTTTTTTTTTCTGTATCACCGTTGTACTGAATGCTGCCGAGAACACACTGGGTGCTTAGTGCATGCCTGTTGAAGGAATGAAGTGCCAGATGTGTCTGTATGTGTTAGACAGTCACCCAACCACTCGTGTGGATGTCTCCAGACATCTCTGGCTGCTGTTCCAGGTGGAGTTCCTGCCTTTGGCACTCATCTTGTGTCTCTTCGTTTGCCAAGTGGCCCTACCTGTCTGGACCTGACACCATCCACATGATCTCCTTGTCCCATATTTGAGGTCCAGGATCAGTCCATTGGCCTCCCCTTAATCTAGTTCCCTGACAAATCTTTCTCTAAACTACACTCAAACCGCCTGAGTGCAGGCCATCCTGATTTCTCACCTGAACTTCTCCTGACATTCCCCACAACGTCTCATGTATCCTCTTGCTGTTTACAAAACGGAAACCAACTCTAAAGCACAAATATATTCATCTTGTTCTCCTGCCCAGGATCCCTTATAGTCTCTCTTCTCCTAAAATAGACCATACCATACCAACACTCACACGTGGCTCACAGGGTTCTGGGTAAATAGGTCCTGTTTTCCTCTCCAGCTGTGGCAATGTTATGCACCTGTGCCTAGGTGCTCCAGGTTTCTGTGCTTTCTTGCACAGCGCCAACATACCGAGGGTGCTGGTTGCATCCCTGGTGAATGAGTGAATGGCTTTGGGAAGGGCCGAGTGAGAGCAGGTGTTCAGGACAGGAGTCCTTCAGTAGCTCTGATGAGGAGCTGCACTGAAGGACGTGGTCTTCCTGCACACATACCAGCGCTCCCTTGCCACATGCCATGCAGCGGTATGCTCTCTTGCCAGCCACGTGTGACTGTCACGCCCCAAGGGGAAGCTGCGGCTGAGGGGTTTCAGTGCCCACACACTGAGCTGCAGATGATACCACCAGCATGAAAATAATGGGCTTGGTGAACTATAAGTTCCTCTGTACCACGTGAGTGTGGCTGCAGAGAGCATGACGGAGAGTTTCTGTTCCTTTTCTTTTTATAGGTTAGTGCCTGGGAGTAGGTGAATGCCTCTGAAGGTGATGTGAGCCCTTGTCCTCTTCCGAGGGGATGGCAGGGTGTTCTCTAACTCAGGCCACTGGAGTGGGGCTGGGGAGAGGCGAGAGCCCAGCTCCTGGCTCTCCCTCACTGGTGGGTTGGCGATGGGAGCACTGGGAGTTTCCCTTACAGCCCACACTTCTGTCCGTTTCAACTATTGGGTACATTCTGAAGGGTAAGAATAGATACAATGGTGGAGAATAAGACTTGCTTGGGATGTGTGAATTCCAGAATAACTGCTTTTGCAAGCAATTCTTCTTTCAATGTTTATCTCATACTAGTGTAGTGGTGGATCTGAAACATCGACCTCGGCGTGGGGAACTGGAGTGGAGGAGGGTGTTGGTGATGCTTATCCTGTCTTGAGCCTGGGTGCATCCCACACAGTGGCAGGGGCAGGCATTCGCTGTAGTGGTTAGGATGCCACCGGAAGCTCTTAGACCCCAAACTGGAATGCCTGGTTTGAATCCCTGTACCTTCTTTTTTCCAGGTGGTTTCCTGGAGGCAGTGATGACTCAAGTGCTTGGGTCCCTTGTACCCACACAGACCGCCTGCATTGAGTTCCAAGCTCCTGGCTTTGGTCCGGCCCAGCCCTAACTGTTGCAGACATTTGTGGAGTGAACAAATGAATTGAAAAAGTCACTGAGTCTCAAATAAATAAATAAAAATAAGCATGCAGCATATACACACACAGCAGAAAATCTGTAGCTTCTTAAAAGGCAGCCATAAAAGCTGAACACAGCTGATCACAGGTGGGGAGCTCATGAAGAACCCAGCAGGCTTCTCACCCAGCCCTTGGGCTTCTCCAGTGAGCTGGCTCCATTGGCAGCCCTCTCCCTCGCACGCAGGGGAAGATGAACACTGAGCATCTCTGTCAAGCTCACGTCTCGTGGGTGCCCCTCCCACCCCTTTCTGTTCTCAGAAGGAGGTCTGAGAGCAGGAAGGTGCCCTGACTGTGCCAAGGGCATTTTCTTAAGGTAATTCCTTGGTTGAGGAAACAGGTTAGTAAAATTTCAGGTCATAACTCTTCGGTGAAGATATTTGGAAGTTAACACTTGCTTCTGTCGGGTAAACACACTCGCAGGCGTAAGGATGCCTGCTGCCCAGTCTTCACTGTGTACCTTAACAATCACCCCTCAACACAGTTGTAGGTAGGAGGGTGGGTTCCAGAAAGGTGTTAGGACTTACCTTAGGGCACATGGAAAGCAAGTGGGGCTCCTGTGTCCCTCTGTTCCTCAGGTGGCCTCAAGATATGCACTTCTGGAATACTGGAAATCTAAATTGTTTGCATCACCAAAGGCTTTGTTGAATCTTTTCCATAAGATCTAATTGATTCAATTCCATTTCCATCCATTTTATATTGACTTCATATAGAGCTCTGGGCTAAATATTGGAAACAAAAATTGAACACCCAGGCTCTGCCTTCAAGGGGCTCCCTGAGGGAAATCCTGTTCTTACTTGCTTCTTCCCAATTCCTTTTTCAGTCCTACAGAAAGACAATAGGTTCTCAACTCTGTCCTGCTGGAGGTTTGACACTTTCCTCTCTTCCTCTCTCCCCTTCCTTCCTTCCTTCCTTCCTTCCTTCCTTCCTTCCTTCCTTCCTTCCTTCCTTCCTTTCTTTCCTAGAATTATAGAGACAGAAGGACAAACAAAAAGGGACATCTTCCTCTGCTTGTTCAATTCCTAAATGACCACAGTGCCTGGAGCTGGTCTGTTCTGAAGCCAGGAGCTTCTTGTTGGTCTTGCACATTGATGCAGGAGCTGAAGGACTTGAGCCGTCCTCCACATTAGCAGGGAGTTGGATCAGAAGTGGAGCCACTGCGACTCCAACAGGTGTCCATACGGAATTTCAGCACCTCAGCAGGGCTCAGCCTACTGCACCGTGGCTCTGTCCCATGTCCCTTCTTTTTACCTGGCTTGGTCTTGGAAGAACAATGGATCGTCCTGGAAATCTGGCAGTGAGTTCCATGCAGACCGTAACAGAACAGGCATCTTGAGCTTCTCCTGGGACTCTAACTCTAGAAGGAGAGCATATGGTGGCAAGGCCCATGCGTGTTGTAGAGCGGTGCACTTCCTCAGCTTGAGCACAGGCACTCAAATCTCCTGCTCCGCTGTGAGCTCTGTGGCTGGGCACACACCTGCAGGAAGGCGCCTCATTTGAGTCTCTCAGGACTGAACCAAAGCTCTTGGTCAAGAGAAGCAAATCTGAGGGTCACTGATGCCAGCCACACTCACATATTGATGATCTACCCATCCCAGTGACTTTGACAGTCAGCAGTGTCATGGAGTTCTACTCTGGGGGATTACTTCTTTTTTCTCAACACACAACTGGAACAAGTAGTCCAACAGATGTGTTTGAGGCACAGGCAAGAAAACTGTATTGTAGTTTCTCTGACAAGACGGGAAGTAAACATGGTGCGCTCTCCCTTCCTCTTCCAGTTTGGGATAGTGTGGATGGATTAAAAGCTTGCAACACCAAAATACATGGTCTTCTCTGCCGTAAGTGGAGACTGCAGGTGGTTGCTTTTTGGAAAACTTTTTCTTCTTTTTTTTTTTCTCTATCTCCTGCTCCATTTCTATTCCACCACCCCCCTTTTTAAAAAAGAATTATTTATTTTTATTGGAACGGATGATTTATAGAGAGAAGGAGAGACAGATAGAAAGATTTTCCATCCACTGGTTCACTCCCCAAGTGCTTGCTATGGGCTAGAGCTGAGCTAATCCAAAGCCAGGAGCCAGGAGCTTCTTCTGGGTCTCCCACGCGGGTGCAGGTTCCCAAGGTCTTGGGCCATTCTAGACTGCTTTTCCAGGCCTCAAGCAGGGAGCTGGATGGGAAGTGGAGCATCTGGGATGTGAACCAAGGCCATAAGGGATTCCAGCAATTGCAAGGCGAGGACTTAGGCACTAGGCCATCATGCTTTGCCCTCCATTTCTTTCTTCTAGCTGGATTAACAGCTTTTCCTGGTTGGAGATCTTTCCTCAGAATCAGGGAGCACTGTTAGGCAAACTCTACATTGCTGCAGAAAACATCGGTGGAGGGACGGCTTTGCTCAGTCCACCAGAACCTGAGCTCTGGTCATCGCCCTTAGATGGGATTTTAGGACAGAATTTTCTTCTTTTTCTATCATTAGTGCCTAACTTATCCTAGATTACTTTTTTCTTAAGAAATCTTCAGGACATAGAAGCTTGTGAGGTATTTGGGGATCTGAAAGAATCAATACTGCTTTTTATTGTCCACTAGGTGAAGCAATAGAGGCAAAGGGCTCATTTACAAATGACCCTTAATTTGAAACCAAATCAATTCCTGCAGAGCCGCGACAAATTGAACCATTCATTTTGTTCATATCCTGTCAGTGTGGTTTTATGCATTGCACTTCTGCCTTGGAATCTGGTCCTATGCCACAAAATTCTCAGAGTAATTCTGACAAAATGAAACTGAAATAAAACACAGATATGTGCTTTTCAAGCATTTATATACCATATAAAAAGAAATTCAATATAAAGCTGTAATAATGCTCCATTTGGGTGGGTGGGGATTGTTTTATCTTTCGGGCAGAACTGGAATAGCTTGAAACTTCTAGAAATAATGCTTTCATGAAGTCTGAGTTGAAATTATCTTCATTTTGTGATAACTTCCTCTTGCAGTGGTTTGCTGCTGATTTTTGCCCCCTCAGGAAGCATCTGGCAATATCTGGAGAAAGATGTGGTTGTTACAACTTGCTGTTGGTGATGGTGGTCTTGCTGGAATTTAATGGGTAAAAGCCAGGGAGGTGGCTAAAGATTTTACAATGCATAAGACAGTCCTGCACAAGGAACTATCTGAACAAAATGTCCCTACTGTTGCTGTGTGGAAGCCTTGCTCAACAGCAAGCCCAAACTGAGTGTGAAATTCAGGCCATTTCCTTTGGGACCCAAAAAATGTCACACACGAGATTCACACAAATATCTCTCCAGATCTTTAAATGGCTCACACTGAAGCTGGGAGAGCCAAGCGGGCTCATGACTACATCCACATCTTCAAAAATCGCTTGCTCTTCTTTGCCAATATGTCACTAAGCTGTTTCAGTGTAGCTTTGCTTTAAATACAAGTGTTGGTTATTACTTTGTGGGTTTTTATTTATGGAGAAAGAAGTCATAAAAATGAGTGTGTGTGTCACAAATCAAGCCAGGTGCTGGCCGCACGCTGATGCGAGGTACATGTTTCCTCATGGTCCTCGTGATCTTTCTCGCCTGTTTACATTTCCTGGACAGCGAGTATATTGAATTTTTATAATTGCTGTTGCATTTCTTGCCCTGTATGCTTGTTTCCCAGAAACCCCTGAAGAGCTTATTGTCACAAAGAGCAGAAGCATAGCCTTCACAAGCTGTGAATGAGTGCTTGGCAGTGCTCTCTGAGGACAGCGATTTTTATTTCAAGCATAAGAGGACATCATCACGTGTAAGTGTCAGAGCCTTTGGCTGCTGCCTCCTGACATCGCCCACCCTCTGAAGAGGCTGCAGCAATCAGCCCTTGGAGAGGGTTCCATCAACTTTTTGAATTCAAGAAAAGCCCCAATTGTCACTTGGTGCTTGAAATGTGTCTGACTTACAATAAATGCTGTAAATGTTGAAATGAGAGTACGCATCTGATGAACTCAGTTCTGATCTCACGTGTGCTCTCTCCAGTTCCTCAAAGGAAAGAGGCAAAGTGAGAATAAACACCCATTGGCAGTTTTTCTGGATCCTTGTTTTAGATCATGACTGCTCCTTGATTTCCACCCCGCAAGCAAGGGTCATCTAGGGAAAGGAACATGTTACCATCTTGTGTGATGGCTGATTTTATGTGTCAACCAAATAGCACCCTGGTGTACTCAGACGAACCATTATTTCTGGGTGGATGTCTGATTTGTTTTGTTCCTGGATGAGTTTGGTATTTGGCCTGGTGGCCCGAGCAAAGTAGATCGTATCTTCTGTGGTAGACACTATCCAGTCCTCGGAGGAGGAAGAATTAGCTCCTTTCTTCCTGCCTGCCTGATGAGCAGGGACGCTCAGCTGGAACATGGTTGTTTGGCCTTGGATGTACAGCGATCTCCTCCCTTAGTTCTTGGGCCTTTAAGTCTCTGGTCTGTGTGTGTCAGGTCATGCAGCCTACATAATCATGTGACTCCATGTGATTCATAACAAATCTCTCTCTCTTCCATGTCTTGCTTCCCCTCCGCCTTCTCTCCGTTCCTTCCTCTCCCTGCCTTCTAGATTCTATTTCTCTGGAGAACCCTAATAAAAACTGATACCAAACAAAGTCCCTGGCACATAACATGCATTTAATAAATGAGGATTTAATGGTGATGTAATGAATCACAGAATAGCTTTTAAACAGACAAAAAATGGAGATTAAATCTCTTTGGTGTGGAAGGGTTTTAAGCTCTTCCTTTCGTGTCTGTCCAGTGTGGACTCTGGTATGCAGTGGGTACTCATTGAGTATGAATAGATGTGATAAGTGAAAAGCAGCAAAAGATGCTATTTTATGTGTCCTTTTACACTGCTTTGAAAGCCCAGGCCATGGGTTTATTGCTCATGTCATATGAGGGAAGCTCGCATCCTTGAAGGCCCTTCCTCTGTGGTGATGTCTTAGAGCTGACGGGCAAGTGGCCACTGCAGAAGCACGGGTCTCCAGAGCCTCCAGAACGTTTTAGGAGAGAAGCTGCTGCTGGGTTATTGCATGGATTGCTGATGCTGCCGGCATTGCTTTTGCTTAATAATCCACTCTAATTTTACCCATGGCGGTTCTCAGTTCCCACAACACAGCGATAATTAAATCTGTGTTCAGATGGTTGTAAATGCACCCAGAGGTCTTAAACTATGGGTGAATTATACTCATTTAAGTCAAAGCGTAGCACCAACTCTCTGTTGGCTCACGATTCAGGCATTGAGGAACTTCCCTGAAGTTCCACACTGTTCCTTTAGCTTCTGTCCCATATCCCAGGTCACACAGAGGCAGGACGAGAGGCAGGCGGCAGGTCTTTAATCTTCACATTATGACAGCCACTCATCTGAGTCTTAAAGCTGGCATTTCTTCAGAAGATTGCCTGAGACATCACCTGCAACGCTGCTGTTTCTGAAGGGCCTCCCATGTCCGATTGTCCAGAAATTGGTTTTATTTTTAATGTAAACGAGTGGGGAAAGGAGGGCATAAGGCAGAGGGCAAGCGCTAAGAGGAGTGCCCTGCCCGGGTCCCCTGCACTGCTGCTCTCACAGGGCCCCTTCTGCAATAGCTGTCAGGTGCCTACACACTGGCGTTTCTCATCATACAGCCCCATGGTTGTGAGGAAGCCTGGAACTGTCAAGAGATACTGAGGAGGAATGAGCCTTTTTTGCCTTACGCCCAAGGTTCAGGTTCTGCCCCCTTTAAAGCACTCACTTCACCCCAGTTTTCCATGGAACTAGGAGGAAGGTCCATTCCCCCACTTGGCCTTGGGGTTTATAAAGCTGGGACTGACCCTGGTTGTCCCAGCAATGCCTCTGGCAGGGACCAGGGAGGCAGGCAAATAGGAACCCTACACCACCCTGGCCTTGCTTCTACTCCTCCTGCTACTCTGTCCTTGGACTCTCGCACACGCTGTTCCTGCCTGGACTACTTCCATTGTCCCAAGACCCAGCCAGATTGGGTGGTCCCAGGCAGAGTCCTGAAAACCCCCAACCCACACGGGAAGACCTGGGCTTGTCACCTGGTTATGTGTGTTGTTCCAGATTCTGTGTGCTTGCGTGACCCTGAGCTGATGGAAGGCTCCCACTTGATCCTCCTCTTGGTGTTGTTTTCTTACCCAGCATAACCTAGAGGTTAGCTTGCCCTTGCATTTTGCCCTGAGCCTATTTCCAAGGGAACCAAAGGTGAGATGTTTCCCCAGGTGGCCACAGGAGGTGCTAGCGCATGGCTGACTGCAGTGAGTACTTGCAAAGCCCGGGCTCACAAGCTGGATGTGTCCACTATTCTCTGCCTGAACCCGTAGATGGCAATGCAACCTTGGAGATGTGGCTACCACCAGGCAGGCATTCCGGAGTTGCAGGGTCCAGGAGAGAAGGCAGGAGGGAGGTGGCCAGGGAGGCACTGTGTTGTGGCTGATGGAGAACTCACAACCACGGATAGCACCAGTCCCAGTGACGCAGGGAAGTAGAGGCTAGTGGGTGGGAAGTAAGGGACCCTTTTTTGACCCTAAGAATGAAGGTGAGAGGAAGAATTCCAAGTGAGTGAGAGCTAGAGAAGGAAGAAGAGAGGAGGGAAGGATGGGGAGGGAGATGGGAGCAGGTGAGGAAGGAAGGAGGACGTAAGGCCAGCTGGCCAGTGATGAGAGTCGGAGCAAGGGGACTGGGGTCGTGGATGTGGGAGAGGATCTGCAAGAGCATGAGAACAGCCACCCGAGGAGGTGAAGCGGGGTGAGCCAGGGAGAGCAGGCCCAAAGAGGGGCAGGTCTGGGGCGAAGACAGGCCAGACCCATAATCCCCCCACAAGTCACAAGACTCACACATTGGTCCTTCAGGATCTTTTATTAATGTATAGAAAATGTGTTTAAAAAAGGAACTATACAGAAGGTAAAAGCAACCAGGACTAAAAATACTAGTTAACAATGGTTAACAAGCAGAGATTCCAGTCTTGGAGCTACACTGCCACGAAGGGATGGGCCAAGCTGGGTTTAACTCTCCCTTCCTCTGTGCCTTTGTCGTTTCAGTTCACTCAGGTGCGTGTTGCCGAGATGGATTCCATCTACCTCTTCCCTTCGCTCCAGCCTCGATTTTAAGTCAGCACGTTTCCAAGCACACCGCAGCTGCAGTCAGTAAATTGGTCTTTGTTATTTTTAGCTGAAAAACCTGTTAAAGGTTAAAACGACAAACTCAGATTTGGAGGATTTGGAGGACTTGGTGATGATTATTTTTGCAAAGATCTAGAGACCAGCAGGGAGGGGGGTTTCAGGTGCCCAGAAACCCAGGTAAAGACTCTGTTAAGGTGCCTTGGGTTTCCCGTGCCAGGACAGCAGTTGAGGTTAGGGAAGCTGGGTGTGTGAGTGGTGATAGTGAAAAAGAAGGACCCGTGTGTTACAAGGAAGATGTTGAACATTAAATCTGGGAAGCCATGGTGAGACCCTAGGGTTGGAAAGGCCCTAGGGTTGGACACAGGTTAGCACGGGATTACTTAGTGGGCTGCTGTTTTGCAAGAAGCACTGTGTCTAACGCATCTGCCGTGCAGGTGTCATTGCTGCCCAAGCATCCCGCTTCCTGGTGATCTCTTGGGGAGATCCATTCCCTATGATTTGCATACTCATTGTTCAGTGCAGGAAAAGGGGCTCATTTCTGGAGTTTGGGCCTGACACCTAAAAATACCCAGCGCCGATTTCCTTCCAATTTCCCCCAAGAAGCAAAGGAAATTGAATGTGTAGCCAGGTGTCCTTTGAGGCCTTTAACCCATTGGGTGCAAGAGAGGTAAGTTGTGGGGAAAAGAAACCAGAGAATCACTAATATTAATTTCTCCCTTGCCTCCTTCCAGCCTCATTCCTCAACAGTTTCCGCTGATGTGCCCTTGCAGGGTGTTTGTGCCCTGCGGAGTCTGAGAGAAGACAGTCCACGTCTACTCAACCTTTGGTTTTAGCTTACACATTTAAGGATGTCTGCCTTTGCTACCGATGTACTGGTTTGATTCTGTTAACCATATAACCCCTTCTTTCCAAATTCTGCAGTAGGATTGGTAACCTGAAGGATGTTCCAGACATGTCCTGTGGCTGCTCCTTCCCCACTCCTGGATGCACTGTTTGTTGCAGTTTGAGGAGATTTTGGAATATCCACTTTCATGATCCTGGGAGCCAGAGAGGCTGCATGTGCCCGGAAGAGGGGAATGGAGAAAACTGTTTGTGTCTGGTCCTTAGTATCCTGCTGTGGACTCACTCCTCACCTCCCAAGTTTAAAAAGAAAGACAAAGAGCTTTTGGGCTGTTTTCTAGTCCCCTGATGGAGGAATCCGGGTCCCCTGGAGAAGCGCAAAAGATGGAAGTGACATGAGAAGCTCCCTTTGCGAGGTCAGTGAGAAATACAAGGTGGCGGCCAATGCAGAGAAACCAAAGGCTGTGGAGTTAGGCTGTGCAACTCAAATGATGGTACCTGGTAGCTGTGCGATGTCAGGCACGGTACCTAACATCCCTGTATTTCCATTCATTCCTTAAAATGATTAAACTCACCCTAGGTTGTGGTGAGGACTTACTGAAGTCATAGCTGTGCAGTTCTTAGCACAGTGTATCTAATAGTAGGTGTGCAAGAAATGCCATTTTTGTGAGTCTTCATTTGGGAAGAAACAAATGTGAAAGTCCACAGCAGAGCCGACTCAGCTCTCTTACCACCTGGCTGTGTGACTCTGGGCGATTCCTAACCCATCACGGGCTGCCTCCCTGAGCATAACGGGGGGAGGACTGGATCATGTGGTGTTCCGTTCTCACTGGCTCTGAGGCTGTGCTCCTAACACTCGTCTCCAGAGGACAACCCAGAATGTTCTCAAGCAGCATATGGGGTTTCTCTGGGAGATGCTAAAGCAGGGATGGGAAATATTCACTTCCTGGTAATGTGTCTAGACCCAAACCCTCTCTCGTAGATGAGGTGTTCCAGGCTCCCTGAGGGTGTGGTTTACTTCCCCAAGAAAGATGCTTACACTGCCCTACCCAAGCCCATGGTGACCCTGTGAAGTTGAAAGGGTTAAATGTTTCTGAACTGGAAATCTAGCGTCAGTCCAGATTCACAGTCTGGGCAATGGGGAGCTGTTTTTATTAAATTAACAGAAGGGCTGACTTTATCCAAGGAACAAGGGCTGTGTTATTTGGATGTGCTGCCATTGCCTTATTAAGCTTGAGGAAGGAGAGAGGATTTCCTGTGTGGAGAAAATGCAACATTGCCCAGAGGCTGTGAAGTTTGCCAAGGACATTTGGACGATGAAGTGCTGCAGGTGCAATGGAGTCACGGCTCAGACAAGGAGTGGCCTTCAAAAATGAGTCACAAATGCTGCGATGACACAGCAGGCGTGTGGCTGCTGTGAAGAGCAAGCGTGGCGCAGTGAGGGCACACTGTTGAGCTTTTCTGCAGCAAGGACTCTTGGGCCCAGCTCTTCTGCTAGATCGGTGGACAGGTGTTCTGGTTGGAAGCTGGAGGCCAGAACTGAGACAGCAAACCTTGATATCTGTACTGTGGCTTCTCACAGTGGTCTCTGCATGCTTAGAGTGACACCATCTGTAGAAGACTTGCTTTTGGTTCTCCAAGAGCCAATAGTTTCTTCTTTCATTTTCAAGTTATATTTTTCTCTCAGCTGTTTCTCCCGGTATAAGCAAATCCAGCTTGGGATGCACTTAGAATGAGCCAGAGCCGTTTCCCCTGCAAATCAGACCTGGACCCGCACCAATGCATCCTCTCCAAGCATTTCAGAGTTGTTTTATTTTTCTGCTTATTTTTGGAAGTTTGCATTTATTCTGTGAGTTCTCATGTGGCCTGACCATGTCAAAATGCTCCAGCACTGCCGAGAGAATCTTTATATATATGGGGTTGGGTTACAGAAGGAGTACAATTTTGAGGACCGATTTAGGCAGAGATCTCTAGGAACATGCTGAAAGCAGCCGAGAGCAGAGGCTCTGGGCACAACCTACACACCAGTAAAGAACCCTTCAGTCCAAGGAGGTTAACCAAGGCCAAGGATGCCGCTCTGGACATCTGGGTGACAGACATACTTCCAAACTTCACAGATCCATGCTGGGCCTCTGATGTCACCAACACCTTCCTTGCAGCTTTGGCAGATTTAAGATGGATGCAAAGAAGTTCCCCCCACGCCCTGTGGGGTTGTTCGAATGGAGCCCAAGCTTGGATTTTTCAGAGACGAGAAATTTTCAGAGTGGACAATGAAATACAGGTGGAGGTGGAATGTGCCCCGAACCCATTTCCTCCTGCTATAAAGGAAAGCAGTTGAACTAGGGATTGGAGTGAATAGGAGGTTGGTGATAAAAAATAAAAAGGAGTGGAAAAGTATATATCCTGGGTAAATGGGTCCACCTTTCCCGAAATTCTGAGTGGAGATTAAAAAAAAGTAACAATGAGAAAAATGTTCAGGTCCAGGAGTATTAGTGAATCTTTTTCTATGCTTTGGCCTGGAGCATCGCTGTCCTATCAGGGAGGAGCCTGAACGCCCTTTCCCAACAGAAACATTTACCGTAGCTCTTTGAAAACACTCCACCAGGGCGCTTTGCTGTTCTGACACTGGAGTTTACAAGGAAAAATGTCACTAGAACTGTTTGATACGGCAGTGAATGCATTGGCAAACTTGGTTCTTCAGTTTGGTCTTAAAAAGAAGAGCTTTCAGTCTGCAGGGGGCTGACTGGCTTCCAGGAGGAGGGAAAGTGGATGTTAGCCATCTTGCTACTTTGTGAGTTTTGGAGCTGGGAGGTGGGAAGGTGAGGATGAAGGTGGGTTTAAGTATTTACAGAAGCTAGTTCTGTCTCCTTGCTGCAGTTTTGTTCTTATTCTTCTACAAATCAATCTTTCATTCAAACTAGTTGGTCAGTTATCTTGATTTCAGCACAAGTTCTGGAAGCTTGGAAGAACCCGTTACTCTGGATTCCCAGAAAACAGCTGGCTGTTGAGAGCGCCACCTCGTGGTCACATTGCACAAATAGCCCACATTCTACAAATAACCTGTTAAATCTGAAGACCAGCAGTTTTCCACTCTGTCTTCGTATCTAACTGCCTCATCTTCCAGAAACAACCATGGAGATTGTGGGCCAAACATGCTGGAAACCACCTTTACACGATGGGAAAATGCAAAAGGAGCAGCTCCCTGGATCTTGTCTGTAGGCAGTGAGAGTGTTGCAGGCACCGTTGGTTGTGCAATTGCACTGTCTTCTGGGCTGGCCCACCCCTCGCCCTGGTGAGCCCCTCAGGGAGCTGTGGTGACTCTGTGTGCATATAACCCTCCAAGAGTTTTGAGGGACAGGATAAATGGAAATCAGTGCAGGAACTCAAGTGACGCTTCTTAGTTAAGAGGAAGTTGAATAAATAAAGAGCTTTGAGACAAGTTGGCCATGGGTGGGGCAGGGGGTGGTCCTAGGAATACAGTGGGGTACAGAATCTCTTAAAAATGGAGAAGCCTCACTCATGAGAAAATCACTCTACTTAATCAAGGGAATCTATAACCTCTTTACCGAGGGTT
The DNA here is from genome assembly GCF_030435755.1 of Ochotona princeps. NCBI lineage: Eukaryota > Metazoa > Chordata > Mammalia > Lagomorpha > Ochotonidae > Ochotona > Ochotona princeps. The sequence continues at coordinate 161,446,976 of NC_080833.1, forward strand.
GGATGATCCTATTTTTGAAGTTCCTTTCTTGCTTCAAAATTCCTTAAAATGGAACTAGGCAATGCTACTGACGCTATTTATAAAAATGTTCCATAGGGTAAAATGGTCCCAATAAAAGACAGGTTTTGGTTTCCACTGATGTTTCCTTCACCTGACTTGATGACACGTAATCTCTTTCCATTTCAGTTTCCCTGATGAGGTGGGCTGTACTGGCACACCCAGGTCCCTGAGCTCTGCTCCGACAGACAAAATGAGTTTAGCCATTTCCTTGGCATTATCTCCTCTGCAACGTGTGTGCGTGCACTTTACTTACAACTTCTACACTTTCTTCCCTTCCCTCCTCCCTTCCTTCTGTCTTTCCTTCATAAACCACGGCTTCTGGAGAATATATTTGTGTTCTCCAACCAATTTGAATTTCCACTCAGGTTTTCAGATCATAGACTAGCTTTATTGATTATAAAAACTAAAAAGGAAGTTAGAAATGATTTTAGTCTCGCTCAACAAGTGGGGAAACTGAGGCCTCAAGAGGAGAAACAGGCCGCCTGCTGCCATGGAGCTAGCCATGGCTGAGGGGAACTCCACCAAGCTCCAAGTTCCTCATTCAGTGTGCTTGCTGCTGTTCAACACTAATCCTCTAGCTACATCTTGTGTAAGTTACTGCTTCTTCCTTATCATCGCCACGGTGAACTGAGAAATGACAATCTCACTTACATTTTCAGCCCAGGTATGTTGGTCACATCCACATCACGGCAGTAGACTAGGTCCTGGAGTTTGCTAAGGGAGCGTGCCCACACAGAAGGGCCGGGTGCCTTCATGCTCAGATCATCAAAAGTGTGGTCCCTGGCCCAAGGGACCGTCTCTTCCTGGCTATCAGTGTGGCTGGAATGTTTCCTTCAGAAAATGGCCAATTCTGAGGCTTATCCAGCAGCTTCTGACCAAGATAAGACATGCCCCAGCTTGACAAATATGGTCATCCTTAAAAACAGCACAGAGCCTGGAGTGAGCAAGGAAGAGCGGGAGAGGCAGCTGGGGAAACCAAATGTGGATTTGGACAGATGCCGTAGGACGGGCGCCGACAGAACTTGAAAGGCCGTGGGTTCTGGATGTTCCCGCTCTCTTAGACTTAAAAATCAAACCACAGTGGTGAAGACATCACATCTCATCCACTCAGTGCTAGGGCCAGGCCTCCCCTCTTTGTTGCTGGATTTCTAGAGGTGAGTTCCTCTGGTACTTTTCATTTTCGAGAATAGTATAAAGAAGATGGAGAAAGTCTTTTCCTAATCTCACCTTATTACAGGGGCCAAAAGAGAAGAAAGGAAACCCAAAGCATACATTTTAGTTTCTCCCAGGACTATCAGTGAGAGAAATGGTCGGCTGGTCCTTTAACTTCTTTCAACTCTAATTAGACCACCTGCACTAAGTAGTCTGGCCAGCAACAGACATTGGGCCTTTAGTATGTAATTCAGAAAAATAAAACAAAATCCACGACAAATTGGACCAGAAATAGGGAAAACAGATCAGTGCTTCCCATGGGACCTGTAACCTCCATGTCATAGGCCCTGATTTCTGAATCTTCTGTCCTCTCCTCAATGCCTGACTTAAAAGTGCTATCAACTAAGCCTTGTAAAGTTACTCTCTACTGACCTGAGGGTGGGGTCAGTGGCTTCTAAGCCGGAGGGTGATAATAGCCCCTTTGCACCAGGAGCTGAGACCATGAGACATCTTGGAACAGTGGTCAGGTGGGGGGACACTAGGTTCTAACGTAGGAAGGAATTAGGCAGAGGGTCCAATGTGGCTGGAAAGAGGCCACTACTCTTGAAAGATGGCAAGTCAGGCTGGGACTCTCTGGCTCATTCAAATGGACTTGGGCTGTTGGGATCAGGTAGGGTGGATCTGCTTCCTCTGAAGGGAAGTTGTTGGCCAAGCTATCTTGCTGAGGTTTCCCTTATGGGTTTGTGTGGGAACTTGGCCATCAGAGGCCATGACCAGACCATGAACACCTGGGAAGTAAGGGGCATCTCAGAAAGAGGGTTGTAAAGAACTTTCTTGTCCCCTTGCCAGTCTACCCTCTGCCCTTGATCACTGAACAACACTTCCTTCTTTCCTTCCTTGGTGGATCAGGAGGGGGAGCTTAAGGATGACAGTTCAGGAGGGAGAAAGTAGACCAAGGGCCAGGCTCCTGGGCAGCAGAAACTATGAGATGGTGGTCAGCTGACTCCTGCAACATCCCTGCTTCCTTTCAGACTCTTAATATGTTGCAAAGCACAGTACGATCACCCTCCCCCCTTGTTTCATATTACAAAATACAAACAAACGACAGCCAAGATCTGTTGGTTTGTGACTGTCCATTGCTCAGAACCGCAAGGCCCGCCGTTTCCTCCCAGCCGCGAGACGGTGGTTGTAGGGACGCATCTTCATTTCCACAAAGGGGATGGAGAACTCATGGCCTTTCCAGTGGTACCAGTTGATGCCCTGGGTGTGAGACAGATTGGCATGTCAGATCACTGTTGCCCCTGATGCAACACCCTGCCTAGAAGAGGAGTCACGGGAGAAAGGAATGTATGACATGGATTTATTGCCTTTCAGTTCAAGTAAGGTTTACGGTTGAGTTCCCAACAGTTTTTCCCTTAGGTATGCCTGGGGAAACGTTGAAGTCATTCCCCATGGTCAACTGTTTGTTTATAACTTGGAGGTGTTACATGGCCCAGTAGAAAGTGGTGAGTTATTTCCTAGCAACACAGAGGCATTGTGAAGTGCGTACCCGTGGCTGCTCACTCCTGATGGGCATTTTGTGGTTGCTTCCTAGGTTGGTCCACCATTCCCATCTGACCAGTATTAAAGAGTGTCCCTAGATGTGAGTCTTTGGGTATCACAACTGGATAAGTCCCACCTGGCCCATCTGGTCTCCCTATTCCCCAGTCCAGCCTAAGAACTTGTCATCTTTGAGAAGAAAGATGGCCTGGTTCATGGTCCTTCTCTCTCCTCCCTTGCTGGGTCGGCTGAGCATTGCAGTGGGCCTGGGAAGCCATCCCTGAAACTGACCAACTTCTCATGGGATCAGCTAGATAAGAAAATGGAATACAACTGGACTGGTCATCATGAGCTTCTCAAGCCAAGTTCGAGTTCCTGGGTTAGCTGCTTTTCTTCCCTTCTGCTCATTTCTGCTCTGTCCTGGCCTGACCCTGGTGAAGCCTTGAATATTTATTTTTAAAAAAGAATGAAGACTTTCATGTGCATCTAACACACACAGCCGAGAGGCCATGGGTCCTGCAGCCCAGGACCCTTCTCGGACCACTCACCTGACTGTGCCTGGACTCCCCATATTTCCCATTAAGATTGGTCCGGTGGCAGTTTTTATACCACCAGGCACCCTTGTATGACATGGCACAGTTGGTAACTGCAACATCGTTGTCCCGGTCCTCCGTGGAGAAAGGGCGTCCTTGATGATAACTGAGGGAGTCCCCTGGAAAAAAAAAAAAACAGCTTCCATGAGGCTATCCAGTTTGCCATTTTTTGTCAGGGTTTTCTGGATAGTGGACCAATCCACAGGAAATCTGGCTGAGACATAGACTCCCACCGGTCTCTCCTACTTCCACCCAAGTGGTTTGCCCACCAATCCTGAACCCTCCTCCACCTTGCCCCAGGTCAAATACATCCGAACTGTCCTCTCCAACCCTCCCCTCATCTTCTCCACATTTTGCAGGTGGTTCTGTCTAATTGCCCCGACTGTCTTCTCCAGGCATGCAGCAGGACACAGAATGCTGGTGGAGACAGCAAGGAACTATGCCAACAGGGACCACGCTGGGTCTCCACTGGGCAGCTTCTGTCCAGCCTTCTCCCAGGCTCACCATGCCTGGTCTTGCATTCAACACTTTGTGCCGCATGTGGAGAGAAATGCTAGCAAACTGGAGTTCTGATGCATGGGAAACAGGAAGATGGAGAAACATGACCATATTGAAGGAGCCACAGTTGGGAAAGCCATGTATCTTAAGGGAAGAGCAGGTTTGGAGGGGAAACAGGTTTCCTGCTCACTGTTAAAACTTTTTGGTGGGGTTTTGAGGAAAACTTATATAAATCTCATAGGGAAGTTTGGAGTTTACCAAGTAGACTGCCAAGAGGCATTTCCTGACTAGACATGAAGTATCTTCAAAACAATTGTAGAAAATGCAAACTATGAGTAGACTATACATCGTGTCAATCTTTTCATTGAACACATTTACACTTCACTGCATTTCCTGTCAACTTTTTTGAATGTCCTACATCTCAGAGCTGCTTACAGATGGAACAGACTGCTGTACGCTGTGGTTGGGGTGCCCATTCTTAGAGGCCAGCAGGGACCAGCATTCTCTCCCTGAGGTTAGACTGGGAGCTTGTGTGATCTGAGTCCTTGAGGTGACAGATCAAAGCTGCCATCCATTGATGTGGTAGGTGAGAGTCTAGGCGAAATTTGTGGCACAGGATCTGTGCTATACCCTGAATGATAGTGACAGTAGGTGCTGCTGATGTTGCACTATGCTGAGAGAAACCACCGTTCTGATTCCATGATTTCCAAATCCATCCTCAGTTGCTACTCAGTTCTCCTGGTGCTCTCCACCATAATGTGAACTGGTTGAGCCTGGATCTCTTATGATCAGATGCTGGGTCCCTGCAGGGCTAACCCCATCATTTGAAACTCATTCTTATCTCTTGGAGGTGCTGGAAAAGGCAGATGAGCTTTCTTGTTTTTCTCTGTTTTGAAGCATTTCCACTTCTGCTCACCCTGTCTTACAGTCTTTCAGCACCAGTTCCTTGACTATGTGGTCTCCACCCCATCCCCACTCTCATTCTCGCTCTTGGCTTGATGATTTTTAAGACTTGCTTTAGTTACTCCCCAGCCCGCATTCTGTCCTGCCACTCCCAGGGATGTTCCTAATGGTGGTTTTTGTCACCCCCCTCCAAGTCCAGCTCACTTTTTCTGCTCCACAAGCCCTGTTTTCTGCTCTCTTAAATCACTGTTCACATCTTTTATTTTGTCTTAGATGTTAGAACCGCTATGACCTCCTATCAACTCCTCTCTGTTGGATTCAGACAGACTTGACTTTGTCTGTTGCCGTTACACTGCCCTTCCAAATGTCCCATTCCCTAGGACCCAAAAGGCTCCCCACTGTCCTCCATGCCAAGACTAAACTCCTCTACTCCCCCGACAGCAGGTCATTCCTTCTTGTCCTTTCTGGTCCTTCTGAACGTTGAGTCTGCCTGGGTCAGCCAAGTTGGTCAGAGCTTTCCCTTTCTCCACAGCAACTGTTTCTCCTGCGATTTCTTTCCCAGAGTCTGAGTTCCTTATGCTTAAACTCCCAATCATGGCTGCCTTCATGAAACCTCCCCAACCACGCTGATCCCCTAGTTGAACATCCTTACACTGCAAGCAGATACAAGCTACCCCATGCTGTTACTCCTTAACTGTTTCTCACCACATACGGATATAGTTTACTAAATGTTTCCTTTGTGCTTCATTTGCGTTCCTGCAACTTGCATCAGGACCAGCTGGGGATTCTCAACAACCTCTTACTGATAACTTCACTGGAATCTTCAGTCCTAGTTGAAGTGGACTGCTACTGAATGAATTGGATATTGGCAACCTTAAACAATGGGGAGCAGGTGAAGGGGTTCACCTCGAATTGGAGATACTGTGGATGGCTTGTTTTCAGTAAGGCCAGTAAAAATGCAAAACTGGGAAAGATAAAGGCCAGGGGAATTGGGCCTTTCCTTTCCAGAAAATTTCTGCCCTAGAGAGAGAGCAACCAATGCAAAGAGCTGCCCATGGGAACAGAAGAGCCTACATATGTGCGGGTTTTCATCTTTTGAAGATGAACTCAATGTTCATTGTGAAGAATCAGACTTAATTCACTTAGGACAATCAACAAAGTTGTTGGCAGGATTGGCCTCTGAGTCGGGACAGTTGACTATAGTCAAACAGTCTGCCAAGTATGGGTCTGTGCATCAGGGGCTGGCCCCAAGTGAGGGGAAAAAGATAGACTTAGGGCAGGAGGAAGAGGGGCAGGGCAGGAGGAAATGTGAGGGATTGGAAGGGTTTGCTTTGCCCCTTGTAGCAGAAATAAGGATGTCTTTTCTCCAGGCCCAATTCTAATCCTAGGGAGTGAATAGCATCAGGTTATTTTGAAATGATTTAGTCTGACAGAATGTTTAATTTGCTCTATTTCAATGACTATTTTATGCCCAAAGTGTGGCAAATTGGATCTTTTGTCGGGGTGCTTCAGGCTAGTCTAGCTGCCCTTAGGTGTGATCTCAAATAAGAGCAATCTCAAAGGAGAGTGTGTCTTCCCTTCGGAACAACAATGTCTTGCTGAGAAGAGAAATAATGGAACAGCTGTAGCAATTGGAAGGGCAACACCTTGATACTCCTCTTAATTCCAAGAGGCATAAAAAATGTCGCTAAAATTATACGGCGGCAGTTAGCCCTAAAATTGGAACTAATAAAAGGGCTCATAAGTCCATGTACCAAGCATTATAGTATCTGGCAAAAGAAGTTGTATGAGATGTGTCAAAACAGAACACAGGAAACAGATCGGCCAAGCCTAAGGAGTTGGGCGAACATGATGTCCCCAGAACACTTCTGATGCAGCAGAGCCTGTAGAGAAGGCTGTTGTGCTATAAATGTCATGAATTCTGCACAGAAAAACCTGACCGGGTGTGTGTCCTCGTGGAAGGTAGAGAGAGATGCAGCCAGTGAGGAACACTCGGGCGGTGTCCTTATTCCTTTGGCGGGGAGGGAACTACCCTGGCCATGGGGCTGCGATTGTTCTCATGGCCACAAACATGGTTTCCCTGCATGTCTTTGCAGGAGAGATTTCCTCCCCAACAGAAGTAATTCTGCTCTCCTCTGGGAGGGAGGAGAGATTGTTTAATATAGACAAGAAAAAAATCCCTTGCTCCCCCAGCGCACATTAAAAAAAAAAAAAAAAAAAAAAAAAACTTTTACAGTACATTCTTTGCATTTATTGGGTCTCTTTTTTTTTCCTGTCTGTTCTGCCAAGTAGATTTGGCATCATCATTATGAGTTTCCTGATGAGGAAACCGAAGTCATGAGAAATCAGTTTCCGGTCACCTGAGTGGTTGGAAGAGAGGTCTGGGACCCAGCCGGGTGACTCCCAGGCCTCCGCTCAGCCAGCTGAGAAGGCACACTCTCCATGGGTGCTGCAGCTTCCTGATTCAACTCCCACCTAAAATGTGGGGCTCTCTGTTCTGCCTCTGGGGTTCGCTTAGGGGCCACGTACCCGCAGTGCCATTGTAGCTGCCCAGGCGGAGTTTGTACAGGCTTCTGTTGTCCTCCACAGAGAACTTGTCGTAGTATGCGAAGGCTGCCTCCTGACCGTCCCGCATGTCCACGCGCAGCTCGTAGCGGCCCTGGCTTGTGATCCTGTGTATACTGTCCAGCCCTGTGAGGAGCAGAGAGGGTTCTGAGTCAGGACCCTAGCAATTTCAGAAATGGGAGAGAACTCGCACCTGGGACCTTGAAATCGATGCTGTGCGGGTGGAGGGAGATTTCCCAACCATGTTTGCCTTCAGCCCTCCGCAATTGTTGCCAAACACACCTGGTCAGACAGAGCATTCTGTCCTCCTAAGAGGCCCAAAGAAGTGCATAGGTCGGCTGGTGAAGACTGCACAGGGGGCCTCTTCTGTTCTGGACCCAGGAGCTGACCCAGGCCTCAGGAGTCCTGGTTTTGTCCCCTGCCACCCTTGATGCCAAGCTTTGGTATTGGAAGGAAATGACAGAAGGCAACGTGAAGTACTTTTTCAGAGCATACAGGGTATGCCTGGTCAGCCTGGTGCCTCCTGGGATCCTGCAGAGGGAGTTGTGTCTGCCTTGCTTTGCTCTGTACGTCTCCTTTCTGTATGCAGGCTTCACGGAGGTCCCAGAGCCGGGCTGGAGAGCACTGCCCTTTGCCTGCTGATTCCATTTCCTTCCTATCTAATCTACCTTCTGCATTTTTGCAATGCTGTCCCTTCACAGATATCCATGGCTGGTTTCCCCAAGTCATCCCCCTCTCTCCCCTTGGCCTCTAAGTTTTCCAGATCTTGGGCTAATAGATTCTTAAACAGAGCCAATCCATGTAAGTCTAGAGCCCAGATCTTCCTTGGTAATGTTTTCTCATGTATATAATTTCTTTCCTGCTTGCCTTGGAACACTCTGATTTAGACCTACCCACCCAAACATTGCACCATCACTTGCCTTGCAGGTGATCGCTGGATCCTCCTGACTTCTCTCTGCCTGCTTTGCTATCATGTCTGTTACCTATCTGAACGTGCTATGATTTAGAATCCAAGACTTTCAGAGACGGAAGGGAAAGCAGAAATGACTTAGGACAGTTCGTTTGTGGCTAAGGATGCTGAAGCCCAGAGAGATGGAGTGATGGGCTGAGCGTCACCCCCATCTTTGGACTTTCTTGTCCTGTTGGCAATTCAAGGCTCCACCTTGATGGTGAGTTGGATGGTGTCTGCCAAATCAGTGAGGCCTGGTCCACCCTAGATGTGTGTTTGCGCAGTGGGGGTGGAGTCCATGTGCTGTACATGATATCCTTACTGGGCAAGTAGGCCCACGTCCCAGCCGTTCCAAGTGTAGACTGCTGGCGGCTCAGAGATGCCTCTTTGGAAAACTATCCTTGACCAGAGTGAGTTAGTCTCTCCCTCAGGCTTGTCTTGGGCTGATCTTCCTTAGTGACTGATTTGGGAGGCACCAAAGCCCCACTGCTTCTGTGGACTGTGACCAGCTCCAGAGCTTCCCCAGGGACCAGACTGAAGGCATCATTTCCAAGATAACACATCCACAGTTTTCATAGTTCTGTTTTGCTTTCTCTAAGCCTCTTTTCTTTAGAGAACTCCCCCCAGACAGAGCTCCACCCCACCACCAGTATATCTCTAGAACAAGAACCACCTCCCCTGCAATAGACTACTCAAAGAGGATATTTGACAAGGATCACTGTTCGGGGATTTGCTTCTAAAGAACCCAACCTAGGATTTAAACTACAGCTCACAGCAATACCACGACCGGAGTATTTACTATAGTCAAACTACACATCGCCAACCGTGCTTCTGCTTAGTGTCCTGTGTCACAGAGTCAAGGCTTCTTTCCCTTTTAATTCCCAGTCTCAATTTTGTTCCAGGGTATTTACCATGCAATGTGCTCTAATCCATCTCTGCCACCACCACCACCACCACCAGGCTTGATGGTCTGTCCTTACCTGTCATTTAATAACATTAATATCGTCATCTTTCAGTGGATTTATCTTTGAGGTTTCTTTTTCATTGATAGCACATAGTAATTAGTCTTCTATTTTGGAAAATCATTAAAAATAGCTTTATTTAACTAAAAGTTCATAGGAAATTTCCATGCATGATAGCTTACATATTTCACAAATGTGGCAAAAATTGTGCAACTGGTCCTCAGTGGCTTAGGTTTGGGGAGCATGCACCCTGTCTGCTTATTGGGCACTTGGATTCGTGTGTACTATACTTGCTTCCAAGCTCTTTGCCAAGTGATGGTATTTTCAAGGTATGGATATTTTCCCATTTTCTTGATGTTTCTCTCAAAACTGCCTTATGACTTTCATCATATGTATTTGTTACCTACATAGACAAACGGAGGTGTGAGTATCTCTGAGGTACTCTGACCGGTAACTACATGTTAGCTACCAGCTACTGAAAGAATATTCTATGGCATTGACACAGCACAGGCAGAAACAAAACCGACGGTGATCTGAACCACAGAAGAGGGAGTAGTCCGTTCTCCCATAGGTTGTGGTTCGCACAGGCTTTGCAGAGGAATAAGTGCTAACTTGGGTCTTTGAATGTATGTGGGGTCATTAAGAAGCACCCAGGAAATGAGATGGAAAGCACAGCATGGATTTCATTATTTCTGCACCCTTCTAAGCTTATCTTTCCATTTCAAGGTAAACAGGAAGGGAGATGGGCAGCCCTTGAGGAGGGAACGTTGGTGACTGCATGCTTGGAGCATGGTGTTGGTGAGGCGTGGCAGGGACAGCATTGGCCAGAGAGCTGCAGAGGGAGCTTACGGACAAACTCGGTGTGCCTGGTGGTGACCTTGTATGGTCGACCTTGCTCAGATTTGGAATGTGAGCTGTGCTAAGCAGCTTTGCGGGACAATGGGGTCAGCTTGGTGGCAGAGGTGTCGGTTGTGGGGAGTCACCTAGGCAGTTGGGAGCAGATGATGTGGTTCTGATGGGATAGTGGCCGGAAGAACCAAACATGGGACACTTTCTGCCTTTCCTGTTTCCCTTCATCGGTCTTTAAGATGGCACACCCGGGAGGAGATGCAGGCCAGGACAACCTGCCTGTGTCCAAGGGGGCACCATGCAGCCTGGCAGGCTGGATATGTGTGTTCCTTCTGATGCTATAATGGGTTCTCAAGGTATAGCTCCACTTGTGCCAGACCTCTAGGAAATTGCTCATCACCTGTAATACCACTTTAACATCCCCTCCTCCTTCTGCACATCAGGTAATAACATTGCGCACGGTACCAAGTGGAGGCACTGGCCTCATTCTCTCATGCCCTGCAGGCCGGCCGCTGCCTGGCTTCTGAGAACAGCCAGATGCCCTGGTGCTGGCTGCACTCCTTCCCCCACCAGGCCTCTTGCTCCCTTTGTAGTTGCCTCTTGTCAGGAGCTATCAGCATAAGAGACTATTAATGTGGATGGGAAGAGACAGAGCAAAGGAGAAAGCACCACAGTCAGATAAAAACAGATCAATAGTGGAGCCAAACAGAGCAGGAGGTACTGAAAGCAATTCACGAGCTGTCAACTTGCAGTGGACACAGGGCTTCTGATAGTCCCAGACAGACCCAGAAAGGAGAGAAAGGGACAAAGCCAGAGAGGCCCAGCAAGGGAGAGCAGGAGAGAGGTGGTACCTAGCCAGAATTCATCCTCCAGGTTCCCAAAGCCAACCCGGTAATCAGCCCATTTCCGGAAAAAATCTGTTTGGCCGTTCTGTCGCCTCTGGAACACCTGTAAGGAGATGTGGAAAAAATGATGAGATGCAAAGGAAAATAAAAGAAATGTGTGACACTGATGAAGCTGGGTTTTATATCTGCAACGACAAAGGCAGCCAGACAAGGAACACATTTCCTCTGTGTTTGCATGGCAGCCTTTGCAGGAGCTGTTCAGAGCCCTTCTCCTGAAGTGCTCAGGCCCCTGATGAACAGGCTGGGGGTGATGCTGACACTAATTTGCACCCCTGCAAGGTACAAAGGATTCAGGATACATATCAAGCTCCCAAGTAGTCAGGAGAAATAGGCTTGGCTCTCAAATTAATCTTGTGGAAAGCATTTGTCACCCACAGAAAGGGACCAGTACAAATCAGCCATCGCCGTCTCCATCCCATCGCCACCAAAGCAGGGTATCAGTCACGTTAGAAGCTGGTTAAGTGCTCATTTTTTTCAACCTCTAATGCATCAGCCTCGGAATCAGTTTCCAATTATGCTTTAAGAACAGGCACAAATATGTCAGACACATAAAAGAAAATGTCTCCCAAGAGCAGCTGTTATGAGCACAGCCACTATTTAACTATGTTTGGAAACTACCTGTTTTGCACCATGAAAAATCTGATGCTGAGCTGTAGCTGTGCTGGAGGGGAGGCACAGGTGGGCGGAGAGGCGGCCTTCCACCAGGCTCCAGCTACTGCAGGACTGCTCTGGGGCCAGGCTGTGGGCACTTGCCTGTCTGCACAGTGCCCGCATCGGGAGGCAGGGTTATCTGTGCTGTTGCTATTTCCTTGCAGGTTGTACTGCCCTACCAGGTATAGGAGCAAGGTGGGGACAGGAAATGTGCTTCTCTCCCTAAACGTGGAGCCTAAAGGTGGTGGCAGTACTGGTGATGAATCAATTAGGCCAGGAGACATTGGGGACACACGTGGCCCTGTAGCTAGAGCTGGCAACCTCAGCTCTGTCTCTCCCGGCTCCCCACATGCCACTCTCGGCAGGAGGCTCATCTGCCTCGACAGTGGTTTATTCCAGCTGCAGTTTCCAACGGGTCAGATCCCTGAACCCGTCTAAGCTGCTGCTTCCTGCGCCAGCACCCTTCTGCAGGAACGTCTGTGCAAGTAGGCAGGAAGGCAGTTATCGTGAGAGCCTTCATGAGGCCAAACCATCGCAGCCTCAAGGTGCTTGTTCCTCTTTTTGCCTGGCAACCTGTGCTTGGTGCTGACAGCCCTACGTGAATACGGAGGGGCTGGGAGCAAGGCTGCTCAGAGGATGATGTTTGCACCCGAGATGCCTGGATGCAAGAAGAGGAGCCGCATGTACTTACGATCCAGCCCCCGCCATCTGTGGTCATGTCGCAGTACACCTGAAGCTTCTGGCTCAGCTCCCCGTTGAGGAAGATGGTGTAGACTCCACTCAGTGTGTCTCCATTCATCAAGTGCTGGGCACAGTCCTGAGGGTGAGGGAACATCCGGCCACCTGCACGGGAAAAGAGGCAACTTCCACAAAAAGATGCTCTCCCCAGCAATCCATCGGAGCCCGATGGGTCAGTGGAGCTTTAGAGAATTTTGTATCAGAAATCCCCATGAGCTCTCACCCTATGCAAATATGGGGTCTTGGCATCCCCACACCCCACCACTTCACCTAATGTGGGGCCCACAAGACAGGATCTAGTATGATGTTGGTGAGCTCATCTCGTGGTCTGGCTCCTCAACTCATCTGTTTGACTTTGGACAAACAGCGTGTCTTCCTTGGGCATCTGTTTTCTTATCAGTAAAACAGGGCTAATACAAAAGCCTCTCCGTCCTAGGCCAAACAGCTAGGGGCTGCTTTACTCAGGCTGTGATCACAGGTGCAAGGGCCCAGATAAATCCCTGGTGGTGGGGGCATCCGCCTTTCCGAAGGAGGAGCGTATCCGTCAAGGTCTTCTGTCGTCTTCCCTGCAGCCGGTAAAGAATGTCCAAGCAAGTTCAGTATTACTGAAAAGAGGGATACCCGTTTCCCGGGCAAAATAATCTACTGATTGTGCCAAACAATCAAATAACCATGTTTGTTACGGCAGCTTTGTAAATACAGTGATCTTCCAGGTGGATGACTAGGGTTCTTTGGGGAGGGACTTCTCCAGCCGGTTGCTAGTGTCCCCTAGTGGCAGAATTAGTTCACTACAGGTATGACATTGGGTCAGGGAAAGTCCTCTTTAATCCCAGGGAATGAGTAAATGATAGCCTTAGGAAAGAGACAGGGAAATCTCACTGAAAGCCCCGCTGCTGGAAGCTGCCATCTCAGATTCAGCAGAAAGCAGCCTGTGTTAGAAGAGGTTGTTTGAGCTGGGTAGATTCCATGCAAGACCCCTCTGGAGATGCGCTCACACCTCCTAGCACAAGGCCTGCACTTTAGCAGGCTGTCTCACCACCACGGACATCCAAAGCTGGTTGCACAGAACACAGACACTGGCAACTTCAGTATGGTCACACCAGACGTCGGCTACCTGAGCCATCATTATTGTCTTCCAGGTGAACATTGGCCATATGATGCAGCCAGAGCCAGGAATCAAACACAGACAGTGGAATTGGCTCATCGGAACTGGCACCTGAATTGCTAGGCTACATGTCTGTCCTTCAGAGTGGATTCCATTTAATTCTTGCAAGAGACTTGAGAGGGAGGCAGGCGGGTACAGATCAGAGTTGCTTTCTAGAGAAGGAAAATGTATTCCAAAAAGGATCTACTTGGTCCTTTGTTTTTTTTTTAAAGATTTATTTATTTTATTACAGTCAGATATACAGAGAGGGGGAGAGACAGAGAGGAAGATCTTCATCTGATGATTCACTCCCCAAGTGAGCGGCAACGGCCGGTACGTGCCGATCCGATGCCAGGAACCAGGAACCTCTTCCAGGTCTCCCACACGGGTGCAGAGTCCCAAGGCTTTGGGCTGTCCTCTCCTGCTTTCCCAGGCCACAAGCAGGGAGCTGGATGGGAAGTGGAGCTGCCGGGATTAGAACCGGCGACCATATGGGATCCCGGTGCGTTCAAGGTGAGGACTTTAGCCGCTAGGCCACGCCGCCGGGCCCTATTTGGTCCTTTGAACTCAAACATTCAGGTCTCAGGTCAAGGTCTCTTTGTATTGTCCTGAAACAGGCAATCGAGTGTGTACTACAAACTGGAGCTCTCCATGTCTCATACAAGGAAGGATTAATACACTTTTGTATTTTTCTTATAAGTTAAAGCTTCTTGTAGGTTAAAGTTACCTCAGAAACTTCTTCGTTCAAATTACATTTACCTGTACTTTCCTGTTAGCCTGAGTATTTTTTTTTCAAACGTATATTAGCTAGTTGAATGTATTCTTTTGAAAAATGTCTGTTCATTTCCTTTGCCCATTTCTTAACAGGACTGCTTGTTTCTCTGTCATTGAGTTTCTGAGGCTCTTTATAAATCCTGGATATTAGTCCCCGACCAGTTGTGTAGTGTGCAAAGCTTTTCTCCCACTCTGGGAGAAAGAAGTTCTTCACTTTGTTGGTCATTTCTTTTTTTCTGTGAGGAAGCTTCTTTTGATGTAGTCCCATTTGTTCATTTTGGCTTTGTTTATGTTGCCTGTACTTTTGGTGACTTTCCTAACAAGTCTTTACCAATGCCTCTATCTTGGAGAGTGCTTCCTACGCTTTCCTCTAGGAGTTTGATGGTTTCTGAGATTCCACCTGACTCCGGTGAGGTTGACCTGTATTCAGAAGTATATCAACAACACCTGCTGGTGTGGGTGTGGGAAGACAGGTACCCTCCTTCACTGCTGGTGGAGTGCAGGCTAGTACAACCACTATGGAAGTCAGTATGGACAGTGCTAAAAGAAGTAAAAGTTGACCTGCCACATGACCCAGTTATCCCACTCCTAGGAACATATCCAAAGGAAATGAAATCTGCATGTCAGAAAGTGACCTGTAATACTATATTTACAGCAGCATAATCTGCAATTAATGAAGACAGGGAAACCACCAAGATGCTCATCCGAAGAGGAGTGGATAAAGAAACTGTGGTACATCTACTCCATGGAAACACCACTCAGCCATTAAAAAGAAAGTAACTCTACCATTTGTGACCAAATAGCCCCAAGTAGAGACCATTATGCTCCATGAAATAAGCCAACCCCAAAAGGATGCACATTATATTTTCTCTCTGACATAGTAAGGCAACCTTTGCATAAAATATAAATCCATGGATATACAGGTAAACATTGTGTACGTATGTTCACCTATAGAGACTGTATAATGGAGACTGGCATTCCAAGGAGGAAGATACAGGGCAGTATGCATCTCTATTCCTGAATAAAGGATGGACTCCCAATGAAGCTGCTAAGTATATCTTGACAATAGGATGCTGGATTTTCTACTATTGGCTATAACTATAATGTCAGGATACACTTAAATTGCAGAATGATGGACGTGTGTCAGTCTGAAGGATCATACTTTATAATAATAGGGGAGAATGCAGTGGGGGAGGAGGGAAATGGGGCGTTCGGAAAGGGACATCCCTGAGCCTGTGGAACTGTATCATGAAAAACAAAAATGAAAAGAAATACAGAAGAAAAATTATATTTACCCTGCTACTTGAATTGATCTCTTTAATAGCTGCAGAGTACTTGCAACTTTCATCTCCAAAGCTCTCTAAAGCTGCAATGGTTCTGCCTACATTCCAGAGGACAGTGCAAGCGCCCCTGTGGCTGAAGCGCCCCTGTGGCTGAAGCGCCCCTGTGCCTGAAGCGCCCCTGTGCCTGCACCCCCTTGCTTTGGGAGCTCTACTTCTATTTCCTGACTTCCAGGATACTCTTGACTTTATCTCCGGATCATCAGTCTATCTGCCATTACATCTCCTGTAAGGCACATATGCAAGAAAAACATGCACAGATCAATTTTATTTGTAATCGTGAAAAGTGGAAACAAATAGTGACTAACAACCTAGTTGTGCAATGAAAACCTTCCATGTGCACGTTTTGGTTTCTCAAAGGATTATAAATGAATATATCAAAAAATCTATTAATATCATTCACGTCATTAGTAAGCTAGAATATATAAATAACAATCAATCAGAATCTCAGAATCATTATAGTAAGACTATTTGATACAGTGTAACAATAAAGTATATTTTAAAAAGTTAATTTCAAAGGAAATTCTATAACTGATAAATGCTTTAAACCTCAGATCTTCACAAGTGATGCTTTTATTTATTCAAGGTTAGTCAATTAAATAATTATTTTACAAAAAACACTCTTTTCCCATGGGAAAGAGACTTAAAATGAAGATTTAACACAGAAGCTGTGGTTACATTCCTCTTTCAACACTGAGAATAACTCCACGTCCTCTAATACTACTATTAGGCACCATCCTGGAGGTCCCAGATAATGCGATAAAGAAAGAAAAATAAGAGGTATGAGTATTAGAAGTATAGAAATGAAACTCATTACTTGTAGATAGTATGAAATGCTTACCTAAATTATTAGTAGAAGCAATACTTAGAATTAGCAAGAGTTCAGCAGGATCTCTAGATACTAGATTAACACACAAAAATCAATAACAGTTATTTTTTATGCCACCAGTAGCCAACTATCAAATATTTTTAAAAAGGTAAAAGTCACAAAGCAATAAAGATTATAAAATACTCCGAAATTAGTTAAGTGCAACACGAATGGCATAAGGAAATGTTTTAAACTATTTAAAAACAGGAGAAGGTACAATGCACCCCTTCTGATTTATATTACAAACATGTCAGTTCAGCTCAAATAGATTGATAAATTCATTGCAGTGCCAATCTAAATTCAAGCTAAAGCTTCTTTTGGGGGGGAAATTTGACATGTTTGATAAATTAAGGTACATACAGAAGAATAAAGCTGGACACAGCCACAGAAAGAGGTACAAATAAGAGAATGAGGAATCGTTATGAAAGATGACCACGAACACTGAACAAACAGAGCCCCTGGCACCCCCAGAAAAGTCTGGGTGGTGTTAGATGGTGGAGACAATGCAATGGCACTTGACTTAATCCTGCTTTCTCCCACGGAAGAGGGAGCCCAGCTGAAATCTGGTTTAAATGAGAAGTACTTTGCCTTGCTTCAGCTGTTCATTTTCTGAAAACATTCTAGAAGCATGAAAAACATTGTCTCTTACTAAACATGTGACTTTGAATTCCATCAAATTTTTGAGGAAGTGCTAATTCTAATTCTTTTTTAGATTACTCAAAGCAATGAAAAGAAAACTCTTCCAAACTCATTCTTTGAGGCTAGCATTACCTTGATTCCTAAACCAAGGGAAGATATAATAATAACAGGATCATAGATCAATATCTTGATGAACACGGATACAAAAATCCTCAATAGAATACTAGAAAATCAAACCCAAAAACACATGAAGAAGATCATCTACCCAGACCAAATGTGATTTATTCCAGGGAGGCAGGAATGGTTCAACATGCCCAAATTACTAAATGTGATACATCACATCGATAAAATGAAGGCTAAAACCCATATGATTACCTCAGAAGATGCAGAGAAAACATTTGATAAAACACAACAGCTTTTTAAAAAAAGACTTTTTTTTTTTTTTATTATTGGAAATACAGGTCAGATTTATGAAGAGAAGGTGAGACAGAGAGAAAGATTCTTCATCCTCTGGTTCCCTCTCCAAATCGCTGTAACAACCTGAAGGCAGGAGCCGGGAGCCGGAAGTCTTACAGTCTTCCCACACATGTGCAGGTCCCAAGGCTTTGAGCCGTCCTCCACTGCTTTCCCAGGTCACAAGCAGGGAGCTGGATGGGAAGTGGAGCACCCAGGACATGAACTGGTGCCCATATGGGATCTTGGCACTTGCAAGGCAAGGCTTTAGCCTTTGACCCATTGTGTTGGTCCCTACAATGGCCTTTTATGATAAAAAAAAATTGAAAAAATCCTGAGTACAAAAGGAATAAATCCCACCACAATTAAAATAATAATGACAAACCTAGGGCCAGCAGCATACTGAGTTAAATAGGGTAAAGCTGAAAGCATTTCAACTAAGATCTGAAACCAGACAGGTGCCTACTGTCATTTTATTATTTAATATAATACTGCAGATTTTAGTCAGAGTCATTAGGCAAGAAAAAAAATTAAAGGGATATAATACACACAAAAACATCTTTGATGTTCACGAATTAGAAGAATTAATGTAATCACAATGCTCCTGCTAATGAAGTTACAGCTTCAAGGTGACGCCAATCAAAATACCAAGTCATTCCTTCAAGATTCAGAAAAAACAATCCTATAATTTATATGTAACATAAAGATCCCAAAAGCAAGTGAAACAACACAAAGCTGGAAGCATCACAATTTCAACACACACTCCAAGGTTGTTATAATCAAAACTCCCTGGCAGAGGCACAGAAGCAGGGATGTGCACCAATGGAACAAAACAGAAATCCTAGCAATTCTTCCAGCATCTACAACCACCGACCTTTGATAAACAGGTTAAAATTGCTCCCAAGAGGAAGGAAATCTCCTCAAGATATGGTGTCAGGAAAATTGAATTTCCTCAAGACCTCTACCTCACACTCAACATAACAATGGATCCAGAAAATAAACTTGAGTCCCAAACCATCCAAACACTGGAAGAAACCATCGGGAAATGCTGTAAGACCTTGGCCTAGGTGAAGATTTTTGGTTAAGACCACAGAAGCACAGACAGTAAATACAAAATTAGGATTATATCAAACTAAGGCTCTTCTGCTCAGCAGAGGAAATGGCCAACAAAGTGAAGAGGCAACTGACAGAATGGGAGAAAATATTTGCAAACTGTTAGTCCGATAAAGACTTAAGATTCAGAATACATAAATATATATACTATTCAGAATAATAAAAACGATCTAGTTAAGAACTGGGCAAAGGACACAAATTTTTTCAAAGGCTGAAATTCAGATGATGAACAAACACATGAAAGATATTTAGAATAATTAGCCATCAGGGAAATGCAAATTAAAACCATAGTAAGGTATCATCCAAACCCAGTTAGAATGGCTATCATCAAAACAATTCTAAGAATAGCAAATACTGATGAAGACATGGAGAAAGAGTACCTGAGGTCACTGTTGATAAGAGTGCAACTTGGTGCAGCCATTATGGAAGACAGCATGGAGATTCCTCAGAAAATTAAAAATATATCTACCATGTGGCCCAGCTATTCTGCTTCCAAAGGATATGGAATCCCATATAAGAAAGATCTTGGAATCTCATCTCTGTGGTAGCCAACTTCACAACAGCTATGATATGAAATCAGTCTGAGTGTTTTATCAACTGAGGATGGATATAGAAAATGTGGTATGTAAACATAATGTTGACATTTGTATCAAAATGTATGAAAGTGGAGATTATTATGCTAAGTGAAGTATGCCAAATTCAATGAAAAAATATCATATTTTCTCTTATTTGCGGTAATATATACATAGCTATAGAATAAAAATTATGTGGCCAATTGCTGAAAAAATGAAAAAGAACATCCAAAAATTTCTTGAGGAAAATGATGCTACTGTATGATCTAAGAGTGAAGGAAGAATTTGATAAGAGACAAAAAAACCCCTTTTTTGGAAGAAGTGAAAATAAATACAAAAAACCAACCCCCCTAAGAAGTAGCAAAAACAGTATGAAAAGGCTATTGATTTTGTATTTTGCAAGGAGGTTGCCTTATAGATAACATATCATATTTGTCCTTTTGGGGTTGGCTTATTTCATGGAGCATAATGGTCTCTACTTGGGGCTATTTGGTCACAAATGGTAGAGTTACATATTTTTTTTAATGGCTGAGTAGTGTTTCCATGGAGTAGATGTACCAGTTTCTTTATCCACTCCTCTTTAGATGAGCATCTGGGTTGTTTCCATGTCTTCATTATTGTAGGTTGTGCTGCTGTAAATATAGTATTACAGGTCACTTTCTGACATGCAGATTTCATTTCCTTTGGATATGTTCCTAGGAGTGGGATAACTGGGTCATGTGGCAGGTCAATTTTCCATTCTTTTTTAAAGATTTATTTATTTTTATTGCAAAGTCAGATATATGGAGAGAGGAGGAGAGACAGAGAGGAAGATCTTCCATCCAATGGTTTACTTCCCAAGTGACCACAACGGCCGGTGCTGTGCTGATCCAAAGCCAGGAACCCAGAACTTCCTCTAGATCTCCCAGGCAGGTGCAGGGTCCCAAGGCTTTGTGCCATCCTCAACTGCTTTCCCAGAGAGCTGGATGGGAAGTGGGGCTGCTGGGATACAAATTGGCAACCATGTGAGATCCCGATGCATTCAAGGCAAGGACTTTAGCTGCTAGGCCACCGCGCCAGGCCCCAATTTTTACTTCTTTTAGCACTGTCCGTACTGACTTCCAAAGTGGTTGTACTAGCCTGCACTCCCACCAGCAGTGAAGGAGGGTACCTTTCTTTCCACACCCACACCAGCAGGTATTGTTGGTATAGTTCTGAATATAGGTCAACCTCACTGAAATTAGCTGGAACCTCAATGTGGTTTACATTTGTATCTCTCTGATGGCTAGTGAGCCTGAGCATCTTTTCATATATCTGTTAGCCATTTGAATCTGTTCTTTTGAAAAATGTCTGTTCATTTCCTTTGCCCATTTCTTCATAATGTCTTTGTTTGTTTGTTTGTTTCTGTCATGAATTCTGAAGCTCTTTGCAAATCCTGGATATTTACAAATATCCTATCACTTGTGTAGTGTGTAAAGATTTTCTCCCATTCTGTTGGTTTCTTCTTCACTTTATTAACTGCTTCCTTTGCTGTACAGAGCTTTTTAGTTTGATGTAGTCCCAGTGGTTCATTTTGGCTTTGACTATCTGTGCTTTTGTTGACTTTTCTTTTTAAAGATTAATTTATTTTTTTATCAGATATACAAAGAGGAGGAGAGACAGAGGAAGATCTTCCATCTGCTGGTTCACTCCCCAAGTGGCTGAGCCTATCCGAAGCCAGGAACCAGGAGCTTCTTCCGGGTCTCTCATGCAGGTGCAGGGTCCCAAGGCTTTGGGCTGTCCTCAAGTGCTTTCCCAGGCCACAAGCAGGGAGCTGGATGGGAAGTGGAGCTGCCGTGATTAGAACCGGCACCCATCTGGCATCCCAGTGTGTGCAAGGCGAGGACTTCAGGTACTAGGCTATTCCTGCCCCCTTTGGTGACTTTTCTAAGAAGTCTTTGCTAATTTCTGTATCTTGGAGAGTGCTTCCTATGTTTTTGTCTAATATTTTAATGGTTTCTGGGTGAAGATTTAGATCTTTGATCCATTTAAAGCTGATTTTGGTATAAGGTAAGAGGTGGGGGTCTTGCCATCCAGTTGTCCCAACAGCATTTATTGGAGACCAGGCTTTTCCCTGGATTATTTTCAGTCCTCTTGTTGAAGATTGGCTGGATATACATCTGTGTCCTCCATGCTAAGGGTTTCTATTCTGTTCCATTGATTTTCTTCTCTGTTTCTGTGCCAGTATCAGACTGTCTTGATGATCACTGCCCTGTAGTATGTCTTGGAGATTCCTTCAGTTTGATTTTTGTTCTTCAGGACAGCTTTGGGTATTTGTGGTCTCCTGTGTTTCCAGATGAACGTTTGTATCTTCTTTTCTATTTCTAAGAAGAAAGTTGTTGGAATTTTGATTTGGATCTCATTGACTCTGTATATCACTTTTGGAAATATTTACATTTTGATAAGGTTGGCTCTGCCGATCCAGGAACTAGGTAAGTTATCCATGTTTTTAATGTTTTCTTCTATCTTCTTAGAAAATGTTTTACAGTTTTCTTCATTAAAAAAAGGAAGGCTTAAAAAGCTCAAGTTTATTCCAGGATCTCAGCCTTACAGAATGATGGGTAGAACAGGCAATCACAGGAAAAGGAAACTCTGAAGGCTGATGAATGCATGGTGCAATGCTTAAACTCGGGTCCATTGTTTTTAAAGAAACTTAACTAGAGCACTGTACCTATGATATGGTTAAAAACCACAAAGTTCAGATCATATAAAGTCTTTGAGAATGATATGTGTCATGAGGAAACAGGATCCGCATGAGCTGTTGGATTGATGTAGGTAAGGACAGCCCAATGGTGAACAGGAGACACAGGCCCTATGGCCCAATAACTCCTCTTCCTCGACATCCCAGTGGACAGGTACCAGGGACAAACCACAGGTGTTTACCACCGCACTTTTTGTGGTGATAGGAGGCTGGAAACAATTAGTTGTCTTTCTCTGAGAACATAGAGAACCAATTGTGATGAGGCACATGGGGCAGTATTTGTAAAAGAGCAAATGGTTATTCCTGCACAAATAGTGCTAGGGAAGCGTTTGGCATAGTGATTAATATGCCACTCAGGAAGCTCACATCCCATTTCAGAGTGCCTGGATTTGAGTTTCCACTCTTAGGATCCTGTTTTCATACTTCTCTAGGAGGTAGCAAGTGATGGTTCAGGTGGTTGAGTCCAAGCCACCTGTATGGGGAGACCTGGATGAAACTCCCAGCTCCTAGCTTCAGACTGGCCCAGTCCCTTCTCTATAGGTATTGCGGGAATGTGGATTGACATGTGGATGATATCTCTCTCCCTCTTTGGTGTGTGTGTTGCTGCCTTTCAAATAAAACAAAAGTTTAAAAAGCACTGAGTAAAAAAATATATATATTAATAGGGAATGCCACTTACACAATCTTGGAATGTTTCTACTCAAAACAGTTTTTCAAAAGTTCAGACAAAAGGATACTGGTTGCTTGTGGAAGGTGGAAGAAGAGATGACAGTAAGAGGAACAAGTGAAGGACCCTTGCTGGAGATTACTTTGGTGATGTGATAAGCATGGCAGGAAGATGAATGCAAACTTCTGATCTGACATGCACCCACCTAATGCATAGCAGTAGTTTGTTTAAATGTATTGGTTTTCCATTTCCTCTTCCACATCCGGGTGCCAAAAGAAGGGAAAGGTTTGCTTTTCGGGGGTTTGCTTGTCTCAATGAAAAAATAATTGAAAGTTTCTTTAGTAATGGAGCAAGAAGACACCCTGATCACTCCCCGACTTTGGAGAGGGGCACATGTGGTGTACATGGGATCACTTCAGAAAGTTCAAGGTAAGATGGGCATTTGGCACAATGGCTAAGTTCAGAAACTCTCACTCCATATTGGAATGCCCAAATTTGAGTTGTGGCATTGCTTCTAATTCCAGCTTCTCACTGATGCAGATTGTGGGAGACAGCAGGTAATGGCTTGAGAACTTGAGACCCAGCTACTTATGTGGGAGACTCGGGAGAAATTCTGGGCTCCTGATTTTGGCCTGACTCCAGCCTGGATGTTGAGTTCACTTGGGGAAAGCACACATGGGTCGAAAATCTCTGTTGGGGTATGTGTGCGTGTGTGTGTGTGTATGTGTGTGTACATATGTGTGTGTATGTCTGTCAGTCTCTGCCTTTGAAGAAAAATGAAAATAAGAAAATAAAAAATTTGAGGAAAAGTCCATGGAAAATGAGAGAAAAAAATACATTGATTTTGGTGCAATGTATATTAGAAATCTGCAAATGGGTATCTTAAAAAAATTCAATGAAAAATGTATATCATGAAAAAATTTATTTTTTCATTTTTTTAGGATCAGGGTCAACATCATTTGCTTTAATCTTTCCATGGACCAACATGTCAATGCAGACAGAGCAGACAGACCATTTTCTTTTCCAACAGAGCTATCGGACAACTTTGGGGTTTCCATGGTGCTCTGTCTACTGCCTCAGAGTCTAGGGTCTGTCAGCCCTTATTCATGTTCACGACCTCAAAAACAGAAGCGTGTCTTAGAGTAGACTCCAGAGTTTTCCTGGACAGCAGGAACTGAAGCAAAAACAATAAAAGAAAACTTCTCATTACTCATCTCCAGATACCTCAGCAAATGATCACCTTCACTTAACCTCAAGGTCAAGGCCGTGGTGTTCATGGTCTCTGAGGATGAGCTTTAAAGTGAGAGTCTTGCTTGCTTTTTATTGGATTAAAAAAAGAAATGAAACCTGCCTCTCAGAAAATCATTTCACGAAGTCCCTGTCGCTCTGCAGGGAGATGTGTTTCCTCATTTATATTCATGTCTCTAAAAGACAAGTAGACCTTGGATGAAATTTCAGGCAACAATAAATTATAAATAATGTATCCATATTTTCTCCTTCCGTACTGCTTGTATGTAACTCCCCCAAGAACTTTGTGTAAACACCAGAGACAAGCAGGTAGGAAGCTGTTAAACATGACGGAAACAATGAAATGGGCTTATGGTGTGTGGCAGGAACACAAAAAGGAAGAAATCTTGATTCAAGGAGGTTTTGTGGGGGCCAATTCTTTTCTCATTTTTTGTTCTTCTTCTTTTTTTTGTCACCTCAACTCTTCCAGACCAGCTAGGCATTCGTTAGAAAAAAAAAAATCATTTATCTTGGTCCCCTCAGGACAACGTGAGGACCTATCGGTGAAGGGACCCTTTGCACGCCAGACGTGCTCTGTTATGCCACCAGAGAGGACACAGAAAATAGAATCACCAGCTGAGATTGGTGTGTCTTAAGAAATAGTTTACTGCTAAGTAGAAAACTTGAGTGCTGTCAGAGTAGTCAGAAAGCATGCTAGCTGTTAAAACAAAATTAGCAACCAAATCCATCATCCCTGGCTTCCCATCACCTAGAAGGCGTCCAGTGCTCCTCAGACTTCTTACATGTCGGGAGCAAATTCAACCCTGGAATGCAACTTGGCAGCCCCCGACCCTGCAGGTAAGGGAAGGACTGCTGTCCTGTGTTTGTTTCTTTTCTTTCTGGGTAACGTCTCCACCCTATCACGAAGAAGAAGCAGATACCCTGTATTCTCATCCTTCTTAACACGATTTGTACCTAGGATGGGTACTTGATGGTTAAGGTGCCACCTGGGACCCCTGCATCCTCAGGGATGCCACTAAGTTGGCATGCTGGCTTTCTATGAATTCTACCTTCTTTCCGATGTAGACCCCAGAGACAGTGGTGACGACTGCTTGCTTCCTGTGTGGGAGACCCGTGGTGAGCTTCCAGCTCCTGAGTTTGTCCTGCTTTAGGTCTCACAGTAGTGGGCCTGAGGGGAGCGCATCAGTAGACAGCATATTTTTGTTGTGTTTTCAATTAACATGAAAATAAATTAAAATTAAAAAAATTTTTCACCAGGCCAAGAAAGGTGGGAGGGGAGAGTAAAAAAGAGGAGATGTGAACTCATTACTAATACGCCTTGGCTTAGTGTATCCATTCAGGGAACTTTGTATTGATGTGGCAGTCTGGAACTAGAGGGACTTTCAGTATCACACTTTGCAAGCTGTAGGAAGATACTTCTGAATTTATTCAGAATTGAAAGATGTTTATTTTGGTGCAAAGGCTTTTTAAATCCATGCATAGTTTTTCATAATGTATAATTTACAAGCACTCTTTATGTACCTTAACTGTTTGAAAGGCAGGAAAGGAGAAAGAGAAATCTTCCATCTGTGGGGGAACGCCTCAAATGTCAACAAGAGCTGGTGCTGGCCAAGTTTGAAGCCAGTAATCAGCAATCGCATTGAGGTCTCCCACATGGGTAACAGGAACTCAGGTACTGCAGGCATACTCAGGGTGTGTCTTAGCAGGGAGCTGGGGTGGAAGCAGAGGTCCACACGCTCCCCAGGCAACCCCACATGGATGCGGGTGTCCTAGGCAGCTGCCTGATTGCACCACAATAGCCACCCCAAGGGCTCTTTGGAGACTGCCCGTGCATGACTAACTGCCCCTGCAGTCCTGCCCAGGTAGTTCTAATCTTTTTCTTCTTCCTCTTTGTTCAGAGTCTGTTCTTCTGAGCTTTGCAGCTGGGACTCAACTATCCAGTTCAGCTAGTGTCTACTATGTGTGCGATGCGCTGTCTAGGAGACATTTTCTCACGCAGTACTTCTGTCCACAAAGGTTTCATTGTGCAACCAGTCATTTCAAGAGTACTGAGGAATCTCCAAGACAAGGCCAGTGGTGTTTGATATGCACAAGTGACTTGCATTTACATTTATTTCCGATAAGATTCTGCAGAAGCTTCTGAACATGGAGACATCTTCACAGTGGGTCACAGTAGCAGTAGTAGTGAGTCCTTCTCTGGTACTGTAGACTCGATCTTGAAGCAGCTAGCTGAATGGCCACACTCATTGCATGAGAAATCGGGCTGTTTAACTCTCTCCTCTGTGAGTCGGTATTGATTGTGCTCCAGGAGCCCAAGGTTCACTGGAATCTTTTCAAAGCAAGCAAGGAAAACTAAATACTTCCTGACGGTCCCCTGGTCTGTGCACCAGACCAAGCCACAGCCCCAGCCTGCTCGTATCTGTGTCTATGTCTGAGTATTTGATCTACTGAACCCACAGTGTGGTTTGAGATTCTGGGTACAGCTGCATCTAAGCAGAAGGTGGTTATGTGGCGGATGTCCTCCAGCAGCCCGAAGGGGTCTGGAAGGAAGCCCAGCTCTAAGATACCTCAGCATTTTAGCACTGCCGCCCTGCCCCTCGCCTTACCTGTGGCATCACAGGATGAGAGCTAAAAGCTCATACTACACGGAGCAAACACTGAAACCATGCTGTTTTTTTTTAAGATGAAATGATTAGACTTAATAGATAAATACAGAGCTGTCTCAGTGTCTCTGATTGGCATCTGTTTTACACAAAACTCTGACAGATGTGTAAATGCTAGTCGGAAAAGGGACAACAGAGATCCCTTTCAATACACCTGTGACTGTACAGGTCAAACACAAATGATAACAGGTGACTTGAAGCCTGAGCTGAAACTATGTGAGTGAGAGAGCTCTGTGTGCATGAAGAAGAGCTGTGGGTTTACCACTGGGAGTCACTGCTGCTGCTTTCACTGGACAAGTCCCTGATGGGTAGAAGACCAAGGAACGGGAAGAGAAAGACAAACTTGGACAGAAATCCTAACAGCAATGTGATGTCTTTACTTGGTTGTTGATCTGGATGGATCAGGGTTTGCACTGCTGGTTGCTATGATTGTCTCGGTAGTGAGGGGGATCCCTTGCAGGGTCTGAGAAAAGGCAAGCAGGGAGGCATTGGAGCTGCTCTGGCTGCTCCTGGGTGAAGCCTTGGCATGGGCTGCTGATGAGAAGGCAGCCTCTAAGCAGCCTCGATGTCCTCACCTGTACTGAAGGCAGTGGAGGTGATGCCACTCCGGGAGGTGTCCTGGGCTGCCTGCAGGAGCACTGTGTAATCTGTGTTCTCCAGGAGGCCCTCCAGGCGGATCCAGGTGTCCTCTGCATCCACAATGAGCTCCTGTGGAATGGAGGCAGGACTGAGTGAATGGCCTGTAAAATGGGAAAGGGAGAAGGGAGAAGCCAAATCCTACAGCCAGCTGGGTCAGTACCACAGGGGCCACTGTCATGCTCTGCATGCCACTGTAAGCCAGGAGATGGCTCCGCTGTGGGAGTTAGGCCAGCTCCTCTCACAGAGGCACACTGAGATAGTTTAGGTACCTGGATTATTGACTCCGGTGGGCTCAGTTGAGGGCAGAGAACGGAGCTGAGAAATCAGGACCCTAGGCTTCCCTACTCCCATCAAACAGGCTGGTTCTGCGTACATCTATTCTGTATGGTTGGCTTCTGCATACAATTTTATGTTCAAAGCTGATTCCACTGCAAACAAAGATCTGGAAACCAGAGCTCTAGATGAACTGTTTCAACTGATAAGAGCAAACAAAACTGTGTCTTCTCTTTCCTGTAGGCTACATTGATGTAACATTTGTAGAGCTTATTGAGCAGCATGAAAGTCTGTTGAATTTGGTGTACAGCTTATGTTTGCTTCGTCCTGTCAGTGACAATTCATTTCAACCCCATGTATTTGAAACTCCCCAGTGCACACGGTGCCTTCATATTAACAACTGCCAGGCTGACGCCCCGCTAGCTGGCGGAGAAATGGAACTCAGCACACATCAGTGCTCTGCCTACGTGTGTGAGGGATGGCATCAGGGCCTGGACTACTTTCAGGCCACCTGGCTTGCAGACTGGGCAGCTCCCGTATGGGCTGCCTCTGTGCCCATCACGGTAAACCTACAAATGGTTCCTTGTGATGTGCTGCCTCCCGCCTCCCTCCAGTCTCCACTGGTTGTTCCAGTGGTTAGCATTCATGTGATTGTACTTGGAGAATTTCCAACAAACACTCACCTTGCGGCTTCCATCGGCAGATTTGTAGGTCAAGACATAGTTTTCAATCTCTCCTCTGGGAGGCTGCCAGGAGATCAGGGCACTCTGTCTGGTGACTTCACTGGCTGTCAGATTTGTAGGGGGGTCCAGGACTATAAAGGGGGGAAAAAATCCAAGGTCTGCCCAGCAACACCTCTAAGGGTGTCTCCTGATCCAGCTCAGTGGTCCTAGGGCTGTGGACCTCCGTTCTGGCTTAGACAACAATAGAGGGCGCTCCTGGGTCAGAAGGCAGAGATTCAGCGCCCTGGTCACTGCTGAGCTCCTCCACTTACTTTGTCTGAGTTTGTAGGTGTGACAGTGACATCATTCCATCTGATGCTCCGTATCTGGGATTGAGACACTTGTCCAACCCACACATCGGTGAGCTCACTCTTATAACATGCCCACATTTAATCTTTGTCTGCTGTTTTCCTGCCATGGCCCCAGGTAGTGAGCCGCCTTCTCCACGGTTAGCCCTTTAACCTCCATCAGGTATTTCTGGGTCAGGTGCATTCCTGGTCTGGCCTCTCTTGGCCTGATTCTACTGACACCTAGATTTAAGGTGGGGTAGAAAGCATACGTGTGGCCTCAGGCCAGGGGCTGCTGCTCACTCGCTGTGGACTGGGGCCGCAGTCCGCAGAAACAACAGCTCACAACTCCCTGCCCACAGCCCGTAGATTACAGTCTTCAATAGAAGGAACTAATTAAAGAAGCAACAAAACCTGCAGGTGTACCACACAAGGAAATGCCCATGTACTCACGGGTAGAGAAGTTGGTAGTGATGGTGCCACTGGTGAGCGGCCCACTGGTGGCATACATGGCGACAGTATAGTGAGTGCTAGGGAGCAGGTCAACAAGCTGAAATTCCTCACTGACCCCATCAACCAGGATGGTTTCTCCAGCGACTGAAACCAGATGAACACAGAGTCAGACTGAATAAAGCTCTGCTTAGGAAAGGCCTACCACTCCAAAGGCATTTGACCAGGGCTCAGCATTACAGAATTCCGGAAAAAGTCTTTTTTCCAAATCAGTCTTTTTTCATTCAGGCATTTCCTGCTCTTTTTTTTCTTAAAGTGTTATTTATTATTTTTTATTGGAAAATCAGAAATACAGAGGGAAGGAGAGACAGAGAGGAAGATCTTTCATCTGCTGTCTTACTCCCCAAGTGGTCACAAAAGCTGGAGCTGAGCCAATCTGAGGCCAGGAGCCAGGAGCCAGGAGTGTCTTCTGGGACTCCCAAATGGATACCAGGATCCCAAGGCACTGGACTGTCCTCTACTGCTTTTCCAGGCCACCAGCAGGGAGCTAGAAGGGAAGTGAATCAGCCAGGACAGGATAAACCAGCAGCCATTCTGGATCCTGGCAAGTGCAAGGCGAGGACTTTAACCACTAGGCTACCGTGTGGGGCCCCCAATGCCTTTATAATTTCAAAGGTCCTTCTTCTGCTTTCTCAGGCCATAAGAAGGGAGCTGGTTAGGGGGTCTTCGGACACAAACCAGCACCCATATAGGATCTTGGCACATGCAAGGCCAGGACTTTAGCCATTAGGCTACTGCGCTGGGCCCTGCTGCTATCTCTCTTTATTCCTTCACCGTTATGGTTGCTTTTCTCTGGAATAGTGAGAATTTATCATGTTCATCATGAAATTAAAAATCCAAAAGGGGGCCAGTGTTGTGATGTAGTGGGTTACGCTGCTGCTTGCTGTGCTGGCATTCCATATGAGCAACGGTTCATGTCCTGGGCTGCTCCACTCCTGATCCAGCTCCCCGATCATGTACCTAGGGAAGCAGGGAGGATGGCCCAGGTGCTTGGGTTTCTGGCACCTGGGTGGGAGACTTGAACACAGTTCCTGGTTCCTGATTTCAGCCCAGTGAAGCCATCTACAGAATAAGCCTCCCTCTCTTTACTTTTAACTTTGCCTTTAAAAAAAAAAAAAAAAACAAAGAAATCTTTTAAAAAGAGAGAGGATTTAGAATAATAACTGTCACGTATTGACCAATTAGACAAATAAGTTCTGCTTGTACCACTTATGTCATTTCCTGAGGTCTGAGGATAGCCATGCGATATTATTATTCAAACAGTCTTCCTATAAACATTCCCCTTACCCCTAAGACCAACCTTACAGGACTGATTTCTCATACCATGAGCATTTGTTTCTGTTGCGTTTTGCCTGGTTGGTTGAGCTTTTGGACACTTTTTAAGTTTATTAAACATAGTCTTGAATTTGAATTCCAATAATTACCAGTTTTGTTTTATACACAGATTTGGTAAGTATGTCTTGTCTGAGTTTGTTCAAGCTGTTGATAAAACTGTTCAGTAGATTAGATCCAAATCTTCTATTGGGCAGTTAGTACACTTTTTAACCACTCAGATTTAACAAAGTTTACCAGGTACATATTCAAATTAAGTAGGGCCTGAGGTTTCAAGTTTCTGAGGCCTAAAGACATAGAAATACACACATAGAAATTAAAAATACCGATCGGTTCTTCGGAAGAGCATTCGTTATGGTGCGGTCCTTTGGAAATGCTTTGAGATACGCTGTGCTAGTCAGTTGCTGCAGCCACATCAAATTTCTCATGTTCTCCCACCTCTGGAAATGCACTTGGTTTTCTTTTTCTTGGGATTTATTCCCCCCATTCTACCCTTCTCTTTATCTAAGACCCATGCTTGGCCACTCACACCGAGCTGTAATTATATACATTTCTGTATCATCCCTAGGAGTTAGTTTCATGACGACCAGGACTTTTGTTTCTGAATCGTCAAGGCTCAATAAAGTATGTGGCCTGTGGGAGTGTATCAGAGGTATGTGTTAAATGATTGAAGTTAATAGCTAAGATGGAGTGGAGTACATTGTGCTTGTGGGCTGCTTTAGGTGAACAAGGAAAGGTTGACAGCAGAGATAGAACTGAAACTAAGACTGGAAGGGTGGACTTCTCATGCAGTCAAGCGGAGTAGCAGATTTTTCTGAAGAAGGAGACAGCAGAGCAAATGCATGTGATCTTTTGAAAGTGAGAATTAAGAAATACAGGATCTAAAAAAATGAAAACAAGCAAACAAAGGAAATACAGGATCATGGTATGCATGGAGGGGTGGTAGGAGTTGAGGTGGGTCTTGTATGCATACAAAGGCATTAGCTATATCCATAATAATGATAGTTTTTTACGCAGGGGCTATTCAATTAGCCCTAACCAACTCCAAACATGATCCATCAGGTATTTTTTGCATCTTGACTGATGCAAACTGGCCAACTGGCAGGTGAAGTTTTCTAATGGCTTGTTCAAATACAAATGTGTGGGCAGAAGAGCAAGGGTGTACAGGCATTTGACACAGCAGTTCAGATGCCGGAGGAATGCTCCACAATCCACATCTAGGTCCCCTGGTTTGAGTCCTGTCTCTGTTCCTGATTCCAGCCTCCTGTTAAAGTGGACCCTGGGAGGCAGTGGTGATGGCCTAGCTAGCTGAATCCACTTGATGGTGCCCCTCACTCCTGGCTTTTGCCCTAGCGCAGCCGTTGCACACACTTGTGTAATGAACCCTTTCTGCATGACTCTCAAATGAAAACAAATAAAAACTCGAAAAAAACCAAAGATATGCAATGGTTTCAATAAAACCTAGTGGATAGATTAATATGTAATAATGATTAATTTTTCAATTTGTGTGATTGTTTTAATTTTTACATGACTTTTTTGTGGCTTACAGAACTGGCTTTTATTCCATTTTGATAATCAAAACATTTGCCCATCGTCTGGTATCTTTGTTCTCTAAATTCTTAAATATAACCCACAACAATTCTGAGGCTCTTGTTCAATTTAGGCCAGGGCATATTTTCCCTGAGCCCACAGTCTTGGGGGCTCAGTACTGTCTTGCTCTGGCTTTTCTACTCAGTGTCAGATAGTTGAAGTTGATAACCATCATGGAGAGAAGGCAAGTGAGATGATTATTTGGTGCTTTAACCATCTGAGCTGGAAATGAGTAGAGATTCAAACAACAGTTGAGTTGAGTTGTTCTGAGTTTGTTCTGATCTGTTAGTTTGTATAATCTGCTCGAAACTTGATTCTATACCTTTAGTGTCCTTCTTGCTTGGTAAATATCTAGAAGCGTCTGCACTTTTTACGAGTTTTTTGAGGCAAGTCTTCACTCAGTTCCAAATTTTGTCTTGTTTCCTGTTGTATTTGTCTTTCGTGGCATGACTTCCCTGTATCTTTCATGTGCAACTTTTCAATTGTTATAGCTCATACACTTTGGGAGTATTTTAAGGGCTTTGCAACATAACCGAAGCTGAGAAATGCCTGATTCATCCATCAGATTGACAAATTTTTATTTTTGTTTTTTCACTTCTTTCTGGTCTGCAGCCCCAGTGCCCACCATCCTCACTTGCCTGGCACAGGTCTAGCACATACCCACCTGCGAAGTGTGTGAGAATGATGACATAGCTCTCCACTTCACCCATCGGTGCCTTCCACTGCAGCAGGGCTTCGGTGGGTGTGATGTTGGTAGCAACCAGACCCACAGGGTTATCCATGGCTAAAACAGAACAGGGGGGCAGCAGCTAGAGGTCAGAGGAGCTGTAGGGTGGAAAGGCAGCACAATACCTAGAGTTTCACTCCTGATTCACATCTGCCGATGTGTTGTGCAGGATGGGGAAGCCAATGTGCCTTTCTCCACTCAGGTTTCATCAGCCTCTCTGTCTTTTCCTTTCCCTCCTTCCTCTCCAATACCCAATTGTCCCCTGACTGTCCCAGCTCTCCCTTTTAACGAATTCATTGGTTTATTATGGGCAGAACTCTGTGTCTCAAGTGAAACAGAGGATTTAAAGGCATCTCTGTTGTGTTTTAGACATTTCAATTCACATGGAGAAACTAAAAACACAGAGGAACTGTAATTCTTTAGCTAATGAGATAAGCACATTTGTCAGACTGTTTATAGTTCTATAAATGTAAAGATGTGCCTTGTAGAAAGATCCTGGGAAGGTCTTGATGAATTTTGGGAAGTAGGAAGTGAGCACCAGGAGGGCCGGCTATGGCCAGCACTGAGAATTATTAGCAAGTACTCAGGGGATGCTTGACTGGTTGAGCCTTGGGTTGCCTCTCCGGCTACATCTGATCAGTGAATTCTTGCTTCATTACTCCGAAGGTTCACTAGGGCTGGACCGAGTCCTGGATGTCTTTCTCAATGTGCTGAGACTTGAGAGAATTCTCACAGGTTTCTGGAGGCCAAGAGAGCCTATCAGGAGACAGGGTTTACTTGTCATAACACCATCTTCCATTCCTTATTTGCCCATGCTATAAGCCTTTGCTTTTCTACTGTGGTTTCTTCTATAAAGTTGCAGCTTGTGTAGTAACGGATGGTACAACAGCAGTTTAGATTGTTGGAAAAAAAATTCTGCTATTGATTTTTTTCTCTATCTGAAAACTTTATAGGGTTAAAATTTTATCTACTTATTGTCATTTTACTTAAAAGCCAGGAAAGGGGGAACAGAAAGAGAGTGCATGCAAGAGCAAGAGAAAAACAAAGAGGGATGTTTTTTCTTCTATTGTTTTACTCTCCCAGTTCCTACAAAGGACAGAGCCGGGCCAAGCTGAAGCGAGGATTCTAGAACCGAATCCAGGTCTTCCACATGCATGGTAGGGACATGAGTACTTGAACCATTATTTGCTGTCTCCCAGACACATTAGCAGGAAGCTGAACCAGAAACAGAAGGAATCGTGTTTCACAACTAACGGTTCAATATGGAGTGCATGTGTCCCAGACAGCAAATTAACCATGGTACCAGACACCTGTTCTGTTTATTGTTTTGGCTTGCCTGTGTCCATCACCACGGCCATAAATTGATTTTACAACCTAAATTTGACTTCCTCCGGACTGCATCAGGCCAGGGTGCCGGCAGCTGGTTGGTGCTTTGTGGCCACAGGTGAGGAAGAGTTTGTCATGACTAAGATAACAGCACTTATCTCCCTTGAGGTAAAAATTCCTTCTCTGAGTGCTTTCAAAGGTTGGATTGCAGTGGAGGTGGTGACAGGTAGAACAGCAAGCTACGTCTGCCTGCATCCCGTACTGGAATCTCCCAGCTGTTTCCTTCCTGTGCATGTTCTGGGAGGCAATAGATGGTGCCCTAGTATTTGAATCCTTGTTACTCAAGTAAAACACCTGGATGGAGTTTCAGGCTTTTGCTTTTGGCCTAGTCCAGCCATGGCTACTGCGGACATTGTAGAATTGAATAAGCAGATGGAAGATCTGCATTTCTGCCTGTCTACTTACTATCTATAATCTATCTATCTATCTATCATGCATCTATATCTATTCATAATCCCATCTTTAGTTCTAACTCTAGCTCTTATTCTCTGTTGCTGTGTCTTCCAAATAAACTTAAAAAAAAATCAGATGGAATGATTTAGATTACAGTTCTGAAATTCAACTCCATCTCAGGCCTTTGAAAGGAGACTTTTAAATTGAAAGTTCTATGAGAATCTCTAACTGAAACCACCAAGACTCCTAGAGGGTGACTCCAAACTCTTAGGATTAAAGAGGGATGTCAGTGGGAGAAAACTTCCCCTCCGTAACACAGGGAGCTGAAGGGATTCTAGGACTGAAGCCTCAGACTTTGGTATCAGGGTCACTTTAGGAACCAGAACAATGGCTCTTTGCCTCTTATGATGACTGTAGGTCCTCAGCCAGCATCCTGTCTGACACACGATAGGGAGACATGCCTACCTGTGTGTACTGACACGCGATAGGGAGACTTGCCTACCTGTGTGTACCAGAGTGCAGATACGCTCACTCTCCTCCCTTCCCCGTACACTGTTGAGGCTGATTTCATATTCAGTAGCTGGATACAGCCTGGGGACGGTGAATTCGGTCACAGTGTTGGGCACCACTGAGCTGTCCAGCCGTCCTACTATGGAAGAACAAAATCCACAGTAAGGCTCAGGGGCTCTCTCACCAACACAGTCCAGTGTAAAAAGAGAGCCCAGTGGCACTGATGGGAGAGAGACTGAGTACCTAGCAGGCAGGGAAGATGAGTGGACCATTGTCCACGAGCTGGGAATGTGGAACCCTGGGAAGACTTGGCCTGTTGGGGCTACCATTTGATTTTACGGACTTTTTAGAACAAAGAAAAATAAGCTTCTTATGGGGCTTTCCAATAAACTGGTCTTCTCCAAGGTAATTATGTGAAAAAGGCACAGAGAGTATAGCTACAAAAAATAGCTCCTGCAGTCCAAAGTGAGGGTAGCCTAGAGAGCTGCCATGCCCCTCATCGCAAGTGGGCTGGCTGCCCTTCACTTGGTTCACAATGCCACATACACTACCAAAACTGGCAGGATATAGGCAAGGTCTGGGTCAAATTTCTCTGACTTTGAAGTTTTCTGGCAGGACAAAAATAGGACTCTATCACTGTGGTTGCCCTTCAAGGCTTCATGTGTGTCTTCAGCTGTCCCCCAGATTCTGGCCTTGAACTTGACACTCTCAGGACAGAGAATATGAGCTCCGTTTTTGGGGGGATCTTTGTTTCCCAGTGTCCTGCTTAGACAGCAGTGTCTAATAATCTCTGCTGGGGAAGGACCTGCTTTCTGGATGAATGTATTTATGCCTGTTGTGAGAAGATTTGGTAAGAATATGCTCCTGTCAGTCTATTCTCACTGTGACAGAGGACCCCAAAGAAGGAATAACAAGCACAGGCGGGGGCCAGGGTCAGGCTGGTTCTCCCATAGTAAGCATGGCCCAGCTCCAGATCTCACTTATCTCTTACCTTGTGTGGGTCGATACGACACTCGGTAGTAATCAAAAGCTGCGACAGGGGGGCTCCAGGAGACCGTTACTGAGTCCTTGGTCACATTGCTAATTGTGATGTCTTTAGGTGGATCAATTCCTACAAGGATCCAGATAGTTGCAAGGAAAAAGAAAGCATAGTGTGAAAAAGTAATTCCTATCCCTGGATTTCCTAAAGCCTGCGGATCAAGAATTAATGGTATCCCAGAAACAGACAAGACTGCCCGATGAACCATGGGCAGGCTGATGTCTCACCTGAAAGCTTGGTAGGTGTGGCCGAGCCACAGAGCGTGTTAGCAACATAAATTCAGCTGGGAAGGTTTGTGTCTGTAGTAATTACGATCTGTCTGGAGGCCAACTAGGAACTTTCCTTTAAATTTGTTTGTTTTTCCTGACCTGGGAATAACATAGTCATTTTGTTTGGGGAAATTTCTTTTGGACAAATCAAACTGTCTGTGGTGCTTATTTGTTAACAGCCACCTTTGGTTCAATTTTAAGAAGAAAAAGGAAGGAAGGAAGGAAGGAAGGAAGGAAGGAAGGAAGGAAGGAAGGAAGGAAGGAAGAAAAAGAAAAAATGTACGTCCTCTGTCGAGGAGTTTCAGAGCACAAGTCCAGAACAAACCCACTTTCCTAAATTTTGTTTTCATTTCTGCGGTGTACTTTGACTGCTAGAGAATCAAGGTTGAACAACTGAGTGTTAATCCACTCGTCCAGTTTGTGAGTTCTTGTTGTTATATAAGAAACTACCTAAGTGCGTATCTTATTACCACCAGACACTTCATTTTGGGAATGATGAAATGGGAATGGACACACTTAATCTCAACCCCATGCCCTGAATCATTTTCTATGCTCGTCCCCTGTGCCTGCTGGGCAATCAAGTGTCTACAGAGAAGGAGCAGGTGTGTCTTCACTGTTCAGGGACTTCTCTTGGGGATGAGCTAGACCTCTGGATGGTTGCATTTGATCCTTGGTCTCCTCAAGCTGTTGGGTCGCCTGGCCTTCCAGATGGAGATTTCCCATCTCATGTAGTACTAAGCAAAGTAGCTGTCTCAGGGTAATTCATAGAACTTCCCTAGCTTGCAAGGAAATTTCCTAGTTCTTGACTGTTTCTCTTTTTAAATGTCAGTGACTTGGGCTCAGTGCCATGGCTCAGTGGCTAAATCCTTGCCTTCTATGCACTGGGATCCCATATGGGTGCTGGTTCATGTCCCACTGCTCCACTTCCTTTCCCTTCCAGTTCCCTGCTGGTGGCCTGGGAAAGCAGTTGAGGACGGCCCAACACCTTGGAATCCTGCACCCATGTGGGAAATCTGGATGAAGGTCCTGGCTCCTGGCTTCAGATCGGCTCAGCTCTGGCTATTGCGGCCACTTGGGGAGTGAACCAGTGGATGGAAGATCTTTCTGTCTCTCCTGTAAATCTGACTTTCCAATAAAATTAATAAATATTTTAAAAAATGCCAGTGACTTGTCAAACGCTGCCTTGGGATCATGCCTCACCAACTGCTGCCAAGCCCTGTAGACTCACCTGTTGTGATAGAACCCACAATGGGTTCAGAGGTTACCGTGCCATGGACGGCCACCAGGTTCACGATATACTCGGTGGCTGGCTGCAGGCCCATCAGGACAGCGTGCCTCTTGGTGGCATCCAAGGAGACTTCCATCATCTCCTCCTCTTCATCCCGGGGGCTGTAGTTCAGTATGAGTCTGTCTGCCGGAGGAGATGGGTCACTCCAGGTGATGTTGACGCTGGAGGAAGTCACATGAGAAAAATGCAGATGGGAGATTGGGCGGAAACCTGCAAAGCACAGGAAAGGAAATATGAGGTGGTTGTCAATGGATAGAGGAGGGCCTTCTTTCTTGTTGATTAGGGCTAGACTGTACCTGCTGAGCTATAGGTTCCTCTCCATCCCCCACACTTTCCCCAGTCCTATTACTTGTACTTTTTCTAACCCATACACTGAAAACTGAATTTTGATAAACTAAGAAACACCTCTGTCAGTTATTCACATTACTGATTCAGGATTTAAAATCTCTCCTATGGGAGAAATTTAACCTGAACCTGTGGACGCTCTGGGTGCCTGTTGGTTTAGCGCAGGCAGGAACTAAACGGACAGCTACAAGGTAAAGGTGTAGGACACCAGACACGCATTTTTAGGCAAGTGATAGCATTGTTCACCCCTGCCATTTACTGCCCTGTACTCTTGTTTGGAATTATGGGGTCACCCTCTCTTCTTCTTCCCCTGTCTGAAGGAAACGGGTCCTTGGCAGTTACCTGTGAAGGCATCCACAGTGGCCTCCAAACTCTGCTGTCGACCCCTTTCTGCGGTGATGGAAATGATGTACTCTGCCCCGGGCTCCAGATCTGTCAGTGTGTATGAAGTCCTGTCCTTGGGCACAGTGATTTCGGAGGCAATTCCCGAGGAAGGGGTAAAGGTAATTCGGTAATGGTCAATGGGGCCACTGGCCTTGGTCCAGATGAGGGAGATGGAGGTCTCTGAGGAAGCTGTCACCATAAAGTCTCTGGGATTGTCGAGTTCTGTGAATCAACACAAGAGTCCTGCTTAACGTGGGTATAACCTGGGGGTATCAAAGCCCCCGGTAGGCCCACTACCCACAAGCTCCAGCTTGTCATTGCTGATGCTCGTCTCACATGGGGTCAAGCACCTTCTCTTGGGAAGATGAGCAGGATCTTGACAGACAGGTGAACAGCCAGCAGAAGGGCACTATTAGCTCCAACATTACCAGAACACATCTGCCTCTGGGACAAAGCTGTCTGCTGGCGTTCAGGCCCTCCATGTTCATTTTAACCCAGCCTTTCCCAAGAAGCCAGCCAGGGCAAACACTGACCTGACGCATTTGGCTTGTTCTGATCATTGGCGTGTGGGCAGCTAAATAGGAAGACTCTTGGGAACCTCGTCATTGCTCCAGAAGACGGGACTCCACATTGCATTTCAGGTGTCAGAGTTTGGGCACAGGGAGGATGTTGTCCTGGGCTGATAGGACAACATCTCCCGTAGGAGATGGGGGTGGAGTGGGTCACTTTCTGACTGATCCTGGCTGGGACAAACTCCCATGGTCCTTAGTCCTTTTCCTCACCATTCTTCTACTCACCAGTCCTGGCATTCATGGTGGCAGGTACGCTTCGCTGTGCATTCATAATGGCAGATATTCCAACTCCATATTCAGTGCCAGGTACTAGATCTATTGGAAGATTCAGAAGCAAACATTATTTGGTATGTGTGCTCGGTGTGGAAAACGCTAAAAGGAAGGAGGAAATGATCTTATATCTGTTCAGATCTTGTGTTTACTCCTTCTTGAATCTTCTCCTAATTTGCCTCTAAGGAAATGCTGGTTTCACTTCATGAGAAATCCATCCAGTCCATAGGTGACACCAGCTGTTCAGAGCATCTTTCTTGCTGCAGGTCTGAGGAAGGCAGTGAGGCTGCCCTCAGCAGCTACCTACTAGGTGCATTCTCCTGTAAAAAATTGCCCCACGCAGTTAGAGTGCCACGCTGATTAGCACCAAGAAGGAGGCTTCTTGCTTAAATCGTGAGTAGAACACTGTGCAGTCAGGATGTATAATGTGGAAATGAACCATAAAGCATTTCTTGAGCGTTGCATATAGATCATATTCCACTTGTGCAGAGACAAGCTGGGGCCCTGTGGGGACCCCTGGGTCCCTTCTAGGAAGCAGTGGTAGCTAGGTTTTCTCTCTGAGCACACAACTGTCAGGCCATTCATGTACGGACGTGCAGATGCCCTGTTACTGCCAGTTCCACAACCAAGGTCAGGAACTCAGGCTCCGGGATGCTCACAACTACAGATCTGGTTTGAGGATGGCTTTTGGAGCCTCTAGGAGGACGGAAAGTTAACCAAAAGCTGTTCAATGAAAAGGTGACTTACAACAACAGAAAGTTTATGCAATTTTATTATCTTACAATGCAGGAAGTCTCAAGTCAGTCAAGTTAGCAGAGCTGTATTCCACCTGGCAGTTCCATAGCACGCTGCCTGGATGCCCGCGGTGGTGGTTCCCTCATCTATCTTCAAAGTCTGGTATGATCAGATCTGTTTGTTTTCTAGCCTCAGCTTCCACTGTCACAGTTACTCTGATGTACACTCTGCTACACCCACCTTAGAAGCACCCAGGATCACACTGGGCCCACCAGGGCAGCACAAGTAATTGCCCCATCTTACAATCCAAAATCAACCACATCGGCAAAGTTCCCTTCTTGCCATCTAAGGTGACATATTCACAAACACTGAGGATTAGAATGTTCCATTGTTCCACCTACCTCCCCTGGCATCAAACTGCTCCTTGTTGATTGGCAGCAGGGTTGTAGAAAAGAGCTGAAAAATCAAATTTTACCCACCCAACATTAGCCCGTGGAGGCGCTCCAGTACCAAGATGGATCCTAATGTCGTTCTGGGCTTCTGTAAAATGTGTGCCTTTTCATGTTAAATATGTTGTGCAGCCTCAACACCCTTGTGAGCAAACTGAGACGAATAGTCTTCCCATCTGTGCTGGTTTATTGGGTCTGTTGTTATACATGACTACATCGCAGTGGCTTAAGTAACACACCTTTTTGGCCCCCTGGGATTGGAGGCTAGAACTCTGAGAACAAGGTGTCAGCAGGGCCACGCTCCTTATAAAGGTTTCAAGTGGCGGCTGGCAACTGCTTCCTTGCTTCCTGGGCTTACGGCTGCATCGCTTCAATCCCCCTGTATTGTTCTCTGGTCTTCTTCCTTCATGCCTTCTCTTATGAAGAACCTAGATTTAAGGTATACCTTGGTCCAGGCTGACCGTATCTTAATTTGATCTTGTGGATGTGAAATTTGGATAGCACATCATTCAACATAGAGCTTTTTTATTAAAAGAAGTGCAGGCACAGACTGGAGATGAGCAGGCTGATGCCCTTGGCTCAGGTCTTTGGGGAGGACCAGGATGCTTTCCTCTGCCTCCCAGTCCCAATTTTCCCAGGATCCACACTTTCTATAGGAATTGCTTTAAGCAACACGTGTCTTTGGTTTAGCCCAGGGGGACGCTGCATGGTAGCCAGGACTTTCACATCTGCTGCTTGGTGCAGCTTAAGTGTAGCCCATTGGCAGATATCCTCATGCTTGACTACAGAAGAGCCTGCTGGGACTTCAAGGAACACAGTGTCCAAACCCTGTTTGGGCTGTCATCAGAATTAGCTCTCGCTATCCTTTCCCAAATCAGCTGTATCCATTTCCTGGTCCTTACTTATTTATTTCTCTAAACTATCAGTATAAATGACAGTAAAGTCTGAGGTTTGAAACTTTGAAGTCAGAAATAGCTCTGTGATGAGACCAGGCCCTACCAGTTTCTAAATGTATGACTGTGGTTACCTGACATCTCGGAACCTCAGTTCCTGTATGTTGGAAATGGTGTCTATCTCAGAGGTCCGTTGTGAAATGAGCCAGTGTGTTTACAGTGCAGTGACTGGCCCATGCTGATAATAGCTAACAAGATTATTATTTTACACAGACAACCATTCCGGGATGTTAAGTTCACGCATTGTGAATGGTTTCATCAGCTCAGAAAGTGCCCCTGGTGGATACCGGTTGATCCGAGGTACCTCTGTTATTGCTTTTTTGTTAAGGCTAGCCTGCTGGCTCTGATGAAAGCCTGGCATTCCAGGAGTCCAGGAGCCAGTGAAGAGCAGACTGTCTGGGCTGAATACCTGTCTCGAGATTGAGTGAGTGCTTGCAAAGCTCTCGGATGCATTCAAAACACACATCCATCTTCGTCAACACATGGGGTGACTCGCAAGTACATCCTTGGTTGGAGAAATTAGATTACCTTTGGGACATAAACTACTTTTCTCAGGCAACTGATTGAGACCTTCAATTGTCTATAATGAAGTAGATATTCTCCAGCATAGATGAAGAGTGGCAGATTGAGGAAGGAAGACAGAAATTATATGTTGCCAAATGGATCTAACATGTAAGGTTTCCATCTGAGTTTCTTATTTATGAAGCTTAAATGAAACGTTCAATAATTTACAACAGACTCATCTTTTCCCAGAGAACAGCAGCGTAGCATTTAAAATACTCTCTTCTCAGGCTCTCTGTCTAGGGGCTGGGGAAATGGGGCTCACGGACTGGTTGGCGCCTGCTGCTTTCCTTTGATTTTCAGCAGCTTTCTTCCTGTGCTACAAGTGAATTGTTGCTCTTTGCCAGCAGGTAAAATACATTTCTGCTGGAAAAAAATGTGCATTGGAGTCACATCCAGCACTAGCAGCCTGCCCAGAAATTTCTCACTTTTTAAAGATCCCACTGCTCTCCATCAATGCATCCTTTATCTTTCCATCCTACTCCTGCAACAGGTAGCATATCAATGGCTCAGTTCTCTTTCTTGACAAAAGCCCAGAAAATCTGTCACATAGGAAACCATCACTTTCCAGCCCTTATAAAATCTCCTTTGTTCAGCTTGGTGGTTGATGCTTTTCTTAGCCCTTGACCTCCCATTCATTCTTCTCCGACCTGCTAAAGCACACAGTTTATCTACTCATCAAATACTATTGAGGATCCCCATTGTGCCAGGCACAGGGTGCTATGGTAAGGATACCAGGGGGAGCCGCATGGACATCAGCCTTGCCCTGTGGGGGGTGAAAAGGATCAGTACTGAAATAGTAAATTCATTATTTATTGAGCCATCCATAATATACCAAATCTTGAAATACTTCGACGGATAATCTAGAATAAAAATGAAGAAGAAAAATGAAAGTTTTGAGAGTTTGATGGCAGCAAGTACAGTTACAACCATAACTCTACACTTGATCTTAGTCAAAAGGCTGAGGAGCGATATAACCATAGCTTCTTAGAGACTCAGCTGTGTGAACTCGGTGAATTCCCCCCACAGCTCCTGGGGGCAGGCATTGCTCATCAGCAGCTAGGCTCAGGGGCACCCACCCTTTCACTAAGGTCTCAAAGAGAACACCTGCTTAAAGCTCTGGTTAGACCCTGAGTCCCTTGTTTTGTCTGACACAGCACAGCATGGTCTCAGTCCCTATGTCTTACAGGTTAGTAAGGGGAGTAGCGTAAGCTAACTAGAATTGGAGAGGTTTTGTTACTACTCTATGGACTACAGCCTAAAGGCCATTTCAGAGGGATATGATATCAGTGTGAGCTGCAAGAACTGGGGATGGCTTCCTGGGGAAGGGACTTGAGTTGAACTTGGAAAGTTAACATTCGGAAAATGGAAGGAAGGAAATATTGACTTCTCCAGTGGTCAGAATGGGGCATGGTGAGCAGCCATAGGTTCATTAGGGCTACAAAGCGGTGGAGCCTGGCAAATTCTCTGCTGCACTCCGAGAACCACAGTGACAGAGGCAGGAGGACTTACTTTCTCCTGTTTAGGAGATCTGTTCTTCAGGCTTACTGATGCTTACAGAAATGAAGACTAGAGAAACCGTGATTCCTGTGTCTTTTTATGGAAACTGTAGGTACTGAGGCCTACAGATGTGCTGGGGTTCAGGTAGCCATGTGGAAATACGACCTCTTTTCCTCCCTAGATCTCTGGGCTCCTTTCCCAGAGCCTGTGGCACTCAGGCCCACCACACTGGGGTTGATGGTTTTGTTGGTGCCACTGCACTGGATATCTGCCTTTCCACAGAAGAAAAACTTGAGGATCCTGTCCCAGCGGGACCCACAGTCAATCTTTCAGTTATAATAGCAACTGTTGGCTTTCATGTTGACCTCCTCACGAGGGTTTAAGTCAAAGAACTGAATTTTTTTTCAGTTGCAATAGAGCAAAAAAAAAAAAAAAAAAAAAAAAAAAAAACCTACAGGAGACAGAACCAGCATGGCTGCAGTCCTGGCCGTGGGAGAAC
This sequence comes from Ochotona princeps, assembly GCF_030435755.1. Taxonomy (NCBI): domain Eukaryota; kingdom Metazoa; phylum Chordata; class Mammalia; order Lagomorpha; family Ochotonidae; genus Ochotona; species Ochotona princeps. The sequence continues at coordinate 161,490,773 of NC_080833.1, forward strand.
CGGGAGGATGCTCAGGAGAGGCCATCTGTATTGACGAGTGTCTGGGGGCAGGACATGTTAGGTGCGAGAACAGGGCATGCAACAGAAGCACTGGCACCTAATTCTTGAGAGCCTGTATGTCATGTAGGAATCCTCACAGGGAAATTGTGCTGCAAGCGGGTTTGGAGGTCTGGGGTTTCATGAGCAGCATGGTATTTGGGAACAGAGGATCTTCTGAGAGCCCTGCAGTCACACCAGATAGGCATTGAGCTTTCTGTTAGACTCAACCTTCATCAAGGATGACACCAGGTGCTCCTTCAGCACTTCCTGAATGAGTCAGGTTTGGGAGGCCATATCCCTGCTCCTTTGGTTGTGGGTGTGAACAAGTAAAGGCCACATTAGTCATAAGGCAGGGACAGCCCAGCACTGACATCCAGAGTTAAATAAGCAGCCCCAAGGGGCACTTTCTGGTTGTCTGGGAAACAGCCACTCCCTCCCGCCCTGTAGGGATGCAGTGCCTGGGTCTTTAAGTTGAAGAAGCATTGTAGAAGCTGAAGACTTCCCACTTGGCTTTTCTCTGGGGTCCCTTTTCCCCAGATTATGACACCTTTAGTTCCTGGCTCTGTGATGAGGAGGTAACTTCTATTTGTAACCAACACCCTTTCTGATAATCCCTGGAAGGAGGCCTTGGGTTTAGAGGGTGCCTTCCCCATATGACCACTTGGGGTCACTGTGCCTCTGCCCAATGAAGCTGAGTGTGGCCCAGCCCCACCCTCAGGCCAGGTGCCCAGGCCCCTCCTTCTCTGAAGAGGCAGCAGGGCATCAGAGGTCTGGCACTGGGTTGGGGTTTCTGCACTGGCAATCAGGGAGTGCAGATGGGGTGAAGTGGATGGCTAGTGCCTTGGGTAGCACTCACCTGCTAGATGGGCTCCTCCTGGAGTCTCAGGCTTCTCCCAGGAGCACCCTCCTGCGAGCAAGGGTATCGCCTGCCTGTGTTCTCAGCTTAGGACCCCATCGGAGTACTGGGGAGAAAATGTGGGGTTTGGTGCTGCACCTGTCCCATATCCCTTGGGGGTGTTGAAGGTGGCAAATCACATCACATGCCAGTGAGTACAGGCAAGCTGTGTGAGTGTGTCATGTGTGGCTGTCTGGGAGTCTTTGTTCCCCTGCCATTCTGTATAGCTTCACAGCGTCTCTAGGACACCCTTGGGATACCTACAGCGTGGCTTTGGTTCTGTACAACTTGTTGACTGGAGGGAGAGGTAGCCCTGGTGCAGGGAGAGAGTACTGACTGAGAAGGCTTTCAGGTGGGAGCCCCATGGAGTGGATATGGGGGCCAGAAGGGCACTGGGGCTGGGGGACAGCATGGTGCACACCTGGCCAGAAAGGCCAGATCCTCTGGCCTTGGTTTCTGCTCATGGAGATCATCAGTTGTGGGCTCTGTCCATGAAGGCAGGCCGCTCCCATCCTGGTAAAACATGGCATCCATAGGCCCTTCCGGTGACTGAGCAGAGGAGCCACTCAGACGTGGCAGCCAGAGGACCTCTTGTAGTTTCGATCAGTGTCTGTCAGGGAGGCTGGTGCCTTGACCAAAAGCCAGTGGGGACTGAGAATCTCCTTCCTTCCTCGTCGTTCTCCTTCCCTCCCCAACCAGAAGTTTTCTAGGTACATCATTATTCCAAGAAAAGCAGAGTGGTGGCTCTGTTTTCTGTGCCTTATTCTAACCTGGAGGCATCAGGATAAACCTATAAGGTATGTAGCACTTGGGGACCTTCGGAAGACTCTAGATGTGGGACACAGGCCATCATCTGGGCTAAGAGGTTGAGTCTGTCATTGCGGACACCAACACCATGAGAATGAAGAAGGAATTTATGGCAAACGAAGTCTGTTTTCTTAGAAACATTTCCTTCCTTCAGAGGGGATTCTCTGAGCCTGGATGAGAGAAAATGGCTGGGGGGCAGGAGATGGTTGGTATTTTGTGCCCCATCTTGGGTTCTAGGGTTGTAGAGAGATGGTTGGTGTTTACACTTGCTGTGAGCCCTCAGAGGACCAAGAGATGGCCGGGAGAGGGGCAGCAGGGTGAGGGTTTCCATAGAGACAAGACCAGCAGTGGCCACAGGGATAAGGGCTTCCTCTATTGGCAGCAGCAAATACGGATGCATGGAGTAAAAGGGTTGAATGTCAACTGTGAGAACAAGGGGGCCCCAACTGGGGCTGCGGGAGCCTAGGCTGCCATGGCTCTGGGTCTGACCTTTGTGGAGATGAATCAAATCCAAAATTCAAGTGGATATTCCATGCTCAATGTGTGCCAGCTCTTCCCAGAGAGCTCAGAAATCAGGCAGTATCTGATGTCATGTCACAACCTGTAAGACTGTTGGAACCGAAGAAAATTCAAGATATTTCCCTGAGGTGCATATCATGAAACTGATCTCCAACCTAAGTGCATGACTCTGGTGGTCAAACCCTACAGAAGCCCGTCTCACCCACTGGAGGACATGTGTATCACCTAGGGGTTCCAAAAGCAGCTCTGACTCAGCACATAATGGAGGGGAGGATTCATGTCTGCTGGGTGATGCCCAGGCTGCTGGTCCCCACGCTGTAGTGTAAGAAGCCAGGTTCCAGATTGCAGTTAAGTAGATGGCTCATCGTAATCCATCTCTTGGCTCACAGCTTCCTCATCAGCTTGCTTCTTCACCATCACTGTCTGTAGTAGTTAGTTCACTGCACTAAAGGCACTATCTTGGACTCACCACCTCTTCTAACTCCTCATGATAACACTGTGAGGGTGGTGGTATCATTCCCCCCTTTACAGGCAAAGAAGCAGAGACTTAGGTCCAAACGTTGATTGGTCCCAAAACACAGTGAGTGGCAAGCTTGAAGGCAGAGTACAAAGTCTGGATTCCTCACATCTCACACAGAGCAGAGCTTTCAAACACAATTGGACGCTTCCAGGTCTCAACACAGGCCAAGGAGCTGGAAAGACTTCACTCTGTAGCATCCAGGTGGGTAGGGAGGGAGGAAGGGAGCTGGAATCTAGCGTCTCTTCTTTTATTCCCTTCTCTTTCCTGGTCTTTTCTGCACAGGGATGTCGTGGCAAGAGAGTGAACAATCCTTGTAACATGTGTCTCAGCAAATACAAACGCACTTGATTCCCTTATTGCCTATAATCCCTTCTTAAATCGTGTAAAGCTATTTGCTTTTATAAATCTCTCCAGCAGTGAGCTCCCTGGGATAATTATGTGATATTTTTGTATATATACTTTTGTTTTCACAAGCCCAACTCCAGCACAAACACACCAACCCATCTCAGCCAACTCTATTCCATAACGTTCCTGCATCTTACGAATCTCTGGCAGATGCACTTGAACTGTTGCTTACATTTTAGGGAGATATTTATTTGTTCATTCTCACTTTGTTTGAAATGCAGGGAGACAGAAAGACAGAGAATGATCTTTCATTCACTGGTTCGGGACATGTGGAATTGGGAGCCTAGGACTCCATCAGCTCCCCCACACAGGTGAAGGGAACGGAGGATCTGAGCTATCATCTGCTGTGGTATACATGAGTGTGTGTGTGTGGGGGGGAGCTGGATTTAAAGCAGAAGAGCTGGAACTCGATCCAGGTTCTCCCATGTGGAATGTGAGTGCCCAAAGCAGCCGTGTGACTATCTACCTCCATCTATAACACGTTACTTCTTCAGGAAATGTAGCCATCAGAGGGAGATCTTCAGGGTGAGCCTCAGGACAACTGGTTTTTAATCACACTCTCCTTGTGAAGTTGGGGAGCAAGTTTCCAAGTCCCCACCCTCCCAGGTTCAAGCTCAGTTTCCTTATCTGTAAGTGGAGATGCTAACAATACTACCTGATGTGGTCAGAGTACTGAATAAACTACCACTATGTGAAGGTGCCTGTAACAAGGATGATGATTAAACAATGAAGGCAGGCTTTTCTTTTTTTCCCCTGGTAGCAGGAAATCACAGTTTGAACGTGACTGGAGTTCTCTATGTCTCTCATGACTTTATGGTACAGCCTTCACCTGAACAACTAGCCATCATTTTCTGTAAAACTGCTTAGCGCCAAATAAGCCTGCAGCTCTAGGCAAGGACGAGCTATGCTTAGAATCAGTTCTCTCTGCAGCATTTCAGTTTGCTTGTTTAGCCTAATTTTTGTGAATGTCTCTAGCACGCTGCCAGCTGGTCTGTCCTTCCCACGTCTAATTCACCCCTGTTAATCTGCTTGTTCAGCACATCTTCCCATCTCCTTGCTATATTTTGAGGAGTGCATGCTCTGGGAAACACATTATAAAAATATTTACTTTAACTGGTCTTGTTTGGCAAGATGGTCCAGGATCTCAGCTTGGGAGGAAAGTAGCTTAGATTACATCATTGTTGTTTATTCTGTGTTCTCTTTGCTGTGTAACCCTTGTTTACTTAGATAGCAAATACTTTTGCAGGAAGCCAAGACATAAGTTTAATAAACCTTCTGTCTTCAGGCACGCTGGCAGCCCTGATCCCCCATTGTTTTGCTCTGCTTCGCCTTTATATCTAAAACCAATGCCTCGTGTTTCTTTTCATTCTCCCTGTCAGAGGTCCAGCAGGAGGGTATCCTGAGATAGATGTGCTGAAGACTCCCAAGAGCACAATGGCTAGTCCCATAGCACCCAAGGGATGGCACCTGCTACCCAGCCTAGCACCATGGTGACCTGGGGCACCAACACCTCCTCCTCTCACCTTGAGTCTAGCAACAGCCTCCTCTGGGTCTGTCCTGGCCTGGCCTGTACACACCTACCTATTACAGCACCATGTCTAACATGCTTCTGTGACTCCATTACCCTCAAGAAGAAACACAGATTCTTTAAGAGGTAGTATATATATCAAGTTCTCACCTCGTCTTTGGTCTCTTGTGGTCAATGTCCAAGGCAGAGTAAATTTTTCATTCATTCATTCATCCATTCAAGAATGCCAGTCTAGGACCTAATGCTTGCTACACACTGTGCAGGAACCTTGGGGATTCAATGATGAGCCAAAAGTAATGTGGCTCAACTCTCCGAGAACTTTAGATCAGTGTCGGAAACAGACAGTCATATCATGCCAGTGTATGTAAAGTGATGATCCAAGGATATTGCAAGGTGAGTGGTGATGAATAGCCAATCTTGCCTGGGAACAAATAGGCTCACTGGGAAATAGAAGCTGGTAATAACTGGGCAAAGAGGGAGGTGGGGAAGCTCTCAGGCAGAGAGAGCAGCTTGTGACAGATGCTGTGGCAGGAGAACCATGTGTTTGAGGAATTCAACACACCAACAGACTTGGAATAGAGATGTCAAGGATTGGGTGCAAGGGGGTGTTGCAGAGGATGGTGGAGGAAGCAGGCATGCATGATGGGCCATGCCAGTGATCTGGGTTTATTCTAAGAGCATGGGGAGGTCCTTAGAATAAACACACAAGATAATGGCACAGTCAGAATTGTCCCTTGGAAAGATCATTGATGGGTAACAGGTGGATTTGAGAGGATAAGAAAGAAAGGGGGGAAGCGATTCCAGTGTTAAGGGGAAAAGATGTCAGTAGCTTAGATGAGATGTGACTGCAATGGAGAGCAGCAGGCATATTTGGTGGTTATTTAAGAGATTTGATCAATAGGATTTGGTGCTGTGTTGGATGGGCTATAGACAGAGCCATGAGGATGTAGACTCAAACATCAATACACCCCCCCATGACATGGTCATTACTCACCGGTGAGAGTAGCCCTGGTGGTTGGGCCAATGCTCTTGGGGATCGTCATCTCATGGTATTGTTCACCGGCCAGAGTGCTGTATACAAGCTTGTACTCCTGAACCTCAGCCTCACTGTTGTCCCATTCCAGGTCAAGGCTGGTCGCTGTACGGGCGCCAACCCGCAAGTTCTTAGGGGCATCAATCTCTAAAAGCAGACAGAAAGCCCATCATTACACATGACAATGTACACGTGTGGTACATTTTTGAACTTTGGAAAGTGTTGCGGGAGAGTCTGTGCCTCCTGACTTTCTGTCCAACATTCCAGAAGACCCTGTGGCTTTTGGTTAACACCATGGCAAATTTCTTCATGTGTTGATCACAATATACTCTTCGCTTCCCTTAGGTCCACTCATATGGTCTAATGATGTTGTAGAAGTTTTAAAAAGACCCAAATAAAATAATAAGTTTCAGCATGAAGCAAAAGGAACTCCAGGAAGGGAAACTAAGAGATGGCTCTTGAATGATTAAGAAGGATAGGACAATATCATATTTGACCACTTAGCTAAGTGAAGACCATTGGTTCCAAGCTCTCATTCCCTGCTAAGCTTGCACAGACACTGCTGAGGGTTTTACTGGTTGAAAAATAAGGCATCTATAGAGGATGTCAGCAATGGAAAGAATACGGGCTTTGGAATCAGACCTTGGTTCCATCACTAGCTCTGTCACTTGCTGTAGTGGATCCTGGATGAGTCTTTTAACTTCATTGGGCCCTAATGGCACGGCTCCAGTAGAGAGGATGCTGTCATTTCCGAGTGTTGGACACATTAGTCAATGTGTGAAGGCCATGACATGGTGCCTGGTGCTCTAGGGCAGCAGGGGGAGGAACTTTCTATCTCCTCTGTAGCTCCTGGTGATTTCAAGCAACACAGCGTTTTCCAGGCTTGCTCTCTGGGGCCCCAAGGATTCCAGTATAAATGAAGGGACTACAGCCATTGGGATCTCTTTCCCAGAACTTACAGACTTTCCGGGCTCAATTTGGCAATGACCCACTTGTACTGTAATAAGATGCAGCTCTAAAAAACTGTCACTCAAAAAGTCATCTCTCCCTACCCCGCCCCCCGCTTACCCCACTCCCATCCCCGTCACTGCTCAGTTCTTGTCTGAGGCTTGACTTCAACTTGGGATTGGACCAGCCACTTGTACTGAGAAAATTGGTTCAATTTGTAGATGCAAGGCAAGTATCCACCGATTGTTCTTCCACAAGAGAGGAATGCTGTGAGTCAAGCTTCCGCGCGGAGGCTTTGGTGAGAAGTGTTCTGTTTAGTGATGTAAAGTGGGCGATTCTTCCAGCAGATTTATGTCTCTGCAGCTTGTTTTCTCTGAGAAATGTTTCCTTATTCAAAGTGCTTTAGCTTTCACACACTGCACTCTAGTCTTTCTACTTTTTTTTTTTCCTCGAGCAGGTGGGGAGAGAGACATGGAGAGTGATAACCTGGACTCAGAGTCTCACACACAAGGAGAAGCTGGGAAGAAGCAGTGGGCTGGGCTCAGGGATGTGTGGTCAGAACTCAGCTAAGGCACATGGAGTTTAGGGTTGGGTTAAGGTTGAGCTCTGTGCCCAGCACTCTTCACAGCTAGAAAACCCAGACCTCAGAAATCTGACTGTGGGTTTTTGCTTTTCTTGATTATAGGGCATATGTTTTGTATTCATGGACTATGTTTTCTCTTAAGGGACAAGTGAGCCTGAAAGGCGTCAGTTCTAGGGATGAGGTTGGGAGGTGGTCTTTGAGCAGGGATATGGGGAAACTGTTAGCTCCCCTGGGTCTTGAAGCCTGACCTCAAGTGCAAGCAGCTCAAGGGCCCTTTTAGAGAGGAGCTGAGCAGGTCTGAGTGAGGAATCTGCCAAGCAGAGAGGGCCTGAACCACTGTGCCTTGGCTAATGCATGGTCATCTCCCAAGGGAGCCAAACCAGAGCATCTTGGACAACAGAGACTCGGGGTCTGGAGGTGTGAGCTCTGGGTGGTTTCTTTCCAAGGGCTGTGTGGTGAATGCTGCATTGCCTCCATGCTAGTGCCTCATCTGCTGGCATCTTTGAGTCTTTGGCATGTTGTGGCTTTCAGAAGGATAATGCCATTCCTGCCTTCATCTGACTTTACATGATTTTCTCCTTGGGTATGTGTCTGCTTCTATGTCCAAATGCCCCCTTTTATAAAGGCACAGTCATGCTAGATTGGGGCACATCCTCATGACCTCATATTTACTTATCCACAAAGACCCTATTTCCAAGTGAGGCCACTGAAGATAAGCCTGAAGCATTCAGGTCAAAGGGGTAGCCTCTAGTTGGCCAAGTGGCCTGGTGAGTTGGCTTGGTGCCTTGGAAGATATGCACTAAGACAGAGCCCACATGTGAGCAACGCCCCACTGCCTGGAGTGCCCCACTGGGGAGGTCTGTGTGCAGCACAATGCTACAGGCAGGGAGGGTTTGCAGATTCACCTCTGGGTCAATCCCCGGCTTTGCTGTGCTTCCATCAGAGCTCTTTCCATTTTCAGAGGCACTTTAAGATCCAGGCAAATATCCCACTCACCATGCAGAAAGCAAATCTCTGTTTTAATTGCCTATGCAATTAACGCACTCCTAGTGTCGAAGCCATCACCTGGAAAAGCACTTTGGTTAATTTGAATTTAAGCGGAGTTCTGAAATGACTGAGGGCCCTACTGCGAGGGTCTGGGTACCCTTTCATCATTCAGCTGGCACCTGCCAACCCCAGGCATTGGAGAGTCTGCCTGCAAAGCTGTGTGCCTCTCCCTAGCCCATCTTCCCCCAGTCCCTGCTGCAGCAGAGGAGAGCAGGCTGGAGGTACAGGCTGAACCTGCTTTGAAAAGACAGCCTCCTAACAGCTGCCCAGCCACCAGGCAACCGGAAACAGAGAATCACGCAGCAGCAAACTGAAACTCAGGAGGAGTTCCTGGGTGACAGAATGTAATTGTCTTGATTGGAATTATCCTGGGCCACCAGCCAATCCTGCTTCCATCTTCCCGACCCACACATCAAGCATTTGCTTTTCATCTCACTGCTGGAGAGCTATTTCTTCCTTTTTTTTTTTTTTGCCTCTTCAGACTCCTTATCAGAGTAGAGCACAAAGAAACTACTTTTCAAGCACAAACTATCTTGAAATGAAGAAAAAAACGCAGAACTCATGGCCCATGAGCAATGCCAACACTCTGAGGAAGTGGTGGTGTGTGGGTGGTTATAGGCGGGGAAAGGCAGTCCAAAAAGGGGCATTGTTGGACTTCCTTCTTAAGCTCTTCTTTGAATGTTTTTAGTTAAATGATAAGAGAAGAAATGAAGAGAGGGGCCATCATTGAGTAAAGTCCTTGCCTGTGAGGCAGGGATCCCATTGAGTGCCAGTCCGTGTCCTGGCTGCTTCCCACCCAGCTCCCTGCTAACAGCCCAGGAAATCAAATGGAGGTAGTTCAAGTGCTTGTGCTGCTGCACCAATGACCTGGCCCAACCCCAACTCGCATGACTATCTGGGGGAGTAAACCATCGGATGGACGATTTCTCTCTCTCTCCCTCTTTTCCTCCCTCCCTCCCCTCTGTAACTCAGTTCAAAATATATAAATGCATCTGTAAAAAATAAGAAAAGAGAAACGGGCAGGATTTATTTACCTTTAAAAAATTAATTTGAGAATGAGAAAGAGAGATTCCACGAGCCAGTGACTGAAGTTCAGAGTCAGGGGCTCAATCTAGGTCTCCCATGTGAGTGGCAGACACCCAGTCAACTGAATCATCAGCCTGCTCCTAGGATCTCCACTAGGTAGAAGCTGGAGTCAGGATCCAGAGCTGGGAATTGAACCCTGGCACTCTGATGTGGAATACAGGCATTTTAATCAGCATCTTAACCACTAAGCTGAATGATTGTTTCCAATTTCCTTTTTCAAGAACCACACCCAGTCTCTAGAAATTTTTAGATATGCCCAGGAGGACACCGTACTAGCCTGTTGGGATGATTAGAGTGTGTAGTGTATGGGCTGGAGAGAAAAATCAGAAATGTTCTCTTTCAGAATCAAGTCCTTGGGTTGGCATTGTGCCTATGACATTGACATATGCCATCAGTGCTGGTTCACGTCCCAACTTCTCTGCTTCTGATCCAGCTCCCTGGTAATGCACCTCGGAAAGCAGCAGAAAATAGTGCAAGGGTTTGGGGTCCCGCCACCCATTTTTGTAGACCCAGATGGAGTGCTAGGCTCCTGACTTTGCCTGGCCTGGCTCCATCTGTTGTGTCCAGTGGATAGCAGGTCTTTTGCTATCTCCTGTGCTCTCCCTAACTCTTTCAGTAAGTAAATAAATGTTGAAGAATCTAACTGTACCTCCTGCAGTTAGTCAACATTGATGGCTATTCCTTTTAAATGTGGAAGTGTTTTCCTCTATGGGTTTCTTCTGAGTGGAGGTAGTTCTGCCTTAAATCATCTGGCATAGTGGTCCATTTAGTAAAATGACTGGGCACTGCCTTCTGCTCCTCTCTTACAGATAGGCAAGGATTAGACCTGTGCTTATTTTTCATGCTCTTAAATCCTAACCTGAGTACTTTCCCAACTTCCACTACTTGGAAAGATTTTTCCAGGTCCATGGTGGCCACTGGGTTTTTCAAACACTACTGACCCTATCACAAAGCTGCAAGCTTCAATCAAGGGGGTATTTTGGGTCCCTCTGTCTTACTCAAGTTAGGATGATTGAACTTGTGATTCTTTTTCTACTTTATTCATAAAAAATGCTGCTTCTTAGGTTTTACAGACATTACCCACTTCTTTTGGCAGTTACATTTTTTGACATGTGACCTCCCCAAGGTACAGAAGCCAAGACTCAATAGAGGTTAAATCCTGAGTCCACACTTGGGCCTCATTGCTCCAGTGAGCACTCCAGGAAGCCTGTCCTTGGGATGGTGCCTGTTCTGCTTGTCCAGTAGTTTGCCAGACTGATGGACATGGGCAGAGTCAGGGGGCAAGTCATCCTGAGGCCCAGCCTTTCTGGACTGTTGGTGAAGTCCTTCAGTCTTGACAAGTGGGGAGGCAGAGTAATAAGATAGGAAGCATTTTTGTGAACACCTATGGGCTCAGACTTCATCCTAACCTTCTGCTTAGTGCTTACAGATGGCAGGTAAGACACAAGACCTCACTTGGAAGATCTGCCTCTGGTTACACACGTTGGGCTTTGTGTGTCTTCATGGTAGCACAATTATGATAGATGCGCAAAGTCATCATAGCATTTTCTGGCAAATGGCAATAAGATGTCTGAGGAAGGAATGCCTTGCCTCAATTCGCACCAAATTTCCGTTTGAACTAGCATATGGAAGTTTATGTGTTTTCAAGATACACTTATCATTTACAATGACAAGCTCGAGATCCCGCCTTCGGGGAAGGTCCTTGTGTTAGGTCCCAGGTCCATCACACAGCAGTAGGGTAAGAACCTGGTTCTCCTTCCTTCCTCCGGGTGCCTAGCTTTTCCCCTCTGCTCTGTTGTGACATTAATGAGAGGCCATGAAACTTCTCTTTCTTCTTACAGTACCTGAGAATACAGATACCCAAGCACATCATCTCCCTATGCGTATTCCTCTTGTTACAATGACACCATCAGCTGTTTGGGCCATCTCTCCCACATCCTGCTTCCCTCCTATGCCAGGCTTACCTGTTGTGAACTGGGTTGTTGTGGAATCACTTTCGTTGGTTCCTCGGACTGCACTGACTGACACCTCATACCGGGAGCCAGGCCGTAGGGCCTGCACGGAATATTGGCTCAGGGGAGGCTGTAGCCGGAAGGTGGTCTTCCCACCTTCCCCACCAACCAAGCCGTATTTCAAGAGAATGAAGTCAACTCTGGCTCGAGGTGGGGTCCACTCCACGAAGGCCACAGTGTCAGAGACATCTCGAACCAGAATCTGCGTGGGTCCATCAATAACTGGAAAAGAAGGATCAAATAGAAATAAAATGAGAAATTTTGATGAGAAATAAGTCTTTGCTATCAGTCCTCTCTTGTTCAGTCAGATGAGTCAGAGAGAGAATAAATCCAGTTTTACAGAGGACATGCAGTTTTACAAAGACATGCAGTAAAGTGATGTATCTTTCCTGAGGCTGCACAGTTTAGCAACAACTCCTTTCACCAGACTTGGGGGGATGATGAGTATAGCTCAGTCAGCCCAGCTACAGCAGCCTTATGAAAACCCCAGATACTTGCATCGCTGCTGGGGAGACCCACTGCTGAGCTGCAGTGGCCACTTGGTGCAGTGGATATAATTCCAGCTTCCTGCTCATGTACACCCTAAGAGGCAATGATGAGGATTCAAGTAGTTGGGTTCCTGTCATTCATTTGGGAAACCTGGATTGACTTTCTATTTTCTTGCTTCAGCTTGGGCTAGCTCCAACTGTTGTGAACACACGGAAAGTGAACCAGCTTATGTTCTCTTTCTCTCTCTCTCGCTCACTCTCACGCTCTCTGTCCATCTATCTCTGTCTCTCTCTCTCTCAAATAAGTTAAATAAATTAAACATAACCCTATTTTTTGAACAGCCACTTGTTCTGGCATATTCTTGAGCCAGGAGTGTGCTGCTGTTGAAGATAGCTTCTCCAGCATGTGTGCATTGAGGGGAGACCTGGACCAGCTAGTACACTTCCTGTGACATCCACCAACCACAGCTGCAGTTCCTACCTGGAGCCCTGCCCACACTAAATCAGAGGCAAAGGGGAGAAGTAAAGGAATGTAGAAGCCAAATAAAATGAGGAAGTGGTGTGTGAGAAGGGAGATCCGTGACTGTCGGCAGGACAAGCAGGTCCTCCTTTAGGATTATGCAGTACCTTGAGAAAGATGAAGCTAGCTTCCATGTTCTCACTTATTTTGTAACTATACCCTTTTGACTGAGCAGGTTGATGTTAATAGTAATAATATTTTGTGAGGATTCTGAACTGGAACTAAAGATTCTGGTCCTCGACTTGACCTGTGTTGGACAATTCACACAGAAACGGGACAAATCTGACCGAGAGAGAGAGGGAGAGGGCAAAGGAGGGTGAATGAACCAAGGGAAGGGAGCAGAAACAGAGAGAGAGCAAAAGTGAACGTCCACGAGGCAGTTCTGAAACACACAGAGGACAAGTTGGCCCCGAGGGTTCTGAGGTTCACACGCATCTCTGGATCTGGGTTTTCACGAGCCACTGATGTTCTTCAAACAAGTTTCCCCCCTTTTTTTCTGCTTCTGGTTTAAATACATGCTTCTTCTTGTTACCAGACAGATTTATGACTCATTTTTAACCATCGTTCACCAGCCAATTCCGACTCTGTCTCCAGAATGGAGTCTCTCCCTTAGGACTACCTCAGGATGACTGGGAGCCTCTCAATGTGTGCAGGCTGGGCCTTTCCCCCACCCTCATGAGTCTAGCCCAGTCCTGTTCCCAGTTAAGCAGCTCAAAGTCTTGGGTCTAGAGTTAAACTAACGTGAAAACTGCCAGACTATTTTGACGCCACCTGGTTTGTAATGGAATACAAATCTTGCTTTTCATTGCTTGAAGCAGAAGTGTGACTTTGCAGAACATATCTGTTGTTTTCTCTTTAGCTTGCCCTACTTGGTGGTTTTATTTCATTAGTGAGATGGAGGAAACAGCCTTCTAGCCACCATATAAGTCCAATGCCTGAAACACAGTGGGGAATGAATGTTGAGTCGCTGAAGGGTGTGGGATGTACCTCATTCTTATGAAAAGAAGGGGAAGCATTCAGTGAATCTGAGCTTCTTAAAAAAAAAAATAAAGGCATCAGAGAAACTCAGATGACCACATAAAGCTTTTGTCCTTCATCTCTCTAGATCTGAACAATCCTAATCATAATGGATGGACCGTATTAGAATGTGATTATGTAGCACAGAGGGCTCTAGCTGCAGGAGGTCTTGTAATTTGCATTCGCAAAATGGCCTAACTAGAAGAAGCCAGTTGGAGTGCCTGATAGGACGGGGGTTTCACAGGAGGGGACTGTGTAGGTCAGCCTTCAGCAGAAGACAACAACAGCAGACCGGGCTGGGAGCCAGCCTCAGAGTCTGCCCTTTGGTTGGTGCCTGAAAGGAATGTTCCCTTCCAATTAAGAAAGTACCTGCTTACCTTCAGTTTAGGTCCTAATATCTAAACAAATACAAATAAAATCAAACTGAATTTTGTTTGTGTTCAATATTCTCATGCTAGCCAAAATATTAACTGGGACATTTTTTTCTGTTAGAAAAAAATCTGGAAATCCTTGAGCCTATAAAACTGTATTGTAACGTAAATAAAATCGCAAATGTTAAGACATTAGATAGGAACATCAAAACATATAATAAACAGCTGAATACATGCAATAGATGAAACAGAAACACCTGGCTAGCTTTAGCACACAATTCCAGATTTTTAATTTTCGCTTTTAATCTTAAAGAATTTGTAGACCAAAGAAATTCTGCAAAACTTTGTCTAAGACGAAGGCTAGGTTGAGCTCCTTTCTCCTCACAGGCTGGCCTGGAGACCCAGGTGTATCCTGTACCAGCTATCATTGCCAACTCTACAGGTTCCAGCAGAAAGCTGCACACTGAGCTGAGCTGTGGATAAACTTCAGCTTCTGTGGCCGGAGCATCCTGCAGCAACCTTGAGGCTTTCCCTGTAGGATCCATGGAGAAAAGCAGTGATTTTAAAGGCTTTTCTTGAGCGAAACTTCCTTTTAAAGAATATAATCTGGACCCGGCACGGTGGCTTAGTGACTAAAGTTATTGCCTTGAATGTGCTGGAATCCTATATGGGTGCCGGTTCTAATCCTGGCAGTTCTACTTCCCATCCAGTTCCCTGCTTGTGGCCTGGGAAAGCAGTCGAGGACGGCCCAAAGCCTTGGGACTCTGCACCCGTGTGGGAGACCTGAAGGAAGTTCCTGGCTCCTGGCTTTGGATCGGCACGCACTGGCCGTTGTGGTCACTTGGGGAGTGAATCATCAGACAGAAGATCTTCCTCTCTATCTCTCCTCCTCTCTGTATAGCTGACTTCCCAATAAAAATAAATAAATCTTTTTTAAAAAACCAATATAGTCTACATTGTGACATAGGTCAAAGTGGGCTGCTTTGGGTTGCAGGTACAGGAGAAGGGCTACTGAGAGGACAGATCACCCAGTCCCCACCATGGAGTCCAGTGTACTAATGGAAGCCACAGGAGTCTTCAGTCAATGTTTTTCAGACTGAGCTTAAAGCCTTAGTACCTGATGATGTTTTAGCTTAGATCTAAGCAATAAAGAATAAATCTATAAATCTGTCCTCATGACAGAGGGTTGTCAGTCCCTTTCCTGGCCAGTTAAACCTTTTGTCCTGGACATAAGACAGGCTTTCTAGAGTGTTAATATCTGTTCTTGAAAAAATAAATCGTCACCAATGTTTACTTATCTCAATTCTTTTAACAATGGGAAGTTATTTGCATCTCAGCTCTTTCATCAAGAAGGTGAGAACCCCAAAATAACACCAGGTTCTATTCTCGGCGAGGATACGCACACAGGCATCACATTTGCTCATTAATAGCATGGGAGCTGGACATCCTTAATTTGCTAAGGAAATAAGGCAAAAATAAGACCCAGCTAAGAATGAGTTCTGACAACGTAATATCTTGATTGAGATGAACTATGAGGATAAAATAATGATCAACTACCCCTCACTGTGAACAATGACCCAACCCATAC
Source organism: Ochotona princeps (assembly GCF_030435755.1). Lineage (NCBI taxonomy): Eukaryota > Metazoa > Chordata > Mammalia > Lagomorpha > Ochotonidae > Ochotona > Ochotona princeps. The sequence goes on from NC_080833.1 coordinate 161,506,179, forward strand.
CTACTGAATTGAATAATTTGTCAGTTCTGCCTTTATGTCCAAGTATGAGTTTTGGCACATGCATGGAACTGCCAAGTGCTAAGCACCCTCTGGTACAGTGCTAATCACGCTGTGTGCTTCATCCAACAAAGTCAGACACTGAAATGCTCATCACCATAAAGCGATTTGAAGCTGAGAATATTTAGCTGACTTTCTCCTAAGTTCACAAGGAAAACACAGGAGTTTTTTTTGGCTGATTCTAAACTCTATGGCATTGGAGCTTTGAGAAGTGAGGACTTTTAATAAACAACATTGGAGAAAACATATAGGAAATATTAATAAAGTCTGTTATCCATAGAACTCTCTGCTAGACTTCTGGGTTTGCCAGAATGTGCAATAAAGACTACAACCAGTTAAGCATCTAAGCAGTTTTGTCTCCAGGCACCGACATCATCTTAGCTCTAAGAGGAGTCTAGCACCTCTTTAACTTCTCCATGACTTGGGTGATTCTGTTTTTCCTTTTCTGAGCGACCTAAAGGAGGACATCAGGAGAAGGCTGGAGGCACTCACCAGTGGAGACGCTGGCCGAAGTTGGGGGGCTCCGAACTTGCTCTTTCAAAGCCACCACATTGACAATGTATTCCTCCCCAGGTTTTAATCCTGTCTGATTAAAGGAGGTAACATCACTGGGGAGCTGAGCGATCACTCCTCCTTCATTGTTCTGCAAAGTGGGGACAGGCAGAGAAAGCCAGAGAAAAACATTACTGGGAGAGAAAGCTGATGAGAGTAAAAAAAAAAAAAATGGTGGGACACTGATTGTAAATTGGGGGTTAAAAGTGGGGGCTACATCCATTGCCTTCATGCTAACAGCTGAGGGTCTAGTACTGGGAACAACTCCTGGCAGGTTCGTAGAAAATGGCACCATTCTGTGAGGAACTGGTAAATGGAGAACCCAGTTTCAAGAACATTTCTTTGGCTTCTACTGAGTTTATTGTTAGCCAATGAAACTTGGTCTTGAGATGGCACAGACGGACTCTTGTTGGGGATCACATGCTTGATGGTTATGGCTCACAGCCACCACTTTGGAGGCATTTATTGTAATGAGTGTGCCCTTGGCTACTTGGGGGAGTATGGCGCATTCCAGACCAAGGCGTTCCTGGTAGTTGTTTTATTTTGCTGTATTTTTGAGCCAGAGCTGTTTTGTCATACCTAGCATTCTTTACGATGTTACTTTGGGCGTAAATCTGTCAATGTTTTGCTTCCTTTTCTTTAATAAGAGTTAACATTCAGTGACACAACCATGAAGAGAAGCATGGAACAAAGAGTAACATAAAGGAGAGTGGAGGAAGGTAATCAGTGGAATAAAGAATGAGAAGAGCAAGTGGGTATTGAGTCGAGGATTTATTATCTAACCATTTTTCTATCTGTCTATCCATCTGCCTGTCTGCCTCTATCTCTCAATCATACATTATTTTGTCTTTGGAAACAGAATAGAGAGCCCTTCCTATGACAATTCCTTTCTCAATTCCTCAGTCTCTATTTATGTCATACAGAAGGCCCTATATTAATTTATAGCCACACTCTTACAAACCAGCGTTACAGATGGCTTTAACCTGCCATCCAGTGGCTTCAATCTGCCAATCACAATTGTGCCGCGTAACCGTGTCTTTGATCTTGGCACGCCCTGGCCAGCCTGCCTAGCTCTTAATTAGTGTTCTACATATTGGATGCAAAGCATCAGAACCTGAATATTTCTTTCCGTTTCAGTAGGACGGTGACAGGATTCTTTCTGCTCTGTGATAACCTCAGTAGCATGCCACATTGTATTGGCCATTTAGCTTAGATTAGGATATAATAAAATGTTTATATAGAAAGTCTATTTAGATGTATTTAGCTTTTGCCACAGAAGAGAGTATGGGGTTCAGCTTTAGTGGACAGAGCCCTGGAACAGCATATGAGGAGACACATGTGTTTGTCTGAAATCTGTCACCAGTCAGCTATCAATGCTGTGTCTCAGTCTCAAAAACTAAACTAAAGTGAGGGATTACACTTTTTGAACTTGAAGAACTTTTGTAACCATAACAGTCCATGGTCCTAGGAATTTTGATATAAAGGAATGGTGAAATCACATTCTGGTTAGCCAAAAAGTGTGTCTCTTATCATTAAATCTGATAAAGGAAGACAGAGGAAGAGTATGATAGAAACTTTTACTCTCATGAATGTTACCATTAGGGAGAACAATAGGACGGTCAACGAAGTGTAGAAACCTAGAATTGGGCAGATGCTGCTGAAAATTTAAGAAAGTTAGTCTTAGGAATAATAAAATAAAATATGGTGTTGAAGAGTAGAAAGTAATCTTAACCCCAGCTATAGTAACTGCCTAGGTTGCCTTGTATCTTGTACCTATTGGCTGTTAGCAGAAAAGCAGCCAATAGCTGGTGGGCACTTTGGGCCTGGTTAATGCCAAATTTGTGTTAATTGTACTAGTGTGTCAGATAACTGCCTATTCTATGTCTTCTTTAAAAGACATGTGGGGGAGGTGGGAGATGCCAGGCTGGGAAATGCCCCTGCAGCCCCCAAACGGGGAAGGGGCCTGTAGATTCCTTGTGGAAGGGGATTTGGGTTACATATTAGAGTTGGAGCAGCTGAGGGCATGTTTGACAGGAGAGGAATGACTATGGAGACTTCCATGGATCAGACCACTGCACTTGCAGGTAGGCAAGGGAGCTGAGACAGAGTGGTTTAGAGTGGAGGAAACCAAAGGGCATGTCTGGGTCAGGGCAAGACACTAACACAGCTCACCTAGCCAATCTGGTCTGTCCCTAAACCCAGCCCATGAGTGCCAACAGGTGCTGTATGTGGGCTAGGTCTGGGGACGGACCAGACTGGGCTAGGCTCTAGCAGTGCTGGCATTCACGAGAGCTAGAATGGGTGTAGACAGGCCAGGTAAGGCTACAGCACTTGTCAGTTCATATGAGAGCACAGTCTGGCATTGGACCAGTTTGGCTAGGCTGTAGCACACACTGACAGAAGCCAGAATGGGTACAGGTCAGTTGGGCTAAGCTATAACCTGCCAGTGAGTGCCAGAATTGGGAGCGGGTCATGTCAGGGCCACAGCACTGCGATGGAATGACCCTGGTAGGGGAACTTGGGGGACCCCTATGCTTGAATGCAGCTGCCACTGGTAAGCATGAAAGACAAGTCTAGACTGCAGCACCCATTTGCATATGTATGAGCTGGGTCTGGGGGTGGTCTGGGATGGGACAATTCACAGCACATACTTGTACCAGTGGGAGCTAGGAAGGGGTACAGACCAGGTTGACTGCAACACCCAGTTCACTTGAGGGTTCAGGGTTGTCTAGGTTGGAATAGACTGCTGTACCCATTGGTGAGAGCTGAGACTAGGGACAGGCTGGGTTAAGTCAGTCTGAGCCAGGCTTTGGCATCTACTGGAGAGTGCTGAGATTGGGGGAGGGCCATCTCAGACTTAGCCGCAGTAACCTCTGGCAAGAGCAAGATCCAGGATGGAAGTGGGTCTGGGAGAGAAATTTTAGGGACTCCCTTGCTGGGATGCTATTTCCACTGGTGAGAATGAGAGCTGGGATTGGGGATGTGTTGGTACTGGGATGGCCCAGAATGGGCTAGGTTCTTCCTGCTGGCACTGATGATCACTAGAATGGGTGCAAGCCAGATTGGCTAGCCCACAGCACCTGTTGGCAAGTGTCAATACTGAGGGTGAGTCATGTCAAGCTGGACTACGGTACCCACCCTGGCAGACACAAGATCTGGGACTTGGAACGGATCTAGAAGGGAAAACAGTGGGCACTTTCCTTCTGGGCTTCACTCCCACTGGTGGGTAGGCCAGGCTGCTCAAGGCAGAGGTCCCCGTAGGCATACATGTGTATCAGGTGGGACAGACTGAGCTAAGATGCAGCACCCATGAGTTGCACGAGAGCCAGATGGGATACGGGATGAACTGGGCTAGGTTGCAACACATGCTGGCACACACAAAAACCAGGGCTGGGGGAGGTCTTCTGGGTGGTTTTGGGGGTTGTCCTAACTAAGCCGTGGCAACTGCTGGTGTGTGTGAAGACCAGGTCTATGGCAGGCTGGGCTGGGCTGGGCTGCAGTATGCATCAGTTCATGAGAGATGCGGCTATGGTAAAACTGACCAGGCAGCTGCATCCACCAGTATTTGCATTGGCTGGTGCAGATGACAGACTGTACATGACCCTGCACTGGCTGGCACACCCAAGTCAAGCCTGAGGTCACCCCAGTTGAGGTTTCTTGGGGGACTCCCCAACTAGATGGCTGGACTCAAACTTTGGCTGGAGGGGAAATCACAATATATGTGGTCCAACTTTGGAATGCATGTATCAGGACTGGGCCTCTTCAGTTGCTGATGCCTGTGCTGTAGACAGCAGGCCCAGATGCAGATAGAGACATGACAGCAGGCTCATCCAGGTCTGTAAATGATGGTGTCTTGTCAGAGGGTGGAAGGCAGAACAGGTTGGATCATTGCCCTGGCCAAGCTTTGCAGCATGTTCCCAGGTCTGTGGATGCACTAAGGTGGATTTGCTCAGCCAACAGACTTTGGAAAGAGTTTCTCAACCCTCATGCAATGAAGCCAATGACATCTCAGAACTATCAAAACCACTCAAGTAACACCCTTGGAACATTCTTCCACACATTGGGTTCTCTGAGGTGTCATCAAATGATTGTCCCATAAACCCGGGTGCTGATGTAGTTTGACCTCCTGTGTGGACACAGGAGAAAAGGAAACATTTGTCCCACTCATTTTTCTCTATACCTCAACCCTCCTGTAACCAGAGATCCACCTGTGTGTATAACCCTCTCAACTATGTAAACAATATTAAAAATAAAATAAAATTTTAAAAAGCTTTAAAAAGAAGGGAATTTTAAGACTTCTGTACTCACAGACTAACAATGTAATTTGTTCAACAAAAATGTTGCTTAATTAATAGATTATAAATTTGTTATGAATATTTCAATAAAGCCAAGACCCTTCAGTGATTGCAGCCATGCACCTTGTACAGAATAAAGCATAGCAACTATGCCACTGATTCTTGGTGTATTTAATAGTTAAAAATAATAGACTTTAGAAGAGTATATATATATATATTTAAAGGTATAATATGTGATATTTTGATACATGTACACATTGTGTAATGTTCAATAAGTGTGCATATATATACACACACATGTAGCACTAGATATATGTGTGTCTACACCTATATGTCCTTAACCTTTAATATTTTTATGGTGAAAACATTCAAAATCTGATCTTTTAGTTTTCTTTTAAATATACAAATATATAGCATAATAACATCTACAGTCCAGTTACCATGCAGTAGAATCAGAACCTCTTACTCCCACCTAGATAATAACTTCATGTTTGTTACTCAACTTTTTCTCCCTTCCCACTTCACTTCCAAGGCTCTGGTAACTGTTACTGTATTTTACCAGTTGGTTTTTCTGTTGTTCTAGAGAAAGGCTCTGACTTTTTCATCCTTACTGAAATCATGGCTCTCCAAAACGTTAGAGCTATCAGAGCAAAAGCAATGGCTTCCCCTGCCTCCCATCGTCTAGCGCCAGGGTGCTGAGGCTGGCATCACTCTTGCTAGGCCTTATGCCTCTGGTAAAGGTACGTTTTATGACCCAGACGTCTACAGAATGTCCTTGGTATTTCTAGGGCTTGGAGAATGGTAAGTGGGAGTGTGTGACTTGCTGTCCAGTTTGCCACAGGAAGGTAAGGGAGGCCACATAAGGCTGCGTCACAGTCTGGCAGGTGTTACCTTTGGAATGAAGCTGATCTCCCACCCATCGAAAGAGAAGGAGAAGGGCTCCCACTGCACCTCCACGGTGGTCTCTGTGATGGTCTTGAATTGTAGCCCTTGAGGAGTGGAGAGATCTGGAACACAGCAATGTGGTCGATAATGTCATTGCTGTCCCTGGCAGGCACAGCTTTGTCTTGTGACTTTACTCCACTCAATGAGCGTGGTAACTGGTCGTGGGCAAACCCAACTTCACTATGAACACAAAGAGGCCTAGGTCCAGGATCAGCCCACTCCATGGTGTTCCTGATGAGCAGTGTTGGTGGAACACATGAATAAATGCCACGGACACAATCTAAAGACCAGTAACTTTTCTGTTTACATAGTAGGCTGATGTTAAAGCATGAAAGTCATACTTCTCTTTCATCGCTAAAAGTAGTAAATGTCAACATTGGACAGAATGCCTTTTTCAGAGCATTTTAACTGTCCTTGAAATCTTAGCAGGATTCCTGGGAGGTGGATAGAATGATGTCATTGCTCCCAATTCACGCGTAAGAACATGGAGGCACAGAGAAACGTAGTTAAAATGTAGAGCAAGCCAACCTCAGGATGAAGACAGGATGCCTTCCTTGATCTTCTCATGTGCCTGAGAATATTCTGCTTAGCTCAAATCACTAAATTCAGGATGGTTTGAAAGCTCTTCTTCATGTATGCAAGTGAAAAGAAAGTGTTAACAAAGAACGAAGGAGACACTAGGGATTTTGTTCCTTTTTTACTGTCTCTTGCAGTTTGTTCATTATTTCTCTCTTCTCTTCCTCACTCACCCTTTACTCTCTTAGGGTTTCTTCTCCTATTCTAATCTGCCTTTCTTTCCCAGTCCTTCCCCAGCCACACACACACATACACATGCACAGGTTTAGTGAGATGGAGTATGCTTGTCCTGATGGAGCTCCAATCACCAGCCCTGAAATATGACAACACAACTTTTCTCCATTCTCCAGGGAGCCTGCTCCTATTTCAGCTTTGTCTCTCATGGATTATTCCCTTTAGAAAACAGATAGATTCTCATTCTCCCTGTTGGTAAGTTTTCTCGTGTTTTCTGGTTGAAAGAGAGGGTTGATTCTGAACCCACCTGCTTGAAAGCATGTCAGGTGAGTTGACATGATTTTGTCCTTGTCACCTGGGAGCTTGCCTGAGGGGATGCCCTGGTTTGGCATAACAAACAGCCTTGGAGATGTAAACCTCATTGCTGTGTGTGTGCAGCACAGAGGAAGTGCCTGGAAGAGGTGCTGGGAACTTAGGGTGATGACTCATCTCCATGCAAGGTGGAGAAGCAGCAGATGGAGACGGCCTCTCCACACAATCATGGTAGACATTTAAAACTAAGTTTTAGAGCCAGAGGGATTAAAATACAAGGCAGCGATATTTATAACCATATTACTAGGCAACATTCAAAGGGGATCCCCTTAGTTAAACAGGGCTTATGCCACCCAGAAAACAAAAGGACAAGGAGACTTCTTAAATTGAGACCTATCTGGATACTCTCAATAAAGCAGTTCAAGTCTTCCACGAAGCCCTCAAGGACGAATCTTTCTAGGGGTCTATTTGCCTGAACTTTCTCAGCATGTGTTACCCGAAAAGCACCCTGATATGTGAGACTTACATAAAGTAATTTCAGATCTCCTATGCCTTTTCAGGTGAGAAGTTGATGTGCTGACCCGGGGGCTTTCTAGACGTTGAGGAGCTTACGCGTTCATAATCACTTCTTGTTTCAGTCTCTTAAGACTGCCACCCATGCCTCGCTTTTTTGAAGATATTCTTACTTCCCATAATTTAATCAGAAACAATCCCATTACCTTGATACATTCCAAAGATCTCTCACATAGGGCCCACAAGTATTTGTGTGTCTGAGGATTCTGAAACAGATTTGGGTATCCAAGTTACTGGAATATTTGTCACCTGAATTCCTCCCTTTGGCTTTTGAGAGTTCAAAGTAACACTTCAATTTGTTACTGTTAAATTTGTTAATGTAACAAATTTAAGAATCTAGAGGTGCATACACAAAGAAAAGTACACTTTCTGTTTAATGTCATCAGTGATAATTGCTATGCCATCTTATATTTTTCTATACTTAAAAAACATAACAATATACATACATATAGGAGTTTAATTTCCTGGTTGTAAGTAAAAAAGAGAAGTTTGATTTCTCATGGGAAGCAGCTCACTTGCTGTCTCTCTTCCTACTGAGTTTCTTTAAACTATCATCTAGAGCCTTAAGTTTTACAATTGAAATGAACTATTGAGATATTCTAAGTAAAATACTGTGGTGAAATGATGCCACCTCTATGTGAGGAGAAGTGGATATTACCAGCTATGGTTTTAAATTATTCTTTACTGTCTGTAACATACCACTTAGCACTGGCTTATTTTGAATCCTATTTCCAAATTCTTGGTTTTTAATCCCTTCCTAGATTCGAAGTCTGTGTAAGTCTCATACTTCATTTGACTTTTAATCAAAGTCTAGCTTAAAACAAGTAGGTGCTCAATAATTAAAGTATTTTTGTCCTTTTTGTTCTATAATTCATTGAAGCTGCCTGAATCTGGAAACTGTCTTCATTGGAAGTGCCTTTTGAATACTGTACGTTGCTTAAGTGGGTCACATCTATAGCCTTCAACAGCCATCACTATTGCAGGCATCCCTGAAGAATTAAGAAAAGACACTACAACCATGAATGTCCATGAACTCATGTAGGAAAAAATAAAAATGGAGCAGGACAGGGGAATGGTACGTACGAGTGGCCACCTTGGCAGTGATGGGAAGGCTGAGGATGTTGCTAATGACAGCGTAGACGCTGATGTTGTAGGTGAGACCTGGCTCCAGCTCGGCGATGGTGACACCGCTCCAATCTCCAGGCACCCGCTGCTGGAGCTGGAGGCCCCCCAGGGCCATCGGCTGGTAAGAGATCACATATTCCGTCACTGCCATCGGCCCGTCCCATTCCAGCTCAATGGACCTGTCGCTGATACCAGCCACTCGCAAGTCCTCTGGAGGGGCAACTACCGGGAGGCAATACAGACAGCGTGAGCTCAGAGGATTGCCTTCCCCATCCTGGACTCAACGTTCTTCTCAGTTCAACACCCCATGCTATTGGCCCCGTGCCCTGTCTGTCTGTGCCTCAGGCCTGGAACTCCTGTTGGAGGCAGGCTCTCAGCTTTCCGTGCACCGTACCCCAATCTCTACAGGATTTTGAGTTGCTGGGGTACCAGAAACAGTGCCTATGGGCTAATGAAAGTTGATTGTCAAATTCCCAAGAATCTGGCAAGACCGCTGTTAAATACAGTCATTATCAAGGATTACATTTCATATAAATTCACGGTTAATCAGATTATATAAACAAAAAGGTAATAGAGATTTGCCACTTTCAAATTGACTCTACATTTTACTATTCTTTATGCCCCTAAGGTTATTTGCATGTATTGTTAGCTTTCTGGTGGAAATACCACATAATACTATTCTACTACACGTCTCCTACTGGTTCCACGATTAGTGACATCATGCTGGCAATTTGAAATTGACTGCAGAGACTTTTTACATTATGGAAATTGGCAAATGTTACAAATCTGGGGTTTTGGTATATATTTTTCCCTTTAGAGAGCCAACTGTCACACATTTCATAGAATACCACTGACCAAATATTTTGGTAGTTCAGTAAGTTACTCTCATTAGATCACCTTGAGAGCCAATATCTGATTTGGCAAGTAAAGTAAAGACTCATTGTTGGTTATCTTGCAAAGTTTAAGAAGCCAAAACAGTAAGCTTTGTATATCATGACCAGTGAAGGCACCCAACAGCACTTTTACACGGCAACCACTAAACTTTCAAAAGAAAGAGAACTTGTGTAAAACTACTTTTTATTAGCCTTGATTTTGAAGATGATGATAAACACTCTTGAGAGTGGTTTTCTCTCTTCTATGACTTAAATGCTGCTCAAAGTTGCAAAGCTGCTAGAGGTTAAACCACACTGAAATATCCATTCATGTGTGATTCACTTGGGAAATGAAGATTCCAGGGGTGTGGAATTAAATAATTGAGCCCTCAAGAGCAATTAGGAAGCTTTGTACAGTGTATGTAGAATCAGTCCTGCTCAGATATAAATTCAAGAAGCTGACCAACATTTAAATGGTCAGAATTAGCTTACAAATTTGTGTGAGGGTACTTCTGACAGTTTTTAGAAAATGAAGTTAAAAGGTAAGACCATTTTGGTGCCTGAAAATGTTCAAATCCATGCAGTTTTTTTCATAATGCACTCATCCGTGAGCTTTATGAAAACTCCTCAGGTGCATAGATTTCAAAGATTTTTGCACCAGAATAAACTTGTCTTTTAATGATGTTTTGCAAACAGTTTTTGAAGTACCCTTGTATGTAGTGGAGATATTGATTGATTTAAAAATTGGCAATGGTTTTGAATTTCTCGCTGAGTAATCCCACTCCTTAGCATTCTAACTGAGGGGGCTGGGACAGGGGTCAGCTGCTTTGCATTGGACCGTATGGTAGAGGGTGTCTGATTTCTGGGACTCACAGATGAACCTTAAAATCCTTGGCAAAGGAAGAAATGGAGGTCTTCTTAGTGATCCAGACTCAGGGACAGAAATGAACAGTTCGTATTTGCAGTGCTAGACATTTGCTTTGCTTTTGCCCCAAACAATTCATTGTGTGAAACAGCTTGCTCTGATTGAAGGTGACAAATGATGAACAAAATCAACAATTAAAAGTTGATTTTTTAAAATAATAAAATTGAATAATTGTCAGAAAAATATAAGTAATTAAATCTCAAATGATGCTCTCCAAGTAATTCTGATTTTATCCAAACTTTGATCTGTGCTACAAATCTAGGACAGCCTGTAAAATGTGTATAGGATTACTCCTTGACCAGGCAAGAAGAGATGACCTACAGGATCTGTCAGTATTTTACATGTGTACACTAAGTATTATTCACCAGAGACACTGCGAAGCACTTTTACACGGATCATCTCATTTCAACCTCCCACTAACACTGTAGGATGAGTGTTACTGCTAGCCCTATTTTACAGATGGGGAAACTGGAGATCAGAGAAAACATAGAAACCAGGTAAAGAGAGTCTGATTCCTCTTGTGTCCAATGTACAAAGCCACTGTGTAATTACATAGCCCTTCACAGTCTACCTAACATGCTTGATACACCACCCAACTGGACATCATAAAATCCTTTAGTAACATCCCTATTACATAGTTAAGGTAGACCTATTTATCTCAAAATCACCAATGAGGAATCTGAGGCCCAAGTGAAGAGCTGTGTTGAAAGTCAAAGAGTTCGGTCCCAGAAGAACCGATTCTCAAACTTCAATCTCCCAGGTGCGGCATCTCATCCTTACCACTGGTACAGAGGATGGAGACTGCCCGATGTCTCCTTTCATTTGTACAAACAACATCTTCAAGTAGGCCGTATTAGGAATAATCACAAGGTGTGAGCTCTAAACTGGTGCTTATCCTAGAGGGAACGTCAATCACTTGTGATTCAACATGCTGCTTCCAGTTTTCCACTAATTCTAGGTTTCCTAGGCAGGACTTTCTTATCAGACAGATGGAAACAGCTATTTTAAATTTCAGATCAAGTCACCAACAACTTGTAGGGCACTTGGAATAAGCCAATGTATCTCTTCTTGGTTCCTTCTTTTGGGAAATGAAGCTAATAATAACAATGGAAAGAGATCCAAGGACTTGCAAACACAACTTCCTTTCTGTCTTGGGACCTTGACTTGAGGCCCAAGGCTGGTGGTGGTACTGCCTTTAGTTCTGACTGGGAGAGCAGTCCTCAGTCACTCATGGTGGAAAGACGCAGTAGCCATGGCTCTGTGGAGGACAGAGCTGCCATCTCCCCCGGGGAATTAGGAGTAGCTATATGTTCTGGGTATGTAAAACAAGACATAACAAAGCCTTGGGCCTTGATTTAGTGAACTTACGGTGGATGCAAGCTGCTTCGGGTTCTTTTCTTTGGGGACTAGGGAACTTCTTTTCTGTGGGAACCTCCTTTCTGTCAGACTCGGGGAGGAACAGATCACTAGAAACCAATGAACTGTGGCTCATGACATCAGGGCTTCCTGTGTGTATGGACGAGTGCTGCTCGTCTTGCTCTAGTCTTGCACCCTATGTGCTGAGAGCAATTGGATTGTGTCCATGATGAATATGTGAGCAGGTGATTTTGGGCGCCAAATGTTGAGTTGGCTGCAGTCCTGGCAGACTGCTGTTGCTAAATCCCTACAAGTCTGCCTGAGGTCTAGGGAAATGGCTTCCTGGGTTGTTTCCGGCCCTGCTCTTGTGCTTCCTTGGTCCTGCTGACTCTAAGGCAGTTTGGGTCAGCTCCACATTGGGGACAGCTGTGGACACATGGTGGTGTGCACTCCACGATTCCAACACTTCATTCTGAATCATTTGATATAGTTGGGCCTTCATAGCAAAAGGCTCCTTCTTTGGGTTTAATTTTATTTTCCAATTCTGTTCTACTTAGCATCTCAGAGAAGATTAAAGAGTGCTAGAAGTTGGTAGGACACCAGGGTTCTCTTTTTTACTCCGCCATTAATGAGCTGTCTCGTTCTGAGAACAAATCTTTCTGAACTGATTTTTGAATTTGTGAAGTGAGAAGCCTGGAGTAGCTTCTTTTTAAGGCCTGCTTTAAGTTCTCATATGCATGATTTTTTGTGTGCCATTACCTTTATAGAGGCAGAAAACAGAGGCAGGAAGCTTGAAATTTTACCCCCTAGCACAAAAGAGCAAAGACTAAAGCTAAGAGTCAAACATGATGGTGTTTGCTGACACTGTTCAATGGTGTTCCCACTGTGAGGACTGGGGGCCACAGAATGAAATCCACACGATGAGCAAGTATTTTCCATGCCCCTACAAAAGGGGAAATGCATTTTATGGCTCTCCATGTTTTCATCTTTCTAGCCCTTTTCTCGTTCCCTCACTCCTGGGGCCACGGGGGCAGCAGCACTGCTGTCACAGGTACACCTGGCAAGAAATGCCCAACAGTGGGCACAGTCACCTCTCCTACAGCTTTTCCACAAACAGCAAACAGCACAGCACTTTAGTTAATGGCCTAGATACTTCTCTGGGAGAGATCTGTGGCACTTGGTTTAAAAGGCAGACGTTAAGAGAGGTACCTCCTGCCAGGAGTGGTGACTCCAAGGTTGCTATAGTAACAGATGGAAATTAAGCACTTGCCCTCCATCACATGCTCTGTGAACCTGGGAAATCATTGCTCCTGGCCTACAGAATCCTCTTCCTCAAGGAGACTGAGATGACACGTCTGAGATCACCTGTGCATATGGATTGGACTCAACCAAGCCATGATCATTGCAGCAGCTGAGATCAAGAGCTTTCTCTGGTGCCCATTATCAGATCGACATTTTGTTTCTATCTGATCCCACCCCTGTGAAAAAGCAGGTCAAAGATTTGACAGGTGGGTGCAGGTCAACAAAGAGTGTTTAATTGGGAAGTGTGTGTGTGCGTGCTATGGAACAAAATTAACAAAGAACATTAACACAGCAGGGATGGAAGAGCCCCAACAGCTTCCAACTGGAATCACCCAGAGCCTCATCCTGCAGGAGGAAGCTACGCATGCATCAGTTTTGCCTCCTAGCAGCTGCCTAGGGACTCTATTCAGAAATAACAGGGATTAACTTCTGCTGGAACTTTGTGGTGAAATAATTGGTAAAATGACTACCTTTTTAGAAAGGAAATAATATTAGGAGGCTAAATGAAATAACCGAATATGGAAAACAAATTAAGAAACATGAAATGTTTTTCCGGAGCAGGGCATCGTTGTTTTGTTTTTCACTATTGCCACTGATCTTTGAAAAGAATGTGCAGGGTGCTTGTCTCTGTCATGAGTGTGGTGGTGACCCTAGAGAAGAAAAGGAGCAAAACTTGCAAGTCAGGGTTTACCCTGTAACCTACTGTCAGATGCCGGCCAGAACATGCCTGGACTCATTCCATTCCAACATTTAACCTGTTTTGTAGGGAACATTTTCCCACTGGGTACTCTGAATCCTCAGTGGAAGTCAGCAACTATTCAATCTGCACAGTTTAAAACACGAGCAAACGTAGCAGAACAATTGATGATTTGATCAAAAGGGTGACTAAAAAGTGACACCATGAAAACAATCTGATTTGGGGACCAAAAAAGAAGAAAAAAAGTAGAGTCATCCATCGTATGAGACTGGTGCTTTCATCGCTGTTGGATTTAGAATACTTCTTAGGACATGACCTCTGAATGAGTTTCCACAGTATAAAGGATATATGTGGCTGGTTCCCTTAATATAGTCATCTGGAATAAAGTGAGTCGTCTTCTTTTAATGCCTTGTACTAATCGTTAGAATGCTCCCTTCTGCATGCATTTAATCCCATGCCTACACACATGTTCCTTCATGTGATGACAGTAACAGCTTGTACTCTGCAAATGCCAAGACTACCAGGTAGTCTCACACCCAAATCCACCTTTGGCAGAAGCACTGTAAAGGGAGAGGTCTCCTTCACCGCACAGGTGAGGGAGAGACAGGTGAGTAGTTGGAACTTTTGGGAACCCTGTGAAATAGAGAAGGATCTTGTCTAAGCTATGCTCTCAAGGTCTCCCTCCCGCCGTCCCCACTTCAAGAACAGTAGGCTGTGGGCTCCAGTTGCAGGAACAAAGATCCACCTTGTAACCTGAAATTGACCTTCCCAACTCCCCCTTTCATCCTTCTCATCCTTTGTTAGGGACTGAAGACGTAGCTCTCTCAGGAAGCGAATGAGTACAATTGAACTGGGATTTATTTGCCGAGAATTTTGCTTCCTTCTCATTCTTTTTCCTGAAAACTTCCAACCAGTTTGTGAGACCACCCCTGCCAAATGCCCCGAGTTCCCCTTCCTACCTGCTGAGCAGTCAGGGCCCTGGTAGCCCTCCTCACAGATGCAGAGCCCCTCCTGGCAGTGTCCTCGCCCACTGCAGGCATTCAAACACCGCCGCTGGCCGCAGTCCTCGCCAACATAACCCTCCTGACACAGACAGGTGCCGTTGGCGCAACTGCCTTTCCCCGAGCAGTCCTCAGGGCACCTCAGCTCCCTGCAGTCCTCGCCCGTGTAGGGCTCTTCACAGACACACTCCCCGTCCACACAAAGCCCCCGGGAGCTGCAGTCCGCCGGGCACCGGAGCTCTGAGCAGTCGTCCCCGCTGTATTCAGAGTCACAGATGCACTGGCCATCCACACACACGCCCCGGCTGGAGCAGCCCAGGGGGCAGTAGGGCTCGGAGCAGTTCTTGCCAAACCAGCCTTCATGGCAGATGCAGCCACAGGACTCGAGGCTAAAGTTGCCGTGGCCACTGCAGTGAGGGATATAGTCCAGCTGTCCTGGAATGGTCAAGGAGAAGGTCAAAGGGCAGCAATGGCCTCTCCCATAAATACTACTGGGGAGAAATCAGCAGAGTCTTTGCTCAGCCTCTGGTCATATTTGTGCCACACAAAGTCAAGCGCAGCAGACTTTGTCACATCCACAAATAATCTCCCCCAGTGGGAGCTCTTGGTGCCTTGAACTGTGCTGGGGCAAAGTGAATGGGATCCAGTCCCTTGTCCTCCAAGAACTTAACTTCAAGATATCTTGGGCTGAGCCTCTAGAAGTTCAACTTAGATGAAGATTGGTATAAAAACAACCCATTGGGAGGTATTCCCAACAACATCTGGGAGGGAAGAGGGTAAGGTCAGGAAGTGAAGATGCTTAAGCTGGGGTATGTCCCAGGAGAACACTTGGCTCCATACAGCAAAATAGAGCAGGCAGAGTTCAGGGCCCCCCTTATCATGGGGTAGGAGCTGTCTCCTCTGTTAGGACATGTCAACTCCAGGCCCTCTTTACTCTGGATAGGCCAGGGTTTCCAAAAGAACCCCCAAACCCTCTGACAAAGACATCCCAGTACTGGCTGTTGGGACTAAAAGGGACCTGGGATGCCAGGGGCTGAGACTCAAGCTGTCTATAGAGAGGAAGGTCATGTGTGTCACAGACCACACTACTTCCCCTCCTGCCATCTGGCTGACTCTGCTCATTCATCGAAAACTTGGTGCTGGGGGCTACTTGGAACGTTTCCCAGACCCTAGTCCCATTTAGTTAGCATTTGCAATGGTTCCCTGGCCTCTGTGTCTAGCCCTTCCGCAGCTCTCCCAGTGGTGTAGCTGTAGGGGTCACTGTGTCTGTCTAGCATGAACTAAACAAACTGAAACCGAATGCTGGCTTACCGTCTTTCTCGCTACCAGACTTAAGGTTCTGAAGCCCGATAGGTTTTTGCTGCACTTCCTGGGACTCTGATGGCCTGAAAGTCTACTGCACTGACACTGTTCAACTGAACTCTTCCTTCTAACCTTTTTTCCTTATCTGTTGGGGATTCTGGTGCAAGGCTTGGTGAGAAACCTATGCGCAGCTCATTTTCTGAGCAGCAGCAAGTCCAAGTCCAGGGTAACTTCTTACTGTGATGTCCCCTGACTCTGTAATCCCCTTGAAAAGATGACCTGACCTGGAAATCTCACTGAAGAACAGCAGCCCGCACAACTGGACTGGCTCTCCTATTCTGACTTTTCCCCCCATCACATTGGCTGAAGGGGGCAAGAAAATCCCAGGAAATGTTCCATTGTTCAAACATATGCCACATATCTCTCTGGAGCTGTGGCCACCTAGACTCTGCAAAACTTTCACTCCTGCCACCCCTATCTTCATGCCTGAGAAGGTTTTGAGATCTTGGACTCTCTAGAGGTAAACCCTTCAGCCTAAGATTATGTAACATGGATGGAGTACAGTTTAGCCTAGTGGTTAAAGTCCTTACCTGGCATGCTTTGGAATCCAATATGGGCACCAGTTTATAACCTGGCTGCTTCACTTCCCTTCCAGCTCCCTGCTTGTGTCCTGGGGAACCAGCTGAGAATGGCCCAAAACCTTGGGACCCTGCATCTGTGTGGGAGACCCTGAGGAAGCTCCTGGCTGTTGGCTTTGGATTGGCTCAGCTCCAGCCATTGTGGCCACTTGGTAAGTAAACCAGTGGATGGAAGATTTTTCTCTCTGTCTCGCCTTCTCTCTGTAAATCTGTCTTTGCAAGAAAAATAAATATATCTTAGAAAATATTATATAACACATGCCTTTCTCAAGGAACTTAATTGTGTGGTTCCTAAAGTAAGGAGACAGGGGCACTTCCTGCTCCCTGGAATCAGTTTTTAATCTTGCCATTGCATACTTATGTCATACTTGCTAGAATCCAGGCTTCTGAATATGACTTTTATATTCAAGAACTTCTTGCTGTTCTTTCTATTACCATTTGTGGATGGGGAAAGGAAGGTACAGCTCATGCATCCTGCACAAGTCACAAAGTAGGAAGTAGTGAAGTCAGGATTTGAACTCAGAAAGTCCAACTCTGAATACAGTCATGTCTTCCAGAGAGGTAAAGATAGTAACTCCCAAGTTAGGGGATAGGTGGGGCTGGAGGCAAATCCCCTGAACATTTAGCTTTTTGGAAGCTGGAACAAACTTTGTAAATGTTGTTATAGAAAAGGTGTGTGGGTGCGTATGTGTTTGTGCACATACACATGTGCGCATTCATGGAGCAGACAGGAATCAAACTCCTATCTTGCTGAAGAACATGGGAACAGATCCTCTGAGATCTTAATGGTTATCCCTTTCTCAGTTGGGAGAAGGCTGTGACAGAGTGAACAGAGTGCACCTGCCTTCTCTGGTCCCTCAGGTTAACATGAATAGCTATCAATTCAGCAGCCTCTGAAAACTAAAGATGAATAAAGACAGACATCAATTCCCTGTTCGCCATCTAGTTGCTGTGCTGAACCGATGCACTGTTACCTGACTCGTCCCCCCAAAATCAGGTTAATATATTTCAGACTGGCTGAGCAGCATTGAGATTCCCTGAAGTGAGTCCCCCGGGAAGGGCTGCGTTTAGGTCTTAGAAACACATGTATTAACTGGGAGCTGAAGACTTGGGTCATTTTTCTTTCAGCAGTCATGTGAAAAGGAGCTGTCTTTCACAAGGAGTGTGTTACTCTCATTCTCCCTCTCTGTTCAGCCCTCTCCTTCCCCTCTTGAGACCCCAGACTCTACCTGTGGCGGCACTCTCGGGGCAGCAATTGGCGTTGCATTGGTCCCGCAGCACCGACACTTCCCTCTCCAGCATCTCTATCCTGCTCAGCAGCTCCTGCAGCACCTGTGCTGAGCCTGCACATGGGCAGGCCTTTTTGGGAAGGTGGATCCTGTGGGTGAAGGTGACTTGGCTCTCGTGGTCTGAAGTCTGCCCGGTGTACTCTGCTAGAGTCTCGTCTTCGTCACTCACTTCCTGCTCAGCCGAAGCCTCGAGCCCGGAGGAGCAGAGGCTGTCCAGAGGCACATTAATGTTGTACACATGGTTGAAGACCACAGGCTGCTCTTTGCTGGATGCATTATAACTGGAGACACCTCCTTCTTCCTCCGCTGCCTGTCCCTGCACCCTCTCGGTGGTGACCTCCAGCTGACATTCCAAGGGCTTGAGCATAGAGCCCAAAAGGATCAGGTTGACACTGATGAGCATGTTCTTCAGGGCCGCTGTTTCCCCATCCACCCCCATCCTCTCTCTGCTAGAGCTCCAAGTTCAAGGCCAGCCTGAAGCACACAGCATGGAGTTGCAGGAATCTGCAAGAGAAACAGAAGTGAGACAACCTCTGAGACTCCCCCCTTGGCACTGACTGTGTTCTCATTCATTAGGGAGAGGAACTGTGGGAAGAATCATTGGTTACCAAGGTGACAAAGGCCTAGGATCTACTCCCTAGAGGACTTCCTGAAAACAAACACTGCTTCCACAGAAGGCCATTCTCAGGCCATTTTGTTTTCATCAGAGCCTTTTGTAGAATACATGATTGTGGCCTCCATGGAGGGCCAGTGGCTTCTCAAGGACATGCTGGAACTAGGTGGAGGGGACTTGGGCTAGGCAAGAGGCACAGAGCTTCTGTGTACATCGGAGGGAGTATTAGGATGAAGGAGACCATGGAGATTCATGTGCACTCTCACGTTCCTTCTGATACTAATTATGAAGGGGCTCTATCAGCCACGTCAATATAGTTTGTTCCTTAACTCCCCTAAGTTCATCTGTTCATATAGGTTGACTTCAGAACAATCAGCCAGGCAAATGATACAGTTCCAGGTATTTGTCATTCATATTAGTCCTTGGGTACAATTGTGATTATCTGGGACAGTGTGAGCTGTACTTTCCTTTAATCTTCTCATTAGTGGAATTTTACTGCTCTGTGACCACAGGGTGCCTTTCTTTTGAGGTCTTGTTTAAATTGCCAAAATAATGAATTAACTCCTCTGTTGGTTATCTTGTCACCAAGAACCACTGAGCACAACAAATTCATGGTGCCATAAATCAGTTTTAGAAAAATTGTATTTTCTTTTGAGTCCTGATACAGAAGAGGAAAAAGATTGACAGTGTTTGTCTCTAGAAGCAATACTAAGGCTGCTGGGATTGTGGAGGAACAGGAAGCAGGAGAACTGAAACACAAGTCTATAAAAAAGAGAACATTTACTGTGTGAGCCCAGGGTACAGACTGTGCTGTGCACCTCACATACAATTGCACTTGACCCTTCACACAACCCTGCAATGGGGCCTGTGGGTCATTCCCATCCTAAAGTAGTTATGGAGCGAATTCTGCCTATCATAGTGAAGATTTGAATGCAGGCCGGACTGGCTTGAAAGCCCATGCTCTTAACCATTGTGATCCATTCCTTTTCTTGAACAGGAACTTGTATCTTTTGCATGGAGACAGTAAATTCTAGATTTTTCTTTGATAATGAGATTAGAAAACTTTGTAAGGGCCAGAGTTAATTTTCCTTCCTCCATGAAGCATTCTTTCCTCATCTTTTTCTGTCCTCTCTGCTAGTCTCCCAAGGCACCCTGAATTACTCTCTGCTTCTGTGAGTTTTCCTCATACAGTACTTACCATGCTAGACCATGGGCGTCTTTTGCCTGTTTCTCCATGTAAGACAGTGAAAGTGCTTAGTGGACAGTTGTTATATAAATGAATGGACAGGTATAGGAAAGGATGAGCATACAGATGAATCAATGAAGAAGCACTCATTGAACCAAAGGTGGAATCCTTCTTTCAATTCATTTAATTCCTCCCCATTATTTCCAAGTTTTTCACTGTTTACTTCAATGTCAATTCTGTACCTTATTGAAAGAATGATTTTAATAGGTACACCCTACATTAGTGATAAGCATAAACACCGTACCTTAGTACTCATCCTTATATTATACATGATTGTACTCTGTCTCTTTTTAGTATGGAGAAGAAACAGAGCAGTGCAGATCTGCTTAGACCACGGTCACCTGAGCCATTCTACCCAGGTTCAAACTTAAGCACATCCACTTTCTTGCTGTGGGAATATCTTAAAAAAAACCCCAAAACCTGCTCTGTGCCTCAGTTTCCCCATCTGCGAGGTGGAGATAATAATAGCATCTGCTGTATAGGGTTGGAGTTATGACTGAGTCATTAACCGTATGATACATATCTTGTACCCAGCACTAACTAAAATAATTTGTATGGTTTTCAGACAAATAGAACAATTGTTCCGGTTCCTTTCCTGTTCCAGGAATGCCCTGAAATTGTTGGGATGTATGACACATCTTACCCACTAACGGGCAGCAGGAAATCTTAACCCTTAGCATATCGTTATCTAAAGATGGATGAGGTGCCTGGAGAAATGTGGGTGTGGTGATCCACTGGTCACAGTGAGAGCCATGAACCTTGGAGTGATCCCTAAACCAGCTGTCTTTTATAACTACAAGCTCTTCTCAAGGTTCCTCTCACCCAAGGCTCTACTGTCCCTCCACTGGCAGGGACTCTGGACATTGCACCCTTGGAGTGTCTCTTCTGTCCTGTCATTGAAAGCTTGCTAGGCTTGGTCTTCCAGCCACTCACACAAGGAAGAGGCCTTAGTCACCTAGTGCTGAACTAGAGCTTGCTTATCTCATGCAGACTGGCATTGCTAACAAACTTTTTATTTCTGGGAATTGTAGAACTATTCATACAACATTTCAAAAACACTTTTCATAGCTTTTTACACATAGCAGATAATCAGTAAACAAGTAGAAGGATAAATAATACAATAAGATAATCAGCAAGCAAGTGGAAGAATAAATAATACAGTAAATGAAAAGGAAAGCAAAAGACAGCAAAGTTAAGAGGGCAAGATGCTAGATCCAACACATAGGTTCAAAGCAATAAATGCAGAATTATAGAGAGGGACAGGTACAGCTTTATGTATGAAAAACAAACAGGTTTTTAGTCAAGAACTAAATTTATTATGAGTCAGGTATAGTATGATTTTTAACCCCCAAGTCTTGTTTAAATGCAGACATTAATAATTGAAATATGGAATCAAGGATAAACAAGATGTTATTCTGCTCTGAGCTGCATGAGCCATCGATCACTTGTGGGTGGCTGGCATGTTGAAGAGGCTCAGATCTTGTTGTGTGAGAGGGAGGGATTTTTCATTTTGGGTCAGAGATGTGAAGACACAGGAGACACGTTTGGCTCTTGATCATTCATTCTTTGACAGGTACTTTCTGAGTACCAACTACACACTGGTACCTCTTATTCACTGAGATCACATTCCAGTGTGTGAATAGGCAGCAGGGTGGGGGTGAGGGACAGAAAATAAACAAACATTAAAGACGATCATTTATGTCATCATATGTAACTATCACACGAAACATAATGCATGATATTTAATATATGATAAGGTAACACACAGTTGTGCACGCCTGTCAGGTAGTGGTATCTGTTAGGAAGAAAATGAAAGAAACCGAGGAAGCAAGGATGTTAATCAAGCAACAGAGTTGTGGTGATGGTTTATAGAGCATAGAGCATGGGGGAGAAGCCCTCCTCTGGAAGGTGACCACTGAGCAGAGCCTTGTCTGAAATGGGGAGGAGAACCAGCAAACACTGGAGGGAGCAGAACCCTGTCACCGAGAACAGACAGTGTGGGGCTGTGAGGCAGGAGCTGGCCATGAGCCTGAGCAAGAGTACTGCTGGGGTCAAGCTGCGGAACAAACATGGGAGATGAGCTCAGAGGAACAGTGGTGGCAGGATCACAGATGGCCTTGCAAAACCCCTGGAAGGGGGCCATGTGGCCACTGTTCACAGATACATCCGCGTATCAGTAGCACTCACTACGCTTCAGTCCCAGTCCTTCGACAATTCTGTCTCCCGAAGGAGATGAAAACAAAGTAACTGCCATGACAATAGTAGTAGCCATTGCTGAACTCACACACTTGTAATTCCAAATGACTCTGCTCAGGCAGAAAAGTGTCAAAGAGCAGTTGGGTGCTAAGTGTGAAGCATGTCTGACCTTGGCGTTCAAAAAGTGCAATAGGACCTCATTTCCCAGCCCCACCCTGGCTAGTCGAGGCCAACGAGTTGTGAGAGAGAACAATGGGGTCATATTTAGGTTGGGAGCTCAGTTGTTGAGGACAGACCCCTCCAGCCCTTTTTCCCTCCTGTGATGACTGACTGTGTTCTAGATGGTGGTTGCTTTGTCAGCCTGAGTCTGATTGACAAAGATACACAGGATTTCCCTACCACCTGATAATGGATGTGTGCAAGAGAGAGAAAAATAATAGGTTTCTGAAGCACACATTTGGCATTGCTTCCCCCCGCCCCCAGCATAACAAAGCCTCTCAGGAGATAATATTGAACCAAATTTTAATGGCTTACTTCTTAGGTAGAGAAGGCAGAAATTCATTCCACGCAGAAGAAATTGCACTTGCTAAAACTCATGTGCGCAGAAGCTTGACTTATTCATGGATGCAAAGTATTTGGAGGGCTAATAAATGCAAAGGGATCGGACCTTTCTATGACAGAGGGTCCCAGGGAGGAATCTTCAGGGACACAAACATTGGCCCAATATTAAGAATAGCCCTTTTGAAAGTGAGAGCAGCTGGGCTGTTCTGAGAGGTCCTGAGTCCTTGGGCAATGGTGGTATTCAGGTACAAGCTGAGATATTGCTTGGTGAAAATGCTGAAAAGGGTCATCAAGCATCAGACAGGAACATTAAGCCCGTCTCTTCCTGACGTTTTGTGCATTTATACTCTATGTTTTTATCAAAATGACCACAGACTTGGTGATTTAAAGCCAAAGCACTCTACTCTTTTCTAGTTCTAGAGGGTTGAAGTCCAAACTGCAGGTGTCCACGGGGTTGCTCCTTCATAGAGCTCCAAGGAAGGACCTGTTTACCACCTGTGTTCGAGCTCCAAGGGATGGCTGGCAACCGCTGTCATTCCCAGGTGTTTAGATGCATCTCTGCAGTCTTTGTCTCTGATTTCACTTTGAGTCTTCCTGGTGGCTTCAAGTGGCTATCTTCTTGTGATCTCACTAGTCATGTTGGACTGCAGGCCTCCTCTAGGCAGAGTGAGCTCATCTCAGTTCAGCTAATTGTCGCTGCAATAATCCTATATTCCAACTGAGGTCGCTCTCCAAGGTACTGGAGGATAGGCCTTCAGCCTTTTCTTCCATGGGGGACGTAATTCAATTCATAACAAATGCCACATGCAGTTTTGTCAAATTAATCATTGTGCTTTTTTTTTAATTTTTCCTCACAGCAACCGTAGGGTTGTAAGGTGCAGTGACATACTTAAGGATGAAGGTCTGTATGGCACTGGCACAGCTCTGACACCAGCCAGTCAGAAAGGAGTATCAATCAGCCAGAAAAGGGCACGCATGAGTCAGCTCACCCTTGCTGCGAACAACCAGTGGGCTCCACTGCGACCTCGCTATGATAGGAGGCTTTCTCTTTCACTTGCATTATTGAATACAGAGAAAATGAGCTCCAGGAAAGGCCAAGGAACTTGACCAAGATTGCACAGATAATGAGCTCAGGAACCAAGGCTGACCCCAGATCTTGCTGACCAGAGCCTATGTTTTTAGCTGCTGTTTTTCAGCCTGCTTTAATTAGTAACCACACACTGCTCTCACGCAAAAGACTTGGAGCTCACATGTATCAACACTCTCTCCCGGGTTCAGATTTAGGACTTCCTGACAGCAATGACTTTTAGCTGAATATTTTTTTTCTCCACAAATCCTGGCTCATTCCCCAGAAATTACTTTAGTCTCTCCTCCTTGAGGGATGGTTTTTCTGATGGTTTTTTAATTTAAAAATGTCTAGGCTCCACTTTGTGCCAGGATCAATTTGAAGCCAGGAAACCGGGTTCTAGCAGAAATGCAACATGTTTTTTGAATTTGCCCTGGGACAATCCTCTATGGAACCAGCTGTCATAGAAAACTAGGCTTTGCCATGGGACCCCTTCAGCTTCCTTCTCTTCTCCGAGTCCCTTCTTGGTGTGTGTCTGCTCAGCTCTGCCCAAACCACTGCCAACAGTACCACAACCTCTCTGTTTCTGTCTCACTTTGCTTTTCTGGAGAAGGCAAGGAGGGTGGGATGAATGGCACGACAGGCTCCCTGCTCACCTCAGCTTCACCTCCGCTGAAGGCGGAAGGACAATGAAACCTCATTACCTAATGCCTTCCTAATGGTTGTGCCCTCAGTTTCACTCAGCTCACGTCACTTCATAATGACTTCAAAGTGGCCTTTCTCTCTTGGGTTCCTGTACACTGTGTTTCCTGGTTTCAACCTCTACACTCGCTGCTTATTGGTCTGTGCTGTAGAGAACGCTGACTGCTCTCCCTCTGTGACATCTCCAGTGATGGCGGTGGGCACAGCTTTACAGCTTCCCTCAGCATGGCCTGGTCTGATGCCTTAGTATAAGATGGTGGGTGCTTGTGCAAACCAGATGCCATTGCTTTGTCTCCAGAGGCAACCTTGGAGACTCATGGTGGCAAGTACAGCTTCCTCTTCTCGCCTCACTGACTTCTGGCATCTCAGTTGGATCATCAGAGTAGGAGTGGTAAGCCTCCAGGACTAGAACTCAAATGGGCCAGTTAAAGAAATAAACGGATGGTGCTATGGTCCGAATGCTTGTGCCTTCCCTGTCTCCATTTAATTCCAGGTTTAAATGTCTTCACCCACAAGACGACGATGTTAGGAGTCAGGGACCCTTGGGAGGTGACTGGGTTCTGGGAGTGGAGCCCCCTTGGGATACATGCCCCACAAAAACGGTCCCCAAGGAGCTCCCTTCCTCGCTCCCTCCTGAGAGGACATAACTAGAAGGCAGCACTGAACAGCCAGAGAGCAGCTCTCACAGACTCTAGTACTCCCGGTCTCTAGGATACTGACAAATAGATTGCATTTGTTGACAAGTAACCCAATCCATGGTGTTTTATCACGACAGCTGTCATGCTGCCTACGATGGGGAAATCAGAGAAAGAAGAGAGAGATGAAGCAGAGGGTTTGGGGAAAGAACATGGATGAGTGCTTGGCTGATGAGACAGGCAGAGCTGAGCAGAGAGAGAGAGGGAGAGCTCAGACTGGGTGGAAGACAACACACCCAACAGCCAGTATGTCCTCGCAGATGTGAGCGAGACAGAGAGCTAGTGACCCTACAAACGAGAGTGCAAGAGAGTCATGGCAGCTCGACAGACTGATACTCAAGAAACCCGTGAACTTCCGTTGATTCATTTCCTCCACTCCAGCTGCTTTATCAACATAGTTATCATGGCCAGAATCAGACATGTGTGTGTGAGCATTTGTAAGAGCTGGAGAACAGCACAGTCCTTCAGGCTGATTTGGGGCTGCGGCCGCTCCTGCAAGGAGACCAGGGTCACCTCAGCTTGGGAGTGAGAGGAAGTTTTCATTTTTAGTTTCATAAATGAGCTCCAATAAGCTAAGCTATGTGCATGCCGCCCACCACCACTACCAGCACCATCAGCACCAGCAGCACCAGGAACAGAGCTGTTTCCTGGGGGCTTTCCTTTCTCTTCCCCTCCCCTGCACACACTCCTCTGGCTTTGTTTCTTTCACTCAAAAAAATTTTTTTTAAGATTTAAAAATATTTAAAAGGCAGATTTACAGAGAGGAGGGAGGCAGGGACAGAGACACACAGAGAGAGACAAACAGAGAGAGAGATCTTCTATCTACAAGCTCACTCCACAAATGGCTGCAATGGCTGGAGCTGAGCTGATCTGAAACCAGGAGCCAGGAGCTTCCTGCAGGTCTCCAAAATGGGTGCAGGGGCCCAGGGACTTGAATCATCCTTACTGCTTTACCAGGCTATAAGCAAGGAGCTGGCTCAGAAGTGAACCTATAAAGACATGAACTGATGCCCACAACAAGCAGAGGATTAGTGTGCTATGCCGCTGTGGCAGCCATGAAGAGATTTTTGATGCTTTTGGTTGTTCTCAACTATCACAGACTGGAGAAGAAGAAAGGGAATGGGCTCAGAAGTTGCGGGGGGCGGGATGTGAGGGAGGATGGAGGAGACGAAGGGGAGGAAGAGGAGCACCCAGGCCTGCATTGGGAACCAGCCTCTTCTTTTTCTTCTCTTCTGGAAACAAGAAATATGAGATATGAGGCGAAATGCACGCAAGAGGAAGAGGAAGAAGAACCCAGTGTGAGGCCGCTGGCAGGAAGGGGGGTGGATGAGGGCAGGTGCCAGGGCTCTGTTTGGATTTTCTACCTTCAGCCTATCTTGGTTCCCACTCTGTTCCTTGGCTCAATTTATAAACCAGAACATATCGGTGGAAAATGACACTCCTTTTTTTTTTTTTTTTTAAAGTTTGAATTAGTTAAAAATAGTTCCTTCCCTGCCATTGGGATGCTCTGTCACTTGGAGAAAGAGGGTAATTATGAAAGGAGAGGGTGTAATGTGATTCCAGCCGGCCCCATTGTGTCAGTGGTGGCAGCACGAGGCTGGCTGCTGGGAGAAGGCAGGGCAGGCTCGTCTCCATCAGCTCTGGGACTTTATTGGGCCTGTCAGATTTCTGAAAAGAACCTGAGGGCAGAAAACTCCTGGAAGACAGGACTCTGTGGTTGGCCCGGAGCCGTCAGCCAGTACGTGGAGTGGAGTGGAGGATGAAGTGTAGGGCCTGGGTGGGACAGTGTCTTGCACCAGGCCCAGTTGCCCCCCCCCCCACCATGTACACTTGAATGTGCCTCTGCCTGGACGTCTTAGGGAGGGGTCTTCCATTCAGACTTAAGGGATCTGTGATCATCTCCTGGCACCTGTCTTCAGCACAGGATGCTCATGGCTTTTGTGGCACTGTGGATCAGCAAAGTCATGGAGGCCAGGATGTGGAATCTGGCTTCTGATCTTGTTCTCTGGTTTTGTCTTGTACTATTTTGGAGAACTTTAATTGACTTGACCTCTCAAAGTAACTCCTTCGTCTGAAAAATAGAGTCTTGAATACCAATGAAGGGAGTGGTGATACCCAGAAGGGATACAAATTGCGTGACTCGAAGTAAAAGTGAGGCCGTCCGGGTTTGGATTCATACTGGCCAGTACATCTAGTGGGAGTGAGGCAGATCTTGCCTATTTTCTTTCTAGATAACAATGGCAGATAGAAAATCTACTTTGTAACTTTAATAAAAATTTTATTTTACTTTTTCTATTTAAAGCATTAATAAGGATTGGCATTGTGGCATAGTGGGTTAAGCTCCACCTGTGGTACCAGCACATTAATGGGCATCCATCAGTTCAAGTCCTGGCTGCTAAACTTCTGTTCCAGCTCTCTGCTAACATAACTGTAAAAGCAGCAAAAAGCCCATGTTGTAGACCAGGAGGAAGCTCTGGAGCCATTGGGCCATCTGGGGAGTGAACCACCAGATGGAAGATCTCTGTCTCCCCTCTCTCTGTGAGTCTGCCTTTCAAATAAAAATATACAAATCTTAAAAACTAATAAACTATTTTTGGCTTTGCCCTAGGCAAAATACCCATGAAATCATGTCTAATAAGACAGCTATGTTTGTTTCTAGCTGATATTATCTCACAGACAAAAGATACCTAAAATTTCTTTGTAAGCCACCCCCAAAGAGCTGGCATACTCGTGTAACCATAGTGGTTTACATGTAACAATTTGGAGAGTATTTGCCCTAGAATGTTGTGATGTGTGATCTAGGTTTCCACATGAACTTTGTGAGAAGTTGTTAAAATTTTAGAGACAAATTTTGGTGTCTGTGTAGGACTGCTCAGGGCATACACACACATACACACATACATCTGCACAAATGTGTGTGTATGTGTCTAGATATATGTGGCTCCATGCCACCTGACAACAGTCAGTGGATTATTTATTGCTTCCATTTTGCAGATAAGGCTTAACATATGGAAATTATTTGCTTCAGTACACAGAGTAAGTCACTGAGATCCAAGATAAGACCTGAGTAATATTTCTAGATTTGTAATTTCGTAGGGGATACTGATCTTCCTCCATCAGATGCCTGTGTCCTTCGGAAGTTTGTAGAACATAAATAATGAATTCCTAATCAATCTCCACCATTTGTGGCCAAAACTTCCTCTGGGAAGCTGACCTTTTGCTGCCATTAACATCTATTTTTTTTCTCTGTTTCTTAAGTTTGGGGACATAGCATGTCACTGTTTGCTGTTCAGTTATTCTTCTTAAGTATCATATAATTGTTCATGTTTTTCTTCTTTGTGTTTAATAAAACCATGAAGAAATTTCCTTTGCAAGAAAGCTTGCCAGCCTGATTGTAGCCCCAACTGATGGTTTCCATCTGCTACCCAAGGTATACCATGCAACAGTCTGGAGTCTGAGAAATATCTGCCCTCATGAGGTGTGCCCTCTGCAGAGAAAACAAAGACACACATGACTGAAGGGCAAAGCAAGCCTGTCTGTTTTAAAGTCTTAAATCCAGGAGTGCCCACAGGCATTCTAAAGGTGAGTAGAGGTCAGTGTGCAAGACAGGACCAGTGAGGGCTTCCTCAAGAGGTGGGTTCTGAGTCCACATGGGGCCAGGGTTGGAAGGTAGCTGAGGGCTGGGGAGCTGCTAGGGAAAGGGAGAAAAAGGCAGAGTAAAAAGGCAGAGTTACCTGGGATCTCAAGACCAAATGTAAGGAAGTCTGAAGGCTTAAAATTAATTCAGATTATGAAAATAATGCAAACGCATCTTTTGTGGGTGCCCGTTATTTATGGTAGGGGTCACCAAAGCTTGATGTGCATGGACCAGTGCCAGGGTTGTGACTCAGAGCTGTACAAATTTATAAATGTAAGCTCAAAACTTTCTCAAGTTAATTATACCTATAAATGTAAGAAATGATCGCCTGATATTTAGGACATATAAACCCATTAGAAACTAACAAATCTCAGGAGTAGTCATCTTTGAAAAAATTATAATAGCTTACAACCAGCATACCAGATAGATTGATCTGTTCTAAAAATACCCAATGACAGCCTCAAGTATCAAATTCATACTGTTTCCAATGATTTGACATAAATATATTAGAGTTGATCCTTCCAGCAGGAGCTGAATAATTGCTTTCATATTGGTTAGTCATTAGTTTCTTCAGATGACTTGTATGTTGGAGGTGGCAACTTATTAAAGTTCAGCTCTAGTGATCTGAAGGAATTATTTACTTCATTGTGTAAAATATATCTTTCAGAGCATGAAAGAGCACCACCCTGACCCAAAGACTACAAGCGAGTGAATTATATCTCTTAGGGCATGAAATGGCATAATTGTCTACCTGAAACTTGAGGACGCTCTGAGAGTGCTGGCACGTGGAGCACAGCTTATTTAAATTCTTATTTAAATTCTGTTTCACACTGCATGCCAGTACCCAGCACAGGTGCCTTCCGAGCTGGCAGAGGCAGTCTGGAGGAATCCCAGGTAGCATGTTGTGCAGCTGGAGAAAGCTGGACACACCACAGGAATGAACAGCAGTCCACGAGCAGTGCCCCGTTAGAGACAGGGGAAATTTCTCTGCAAGCTCAGCAAAAGGAAGCAAGACTCTCTAGGGAAAGGCCAGGGAAAGGTAGCCTTTCAGGCGAGTCTTGAAGAATGAGAGGAGCCTTTCTGAGGAAGACGCAATGGAAACGGTGCTGAAGTGGGTGAGGAGTAGAGATTGGGGAAAATCATGCTTGGGGAAGGGTGGGGTTCCCGGAGTGACAGAGCACAGGAGTGTTTGTTTTCAGGAATGAAGATGGCAGAGCGCCCTGGTCAGCATTTTCAGACGTTTGCTTTGTATCTGTACATTTGTGAGTCATCAATGGCTTAGTTTAATTTATTTCAAAACCAGAAGGGGACACACACACAGTTATAGAGGCAGAGATTGAGCAATACAATGCTTCAATGCATTGGTTCACTCCATGAATGCTTGCAATGGCCCCAAATTGTGGCCAAAGCTTTGAGCCGGAGCTCAATCCAGGTATCCAGCCACATGAACCATGACTGTTGTCTCCCAGGGCCCACACGGGCAGGGAGCTGGAGTCTGAAGCTTGAGCTGGGTATCCAGACCCGGCAATCTGATATGGGACATGGTTGTTTTAACTGGCATCTTAACCACTAGGTGAAAAGCCTGCCATCTTCAAGTTTTTCAACAAGGCATGGCATGATTCAGAAACTTTTTAACATTTATAGTTGTAATTGTCCCCAAAGATGAATTCCAACTTGAAAAATGAATCGATGTTATTGTCTGCCATTAAGCTTATTTTGCAGTTACTTAGCTGGTGAGGTTCAGATTAACCTTCCTCATTACTTCCCAGAGTCGTTTTTCAGGCTACATAATCCCTTAAATTTCTTTTCTCTCACTCTCTTTCTCGACAAAATGCATTTTGCTCTTCATTAAGTTGCACTGCATCATCTTTACTCGTTATTGCTAAATGGGGCACTCCTGGAATTCAAACATTGTTTTATTAACTGCCAGACCCAGTATGTGCGTTATAAAATACTGGACTTTTAAATGATTTTAATCTGAATAAGGACAAGAATTGACAATTTAGCTACACACAGCTGCCTTTCTGATGAATTAAGAGTTCAGATGACTTGGAAAGGGCTAGGATGGGGTGCTATTGGTGTCTTGATAAGCAGAGCACATTTTGAGGGTTCCCAGAGTTCATGTACGCTCTGTAAGGTTCCAGATTGGTGGTGGGTTTTGGAAATGCCTGGTGCATAGTGTGGCCTCTACCCACATGCACTTTCTTTTGCCTTCCCTCGCTGCATCCAACTGTGTCTGGCCCTCAAGGTGCTGTGTCCACCCCTGCCTCCCTCCTTCCTTTCCTTGGAGGTTGTTGTGTCTGGGAGTCTTCCATTGTGAAAGGGAGACCCTGTTGGAGCCTTGAGGAGGACGAGAGCCTGGTTGCCTCTCTGGGAGGATGCCCAGGGCTGGAGGTACCCTTCGCTGCTCAGTGGCTTGGCTCCCAATGATAAACTCCCTTCCCAGGTTCTGCTAACATCTTACCCACACTCCTCACTTCTTTTGTGCCTGAGTCTGGTAACAGCTGTGCTGCTTCTGACCCTAGAAACCTGCCCTACTCAGTGGACCTGTGGCCTTCCAATACATCTGACTTCCTCTGTGGGCCTGAGGCCTCCCAGTACTCAGTCCTGTGGGGACCCACAGAGACCTGATTTCCGGGAAAGGTCTGTATCCTTCTATCTCAAATTCTGCTTAAAATTACCTTTCTCCTTATCTCTTTCATTCCCTCAGTAGTCAAATGCCAAAGTAATACAAACCTCACATCAAAAAAGAATTAATGTCTTCCAAAAACCTATATAGACTCAAGTAGGCCTTCTTCCACTGTCAATAACAGTGACATATTATTTTTTAACAACTGCCTTCAACTAACCTAACTGTGGACATGGTTCTGTGTGACTTCATGCTAAAGTCGAGAAAATTCATTGTCTGTAAAAGGTTTTAACCTTTTTTTCTCACACTGATCTTCCTGTTTTTTCCCCTTCAGAAAGCATTAGAGTGAGTGAGAGCCACAGAACCCCTGGAGTTCATCTAGGTCGTTATGATTCCCATGATGTTTCCATGAAGCATCTGGGTGGATACTCCTACCAATTCTGTCGAATACCTAAGTTTGCACATCGCTCCACTTTACAAATGATCAAACTAAGGCTCATTCCAATGAGTAACAGGCCACAGGGGTGGTGTTTAATAGAAGTCAAGCTTTCTGAGGAATTCATGCTATCTCTGAGAAATTCACAGTGCAAAATGATTTCAGTACATATCTTAGGTTTGTTTTATTCACAGGGAGCCTGGAGAAAGACACACGTTCATTTGTTCATGCATTTTTATTTCCATCTTTTTTTCACTACTCTGGATACATACAGGTGCTTTTAAGGGAGCAGCTCCCAGGTGGGGTAGTGGGTCACCATTACTGATCCCAGCTGCAGAGCTGGCAGTGGAGGAGGGGTCTGGCAGCCAGGTAAGAAAGGAATGAGCAGAGAAGCCTGCACTCCCAGTGCACAGAGCCATGTTCTGCCTCTCACTAATGACTTTTGCTCAGCAACTCTCCTGCCCCTGAGTTGGATGACTGTGCCTCAAGGGGCTCAGATATCCCTAGCAACAACTGAAAACTTGATCCTTTCCATGGAGTTTGTGATGGGAAAACCTACGCTTCTGATTCTAGTTTGCATTATCAGACAGGATTC
The DNA here is from genome assembly GCF_030435755.1 of Ochotona princeps. NCBI lineage: Eukaryota > Metazoa > Chordata > Mammalia > Lagomorpha > Ochotonidae > Ochotona > Ochotona princeps. The sequence continues at coordinate 161,538,546 of NC_080833.1, forward strand.
CTGCAGGGAAATCATTATAAAAATGTTCCCCCTGCTGAGCCAAGACACAGCCTTGATTCACTAAATGGAAAGCCCAAAGCAGGTGAGCTATTTACTAAAGGGCTCTGATTATTTTCCATGCCTTATTTACCAAGGGCTGTGTTTGAAGATAATTATGAGGAAGACAGTGACATGTCCTTGTGCAGTTCTGGAGTATTCTACCTTCAGTATTCTAGACCCACACATGCGTCTGCAATGCTCCAGACTTTGGATCTGCAAGAGAAATCTACAATATGAAGTCAACAATGAATATTTATTGCCTTTCTCCAGAATAAAAAGGTTGTTGGGCTTTTCCTGGAAGACTGAAAATATGAACCTGGTGGCTGTGTTTGCATGGATAGGTTGCATTTGATTGGAAAGGGAAAGCTCCCACTGCCTTTAGGCTTAGTTGATCAGATATAATTGCATGACCCAGAGTTTTTGCATTTTCCTTGGTGAGGTAATGCTGAGGGCAGGGCACCATGGAGGAAAAGAGGACTTTTCTCTAACTGATCCCTACATAGTCCAGACACATGTCACACAGTCTGATAAAAACTTTATATTTACTCATTTAATTCTCACAGCAGCCATACAAAACACTGTTGTCGTCCTCATTTTATATTTGTGCAAGCCAAAGCCTAGAGAGGTTGAGTTACCTAAAAATCACAAAGTCTCCAGCAAGGACTTCAGGATTCAAACCCAAGTAGGTTGTCTTCCTGGAGCACCAAGGGATATATCCAATGTATCTGGGAAGCCTTCTTAGGAGAAAGAATCATGATGATTTTCTCCTTTCCAGAGCTCTAGCATCGTCTGTGATCACAGCTACCTGCTCACTTGTTTGCTTCACCCTTGATTGTAGGGTTGAAATTTTATAATCACATGCTCTGATCAACCAGCACCTGGCACAAAGCTACAAGTGCAGTAGATCCACTCCCTCTCTTTCTAAACACATACATAGTTGAGGATACTTTTAAAAAGTTTATGGAAATAGAAGAGTTTATTGCAGCACAAAAACAGTTGAGCCCCATGCGTGGTTTTGTCATAATACGTGTTTTCCTTGAATTTTCTGAAGATGCTTTCTGTGAATGAATTTCAAAAGATTTAAAAAGTATAAACTTACCTTGAAATCCTACTCTCCACGACATTTTCGAAATGCTTTTGTATTTGTACATAGATGTAATTTGGCCACATTGATGTGATTTCCTGCACATTGGCCATTCCTGGCTTCAAAATTTCTGGATTTTTTTTTCCTCTGCTGCATCTGGAGTGAGTTGTGGGGTGACCCAGAGAGGACTGGAATACACTGTCTTTCTGGCTATCAGAAGTTTCTTATTAAGATAATAAATGTCCTGCCTCCTCCCACTCCTTCCAGCTTCTCTCACTGAGAGCTCAGAAGTACAGGTCACCTCCCATTTTTCATTGATGAATTCCACCTGCCGCATTGTTTCTTGTTATTGACCTTGGTCCCTCAAAAATTTACTTGTCTTCTTCTGAAAGCAAAAGAATGTCACATAGGATTCCTTTCCCTTGGAACTGATGGAGGTTGTAGACTGCAAGCTAGACCATAGGTAGGTCTCTTAATTTCAGAATGATTTGCTTTTAAGATTTATTTATTTATTTGAAAGGCGGAGCAACAGAAAAAGAGAGATTTGCATCTGTGGATTTACTCCCAAGTGTTTGCAATAGCTAGGGATAGGCCAAGCTCAATTCAGGAGCCTGAAACTCCATCTGGGACTTTCATGTGGATGACAGGGATCCAAGGACTTGGGTCATCATTTGTTGCCATCCAAGCAACGGCTGGGACTCAAATTCATCCTCCAATAGTAAGATGTAGCACCCCAAACAGAGGCTTTATTCGCTGCATCAATTTACTTATTTGTAAAGTAGGAATGTGAAAGTATCTTATTGACTACATAGATTATGCAGTGGTCCACCATGGATGGGAATGTACTGGGCTAGCTGCCAGTTGAAATACAAAGAAGCACATGGTTTCCACTTATGTATAGGTCAGAATTTTGTTTGTTTGTTTGTTTTTAATGGGACAGCATCTTCAGAATCATCTTCCCTTGTCTGTCTCTCAATTTTGGCATTAGCACGGGTGCAGAGAGAATGGTGGGTCAGCTCTCCATGGAAAATAATTACCAAACAGACTAGAACTGGGGATTTGTGGATAACAGAGTGGCAAAAGCCATGGTGGCTTTGTGAGGTTTCTTCTTGATCCACAGTTGTAGGTAAGTGCTACTTTTTCACAAAGATGATCAACCGCCCTCGGGGAATACTCAGTTCTGGGGTGAGGTTGATGAGAGTATAAATTGGGACCCCAGACTCCTAAGAATCACAAGATTCCTAAAGTATTCCTGGGCTATGTGATGCCTGAAATATGACTTTAGGAAACCAGAGGGACACCAGGGGTTGTAGCTATTCACTCAGCTAATGGGCTAAAAAATGCAATGACAACAAAATAAATGACCCAGATAAGAAACGTGAGAAGGTCATGAACAGGCATTTGTAAAAAAAACCTGAAACACAAAATACAGATGTGAAAAAATATGAAGGATAACTATCCATCAGGGGAATGAAAATAAAAACTACAATCAGATAGCATCTCACTCCAGTTAAAATGGCTACCATCCCAAAATCACAAAATAATGAATACTGGTGAGGTTGATGAGGAAAAGACTGTAATACACTGCTGATAGGAACGAACAGTTCTGCAGCCATTATGGAAAACAGTACTGAAATTCTTCAGAAAACAAAAAACAGATTTACCAGATGATTCAGCTATCCCACCCCTGGGAGTATAGCTAAAGGAAATGAAGTCAGCCTGTATCCCATGCTTAAACAGCCCAGGTCACAAGATACAAAGAAGCAATCTGCATGTCTCGAACTGATGACCAAAGACGATAGGATGTAGATTTATTGTGGACTATTACTCACCATAAAGAAGAATGAATTTCTGAAATTTATAGCAAAATAGATGCAACAGAAGATCATTATGCCAACTGAAATCAAGTCAAACCACAAAAGACAAATACAACATGTTTTCTGTCATTTTTGGAAGTTAATATAAACATAGAATACAAAAATTGTGTGACTGTCAACTGATTTGATATATAGTTACAAATATTGCTTTACTGAATCATAACGTAAATTATAATATATTCTTTCTCACATTATAATCATTGCCATAAATTTTTTCACTCTGTGATATTAATGTTTCTGTTTCCAATGAAGATATAATATGTGTGTGTGTGTAAAAAGAAGAAGAGGAAGAGTAGTTCTTCCTTGTGGCGTAACAGGTTAAACTGTTGCCTACAATGCTGACATTCAATATGGGCATTGGTTTGAGTCCCAGCTGTTCCACCTTTCAGCTTCCTGACAACGTGCCTGGGAGGGCAGTGCAAAGTGACCTAAGTATTTGGACCCCTGCACTAATGCGGAGTGCTAGATGGAGTTTCAGATTCAGGCTCCTGGCTTCAGCCAGGGCCAGCCTTGGGGGAATGAGCTATTGGAAGGAAGATCTCTTTCTTTATTTGCTCTCTCTCTTTCTGAAACTTTTCCTTGTAAATAAACAAATTCATCTTAAAAACAAAGAGGAAGAGAGACGTCTGCCAGCAAGTTTGCCCTCCTCCATGTTACCATCCAGCAAGAGGTCCTTCCCTGGATGTCTAGCTGCTACACAAGTGCTTCCCAGCTTTCAGAACTGGCAACCACAATAACGGCCTGAGCTGGTCTCAGGTATTGTGTCCTAAATCACAAGGCAGTATGTCCAGGGTCAGTTGAAGTTCTTAAAGTGGGATTAGAGCCATGGTAATAAGAGCCGAAGGACGAACAGGCACACCAACAGAACTAGGACACAAATCCATTGCTCCAGAGGTTAAGGTACACACCAGAGACCTTGGGAGTAAGAATACGCTCACCAATGGCCTGAAACCAAGATAGTAGGTGTATATTTTTAAGAAAAAATATTCGCTGATCAGATAAACTATCAGCATTGTGTGCATGGATTAAGCTGCTGGCTGTAACTTAATCATCCTGTACTGGAGCACTGATTTGACTTCCATATGCTCCACTTCTGATCCACATTCCTGCTAATGCTCCTGAGAAAGCAGCATATGACTGCCACCTGTGTGAGAGGCCAAAATGGAGTTCTGGGGTCCTGGCTTCAGGCTGCCCCAGCCCTGGCCAGTGCAGAAACACAGTGTGAATCGGTGGGTGTAATATTTGTTTCTCAATTTCCGTTCCATGTTGCTCTGTCTCTCAAACAAATAAATCCTAAAAATACAAAAGCAATGTATGTTCATAATAGAATAATTAAAACATATAAAAAAGCAATTTTTAATGTAAACTTAAAGTCATTGATATGGGGACATTTCTTCCCAATTTTTTGAGTTTATTTCAATAATTGAGTTGGTAGCCTACTTGGAACAGATGTTTTAGGTCTGTTCTCAATAGGGAGGTACTGTGCAGTGACTGCCCTGATCTGGGTGACCTGGAAAGCTGACTGGGTGCCTGGCAGCAGACAGGCTGATGTATGAAGCAGGCCAGGTGATCCCAGGCCTAGTGGCAGTGGTGGTGATCTGGGCATATACCGGCAGAGAGACAACTCCCCTATTTTGTGCTCTACACTGGACCCAAGCATGTGTCTAACTTGTGGAGCCATGAGATGTGTCAGCAAGTTGACCTGCTGTTTTCTCTCCATAGATCTCATTAGCCTGAGTGCAGAGCTGAGTCTGAACCCTTAGCCATTGTGAGGAACCTTTTCGTTATGGTCCTGATGAGTCAGTCCTGTGGCAGACAAGGTCTGCTCCCTCCCCAACTCTATCATGTTGACCCATCTGGACAGCAGGGTCCTCAGGCAGGTGGATGTAAAGCTCCGGAGAAATTCTAGCAGATTTCAGATATCTGGAGACCAAGACTGAGCCAATTTAACGGTGTGTGGGGCTGGTCCCTCCGTCTCCAGTTTTCATCTCCCTCCCTCTTCAGAGTTATTCAAGCACCATGGGTGTCAGGTGGGAACAGTGACCAGGAGTGAACAGAAGATAGAGCTGTTGGCTTCTGTCTGCAGGTGGTGCTCAGAAGGAGCTTCAGGACAGGAAGAGCAAGCAAGAAATATCCATTCAGACCACACACCTCTCTCTAGAGTACTGCATCTACAAACGTCACAGAGGACGTCCCTTTTGCAGAGATGTGGGGAGTAATTGTCACAGAGGCCCCAGGACGTAGATTTGTGGATATCAGGTTGAGCTCATCAACCCATTTTCTAAGATCTTGTTTGAAGGATACATGAAGTAATGAAATGGTGATATAGGAGCATGACCATGGACCTGGAATCGAGTCTGACTGCTCTAGCATGAACCTCAGTTTCCCCACCTATGTACGGATGTGAAAATGATATTGAGACCACAGGGTTGCATTAAGCATTTAATATATGATAGGTATTGAGTATTCAGCACAAAATAAGTGGTCTTTGGATGTTCTAACAAAGTCTTCATCCAAATGACCAAGTCTATTGAAGTGCTATGAGTCAAGCCTTTTGAACTCTTGTCATCAGGGGTAGCTGATACAAGTGCTCTGGGGTATTACATGAGAATGGACTGCAGTGGTTTTTATCCAAACATGTGGTGTCAGCTGCAGCAGCAGTGTCCTCATAAGCTGTGTGTATGGTCTTTAGTGATGATGTCAGCAGCTGGCAGCAAAGGAGTGTGTTTGCATCCTTCTCCCCTTACATCTCTGTGGCCACCATACTCGAATTCACAAAAACAGCATTTTTTTTTTTTCAGCATCTCTGTGGACTGGGGCTTGGGAAGCTGGCTCTGGCCTTTGTACTGTAGTGGTGAATAAGCTAAGTTTGTACTCAAGTTCCAGTGCAGTGTTGGGGCCAGCAACTGTGTCACAATGCTGGGAACCATAGCTTCTGTGACTGCTATGGTCCTGCATCGCTGGGTGGTGGAGATTAGAACCTCCACTCTGCGTGGGCCTCAGCCCCTGCCACCAGTGACGCAAACATCTACGTCATGGTTTACAGCAATGCTGTGTTTGGCCTTCCATCAGCCTTCAACCCAGCCTTTGACTCCAAGGAAGCTGCTTTGAGAGTCAGCCTCCAGGAATGTGCAGTGATTGGATTTTTCTAATTTAATTGCTTCAAGGATGAAATGTTTGTGGATTCCCTGAATAGCCTGGAGAGGATCATTTCCTGCTATGTAGGGATGTGCCAAAGGAAGAATTACATCTCTCTAAAATTAATAACATGAGGTCTAATTGGCCTGTGAGAATATTACTTCCTGCATCCAAGGATGCTGGAATATTGCAATGCTGAAATGCTGAGATATTGTTGGAATACTGGGATGCCAGGATGCCGGAATACCAGTTGCTAGGATGCTACTTTACTTGGATATTGGGATGCTGGGATGCCAGGATTATGGAGTACTGTGTGGTCATGTTTGCTCCCCTCCTTCATCCAGCTGGATACCACAGGTACTTGGTAAGGTCTGATATTGATGCTGGATACTCAGGAAAAAGGCATTCAAATATCTTTATTAGATTGATTATAAAAATATACTTTCCTTTTGTAATTCACTATCTAAAATATTTATAATTTCTAACTAACATATAAATGCAATCTATCTATAATTGAAATTGAAATTCTGCAAAACAATATTTACCTTTATTCAGTGCCATACATCTATTTATTCTATTCTCTTTCGAAGATGTATGGGAAGTAAAACACTCAGTTTCCCAACCCACAAATACATCACAAAATGCAATGTGAAAATTGCTGCTTTAGAGCTGCATTGTCCAATAAATCTAATGCAGGTCACTGAAAGATAGTTACAAAGATAATTCTAGATTTTCTAGTAGTCACTTAGGTAAGTATAAAATATAAACAAAGCTAATATTTATGATATATTTTGCATTTCTCAAATATTTTATAAAGCTAAAACTTTCATGTTGCTGTGAAATCCACATGAACATCATGGATGTGCTATTTTTCTTCGTAACTATTAAGTGTTTAAAGTCTGACATGGATTTCACACTCATAGCACAGGGCCGGTTACATGTCAAGTGCTCAGTGGTGTAGGTGTGGCCAGGAGAATGAGGTCAATGTCTGGGGTAATGTTTCAAATTCTAACTGCTGATGATGACAGCACATCTACATCAGGCTGAAAAGTACAAACTTGCTTCCTACTACATTGGCTTAACTTTCTGAACAACTCTGGAAATTGAGATGGTTATCAATTCTGTTTTACATATGAGAACACTAAAGCTCAAGGCAGTGAAGTCAATTGTTTAAGATCCCACGCTTATTCAAATTAACATGAATTTGTATAATTTTAAAGTTTTAAATTAATGTGTGTATTAAAGAAATAGAAAGTTCCCATCTGCTGGTCTCTTCCCTAAATTCCTGCAATTGCCAGAGCTAGGCCAAACAGGAGCTAAGAGCCAGGAACTCAATCCAGATCTCCCAAGAGTGTCATGAACCCAGCTACTTGAGCCACTGCCTGCTATCTCCCAGGACACACGTTAACAGAAATCTGGAATTAGGAGCAGAGCTAGCTGTTGAACTCAGTCATCACAGTAATGGGATTGTGGCAGACCAAACTCCCAACTCAACACACATTTTTATGTACACCTACCAGACACAACATTAAATGTTGGCCATATATCAAGGAATAATGATCCAGCTATCGGTTGCATTTGGACTTTGCAGTTCAAGAGTCTTCTTCCATGCCACACTATTCTCATTTTATGTAAGAGGAAGTGTATGCCATCCACTCATTGTTTATTCTTGGCTGGACTTGATTTATCAGTTACCCATCCTAAATTATGCACAACTAAGTGGATATTCAGAGAATTCATTCTGGTTTTGCATTTAGCAACTTCATTTAAGTACCTGAAACACTGGACAACATTCCTTTGGACATTGAATCATTTAGTTATATTAGTATTGGTTTTCAGACAGAGAAAAGGGCACAGGTTGTGACGCAGTGGGCTAAACAATCACTTGGGACACCTGTGTCCTGCATCAAAGGGATAGAGTTATGAGTTTCCTCTGTGATTTGGTTCCGGCTTCCTGTGAAGCTTGGAGGAAGTTGGGTTGGCTCAGGCACTTAGCTCCCTCACTCCCACACGGGAGACTGTGATAGAGTGATGAGCTCCTGGCTTTGGCTTGGCCTGACCCCAGCTTTTACAGATGAACGATGTCTCACTCACTCACTCACTCACTCACTCACTCTGCCTTTCCATTAAGTGGAAAAAAATTACATCTTTCATAACTAAAAGGTAGAGCAGAAAACTGAAGTTGTAATTCAAGGTTTTCATCCTTTGGAAATTCTCGTACTTCAATTCTTACAGCTAAGTCCCCAAAGCAGTTCCATGATGTTCTAGAACATTTCATGACAGGAATTAATAGAAACTTAGCAAAGAGAAAAAAGTGCCTGTGGGGACTGTGTCAAATTTAAGAATCATACAATTAAACATAATTCAATAGATTTATTTACAGAATAAATTTTCAGAGGTTTGAACATGCAAATGTGGTTTGTGAATCAGCAAGATAGATATAGATATAGAAGTAAATATAGATGTGGAATGGATCTGTAGAACAGAATGTAAGCATGACTGCTAAATTTAGTCATGGGACGTGGCATTACATAGTGGTTGAGAGAACAGATCTGAATCTGAATTTCCAGTGTGAACTGGTTCCAAGAGTTGCTGTTCGTATGGCATCTCTTGCTTTGGTTTCCTTATCTGTCACATGGATGCAATGATGGAGTTGTACTGACGATGGATACAGATCCCAAAGCACGGAGTCAGAGAGCAGAAACCAGAGGTCACATCAGACTTTTACATTTGATAGACAAGCAAGCAGGTCCAGTTCTTAGTGGAGGCTGGGGCTGCTGCTCAGGTCTCCTGATTCCTGTTCCCATACTCTTTCATGGTTATGAGCTTCCTCCTGCGATGCTGCCTCAGACTGCTCCTCACATCCAACGAGTATTTTCTACTAGACTCCCTCAAATGTCTTCTCTTCTTCCCTTTCATTCTTTTCAGATAATATCTACATGTACCTTCTGTGTTGATAGTTATGTCCAGAGAAATGTCATTACTTAAAGGGAAAATATTACTACAGTAAAGAGTTCTCCCTGATTTTGTAGAAAGCATTCAATTTATATGGGAAGAAAAATTTCACTTTAACTCTACTCCAAGTATTCTGTAGATTCTCTGCGGTCTAATTTGGGCATCTTTATTGCGCATGTGTATTTATATGTGTGGACTGGGGAGAGACATTTAACCTCATCATCTGCTTTGTCTCATAAGAGTACCGTTTCCAGGAACAGCGTTCTTCACAACTCCTCACGGGATCTGGGAAGCAGGCTGCATTTTGCATAATCATCTGCGTGACATTCAGTATCGGACACTCTCAAAACTGTCTTTTCATTTGGGGAATATCACAAATGAACCTTAACAGAAGTATAAATCAAGTGGGAGAGGCACAAAACCTGAATCTTTTTCTTATGTATTTATGCATATACATACACATTATAAATTTGTCATTAAAAATTACTTAGGCTCTTGTCTCCGTTATATGATATTGAGAAAAACAGATATTTTCTCATATATTTATCTAAGAAGTATTCTCACATACCTTTGTGTATTGGGAGCACCGTGTTTGGAATTGGTGATGATAAATAAGGTATATTTAAGAACAGCCTTAGCTCTAAAAAACTCCCATTGCAACTAAGGCGATATCACGGACAGCAGGCTCCTTTCCTTTGCTCCTCCTTCCATGGGGACTGACTCATCATGACTCTGTCATCAGGTTCTGATGAGGTCAAGAATGAAAACACTTCACTGGGGTCAGCTCCATTTCTCGAAGCAGCTTCTGCACACCATAAAATTTCTCTAATGTGGGACCAGGCCTCAGGTTGAGAATGAGGGTCTGTATGTGGGGTGAGGCCTCAGGCCGAGGACGAAGCTCCATGCTTCTTACATAGTTGAAGATGGAATCAGTGGCCAAGGTGGTGGTCTATTCACTCTCAATGGGCAAGATCACAAACTTGGGGCACAAATCCCAGCTGATAAGAAAGGTGATCATACCACAGGAGGCCTGGTAAGTGGATCCGTCTGTCTTTCTCACTAGGAGATCCAGCGTCTTCTTACTCTTGGCTGTTCTAAGTGCTCATGATGAAGGTGAAAACCGCAAAACAACAAGCAAGAAGGAGCTGTGGATGAAGCTGTCTTGTAGTGAGCAGTGAGGAGGAGGTGGGGCTACTGACTGGGAGTCCTCAACAGGAGCTTCCCGACAGAGGTAGAGGAGGCATCCACAGAGAAAATGCAGGCAGACTCTGACCCACAGGTGTCATCTGAGATAGCAGCAGCCTTGACACTGGAAATGCACCTCATGTGTTGTGTTGTCTTGGAGAAAACTGATGGTCAAAGGCAGACCAAGGATAAAGACCTGGTTAACCTCATTTTCTAGACATCACAGAAGGGCAGGGAGCACTGGTGTCTTCAAGCGGAAACAGGGAGCCCTGCACTTAGGAAGGCACAGAAAGACGAAACCAGCCCTTGCCCAGGTAGCAAAAGTCACCCCCTAAGGATGGAAAATGAAGGCAGCCTGAAATACCTCGCTTCCTGCCTTTCACTTCTCTTTCTGCCTTTCTTTCCAATCACTCCTTCTGTTAGAGTCTGGGTCTCCTCCTGAATATCGAATGCTGTTTTAGATCCTGTGATGTTATGGGAGGGGAAAGGGATCTCTACTCTTCATCTAAATGCAATCTTACTAGGTTCCAAGGCTGCTAGACTCCACCTAATATTCACTCCTTTCTCTCAATGGTAGATGCATAATATTGGGAGCCATAGTACATTTAACTAAAACACTACATTTCCCAGTCTTTCATGTTGGGAGTGGCCAAGTAACCAAACTAGGGCCAATGAGACACAGTACTGCATAGGACTCTGAAGAAGTTGCGTATAGGGAGCACACCAGCTGAGTACTATGGTCTTTCACCTTCCTCTTCCTATGGACTAGAGCATGGATGTGATGGGGGGAGCTCCAGAAGCCATATTGGACCATGCAGTGAACTTGCACAATTAAGAGTATAGAAAAGACAGAAGGAGCCTGGGCTCATGGTGACTCTGAGGTTCTCATATCAGCCCTGGATTAGACATCTCTAAACTTCCTTGATGTGGAGAGAAATGTATTTTTATGTTGCTTATGCCATGCTTATTTCTAACTTCGGTTACTGTATCTGAACTCAGTCCTATTAGATCCACCCACCTTATAAAAAAAAATCATGTGCTCCCTTCCTTTGTCCTATGTTATTTGCTCTTCTGTCTTTGAGTCAGGCAAGAGTTGGTGCTTTGGAGTCAGCCTGAGCACCACCACATTCGATGGCTCATCCTAGGCAGTGTAGTGTCCTTGGTGTTTCTCCATCTCACAACACCTTAACAGGAACCGTGTGGGACTTCGGGGAGTTGGGAGTTGTAGCAGTTGCACGCCAGGGTTCCTTATCCTTGTGGCAGGGGCTCTTATAGAAGTGTCATACACGGCAGTCAATGCAATCTGACTGAGGCTGTCCCCTACTATCTAGGAGCCTGGATGAGGCAATAATTTATGAAGTACATTTGACATCAAGTCTAAGAGAGGGCTTTATCAAGTAAATTTTGCTGGTTGTATTGTAGGTACATTTACAAAGTAATTTACAGTTCCCTTGGAAACATGAAAGAGGTTGGATCTAAATTTAGAGTGTTCACTCTGAGCTGATGCAATAAACTCGAAGAATATTCAGAATGAACAAGCGGGGGACAGTTCACCCATAAATATGCAAACATGAAGGTCATCCATCAGATTATATAAATCAGCGCTATTTTTCACTACTTGTGGTCAAGAGGTGGAGGAGGTGGGATGGAGGGGACCATTTATTCTCTGCCTGGTCTAGGAATTCTAGTTCTTAGGGCATCGCTTTTCAGTTTACTTCCCCACCTTCTCAGCTGTGGGACACCCCATGACATTTGTCATCTATCATCTCTTAAAATTTTCTTGCAAAATATCTCAGTGTACCATCCCAGGGAATCAGCATGCAGATTGCATTTTCAGAACTCATGCACATGCTGGCATCCCAGGAAGACTCAGCAGCCGGTAAGATAATGCAGGTCCATTTTCAGAGAGCAGGCATGAAGCCAAGCACCAGGAGTGGAGATGTCACGCAGGCTCTACGTTTTATGATGACAGCAAATGGGGTGTCTGCTGGCTCTGGGCACAGTGCTCCTCTCCTGTGATGATCTCCTGCCTGAACTGGATATGAGTTCCACAGCTGATCTTGCACAACTTCCTGTATATCTCTCCCCCAGTCATCCGCTTACGTGCAATGTTATGGTAAATGTGTCTCTTTCACTCTCACAGTCAGCTGTCTGTCATCGTACATTCTCCGTGGCACTGTGAATATCTGGATAACACCAAACCCCATTTCTCCTGCATTGAAGCTATCTCTGCCTTCAACTGCTGGAATGTAACGTTATGATCCACCTGCCATTTGCCCAGCAGTTGGTACACTGACTGCCTTAATTACAAAGGGGTTTATTGGACTCCTGAGTTAATAATACCATTTTACAACCTTGAAATGCCTTCCCACCATCTATTTTCCATGCTCATTAACTTGACAATGAAAGTACTCTGTTATTATTCTATTTAGATCTCTAATCTCATCCCTTATATTCCTAGCTTTTTAATTTATTCCTAGGATCATGGTCCACATTCTTACATATTTTGGATCCTACCATGGTTGGATGTGTAGTAGAAAATTCATGAATCTTCTGAATTTGCTCCTGCTATTTCCTTGCCTAGAACTCCCAAGACAATTCTTTCTTGTCCCCTACTTTCCTGCTGTTCTCTCTCTATCATGTGCTGCTTAGCTACCCAAATCCTCCTTAATTTTAAGACCCTCATGTCACCTCTTTTGGGAAAATTCCAGTGATCCTCTGCAAGCTACACTGAAGGTGTCTTCTTTTTCATGCTCTTATAGCTAGTTGTCTTCATCATACTTTCCCCATACCATTGTGAATATGTATTTATATTTCTGTCTTTGCTGGACTGTGAGCTCCTTACGGTCAGTGGCTGAACCATTCATCTTTGTTTAGTCTCTAGTACATCTTATAGACCGGAGATATTGCAGCGAATACAAAAACTCCTCAAAAAGTTGCATTCTAATGATAGGAGAAAATTAAGATGGAGTAGATGTGGATAATGGCACAGTACTTGGAGGTTTAAGCATATCTCTTACTAGAAAATGTTACAGCACAGACTTGAAGAAAGTGAGGGAACAAGTCATACAATTTTCTGAAGAAGAAATACTGCAGTCAGACTAAACGGCAGTGCAAAGCCCTGAGGTGGGTTTATGTTTGAGATGTGCAGACTAATTGCATGCAACTCAGTGAGCAGCAACACAGATAAGGTCAGAGCGTTGTCTGGGGATAATGCCAACTGTGCAGAGCTTGGGAAGCTCTGGTGACAGTGACTGGTGTGTGTGTGTGTGTGTTATCTTAGTAGAATGGCAAAGGAGTTGAGCACAGTGACATTTTGAGAGATCATGATGGATGCTTATGAAGAATGGTCTCATAGGTGGAGAGGTGATTGCTGGATGCAAGGAGACCAATTGGAGGACTGTTATAATGATACAAAGAGGAGTGATTGTGGCTTGTGGTAGTGGAAGCAGAGTGTTATGGTCACATTCTAGATGCGCTTGGAAGGAAAACTAACCCTGATTTGCTGATGTGTTGAATATAAGAAGTGAGCAAGAGAAAGTGCATTTGATGGCACCCAAATTTTGGCCTGTGAAAACAGAAGGTGGGCGTCATGTTACGTGAAGTGGAAATATCAGGGAGGGTTGGGTCTAGACCATGGAGTAATTAAAATGTCTCACATTTGAGATGGTTAGTAGAAGTCCAGGAGATCATATTAAGGAGGATGTTGGATATATCAATCTGGAACCGGGGGGAGGGGAGTGGACTAGGGATATGAATTTGATACCTACCATGGAACTGGGTGTGGTGAGTCTAGGAGGAGAAAAAGGAATTCAGGTATTACTGATCCTATGTTGCACCAATATTTAGAGATTTGGCAGATGAGGAGGGACTCACAGAGACTGATGAAACAAACGGAGAGCGTGTTTACTGATACTAAGGAAGACAGTGTCCTAAGGAGAAAGGGCTCAACTGTGAACAGATCCCATAAGGTGAGGAAAGAGAATGGATCATTGGATTTGCAGCATGGAAGTCGCAAGTGACTGCAGGACAGAGGAGAATGGGTGATTCAGAATAGAGATCGTATTTATCAGACAGAGGTTCTTGACTAGGCAAGAAGTCATTGGATCCAGCATTCAAGTGGAGGGAGCTGGTTTGGAATAACAGTTTAGTCACTGGAGGGAAGGCAGAGTCGATGATCATAAGAGTAAACTCATTGGTAGTTGGAAAACTGAACTTGGATGGGGTTTCTGTCTGTGATTGCTTCCATTTCTCAAAGAAATAAGAAGCCAGGTCATGGGCTGAAAATGAACGTATGCGTGTGTATGTTTCATGTATCTCTGCGTCATCTGCATCTGCACCCACTAGCTAGGCATCTGACACGTGGCTGGCATGGTTAGCACAGGTTGGTGAGGCAGTGATCTGACGCTTTGCCAGATAACGTGACAGTAGCGCTTTCCCCATGATTTGAAAGATGTAATATCTTGGCTTTCAGTTGTTTACGTGTTCGGAGCACTTGCTGAAATCATGTGAGAACAGCAGGAGGGATACTGGGGAGGAAAACAGCACGCTTTTTGATTAAAAGTTTCATAGGGGAGTGTTTCTAAATTGGTCATATATAGTGTTGATGCAGGCATATGGCCTATCAAAATACATTTTTATGTTACATACTGTAAAAATAAAACTAAAATAATTGTTATAAATGCCAGATGTCATTTGTTAAATAGGAAATAAGCCCATATTGGTTCATTGTTCCTAGCTCTTTTCTGTCATAGGCATGCATGACATTCTGTCAGCTATAAAAATACAGAGGATGGGCACTTGGTACTGTGGGCTAAGGAGCCAGTTGAGTGTCTGGACTGAATCCTAGCTCCTTCACATCTGTTTTAGCTTCCTGCTGTTGTATCCGGTTCAAGTTCTTTAACATGTGTCTTTCATGTGGGAGACCAAACGGAGCTCCTGGCTTTGGTTTGTCCACCCCTGGCTGTTTTATACTTTTGGGAAGTGAATAAAAATATGGGAGATGTCTCTCCCTCCCTTTCTTTTTCTCTCTCTCCTGATTCCTGTTATTCTGCCTCAACGTAGATAAAAGTATCTACCGCTCCCTTCCCCTCTCTTCTCTCCTCTGTGTGTGTGTTATTCTGCCTTGAAAGTAGATAAAAATAAGTAATCATTCTTAAAAATTACGTACTTTCAAGAGATTAAGGAAGCCCGTTCCACAGTGTGTGGGTGAAAGATCGCAGTGGCGCGGAAGGGTGGGGCTGCAGACTCAAGACAGCTCCTCAAGGCTGCATTGGAGAAACTGCTCCTCCTGATGTACTTGGCTCCAAACCTGGCATGAGTAGGACCTTACCCTGTTGTCCCGGTTGATTTCCAACCAGTGATTTCCCAGCAGCTTTGCCAAAATGCTCCTAATTCAAGCCGTGTTGCTGAGACAAGAACAGAAGGAAAGGCCTTTAAAAATAAATCTAAAAATCAAGAGGATGAGGGTTAGATAAGCAAGGAACAAGAGTGTGAAGTACTATAACACACAGAACTGAGAAGCTATGTCTGAGAGGGACACGTTTTTGCATTTGGAAGCCTTCCCAGCCACGATTGGCTGCAACGATGAAGGGCTGAAGCTGGCATCTATGGGTTGGCAGTGGATTCTCGGGGGCTGCCTGTGGCCCGTCCCAGCGCACGCTCTGGAGGAAGACAGCTGGTAAGCCACGTGGTCAGTTCCAACGTGCCTCACTGATCTTTCCCCATTGTTTCTCCTCTTTGCTTGCCTGCGTCCCCTGTCTCTCACTTCAACCAGTTCATAGAATGTGCTGTGAAAAGCAGGCAGTACAATGTATAAACTGGCTTCAGAAATTAGGACAAGATATCAACTGTCACTTTGGCTCAGAACCACCAAAGTAGCTGGAGACTTCACAGAAATAAGATGAAAGAATGAAAGCAGCCTGGCTGTGGGGTCATGCCTGGGGAAAAGCTGGAGGGATCAGGAGAGAGGGCGGAGACATGCAGATGAGGTTGAATCCCAGGACTATCAAACTACAGTCAGCAAAGTATCGGAGAGGTAAGAGTGAAGAGGCAAGACAGGGGAAAGCATTAGGTTTGGCGGATAAGACATTCTTCCCACAGCTAACAGTTTGGGTTCTAAGCCTGGGTCTGGACCCTGGCTCCAGCTTCCTGCTAAAGCAGATGCTGGGTGGCAGCAGTGATGGTTTGAATAATTGGGTTTCTGCCACCCACCTGGGACAGCTGAAGTTCTTGGCACCTTGCTTGGACCACAGTGGGGGGGCGGGCAATGCAAGCTAGGGGAGCCAGCAGATGGGAGGGCTTTTTCTGCTTTTTCAGATAACAATAAAAACATTTAAAGGAGGTAAAGATGAAATGCATTTGAAATTCCTGAGCCACACCTACTGTCAAACAATGCATAGAGTAACTGCAAGGAGGAAGAGAACCTTCACCTGCACCAGCCTACCCTGCCTGGAGCGCAGCAGGGCCTGGCTAGTCTGCTTCCAGCATGAGAGTGTAACAGGAAAACTCCCGTCAACTCCCCCAGACTACATTTACTCCAGCCAGCCAGAACAAGTTTGCACAAGCAGCTGTCAATGTATCAGGACCTTGCACGGGATCTAGGAAAACACTGCCCGAAAACAACCTCCAAATGGTTACCACACTCTAAGACAGCTGATGTGTTCCCAGGAGCTCCCATTTGTTCATGCTGTATGTCTTGCCATAATAAGTGCAAAGTGAGTCATAAAGATAGCAACATATTCACCCATGTATATTTACAGCATATTCCTGCAGGCAACTTGTAGCTCAGTGGAACATGTACCCTGTAGTATAATTTTTCAATAATATTACATGCATTAATAAAGGTAATTTAGCAGAAGGCCCACAAAATCATTTGACTTTTTTTTTGCCATTCGCCTCAGTAATAAAATGCACTTATGTTCTACTGTAGTAGAAAAATTATGTCCTTTTGCTTGATTACGTCCCTTCAGCATTTACAGCCAGATATTTGTGTGTCACTTTACTGCATCTTATTTTAACTTGAACTATGGATTTCCTGTCCATGGATAGTGCTATTCGCAGAGTTCTGGAGATGGGCACAGCAGGATGCTCATGCTCATGGGTACCGGCAATGAGGTCCTGCACTGTGTTATTTAAGTCATACTTCCCAAGGGAATAGGGCGTTTTTTTTTTTTTTAAAGATTTATTATACAGAGAGGAGGAGAGACAGAGAGGAAGATCTTCCATCCGATGATTCACTCCCCAAGTGAGCCGCAACGGGCCGGTGCGCGCCAATCCGATGCCGGGAACCAGGAACCTCTTTCAGGTTTTCCACACAGGTGCAGGGTCCCAAAGCTTTGGGCTGTCCTCGACTGCTTTCCCAGGCCACAAGCAGGGAGCTGGATGGGAAGTGGAGCTGCCGGGGTTACAACCGGCGCCCATATGGGATCCTGGGGCATTCAAGGTGAGGACTTTAGCCGCTAGGCCACGCTGCCGGGCCCGTGAATAGGGCTCTTAACACCTGACCGGTGTTTCCTGGCCACCTGTTATGTGCTTGGTTTTGTGGTAGAGATTGTGAGTGGACAACAAAGCCAAGCATGATCTGGAGAAAGAAAATTGAAGCAAGCAGTTTTTAGAGGCTGGGTAGAGGGTGGGATACTTCTAGTACATGTTTCACCCATCAGAGTTGACTGATACATCTCTCTACCAGAGCCAAGGAGCACTGCTTTGGTCTCCAGCAAGAGGGGGGACAGAGAGAAGGGAATACAAACAAAGAAAAGCTCAGGAGAAGCTCAGGATACGAAAGCTGTTGAAAGGACTTCAAAACTCTGTTTCGAGACTGGTTGCTCAATCTTGGTTTGAGAAGCAGATGTCATCTTCAGAGTTACCACAACCTTCAGGAAATTTTCCTGTCCTTGCAAATGCTCATTTTATGACTCTGGGATCAGGGCATTTGTGGAGGAACCTAACAGAGAATTGAACTTGTAGTTGACATGAGCTTTAGGCAGAGGTTTGTAAAACGAACGAAGGGGGAGCCCAAGCTCCTTCTAGCATAGGCTGGGAGATCTGTGCTTCTGACATGCAGGTTTTCAGGACAGGAAGGCCAAGGTCTTGGTCACACCACATTAACGGTCCAATCAAAATGTGAGGGATCTTCAAAAATTCATTTAAAATAGATCATTATGAATAAACTAAGTATATATTACAATTTTAGGTACTGGAAAAAATAACCTTTAATTCTGTGTGTCTAAACTTTCTGCACTTTGTACAACATGATGGGAAAATAAAAACCAGCACATGCAGCTGAGATACCCGATAGAGACTGTAATGAAGAGGCCAGTGGAGAGTTAGATACAGCTGTGATAGCTGCAGGAAACCCTGCAAGACCAGAAAGGGTTTTCAGAAACCTCTTAATTTTCTGACCAAGCAGTTGAAGGCTTTTGTCAAGGATGAAGTGAGATCTACCTAGGATCTCAGAAGATGTAAGGATTTGGTATACACAACAGGTGCACTGCCAGTCATGACTTACCCCTGCGTGTATGGAAATCAATTCCTCTATCTGAATCCCTTGTGAGTGTGCTGTAGCTCCTGACTCAACACTTGTTATTCAAACATATCAACTAGCAGAGTCCACGAGTCATTCAACAAACAGGGGGCATGTGGCATTCTTCATTGCTAGTGTTTCCATTTTGAATAATACAGTCTCTGCTGTCCTATCCTGTGGGTGAGACAATGGCTTAGTGGGTATATCCACACTTCAGTAACTCAGCTGCCATTAGTCACTGGAGGTGGCCAGCTGGATGCAAGAATGGAGTCCCGCAGGATGGAAAGAAGTACTTAGGGAAGTGTTCAGAGGGGGCTTCATGGAGGAGGTAGTGTTTAAGCTGGGACCTGAAGAGTGAGAAAAAGAAAGCCATGCGCAAAACGGAAAGCCTATGAAGGCACAGGAAGGGATAGTCCAGGGAAAGGAGAGTGTGTGCAACAGCCTGGGAGGGAGAGAAATTTGGTATTTCTACAGACTCCCAAAGACCAACATGACTGAAGCACACTGGGAGACATGGCATTAAGCACAATGTGAGACATTTCTGGGGAGAGGGCTAGATTCCATAGAAGACCTTCTCAGCTTGTTGGTTTGGTTCTGACTGCTATGAGACTTCATCACAAGATTTCAAGTAGAAGTTTTAAATATGTTCAAAGGGTTTTTTATTACTGTTAAAACACAACTCAACAACAAACTCTCAGCACTTTACAGGCCCAGACACACTGCAACCACCTATGCTACCAAAAATGGCATGAACCTGCTAAGGTTGACTCATCATGCATCCCTGAACAGCCAACAGATGGAGAATAACATTTAGTTGTTTCAAACGGGTAATTACAGTACATATTTAAAGAAGAAATAACTGCGCTTCCTGCTTCAAGCTTTCTCTTATGAAATGGAGAACCAATATCTCCCAAATTGTGTCCCAGAGATGCAATTCATAGTTCCCAGAGCAATAGAACACTCCCTGAGGTTAATAATTCATGTGTGACCTGTGACTGTAGCTGCACGTACTGTTTTCAGTAGAAGTTCTCCTTTATTGAGTTTCACAGTGCACATCAACAGCCTCTGTGTGCCCCTGTTTGAAATCAGCTGCTTGCTTTTCAAATGTTCTGGATTATATAATTTCATTTGAACCATTATGAGAAACACATGGCTCCTGTGTGCCTGGCTGTTTAGGTTGTTTCACAAAGATATTTTAGATAGTGATTCAGATTCCAAATTTCCTTGGGCTGAAGGGATGTGACTGTCTCCTGCAGCCCCATCTGCCCCTCCTAGTCCTCAGTGCCAATCTTTTCTGGTCCTGATAAGAGGGTTTCTAACTCCGAGTTTGCAAGAAAGCATCACACATGGGGTTGGCATCCAGTAACACTGGCGTCCCATAGGAGCGTGGGTTGAGTCTTGACTGCTCCACCTTTGATTCAGTTCCAAGCTAATGCACCTGGGAAAGCATCGGAAAACGGATCAAGTACTTAGGCTCCTGCACTCATGTAGATCCGGGTGAAGCTCCTGACTCCTGGCTTCAGCCTGACCCAGCTCCAGCTGTTGTGGCCATTTGGAAAGTGAACTCTGTGTGTGTGTCTCTACTCCCTTGACTTTTGAACACACAGCAGAAATACTGTTTGTTTTTTTTTTTTTAAACCCAGTGTGCTATGCACTGCAACATGAGCAAAGCTTTGGATCTGTGTGTCTCAGAAGGAGAGTGACATCTCATTCACTGGCCAATCTGTGGCTGGCACCCGGGGGACTGCAGCATCAGCAGCTGGGTGTGGGGTCAGGCCTGGCCCTGTACCAAAGCCTTGGGTCTGAGGTTGAACTTTGTCACTGTCTCCCTATAGGCACATTTTCCTTCCACAAAAGGGCTGCCATTTTCCCTTTATTTTAGCTTTCTGAGGCTACAGCAAATTTCCTGAAATGAGGGCTGTCTTGTAAGTACCAGTGGTACAGCCTAAATTAGAGCTCTTATCCTTTTCCATCTGAGTTTTAAAGCAGATTTGAAGCTAAATTACTGCATATTATATAAATCCAGAAATAGGTAAGCATTTTTATACACATGGTTAATAGTGTGCATCTCAGGAAGGTGGGATTTTCATGATTCCTTTGGTTTTTCTGTGTTTTCTGACGTTTTTGCAACAAGTCTGAGTTTTTTCAGATAGTGAGACTACAAAACAAAGAAAAAGCTTGTTGCTCATGTCCGTAGGAAGGGGAGGGATCTAGCAGCCTTGATGAGCTGAGCAAAAGAGAACAATGATGGTTAAGGTAGGCTGCACGGCCTGGCTCCCAGTGGACTCAGGCATGGGTACCCTGGACTTTGGTTTTATGTTAAGGTGCATGTATGTGTGTGTGAGTGTGTGAGAGTGTGTGTCTGCCTGAGTGTGTATGAGTGTGTATCTCTGTATGTGTGTGTGTGTACATGTGTGTACACGTGAATGTGTGTGTCTGTGTCTGTGTGAGACAGTGCTGCAGAAGCTTCTGGTGATACTCTAGAATGCTCCCAGGACTCTTGACCCAGGATTTCATTACGTGTAACTTGGTGTATACCTTGGGAAGTGGCACTGCGTGGGCCGGGGTGAGGGATGGGTGCTGCCAAGTCCAGGGGAGACCTGGTTCCTCCTCGGAGACCCACGGTAGCAGGGAGTTGGTTCCTTTTCTTGCTTCTCTACAGTGTCCATTTCTTCTCCTCCCCCCACCCTCTTCCTTCTCTTCTTTATTTTATTTCTGCTCTTTTGGGAGAAGGAGGCAGGTAGGGCACTCAATGTTGTGCCTTATTCCCAGTCCTTGTACAGACAGACATTTTCAGCATTTGCTTGCTTCCACTTCTGACCCTGAATCATCAAAGCCAGGGTGTGGTGTTTGTTCTCTTGGTTACGACATGAGCATCCCATGTTGGAGTGCCTGGATTTAGTTCCTGATTCCAACTCTCACCAACGCAGATGCTGGGAGGCAGAGGTGATGGCCCAAGTACTTGGGTTCCTATCACCCATGCGGAAGACTCAGTTCCTGGATCCCTGCTTCATTTGAGCCCAATCAGGGGTCACTGTGGCTATTCGGGGAGTGAACCAAATGGGAGAGGATGGGAGCTCTCTTTTTTATCTCTCTGTGTCTATCTCTTTGCCTCTAAAATAAATAAATAAAGACAAGCCATAAAAATGATGACAGGAGCTGACTTGGTGGCACAGCAAGCTTATTCTCCGCCCTGTGGTGCTGACACCCATTTGGTACCGGTTTGTATTCTGGCTGCTTCTGGTCCAGCTCCCTGCTTATGGCCTGGGAAAGCAGTGGAGAATGGCCCAAGTCCTTGGGACCCTGAACCTATGTGAGAGACAGAGGAAGTTCCTAGCTCCTGGCTTCAAATCAGCTCAGCTTTGACTGTTGCAACCATTTGAGGAGTGAACCAACATGTGGAAGACATCTCTTTATCTCTTGCTCTCTCTTTGTAAAGTCTGCCTTTTAAATAAAACAATAAATCTTTAAAAATCAATTATGAAAGTCAAATTTTCAGACCGTAGAAAGCATTTAAGCAAGTCTATTTCCTCTGCTGGGATTTTTACAATTTCTGTTAAGAAGACAG
This sequence comes from Ochotona princeps, assembly GCF_030435755.1. Lineage (NCBI taxonomy): Eukaryota > Metazoa > Chordata > Mammalia > Lagomorpha > Ochotonidae > Ochotona > Ochotona princeps. The sequence continues at coordinate 161,560,916 of NC_080833.1, forward strand.
CTCCTCTATTATCTCTTGTTTGTCCATTGCTTGATTTTTATTTCCAGTTTTATATCTTCCTCACATATAGGCAAAGAGTAATTTCTGGGGTGATGTAGAAACATGGACAGGAAGCTGTGTGAAACTCGGCAAGGGGAAATTCCTCAGTTAATACCACCAAATTTATTCTAAGCTGTGTAGTGTGGGACCAGTTGTGTACATGTAGCACATAAGGCAATCAGCTCAGGACTGAAGAAGGAGTCCACGGGAACCTTCATTCGGCTCCCTGCTGTGCAGTAAGGGCTCTGTAACACTACACATTATCACTGCCCTGGTGCTTGTTGCTGTTCACTGGGAGGAGGAAAGACACTGGCTTCACCATCCCTGGTGGGATAACAGAGGTGGCTTGGAGACTACGGAAGACTCCAATGGCTTATCCCTGTACTGCTCTCTTCATTTCTGCCTTCTCTGAATCAGGTGAGCTGCTGAGCCTTGGCAGGTCACTTTAACTTACCCCTGGTTCCCTGCTCTTAGGATCACTTGATGGTTTTTACTAAGTAGTTCCCTCTTTCTATCCCCTAGTAAGATCAGAGGAGTAGTTTCAAGTGGCACACAGAGACTTAAGTGTGCTGGTTCAGCTTTGGATCAACAGACACTGCTGTAAGCTACTGGAGGCCTCTGCGCAGTTACAGGTGAGAAGATATTCCCAGTTTCAAGGTTCCTCATGTTCACTTCCCTGATGTGTGGGAATACACCAGCAAACCCATGGTCTAGCACTAACCTTGAGACTGTAACTACCCCAGAGGCGGACAGGAGGAGCAAGAGGCAGGAGCGTGGTGTGGCTCCCAGCTGTCCAGAGTGGTCTGATGTGTCATGGCACGGGCTTTCAGGGTCAATGCACTTAGTGTTGAGGCTGTCTGGACCTTCGTTGGTGAGGCAAGACTTGGACTGAATAGGAAGGGATCTTTGTTATATAGGGTCCTGGCATGTGACTCAGTGGTCGGCCTGTTGGGATTGCTACCTGCTGACAGGGTTCAGTGACTGCACATCAAGGAACATTCTCTGCAAAGACTCTCAATGGTCTATTGCCTATAACAGCAGAGGCTATTTGGAGTTGTTTAGAAAATACCTGGTGGAAATGGCTGCTTGTCCTAACAGCCTGTTTGTATGACATCTGTAGACCTCCATCAAGCCCGCTGGTAGAACCTTCATTTTCCCCAAGAGCTCTCTACTCCTTCATAGTCACACACAGGTATGGCTGCATGTGTGTGTGTGTGTGTGTGTGTGTGTGTGTGTGTGTGTATGCACAGCAACAACCGGGACATGCAGCCACCCTGAATATCTCAGTAGGGACTAGTCCCTCTTCCTTTCACCTGCAGAATGAATATTCTTAATGATTCTACAGGCCCGCTGGGGGACATTTACACCTTGGGCCGGGTCAAGTGTGAGGCCCAGATATTGATTGTCCTTGTCCCTGGAAGGCCATTTTTGGAGATGAGGTGAAGGAGAAACACTGGAAAGAACTGCTAGTAAATGCTGAGGCTTTAATAAACAAGTCACAGAGAGTAGCAGACCCCATCTGGTAGTTAACTCACAAGACTCCCACCAAACCGGGCTGCATGCTGGGAGATACTACCTTTTAGTCGCTTCCACAGGGGAAAGGCAAGGCCTCTGGACTGAGAGGACTAGAGAAATTATGTTACTCTTCAGTTGGGATTTACAAGGCAGAATCTTCTTCCCCAAGGCTTCCTTCTTTGCAGTCCAAGATGCCCCACTTCTCAGCTTCATCTGCAACCTCATCTTCTACCCGTGGCATGCTTGTGTTCTGATTGGTGGCACCTGCCTATTCCAAGTTCACTTCCTCTGGTTTCCCTCCCTTTTCCCGCCTGGCTCTCAACACAGGTCTGTCACTTAAGAGGGCTGACTTGTCGCTCGCTAATCCACCTACAGCTTGTCCTGGGAGGACCTCTGTGTGTAATCGAGCGGACCCTCTGCATCCCACAGCACAATGAGAACCACCCTTTCCCAATCTTGCTGTTTGATGCAGTGAGAGAACCATGGCCTCTAATTGCAGTACGGCCCACAGTGGGCTTCACCCACCCCAACCTGCTCTACTCAAACCCTCACTCCTCACCCAAGTGCTGATTCTGTCATCTCCAGCAAGTCTCATGGCTGTGATCTCTTGCTTGCCACGCCACATTGCTCCCAGAAGAGGGAGCCTCAGTGAAGCCTCCCAGATGGGGTTCTTGTCACTGCAGCCCAGGGTGGAGGGGATCCCAACCTGGAAAGCAGACAGGTGGATCCTGCTCCACACAGTGCAGGGGCTGCCATTCCCTCAACCTCTCTTGGAGGCTGCCTGTCTCAGCAGGTGCAGATATCTGTCCCCAGCCTGGCAGGATTGTAGCTCTTTATGATGGAAGAGAAATCATGCCAAGTCTGAAAAATGATTTAGCACTCTGAATGCCAGAGAGACACAGAGTAATGGGTTCTCTCTCTCTCTCTCTCTCTCTCTCTCACACACACACACACACGGTGACACAGGGGCACTTCGATAAAGAATTGTTCCTGTGTATCCAGCCAGGTCTCACCTGTCATCTCCAAACTCTCTGAGAACGAAGTGGACATGTTTGCCAACTATTACTATCAGGTGTGCCCTGCATGCCACACATTTATTCATCCAAGCTGTCACTCAGAGGCAGTCAGTGCAAGGGAAGAGGCAGCTAGCAATGGGAATGAGGCTTTATCAGGAGTCAATACCTTGAGTCCTGGGTGTCCCTTGGGGTTCTGTGATGCTTCCAGTCTGGACGGCCAGATCAGATATCCAGACTTTATTAATCCCACAGCCATCCCCTGTGTGTCAGGCCCCTTCGTGGGCTGCGAGATGCAGTAGCGACCTAGCTGCACAGATCAGCAGTGGAGCTATTGACTCCCAGGGTTGTAACCTAGTGAGCCTAGTGAGCAATGCTGCATAAGTGTCGGGATCCTCCATCTCCTGCTCTTCCAACTCCCAGTCATTCTGGAATCAGAAGCCAGCTCTGCCTGCTTGGCTTCTCCGAGTGTCTGTCCCACAGAAACCACAGGCACAGTGAAATGACTGGTATCCTATACTGTTAAGTGTTGGGGTGGCTCAAAACATTGATAGCCACAATGGGGCCAATATCACATTCTTTAGTATTAATGTGCATTTTAAATGGAAAAGAAAGAAACTCGCACAGCACTTAGCCTATTTTAGGACTGTAATCAACAGGAGATTCCTGTTTCAACAGAATGCGTCTCACTGCTTAGCAATAAAGATAGGCCTGTGGACTGATAACTAAATACAGTGTGTAAACATTATAATAGTTTTGGAAAAAGATGCAAAAAAAAGTCAGTCAAGGAGCCCTTTAGTTTTGTGAGGATTTGCAGCTGTGGATGTGTCAAGGAGGACTTTGGAAGCTGCAAGAGTGCAAATGAGACTGTGAAAGACTGACAGGCCTGTGGGAGTTCACCAGCCTCACAAAATAAGAGGGGATAGCCTAGAGAGAGGCGGCAATCCGAGCTGGGGACGTCTCTGAAGTCCTTTCCCTTCTCCCAGCAGGGCTCCTTGTCCGACTCCTTCAGCCAAGCAGCCAGAATGAGTCATGTGGATGGAGATCAGGTCCGGCTACTCTGTCCCAGCTCCCGCAGTTCCCACCCTGCGCAGTTTCCACCCTCCCGCAGTTTCCACCCTTCAAGAGTGGAGGGACTCCATGACTTAGCAGCCACCCTGCAGAACTTAGAATGAATGGTGACACTTAGAAATTCTTACAGGACTACTAATGCAGCACTGTGCCAGCCACTTGAGACACAGGCTGCCCTACCATGCGCTGGCTTGTTACTATAATCAAATTTCTGACACAAGTTGTTAGTGAAGGAAAGGGAGTTTATCTTACTGTGAAGGGACATAAAGCCAAAGTGATTCTGTGGTGAGGGCCACCTCTTGACTGCATCACTTCCTGGGCCTAGCAGTGGTGGGAGCACCTGTGGGTACGTGAAGATGATATCTTGAGCCAGAAAGCAGAAAAAATGGAGTTTGGTAATGAGGGTAGTCTTGTTGCTGTTCTCAGAATGAAGAGTTACAGGTGAAATAGCTTAATCCCTTTGGGGAATAGTGACCCAACCATCTCCTACAGGATCCCACCTCTCCAAGTTTCTTCCTCACCTGGGGACCAAGTGCTTAATACATGGACCTCTGGGAGGGTACCTAAGTCATAACTGTAACCCATGGATAGGCCTAGGTCTGAGGCATCTCCTGCGTCAGACTTCCTCCTGCCCTGTTCCCTGCACTCCCCTGTGCACCCTGGTCCTGCCATGCTGGCTAAACACAGTGGGCAAGTTCTGCACGAGCTCTCTGCACCCCCTGCTCAGGGCGCCCTTCCCTAGAGAGCCACATGCGTCCCTCTTTCAGCTCCTGCAAGTCTTTTGAACATGTTAGTTCTGTGTACACCCATCCTGGCTACTTGTCTCATTGTGGACTCCTCTGACAGCCTTATCTCCCTTACTTTAATTTTTCCATGGCACATATGACTTTCTAGCACACTATACAGTTTACTGTTTAGTTGGTATTTTTTGCCTCCCCTCACTAGAATACAACCCCAAATATCTACAAGTATGTGATATCCAGTAGCTGTGTAGAAGACACCTTGAGAAAGAGTTCCCAAGTGCAAGTAATTGACTTGTCTCATTAACAAAATATAGTCTAGTCCCCAATACAGCAGCCTAGTGGCTAAATTCCATGCTTTGCCCACACTGGGATCCCATATGGGTGCTGGTTCTAACGCTGGCGGCCCTGCTTCCCATTCAGCTCCCTGCTTATCGCCTGGGAAAGCAGTCGAAGATGGCCCAAAACCTTGGGACCCTGCACCTGCGTGGGAGATCCGGAGGAAGCTCTTGGTTCCTGGCTTCGGATCGGCTCAGCTCCAGCTGTTGTGGCCGCTTGGGGAGTGAATCATTGGGCAGAGGATCGTCCTCTCTTTCTCTCCTCCTCTCTGTATATCTGACTTTCTAATAAAAATAACTAAATCTTTAAAAAATATAGTCTAAAACTGAGCAGATAGGGAAGTTTGGTCTAAGTGTATCGATGAATGCTTTGCATGAGGGATTTCTTTCAAGTTCCTAGCTTTTGAAAACAGCCACAAGCCATGTCTGAAACAAAATGTATGGTCTTGTTCAGTACAATTTTCTGTAATAAACTTTGCCTCCACATCTCTTAGCATCATAAATTATTATAGCTGTGAGAAATCAGCTCTAAAATTCGATGATTCTAAGTGACAAGCTCTATTATATCTTAAAAAATTGAAGTGATATATTTTCTGGATAGTAAAGAAAGCTGGAGGTCAGGGTAATAAGGGGAAACTGAGGATTTGGGCAATTTATGAGTCAATTTCGTGGGTTGGTGACTATTGGAATTTTTCCCAGTTGCTGCTGGGAGCATTTCAACCCTGCCTCCAGCTGCTGGGATAAAACATCTTCCCCATCCTTAGGTCCTCACGAAAGTCTGCAGATTCTAGTAGATAAATCGTCAGCTGTCCTTCCTATTTCTAAGGCATTAAGCTTAAATCCTGTTAAGGTTTCTCATATATTAAAAATAAAACTTCTATTAACTTTTCCCCTGTCAGTGCGATCAGAGTTAAATTAATTTTTAACACTTGAGCAGAGCAGCATAAGAGCAATGTGCCTTGGAGCAGACACATGCATGCTGCTTGGTGGAGAGAGAGGACAAGCCCAGCCAGCTCCCAGCTGCACACCACTGGCATGCCTAGGGAGGGACTCCACGCCCACAGGCTGTGCTCTGTGTTTTAAGATGTCATCTCAGACTACAGCCAATAGACCAACACACGGGTGGCTTGCTAAATAAGACATCGAAGTTACAGCCTGCGGAGGTGCCCAACCACATCAACTGATTTGGTCAAGGGACCCCCTTTCCTGGTGGAGATGCTGTACGACTCACCATCTGAGCCCAGGGAAACAGCTCTATTTCAGGCTGAATGTGCGGTGTGTGCAAGAGCGTGGTCTTCCCATCCTTAAGAGAAACTGAAGGTGTTTTCACCACTGACAGCTAGAAAGCCCTTAAACAAAACAACAACAACAACAACAAGAGAAGGACAGAAAAGAGCTACTTGGGCAATGAGCACAGAGATGCGTGTGTGTGTGGAAGCAATTTGTCACAGCATTATGTAAGTTATTGTGTGTTTACAATTAGGACATCTTCGCTTACACACATAAAGGAGAGAGATTTTCCTCACTCATTCTCCTATAGAGCTGTTATTTCCCCACTTGGCTGATGGGCAACTGAAGGTCCAGAGATGACATCTGATTTAACAAAGCCTGCACAATGGGGAAATGTCAGAGTGGTTTGAACCTATGTCTGCCGGAATCCAGAACTAGCACTTTTGTCCAGGAAGCTAGAAGGCAGATGATTCAAAATCTCTAAGTAGTCTGCCTGTACAACGGGGCATGGAAACTGCTTCAGAGCAATGTTGTGAGGACGGAAGCAGTCAAAGTGAGTGAAGTGTGTAGCAGTGTCTTGGGCAGAGCTCAATGAATGGAGGCTGTTGTGCTACTGTTGCTACTACCACTATACTCCGCTACTGTTACATCAGCACTTACACTCCCTCTTTCTCCAGTTCTGTTTCACATCAGATCTCCATATACCCCTTCTCTTAACTGCCACCCAATTCTGCGAACCAGAGTCCTTTCTCTGAGAAACCGACTGCCTGCTGATGCCCAAAGTACTCTATTGACTGAGAGAGTAGGATGCTGATCTACTTCCCCGCTTAAACCCAAATCCTGCTAGCTTTAGGCTTCAGCTGAAGCTAAACTCCAACTCCTGGATTGTAGTGACTCTGCAAACCCCACTCACTTGGCTTACCTCATCTATTTGCTTAGTTACCATTTGTTTTAGCTTGTGTCTGTGCTTGGACATCCCAACAAGTCTGTAATTCCCTTGAAAGTGGGGTATAAATCTCACTTTTATTAAACCCTATACCCTTTAAATAAATATATATTAGACAAACAAATGAGCAGGTAGAGGATGAATGATTCCACAGCACTATCATTTCCTCCCCAAAACATATAGCACAATGGAAATAAAGGTGACACAAGGATCTCAGAACTTACTATCCTTATCATCACCATTTCTGTTAGCCACTGTCACCACAATTGCCAGCATCATTAACACCAGCATCATCATCTTCACCATTATCACCTCATTAACAGCACCAAACTGTCCCCACCACCATCATCACCAATGTCATTAATATCGCCTTTATCATCAACCTGGTCTTTACCATCACCCCTTTGGCATCCCCACAATCATCATCTGTACTGCCACCACAAATGCAGTCACTATCACTATCGAAGCCTCTGCCATTGTCATCATCACTACCAGGGCCATTTGTGCCACCATTGCCATGTCCACCTCCAACAGGCAAAACTGCGAACTTTGAGTCAAAATGGTTAATAAGATGGTCTTCACATTAAGGTTTATACCAGTCCAAATTGAAGAAGAAATTTCTTCTATTTTCAATATAAGGCTAACTGGGAACTGTCTCTGACCCTGCACAAATCTATTGGGAATAGCCTCCCTAACTTGTGACAATGTATTAAAGCTGATGTTACCAAGAAGAAAGAAATCTTGCCTTGCTTTGAGCCAAGATTTCCACCTCCTCAAGAGTATGTGGACAGATGACAGATCTAATTATTCACAGTTCCAGGGGATGGGGGGGAGGGTTAATGACGGTGGTGGCCTGTCTGCCAGGGGCTGTCTCTTTTCCACACCAAAGCAGCCCGCCGTGTCCAGGAAATAAACAGCTCTGCCTTCAAACCTCAGCCAGGGACACTGCTGCTTGAGTAACTCCCAGAAAGATTCTATAAATGGTTTCTTTCATCTCCTATTGAAATGAAAGAACAAGAGAGTGAGGGAGTAGAAATGAATTGTATTCCTACTGCAGAGAGCTCATTTGATAAATAATGTATATAGAGTTTGCAGTAATAACTGCTCTTTTCCGATTCAGCATGTGCGGGTGAATTTTGACATAGATTCTCTATATTTCTAGCAGACAATGACTGACTGGTGCCTGGGTTGGCATTATGAAAAGCAAGGCAGACTGTTAACATTTGCTGTAGTGTCAGAAAGGTTAATCTGGCTTTTCCCTTGGGCTGGAGGCAGGACACTTTTGCTTTTCAGTGCAAATGTGGGAGGGAGAGGAAGAGATAAATGGAGGCTTTGCCTTTTCCTGGGCTCTAGGAATGGGCTGCGATATGATGTGTGGCCGATCAGGACCCAGCAGGGTAAGGAAACTGTATGCTGTGGGGAGCCTTGTGCACACAGGCACACACACATGTGCATGGATGTGTGCACAAATGCATCCAAATGCATGCACGTGTGTGTGTGTACATCCACATGAGCACACACAGGGATGTGTACTTGGATGGCCCAATCCAGAATCGCAATTCCAGTGGATGATTTTTTTGTTTTGTTTGTTTTCCTCAGCTTCAGTGAAAACAATCATTCAAAATGTCAAGAATCACTCCCTCCACGGTCACAGGTGGGTGGGAAGAGCATCCCAGCAGCCTCAGGAAATGATTTCCACCCTGCAGGGGCCTGCAATTCTGTGGAATCATGATCCAGGGCCCCTTTCAGCCACTGACCTCTAGTCAGGGTGCATGGCAGTCAGTGCTACAATTCACTGGAATGAAGATTGATAGCACTTAGGGTCCAGGCAGATGTAATTTACCTTGAAGGAGGGACCACTTTGGCTCCCTGGAACATGTCTTACCTCCCCCCTGGTCACCTTTGGATTTGAAGAATCGCTGGGAGAGGCCGTGAGTGTCTAAGGTTTTCAAATATTAGATTCACTTCCCCAAAGACTAGGCAACATTAATGTCAGAGCCAAACTGTGGTTTACCGAGGGTTCTTGTCTTGATTCTCCCCTCAAATAACCTACAAGGAACTTTACAGGAAATAACAGAAAATGATTTTTCTACATTTATCTTATTTCTGCCCCCCTCGCCCTTCCCTCCTTTAATCCCAATGTTGACTTTGATTTCTTCCTGCAGCCTCTCTTGGGAAATCTTACTTCCCCATATTTCCAGCTGTTTACTGCTTCTGCTCATAATTTTGCTGTCAATCCCTAGTTTTTTTTTTTTTTTTTTTTCTCTCAGTGAGACCCACACTGATGAATTCCTAATGGCTTTCTTCGGATGGTCCCTTATCTCTGCTGATGGCTTTTTCTTTCCTGGTGCCCAGGGCCTTCTCTTTGCCATTGGCTTAGTTCTTCCTCCTCCTTTCTTTGCAGCTGAGCACTTGGGATTGAGGCTACACTGATCGGACACTAGACTCCACCCTGTCACACAGTGTTGCCTTGGCGAGCTGGTTTCTCTGCTCTAAGAGCCTTGGTTTCTAGATCTAAAATACGGGGTTAATTTATCTCCAGTATAGAGGGAATCTGAGAATTAGATGCAATCTTTTTAGAAAGTATGTGTCCCAGGAGCTGGCACATATTGGGGACCCATGGCACATCCAGTTGCTCTGTTGCTTTTTCCTTTGATTGTAGAACATGTTGATTCCTGTCCCTTTCTGATTCCTTAAGTCACCTGCACTAGTCTGCATGGGTTAATCAGGCCACATTGAGGTAGAAAGTTGACAAATTTGGTATTTGTTGAAGATCACTAAGCAGTCGGAGCCAACCTCACAGTGATGGCAACAAACACCCAGAAGCAGCTTAAGCAACGAGCAGAATGATAAGATGGAAGTGAGTCAAAGGGCAGTCTCTTCATGCATTGTGTTTATACCGAAACCTTTTGATAGATGGGGAAAGAGAAAAATCAAAATGTGCTCCTAGCTTCACACGAGCTGTCATTGTCTGTGAGATAAGGATGTTCTGGTCCACAGAAGCCAGCCTCCAGACACACACCATCATTATGCACAATTTAATAATATACACAGGCCTTCTCCGGAGCTCGTACTTGGCAGGGCCAACACTGAGAGTTGATCTTGCTAATTTTGTGTATTTGGATTCTGTGGTAAAACAAGCAGTCTCAATATTTGGGTTCACTGGGAACCAGTTCTTGAATTGTAATGATGATTAAGGGTGAGAATGTCCTTGTTGCCTGAAAATTTACTTAATTCCTACTGACAGGGTGAGTTTGATGATTTGCAAATCACACCACCAGCAATACTAACAGCCTCCCCACACCCCATGACATCTTGAGAGTAAGAACTCTGGTCAGAGAACGTGGGCTGTGCTTGAAAGCAGGATGAGGAGCAGGGGGAGATGTTTGTCCCTGTTGTGGTAGGGAGGTTTTGGTTAATAACCTGCTTTGCCCACCAGAGAGTTTTCATTCCTTTGCCTTACCGAGAGACCATGTTTTAGACATTGTTTCTGTAGAATGTAGAATTGTATTGTTAGACTTTTATGAGCGGTGGAAACGAACCAACAGTGATTTTTGTAGAAGTCAGGGGCTGGAACACAAGGACAGTTTTCTCTGAGTCATACTGGGAAAACGGTGTGTCCTCAAGGATTGTGCACTGTTTTCACCTGTGGAGCAGCAGGGGCTGCAGCCACGGTCACGGGGTCAGTACATAGCTTTACGTAGAATCAGCATATGCACTTCACCACCTACCTGAATGCTTCCACAGGATCTCCTCATTCCTGTTTTTCAGAAGTTTCAGCTCCTCCCTAGTTTTATCCTATAAGCTCCATTGAGTATGCTCTTGACAGAATCCTCAATTTTTCATTCTTTGCCACTGTTTCAATGTACACACTTATCAAAAGTCACATTAGAGACAAAACCAGTTTATTTTGAAGTTCAGTGTATTGTCAAGGAACGAAATTATTTCCATCCTCTTGATCTGACCCATGCAGCATACTGGCTTTGTTCTTGAATTGGACTGCTTTTGCCTGACACATAGATACCATAACTAGTTATCACATTTGTCCTTAGCATGCCCCAAGTTTGGAAATGCGGTGAGAAGGATTTTTTTTTCTTTTGCTTTAGATGGATCAGGATTCCTCCTTCCATGATCACCACCAGCATGGCTTTTTGGACAGGAATGCTTAGCACCCTACAGTTTTCTACATTAACACCTTTACAACATGGTTTCTGTGGCAGTTTCATGAACTGGAATGTTTTTCATTTCACGTTTCCAAGTAGAAACATGAGTGTTACAAAAGTGCCCATCTAATCCCAGTCCAGAGGATACAAAGATTGTCCTCAGTCTCCTGAAGTTTTGCACAAAATTCTTTATGAAGAATTTTTATACTTGACCAATGTTAGTCCTGGCAGCCACGATCAACTCCTTATGCAGGTTACAGCATTGAATGAATTGTATTATTCATTGCTTGGTTATGTTAGCTTCCTAGTTCCTCTTATAGAACACAGCTAATTCCTTAATAACAAGGGCTCTAGCACCATTGGCACAAACTAAGATGGCATTACAGATCTTAGACAGAGTCATGGAAACTTCTCAGCCAAATTCAGCTTAGCCTAGCCTTTGTTGAATTAACTATTGCCATCTCCATGTCTGCCTGTGTGATTCCGTTGACCTGTGCCAGGGCAGCTATCTTTGATTTCCTGACTCAGTGGTTGCCTGTGCGCTTGCTTATTTCCTCACCTTGGAAGGGTATCCAAGATGTATATGCAATTCTTTAGAAATAGTACTGCATATATATATATGTACTTATATATATATATATACAAACACACACATATATCACTACAAGGGGTTGGGGAAGGGCAGGGGACAGAGGAGTGGCCAGGCTCGATGACTCAAGCTGAAAGGAAAGGAATTCTTTATGAGGTGTCAATCTGACTTTGTGATCAAGTGATATAATAAAGGAATTGTACAAAAGGGAGGGATTGTCTGATCTATTAAAGAGATACTTCAGAGACTTCCTGATTTGCATATTTAAAGTTCTTAGGATTATGACTTTTCCTCCCTGTTGGCTGTATAACAAACTGTTAATCCACAGTTGTGTCTCATTGTACCATTAAAATTGTATTCTTTAATCCATCAATAAATACTTTTGGTTAAAAAAAGAAACTATTTCTCTCTTCCCATTAGGAACTGGAGTGAGACCCTGGCTCCCCTCAAATGGATCGCTACCATTCACTTGTTCCAAAGTTGGGATTTGACCGAAAAGAAAAAAATTGCGGGAATGTTGTTGGGTAGAAAACCACAGAGGTATGCCTTTCTGTGGAGTTGTTTACATAACCAGGAATCCATAAGACAGCTGGTCCCTGAAAAATTTGTGTTCCATTTTTCTCTGGTCTGACCAGTCTCAAGATTCTTAAACCTGGACCATTGAATGTAAAAGAACCCAAGCACGCAAAATCATCACACATGCTTGATAATTCTTAAGAGTTGGCCCCGTAATCCCCAAATAACTAATCACTTTCCTCACAATATCTAAACCACAAATCTTTTCTCCTTAATGCTTAGTAGAAGAACCTGACAAATCCCAAGCATTGAACTTAATGTTCCTGAATGAAGGGCAAATCCATTTTGCCTACAAGGTTAACTAGATGTGGGTTAACCTTTGTCCTGGGTACCCAAGGGCTTCAAAAAGCCAATACTTTTAAATTAAAGTATTGAGTAGAACATGAGTGATCCTAAGAAAAGCAGGAAGTCTGTTAATAAAGGCTATGGATGCTGCAGAACCAGAAGACACCAGATCCAAAGAAGAGGAAGCACCGATTAGAGGGGCTAGAACAAGGACAGGGTAGAGATTAGCCACGAGACAGACAGGAGCTTGCTGGGAAAGGCGCACAACTCAGGAGCCATCATATCCAGAATGTAAGCATTCAAGCTACGTGCTGCTGCTGGATTGTACCTGAGCCACTCCTTACGGTAAGCACAGGTTAGGAACAGGAAGGATGGCGGTGCAACACAGCTCATGTGAGCTGAGATTATTTTCTAGAGCAGAAAAGCAGTCCTTTGGGAGCTTCCACTGGCATTTTACACTAACAGCAGCCAAAACACGCTCACTGTAATAGAGAACATTTGTTTCTCTTCGTCTTCTACCCTACCGATTGATTTTACATAATTTTTTCTCTGTTCCAGTACCATGGAAAGGGCACCGGCAATGAGGCCAATTATTCAAATGCAAGGCTTGAGAAGTTCAGGCTCCAATTTGCTGCCAGAAAGTGGGCCTTCTCTCTTCTGCTGAGGATGAGGGTAGAGGGCAGATAGCCTTGTCAGCAAGTCATCTCCACCTGCACACACCTCTGGGTGCACAGACTCTGGTAGGCTTCAATACTTCCCCAGGATGCTAGGAAAAGCATCATAACTCTCCTGCCCACGTAGCAAATGGCACCCAAGCACCACTGAAGGATGGACAGGATCCCCACAGGGATCCGTTGGCTTTGATTAAAATCTCAACTTGACTACTTACTGTAAGAACTTAGAAAAGTTATTTAGCTTTTTTTAGCCTTGGTTTTCAGATATAAAAAATAGGGATAATGTGGGAGCCAGCATGATGGCTCAACTAGCTAATCCTCCACCTCTAACTGCCAGTATCCCATATGGTGCTACTTTGTGTCCTGGCTGATTCATTTACCATCCAGCTCCTTGTTACAGCCTGAGAAAAGAAAAGGAGTGTGGCCCAAAGCCTTAGGAGCCTACACCCATGTGGGTGACCCGGAAGAAGCTCCTGGCTCCTGGCTTCAGATTGACTCAGCTCTAGCCATTGCAGCCATCTGGGGAGTGTACCAGCAGATGAAAGATCCTTCTCTCTGTCTCTCCTTCTCTCTGTAAGTCTGCCTTTCCAATGAAAACAGATAAATCTTAAAAAAAACAGATAATGAAGCTACCGATGCTTCTGAATTGGAATGGTTAAAGCAAAAAGCTCATGTAAACTTTTTAGCCAAGTGTCTACCAGAGTGTAAGTGCTCAATAAATACTATTTCTTACCTTGTGCCATTCAGTGGCAAAAAATAAGGCTTGGTGACAAATTGTTAAGTAGCCTTTAAAGTATATTGATCACAAAGCAGTGACATGTCCTACTGTGACTTTTTTCAAAAGTAAGAAGATGCTTGCTTTCTCTTGAAGTTGGTGCAAACTGCTTCCTGGTGTGGACATTTTTACAGGATCAGCTCTGTTCAGCTCTTTAGGGTCAGCCTTCCAATGCCTGGCACAGAGTGGGAGGACCCAGAACAAAGCACATAACTGGAAGGAGAAGAGGAAGGAATAAAGGACGAAATGATAACGAGTAGGAAATAGCCCAAAGCGTCATCTTGCCCTTGCTGTGACTCAGCCTTGCCCTTGTCCCCAGGCTAACCTCTGCAGCTGGCATTGCCCCCAGGATCTCCATACTCAGCATGGCAATTTGTCCACACCCACCCTTTTTCTGATCTCTTAAGCTTCTCTTGGTAAACAGGCCACCTGGTTGATGTACATGCTGGTAGGGACTGCAAGGCTTGTGACAATTCTTACTCACCCCGACCCTGTCTGACCAACTTGAACAAAGGCTTTACAACCTTGACATCAAAGTTGCCTCTGGTGTTGAACTTTCTGTACAAAAGTGGCCTTCCAATTATCAATTGAACATCAGAGATTTCGTGAATTAAGTTCCTTGTAAGCATCCCATTGGATGGTAACATGAACCTTTCCTTTAATCATCAGGACAGCCCCGTGAATTGAACTTTATAAGCCCCATTTTGTAGATAGGGAAACTGAGACTCAGAGAGGCAATAGGCACGGCTCAGAGCCATACAGCTAGGAATCCAATGCTGGCCTCTGGTTTTAAATCTCATGTTCCAGTCATTCTGTACCATAAGCTTGGCTAGTGAATATCAACTTAGCTCTGAATCATGTGAGGCCCTAAAAAATCCCCCCACCTCAGCTATACATACACCCATCAGTTACACAACTCCAGAACTGTTTCCTCATTTGCCCTCGGCTCTTATATCAACTAGGCAAAACCATGCTTGCTGAATCTCTCAGGAAAGCTGTATGTGGCTAATCTTGCCTTCCTAGAGTTGAATTCCCTACTCATCTCAGAGACTGAAATTTTAGCCTCGAATTTCTGCTTAGTTACTGGGTCATCTTTTGTCATATTTTCCTGTCCCAGCTAAGTGTCTACCAGCTTCACCTCACTTCACATCATTGATGTTGGTATATCAGGAAATCCCATCTCCAAAGCCAGATCCCTGATGCCCACTGCTCACTGGAAAGGTCATGAGACGTTGTCTAACCCTATGGAGAACTTGTTTGATTTCTTAGCTTATATTTCTAGTATCTGCAACTGCATCTACGTATCTGGTGCATTCCACACAAATGGGCGGAGTTGCCAGTGCAAGAATCTGCAGTCTCCTCTCCTTCTGAGATTCCAGGTCGTGTCTAAGCAGCTGAGCTCCACCTTTAGGGCATGACACAGTCCTTGGGGGCTCATTCCACTGTGACAGAGGTGGGAGAAACGGGTTTTAGCTTCTGCAGCTTCAGAAGAGGGAAGCTGGGAATCCAAGATCTGGCAAATGATTAATAGGCTTGGCATATTGAATTCGACCGGTCAGGGCAACATTAAATGTGATTTATGATTTGATTTTAATTGAGATTTTGCTGAATTATTATTCAATACAGAGGGCAGACCTAGACTCATATTAATAAGTATTCTAGGCATCATGTGCCCAAAGGTGATGTCCATTTCTCTCCCAGTGTGGGACCAATGGCAGCCCCTTGCTCTGCCTCCTTGCCATCTCTTCCCAACCCCGCTCAATCTTAGAAGACTGGCCAAGACATAACATTTTGTCTCTCATTTCTCTGAATTCCTTCAAACCAGAGTTCAAACTGCAAACTGACCTGATTTACAAAATGAAACAGTGAACTCAGTGACTCCGAGGTGTAACTGATTTTGTGGAAAATTTGCGTCTAAGAGAGGATAGAAGACTGGGTGCTATACAACTCAAGCAATACTTTTGCTCACACCTGGACTCCAATTCCTGGGGAGATGTTTGACTGCACAGAGAGGTGTTGGAATAGAGCCATGGAGTTCTGGAGACAAAGAATGAGATGATGTGGTGAGTCTTGAGATCAGTTGGACCTCTGGAGTTTGAGATTGTAGCTGTCTTGCTCATCAGCAGGGATGCGCACTGATACAGGAAGGCATGGTGGGTAAAATAAGCAAGAAAGAAGAAAAGAAATGTGTGGAAATTTTCCTTCTACCCTCACAAGGCTGCTCTCTGACCTACAAGTTGGAGAATTAGGCTTAAACAGCATTTATTGAATTTTGAACTGCATTCAGCAAAGAAAATTACTCATTAATATATAAAGCACCGCATTTCCCAGAATGTGAATGCCAGTGAAAAAATGGATTCGTGCCTACTTCATAGAGAGAAGCTTGCCTTTAAAGTACTAACACAAATGTGTCCTTAGGGAGAGAGGAAACAGCAAATTAGATAGAACTTTGCTATACGATATAGCAGCAGAGAAAGCCTGTGCTCAGCTCGACATCTGCAGTCATACTGGGTGGAAAGAGGGTTGCAGAATGGCAGAGCAACTGGAGGGGGCAAGCATCTTGGCAAAGCTAAGACCCTTCCTCCCTGGAGAACTTCCACACTGAGCTTGCTCCTGCTACTTAAATGAAAGAGAAACATGATATAGAGAGTGGCATCACGTGAGGCTGAAGAAGTGGACTTGAATCCTTGTTCCATTGCTAGTCAAGTTATATGCTGCAAGTTTTAAGTTCCTCAGTTGTGTATAGGCAAAGGTATAGTTTCCCATGGTGTCCCTGTGAGACTTAGTTGAGATGTTTACAATGAATGTGATATAAAATCCTATTAGTTTATCTTCTTTCCCTCTAGACATTCCTTTAGCAAAATGTCTATTCAACATTTGTTGAAGACCTGCGACATACAACATGGCTTCTGATTCTAAGGAGTAGAAATTAAAAGTTCAACTACAAAGATTTGCAGGGGACATTATGGAAACAAAGGACATGGAATTAATCCAATCTAGGATCAGCAAGAATAGCCTGGGTAGAGGCTCAGTATAACCAGAGGCACAGAGGTCACGATCCACATGATGTGCTTAGAGACCGCTGGACTCTTCAGCATGGCCAGAGCATGAGGCTGAGTCAGAGACGAGGTCAGTTTGGTAGTCAGCAGTAGTCACAGAGGGTCCCTGCTAAGGACTGCCAACTTTGAGTAGTCAAAGGAAAATACTGAAATGCTTCTATCCAAAATGGTAACCACAGAGCTGACAGTATGTGGAGGTTTGCCTGCAGGGCGCTGGCAACAGAAAACCTGCCACAGTATCCCAGGTGGCAATCAGCAAATGTAGAAGTCCGGTGTTGGCCATGAGGCTAGGGGAGAGGCAGAGACTCCAGAGATGTGTAGGTGCCAAAATGAGCAGAAACTGGATCTGTGGAAGCAGTGAACACAGCCTTCAATGTGGAGATTTCTGCCAGCTAACATCCATCAAGCAGGAAGAAAGTATTTGCTGGGGAAGACATTGGGCTCCCCTTTGGGCTTGCTGAACTCATGGTTAAATCTGATTGGTGAACTTGGGACCCTATAGAGCTGGAGCGTGAAGAAGCAATCTTCTGTGAAGATTTCTGTGAGGTGCAATGGCAAATAAAATGTATCTATGTGTTTGATGAGTTTACTATCCTATCAGGGAGCTGATATCCAGATGGAAGATTATAATAGAGCCCTCATTCCTTGAGAATACAAACTAAGGGGCAATTAATGATGTGTAGCTGGGTCAGAGTTGGTTCACAGAGTAGGAGATCTTTGAACTGGACTCTAAAGAATGGATAGAAATTCTTCAAGCATGGAGTTGAGATCGCCATGTGTGTTAGGGCAAGATAAGAACAGAAATGGTCTAAGGCAAATGAGGAGCTCAGAAATGATTCCAGAAGTGGTGTCTATCCAATGGTCTTAAACCGTGAGAGATCAGGATTTAGACTCAGTAAATTTATTTGGCTTCAGTGTGGTGCATTGTGTGAAGTGAAGAGATATTGAAGCTGAAAACTCAGAATTCGACCCAGAGACAACTGCAGTGTTCCAACTAGAAGCCATGGAGGCCAGCAGCTGCTCCAGGCTAAGTTATCAGGATAGAAAGAGTGCATGCAAGAGACCCTTCAGGAAAAAAAATGCAGTGACAGTTACTAAAGGGAAGGGATATGGAGGCAGCAAGAATGCTAGAGGAATTCTAATCAGGATATTGATCTGATCACTGTGAAAAGAGACTAGGAGAAGCCATGGACTGTGGAGAAGTGGGAATATATAGAGCTGTGGTATAGCACACTAAACCTCACCAACACCCCATATGGACCCTGGTTCATGTCCTGGCTGCTGAACCTCTGATCCAGCTCCCTGCTTATGGCCTAGGACAGCAGCAGAGGACACCTCAGTTCCTTGGGCTCCTGCATCCATGTGGAAGATCTTCAAGGTGCTCCTCGGTCCTGACTTTGGATTGGCCCAACTCCAGCCATTGTGGCTGTTTGGGGAGTGAACCAGAAGATGGAAGATCTCTTTCTCTCCTCTCTGCAAATCTGCCTCTCAAGTAAAAAAATCTTTTTTTTTTAAAGTAGGATATATTTACACTAATTTCCCTAGCATGACTTGATAAGCAAGTATTTTTCTAACTGAATTACTTTTAGTTGTTGATAATGAATATTCAAATTAATTGATATAAAATACAGCTTTCAATAGTATTTATTTGCCAGTATTACATACCAACTATGTTTGAGACAATAATACAATATTTCATTCATGTAAAATGACATGCGTATGTTTGTTATGATACAAATAATACACCAACTTTACAGGGAGAATACTCACAAAAAAGGAAACGGCAGTACAGAGAATAAATGGGGGGGTACTGGACAGGTTCTGTTTGAGAAGTCTACAGAGAAATCTAATCAACAGCTGGTATATAGAGCTGGATCTCATACGAGAGGTGCAAACTTAGGAATCACCGGTGTAAATGTGATAATTGAGTCTTTGGAATGCATTAGATCATCCAAAGAAAATGCATGGCTTAAGAGGAAGAGAAGACAGAATACGAAACAAGGATCAATTCAGTTGTATGCTAAGCCCAGCAGACATTTTGAAACAAGGTAAAATAAGAGGGAAAGAAGAATCACAAAAGAAATCATTTCGAGGGAATTTCATGGAAGTCAGGAGAAGAAAAACATGCCTTTGCTAGTCTCCCTTGGCAGTCCACGAATTATCAGCCTGACACCAGTTGTGTTTACTCATTGGTTTCTCTGTTAGCATCTGGATCCTGACATTCAGCAGCCACGCCCTACATCCCTGTGTGCTGCAAATGTGGCAAACGGCTGGGCACAAGGTGGATACTCAAGAGACGCTTGCCAACCACTGAATCAGAGGCTAATGCTAGTAAATTCTGCAGAGTAAGGTAAAATGAAGAGAGGTTGTTGCATGTACTAGGAATTTCAGCCCATTCTGTTAACAGTGATAGGATTCGGAGGGGAGACTAGCAGCAAGATGACTGTCTCAGTGTCAAGAGCAGGAGGCTCATTGCTCTTGTGTGACACTTCTAAATTAGGCAGTGAAGAGAGTAGGGCAATGAATATGTCTCAATTAGTGAAACATGAGTCATGATGAGCCTGTGGTTAATGCCTCGGTCTGAATAACGGACCCATTTATGTTCTTCCCTAACCGCGGCTGCATTTGTTGGGTTTCAGTTTGTAAAATTCTTTATTTGTGATTCGTGGCAAGCCAGGGACTGTGCCAGTATGTGCTGCAGCCATATATTGGTAATTTGTACTATATGCTGCCTTGCACTGTAGTATTTTGAAGGAAGGGGTATATAGTTGTCTATGGTCCATTGCAGTCCTTGATTCTCTGATTTCCGAGAGTTACCCTCACCAGCCTAGCTGCTGACAAGTCAGGCTTCTTTTCCACCTTTCCAAACCAGTGGTGGAGGGCCCGCTGTGGTCCACCTCACAGCCCATTTTTGTGCCTGAATGGGAAGGACCATCCGGCTTGGTAGGGAGGGCGACACTGAGGCAGAAGTTAACATGGGATGAAAGGATTTGGAGCAGAGGTGGGGAATGCAGTAGTGACTGCAGAGATGACTATTTTTAAACAAGCAGCGGTCCTGGAAGGAATTGTTTGGGCAGGATTAGCCCTTAGCACTTAAATCCTACTCACTCCTCTCGAGCTGTTGTATTTCAATAGGCAAGAATCCCAGAGAGAATTGTCCTGCTTACTTTGGAAGACAAACCAGGTTATGGAAAACCCTAGACACTCAATTTCTTCACACAGTTACTTTCTCCAGCTGCCAAATACAATTGCCTCTAGGTTCCACTAAAGTTGTGGTTCATGTTCTTATCCATATGGTAGCACAAGCATGTTTGCACACATGTTCTAATCAGTCCTGCTCCCTTGGTGGATAAGCACTGCATGGGAGAACTGTTTTTCTGGACATGCTTTGGATTGAACTGGTGTCCCCAAAAGTGGCATAATTCCAAATACTTCCCAGGAAACACAAACTCCCTGTTTGGAATGAGACCCAGTATTCCAGTACAGACTGTTATTGAGGGAGGCCAGTTGAATGGCCATGGCCTTGATGTGTCAAAAGCCATGCAGAAAAGAGTTAGTGATTGCAAGCCCTTGCCTGATTCTGCTAGCTCAACCCTACTGGGTAGCCATAGTGACATTAGAGGGATAAGGCTGAAGCACGTTGCCTTTGATTCTTATGTTCCTTTTATGTATGAGCAGTTAACAGAGTGAGAAAGTACACTCTTTAATGTACAATCTACCTGGAAAGATCAATAGCAGCTTAACATGCATTTCTGTCTAATATTCACTTTGGCAGGTCTTTGTAATAAAAATGCTGGTTTTAATGAAGTGCATTAAAATGAGGAGATTCATGGCTAGCCTGTGTGCTTTTATCACTATTGCTTCTCCTTGAGCTGTCAGAGTGCAAGCCCTTGTGTGGAAGCGAGGCAGGGGCATGTCAATGTAGGAATCATGCATATACACATTCCCCACTTCTGAAAGATTTTTGTTACCGGTGGACATATTTCCACATAATTCACTTCATTTCCATAGGACGATGTCTTTCGAAAGGTGTGTCTTAGGAAGAAAACTGTCTCATGAATTGGCAGGCAGAGAGGCTGGGAAGAGAAGAAAACTTACTGGTTGAATCATCCTTTTCCCCTCCAAATTTGTGTGCTGAAATCCTACCCTTAGTAGAACAGAACCATATTTGGAGATGTGATCGTTAATGAGGTGATTAACTTAAAAAGGAGCTGTCAGGATAGGTCCTAATCCAACCTGACTGTCCCCACGAGAGGCCGTTACACAGAGAGGCCACCCCTATGATAAGGCAGCCATCCAAAAGTCAAGGAAAGAAGCCACAACAGGTGCACCTTGCCAGTACTCGATCTCATGAAAAGACTGATGTTTATTCCTCAGGACAGCTTGCCTGTGGTAATTTCTCAGGGCACCTGAGAAAATTAACATAAAATCTAGACCCTGAACTTTAGAACCACAGGCTCGATCTCATACTGTGACAAAAGAGTGGTCCAAGGACATGGGGAGGCTGGAAGTGAGCTCAGTGGGGATGCCTGAGAAGTTCTGGAAGACAGGGCAGCTCCATCTCTGAATGCCCCCAGTACTGTCTCTGTAAGGAAGAATACCCTAGGACATGCTGCTTGATGAGCTTGTGCTTACGGCATGGGGAAATGCTTGCAGGGTTGGAGAGACGCTCGGGTAATATTTAGTGGGTCCTGCCGAGGGATCTGGGAGTCTGTGTAGCTGAGCATTTAGAAACAGGACCTGGATCTCCAGTCCCATTATACCCCAGTTGCATGGCCTGTCTGTGGGGTTGATTGTTTCTTTTTTTCCATCTGTGAAGAGGGTATAAGAGTCTTGCTGACCTCATGGACACTTGTGAAGATTACATTAATTAACTTTTGAGTCCTGAGAACAATGTCTGGCACATGGAGAACATGCTGTTTGTTCAGTAAGTGACTAGCCTGGGCTTGAGTTGTGGAGGTCCCCTGTGACAGCTGCTCAGATAGTGGGCAGACAGAAGGCCCCCATGTCATTCAGGATGCCCAGGAACAGGGTGCCATGTTCTAACTGCCACCACAGGGTCCCTAAATCCTCCTTTCCCTGCATCACTGGGCTCTGCTTTTGCTTAGGTTCTCATCGATTCTTCTGGACTCTTCCCAACATCCTCCAGCTGACCCTACAGATTCTCCTGCACACTTTGACAAAACGAACACTTTAAGAACCATGGTATGTCTCTGTTGATCATCTTTCTCCAGGGGCTGCCAGAAGAGGATGGGGTGTTGATGAGTTGGTTAAGGTATTTCATGAGATGAAAGGCATAACGCTGGGAACGTACTAATTTTCTGGGGGTAAAAGGGATAAAATCAAGTGTGTAGGCACAACAGTGTGGTAATCTGGTCCTTAGAATATATTCCTCTTTGCCTTTATTTCCTGTTAATTACTATTACTTGAAGATTCTGCTACACACATACAAAATGCCTAGTCTTCCAGGAATGTGTGGTGTGGTCCTGGGATGACCCTGCTGGGCCTTCGCCTGTATTGCCCAGTGCTCTTCTCTTTCTTGTTTTAATCTGGTGCCTTTATGTTTGTTCTTCAAAGCCCAGATTGCTTCCTTCCCAAAGGTCTTCCTAATTACTCTTCGATTAGAATTCAGACCCCTCTGCATGTTCCCATTTCTATCCTGGAACAGAAAACAAATGATGCCCCTACTCAAATTACTTCTAGTCCACAAACAATGTAAGAAGGAACACACAAGAAGTAATGAGGAATCGAAAATCACCTGTGGGAATAAAACAGGCGTTTCTTTCACAGCATCTGGCTGCCTCTTCAAGAGTCCTGTAATAAAGTGATGTTTTAAGGAACAAGCTTTCTCTGCAGCAGAGGAGGCACATGGAAATTTCTGGCATGGAGACCTCTGTCATGGCAAAAGAAATCCAGAACTGCACCCCAAACAGGAGAACCTGGGCAATGTGATGCTGGCTGCAGCCCAACGGACACACCTCCATCACACCAGGCTATCTTTGGGCAGAGAGGGCAACAGGGGAGGGTTCTGGGTGACCACAGGACTGTCTCTCAGAGCCTAGAATGCAGCTGATCATGAGCATAGAACATCTCGGGAAAATTAGTCTCCTAGAACATCAGTTTAGACACATCCATCAAATGAGCTTTTTAAAGTCTTACGAAGTTGCCGAGAGGACCAAGTAGATGGTGTCTGTTAGAAGCAGTTAACACAGAGTGTTGTCTATAATCCAGTTTAGCTTCGGGAAGGGCCTTCGTAGTACATGAGAGTGCTTTTCCTGTCTATTCCCCTGTACGTTGTAACCACAGTACCTAGGGTCCTCTAACTGCTTTGGGTGTTGTCTTCTCAGCCCTCCTTTTTTCGAGCTGTCTGATTCACATTCCATATTTTCTCCTAATGAAAAACCAGTAGCCTGTACTCAACAGTCCCTTCTGGGCTTGTTGAAAAGTGCGTTAATTTATCTGCTAACTGATTTTTGAAGGCATTAGCAGGTAATAAGAGCTTTGTATGCAACTCCTGCTCTGCCAAGCAATAGAGATGGACTATCTGACATATTACCTGAACCCTAAATAGTGACCCTTTTGAAAATTTGAACTCTTAAAGTGCAGAATGGGCATGGGGGCAGCAAAGTAGTGACTATTGGTCTTTAGAGACTCATAACAGCATCAGGGAGGCATCTGCTGTCCAGGCCTATGAATAAATCACAGGATTCTACAATAGGATTACAGTTCTTTCTCTTACATTCGAAGGAAATTACAATGGAAAGGTAAGATTGCCTAGGAAAGAAGAGCCAACAAAAAGGCTTTAAATGTTTCTGTATTCTGTTATTACACCAGCAAAATGTAACAGAAAAAAACACTGCAAGGAGAAATGAGATAATAATAACCATGGATCATTTTTAGTTCATGGGGGGAATAGTACCGTATAGATTGGAAGTGATATTATTCTGCTTGTAATATATATAGACACTGTACATTTATTCCCAGTGAAGTTCACATATGTCATTCCCACTAATAACATTTCCTTTCCTGCTCCTGCATAAGAGATATGCCATTTTCACATGTTCCACACATACTCAAAGGAACCTGCCTAGAATATTTTTGCTGATGAAACTTTCTGGATTGTAATGTTTATCTCTTTTGAAGAGCTTGCTTTCTATAACCCCATGTGGGGAGTTGTGTTCTAACTTCTCTTTGTGATGCCATCTACATGTGGATTTCTATGTCAGTTGCTTGTCTTAGACATTAACCAATTTCTTTTAAATTTGTTTTGTTTATAAACTGCTGGACAAACACAACATTTCGCTAATGCATGGAGACCCAGTTCCCTGCTCTGTAGGGGTCACCTTCTAATGAAAACAGACAAGCCCAAAACACTGGAAATCATACAAGCACAAAATCAAGAGAATTATCCTGGCTTGAGAATCAGTAGACAGCTCAGGCTTATCCTGAACAGCTGAACAAAGAGAACGGACTATTTACAAGAAAATTAGGTGGCGGATGTTCTAATCAAGCCATGCACATAAAACACACACCCAGTTCTTACACATGCAAACGGAGTTGGAATGAACTCCATCCTCCCCTGCCCTCACCTCACCCTAAGGGTCTCACTTTCTCCTGCAAAATCCTTCAGCTTTTTGATCATCTCTAGCGGTGCACATAAGCCAGCTAAGTGTGAATCTTTGCGGAACAAACATTTGATCTCCAGCTAGCTTCCTCTGCCATCCAACCCATTTCTCCATGGCTTGTTGCCCATGTTGTCACTTGCTGGGTGCCGAAAGAATGCAAATTCACTTGCATATTGATAATAGCAAAGCAGAAAAGAGAAACCAAATGGGCTGCCAAGAAAGGGGTGCATATTTGTTTCATTCTCAAACTAAAAAATAAAACACAAAAACATTTCGGGGGATGCATAATTGGTACTCTTGCATTTTTCACTTCACTGGCACTTTGCTGTAGAGTGGATAATTGGAAACTCCTGGTTTAATTTGAACCCACAGTCTTCCACAACTTAGGGATGAGAAAACTTGCACCAACCTTCATTATAGATGCATATATTGTTCACGTGGAACAGCATCAGTTTGGGAGAAAACAGGAATAAGGAAAAACGGAGCAGGCAAGACTCTGATGAATGTAGAAAACACCAGAAGTGCACTAGAATGCAGAAATGGGTCCAATCAAAGCACTTATTCATGGTCCTACCTTGGGCAAATTGCTTAAGCTCTTCGTGTTTCAATTTATCTATTGAACAGCAACACCACCAACTGTCGCATGGATGTGATGAGCCAACAAAAGGTTTTTTCAACACCATGAGGAGTTTGACCCAGTCCTGCCACAGGCTTGTTTGCAGCATATTCCTCCTCTCTAGTCATAATGGCTGAACTAATATCCATGGAACATTTACATTATATCTGGTGTTAGGCTAACTACGTGATACTGTATAACTTAATAGCAAAAAAATATTCTATGAGGATATCGGAGGAAAACTTGAAGAAGTTAACAAGTACAGCTGAAATTAAATAGTAATAAATGAGAGGGGCTAGATTGGGACTCAGCATTCTTGCACGTGAGTGCTCTGCTGTCTCTTTCTCTGACTTCCTTCTTTCTTTTGTTACCTAAAGCTCTTTGAATCTCATTGCGCTACCACATACCACAAGCATAATATGCCTTTTGGTCTTTATTAATCTGCACTTAGATGGTTCTGTATGTATTCAACCTAAGATGCCGCTTTCTGATCGACTGAAGTAATCTCTGTTGAAACTCTAATGAATGTGAAGGAGTTATCTATTATCTCAGACTGACAACATTCTGATTATCACAAGAGGTAACATGACTTATCACCAAAAGAGAAATGTGCAAATTTTGGCATTAGGTTTGGACCAATGGCAGAGAAAACTGGTTGTAGGCGGAAAAGAGTAGTGCATTCATCCTTATATCCTTTGACTCATGTTATCTTATTAGACTTACAGGGATAAATGCTTAATAAATGTTTGCAAAAAGTAGCTGAATTAATGAATGAGTAGAGGGATGAATGAATGAAAATGTCTAGACAAGATTCAAGAAGTGGCAATACCATGTCTGAACAATAGAGGCCACTGTTAACGTTTTCCAAATCCAGGGCAAATAATTAGGAGGGAATATGGATAATTTTCAGTTATCTTAAAGTTGACTACAAGGATTCAATTTTAAGATGAATTTCAATGTGCTTCCTTTCTTTACACAACCCCCTTCCAAATATGGTTTCAGGTATAGACAAGACGTCATTCTCCCTGTTGTGTGGACGGAAAGCAGGGCATATCCCCAGTCCTTGAATGACCCACACTGTTGGGGTAATACTACATCCCCGTCCTTGAATGACCCAAGCTGTTGGAGTGTCCATAACGCTACATCCCCAGTCCTTGAACGGCCCAAGCTGTTGGAGTGCCCATAATGCTGTATCCCCAGTCCTTGGATGGTCCAAGCTGTTGGGGTGCCCATAATGCTGGATGATAAGAAAACGTCTTGATGTGACTTTCTACTTGTAGATGACTTGGAGAAGAAGTTTGTGGGTGGGTGGGAGAGCTGACTATTGGCTGTGTGTTGGTCTCTACCTTTCAGAGTATCTTTCTGATTGGCTGACTACTAGAATGTCATATTCCGGATAATCTTCCAGTTCAAACCTTTACACTGGTAACCTGGTTAGGAATCTGGGATTCTTGACTGGTCCAGAACTTTTCTCTGGCAACAGGACATGGTTTCAGAGCCTCTTGTTGGCAGCAATATCTGATTTGCTTGGCATTCCTATCAACCGGAGAAGATTGGATGGGAATGCCTTCTCCATAAAGCCTGGCTGCTGCACTCAGCCTCCCTACTTACACTCCACCCCAACAACTTGGCAACATAGAGGGGGTGATTTTATGAACATTTTCTGGGTATGTGAGCTGTGAATTCTTCAGGGGAAGAGACCGTCTTTCTTCTCTTTCATGTTTAACATCTGGTGCAAGAACAAGTACAGGCACATCAACAAATGCTTGTGGGAGGAAAGAATGAGGGAATGGAGTCCACCGGACCTCACGGTGGTGCTCAAATCCGCTTCTCTGGTGCCCAGCTTAGCTATCCCTATTTTAATGGCCACATTATCTATGGCACAATGGATACAGGAAAACAGAGCAAGTGGAAGCAGCTCTTCTCAAACTCTGCCCTGTGACTCTTGCTATGATGACTGCAACGGATGCAATTCTTTTCACTGAACATAATGAGCCCAAGTTAATTTTATCCATGTTTGTTTTCAGCTCTTGCACGCACAACAGGGGGCCCTTAATGACCATCCAACTCGTGTCTTATTAAATTTAAAAAGATAAAACAAATTGCATGAACCATAAGCTTATGTGCTACCATAGGCTAATGAGGAAAATGCTGATTAAAGTTTACTCAGCAAAGAGCAGTAACAGTATACCCCAAGCGCATGAAAATAAATGTATTCTGAGAAGATACAGTGAGGAGGTGAACATCTAACCTGGAGTTTTATGATTATTAATTGGACATATGGGTGAATTATCCAGGAATGAAAAAGCCAAGATTATAAGGGCTGAACTCACCTGGGGCTTTTGATGTTTTTATAAATGGAGGGACTAGTACCAAGAAAGCCAAAATTTTGGCCCATCCCTCTCTCTGGGCCATATCCCAGTACTAGCACAGCCAAGAAGGGCACCAAGGCCTCCCATGACAAAATGCCCCAGGGAGTCTTGCTGCTCTATTTTACAAATGAAAATTTGTCTTCTCTCAAGTGAACGGAGAGTGGACCAGTCACTCCAAACTGAATGAAAGATTGCCTATAACTCACTCCCGGGGGACTCAGGTTAAACCACTTCCCTCAGCAATGAAAGAGCCTTGTGTGTCTGTAAGGAACTGTGCCAGGCACTGTAATACAGAAATGAGTCCATGGGCTGTAGTCCCTGCTGTCAAAGGCCTCACAATCTACTCAGGGGGCAGATGAAACAAGAGATGGTTAAAGCCTCAGTGTGATGGCTGCTGAGTCCTTGCAGTGGGAACCTAGAGGAAGGAACACCTGATCCTGGGCTGAGTCTTGGGATACATCCAAACCGTGTGTCAATGGCATTGAGAGGGTGCATGAGGAAAGGTATAGGAGCTCCACCCATGGGAGAACAGAGACCCATTCCCGGATCTGCAACTCTTCAATACGGCTAGAATACAGTGCAAAAACTGACCTAGAAAGCGAGAGGAGAGCAAGCACAAACCAGGAGGCAGAGGGCCTGAATGTAGAGCTTGGATTTTCTTCTGAAGAGCAGTGAGCCACCTAAGGTTTCTGGGGTTGATACGAGAGAGAGCTGCTATGGTTGTGATTCTCTGTGGTCAGACTCAAAATACAAGGTCAGTATGTGGCAAACTTGAAAGGGTCAAACTCCAATCCCAGGACTGAACATGTGGCTTCTGCCAGAGTACCTGAGTTCAATACCTGCTTTCGGTTCTTGTCACCAGCTTCTTACTGATGCAGATTCCGAGAGCCAGTGGTGATGGTTCAAATGTTTTGGGCTCTTGTCACCTGAACGGGAGACCTGGACTGAGTTCTGGGGAGTGGCTTCCGACCAGACTAACCTCAGCTGCTGCAGGCATCTGAGGAGCGACCAGAAAACAAAAGTGCTTGCTCTCTTTAAAATTAAGCAAACAAATTAAAATAACAACAACAACAACAATAATGACAACAACTGCTTGAGCATTGCAGCACGTATGGGACCAGGGTCCAGGAGGGTGATCTTGAAGTCCAGGCTCTGTCGCCGACCTTCCCTGCAGCTGGTGGGCTGCCAGCTGCATTCCCTCTCTCCTTCCGGCTGCCTAAGATGATCACAGATGTCTGTTACGAGTCTTTTCTGCAGGCTCTTGAAACCCTGCGTTTCTGAACTCTCCCTAAGGTGCTGTACTTGCCATTTTCCTTGTCAAGGTGGCCTTCACTGATCTGTGGGATCCAGGAGGTCAAGGACCTTGTTTGCCTTATTTATGTACACCCAGAAGGCGCCTAACAAACATCTGTTCACGTGAATGGATGGATGGACAAGTAGATGGCCTCTGTAAGCATTTATTCATCAGAGAGCCATCTCTGTGCCCCTTTTAGCTATGAACCTCTTCATCTCACCATATAGTATCACTACTTATTTCGTGTTTAGTGTCTTGAATCACACACCATTTGACCCTCTTCCTCCTCTTTTCTGTCCCAATCTTGTTCTTTCCTCTTTCCCTTTCAATAATCCCCACTGTGTGTCTATTGTACTCCAATTATCCACTGGCTTGGGCTTTTCTGTGTAATGACTTTCCTTCCCGGCTTCTCTACTGGCTCCTTTTGCCTGCATCTTGTCGCCTGCCTCCCCGCTCACTCTGGCTCTTTCTGACTCTTTCCTGTTTCCATTTGGTCCCCCTTTTCTTTCTCAATTGTTTTTGTCCTCATGAAATTTCTACTAACTTAATTTCTTGCTTGGCTTTTTGCTCCTGGCACTTGGTTCGAACTGACCCTTGGACTCTTTTCTCCATTTATTCTGAGCAGAATGAATTGGTGCTGATAATGGCCCTGATGCTTTTTCAGCAGAGGAAGAGATAAAGATGCAGAGACAATCTTTGAAGGCACCAGTAGGTCAGCGGTGCAAGGAAGCAGATGCTACTTGGTTCCTCACTGAGAATACTCTCCCCTTTGATGGAGCTTCAGAGAATTTCAAAGCATATGATGAGCATCTGGAATAATTCCTTCCAGAAAATAATACATCAGAAGGCAGAAAAATAATTATGTTTCTGTCAATGATCCCAGCAAAGATGTTTGCTCTCCTAAAAGACCTCAAGGCACTCATAAAACTAGGAAAACTGAGTTAAGTGCTTTTATTAAACCATTAAGAGATTTTATTCAGCTAAGACAAATGTCTTCACTGAAGGATACAGAGTTTGATGGTACAGAAAATACCCAGATGAAAACTTGTCTGAATAAATTTAGAACTTAAGGCTCTAAATGCCTGCTCTCCTTATTCAGCATCAACTTGCCAACCCAAAGTATTCTCAGGCAGTGAATTCACTGAATGTGATGGGGGTGGAGTGCAAGTGGGAGAGGTCTTGACAGCACCGGAAATTTCCCAATCCATAAGTAGACAGAGGATGAAGACATAAGTTGTAAGGAATTCATTTTCTTTCCCTCATAGTCATGGCTCCCCAGATCTTCTGGGGCCTTGTCTGTCTTGGAGTCTGAGTGATAGGTCAATGAAGGACCAGGAGGAAGGGCGTAGGGAAGGCACAGTCGGTGCCAGGGGACTCTAGCATGCATTGGCAAGGCCCCTGAATCTCCCATCACAAGCATATACACAGAAAACATGATGATGCTTACAGACACGTGATCCTAGTTCTTCCCACCAATCTGCTAAATTGTTTGTAAACCCAGAGCACATTTTTCTGGGGACATCAAAGCTCTCCCCCAACTTTTCCAGGATGGCAATGAAAATCTTTGTGCCAAAGAATTTAGTATAATAATGTTTATTTTTAAGGAATAAAATAGAGGCAAGTATTGTGAACTTGCAGCAATAGCTCAGAATTCATGATAAAAGCTAACATTTATTGGGTATTTACCATAGTGTCAGGCACTATGCCAAGCACCTTATGTATAATTCCTTCTTTTGTTCCTACAACAGCCCTATGTAAAATGTTACCTTCAATGTCTGATGAGAAAGCAATTGGACCTACCAGATGTCACTCTAAGGGATCCCTATTTGAAGTTCCCAGGCCCTTTCCTTTTGGGTTCTGGCTGTATTCTTCCTTTGGGGACTTCTCTCTTCCTTTCCCTCTACCCTACTCACGTGATAAGTATTGACATTAGATAAGTAACTGTTCTCTTGGTCTGTCTCTTCCTAAGAGAGGCATTTCAATCAAGGAGGAGGTTCTAACAAGGAATGTATGGGTTGTGGTGGCAGCCACATTTTCCAGCACAGACATAGTGCAGTGTGCCCCAGGTCTGCCAGGAGAAGAGTGGAAAATGAATCACATACCCAGGACAGTGATAGACTTCAAGCCCCTGGTTCTAGTTTGCTCCCAATTTGTGTTCCATTGGGCATGCAGGGTGCTTATGGTAAATATTTTCTTGAGCACTAGTTACTTAAACCAAACTTTTTTGGGAAAGTAGCCAACTGAAGTGATGTTTATGCAATTTGTAGCTTAAGTATGGTCAAAACTTCATGAATTGCTGGTTGTGTGATATTGAGTATGTTTCTCATTCTTTCTTACCTCAATCTTATCTGAAAAATGGGGCTGATAATGATGATCACTATCATTGAAGAGGTGGTAGAAATTATTGCTCAGGTAAAATATTTAGCACGACGCCCGATACATGGTAAGCCACCAATAAACATAATTAGCATTTATCATGGTGAATAACAGTTTGAATTCTTATTTGCATTATTATTACTGATATTTCAATTCTGATGACTTACAGAAGTATAGATTCTGGCTATGGTCCTCTGATGACACCTGGGATTTTGAGGTTATCATTCAAGTTTCTGGAAATGCATTTTCAGCAAAGCACAGAGGCACATGGAGCAGGGATTGTGGCTGCGTGGGCCTTGGGAACAGTGTTGAGTTGTTTCTGGCAGGGCCAGGGGCATTCCAAAAAAAGGACTAACAAAATCTTCAAGAGGCTTCGGTGCCCAGACTGCATTCTGAGTGAACTGTGAAGTGCAGTGCAAAGAAGCAGAGAGTCAGATTGATTTTTGAAAGGTTGAACTTCCAGGCTACTGTGAAAAGCAACCGGCAAATGGAAAGTCTATATAGTCCAGGAACAGGTAGCACTGGGGATGGTGGTGGGAGATGGACTAGACACTGAAAGTGAGTACCTTGCAGAACAAGAAAGTTTTGAGATGATGTCAGAATTTGAAAATTCCCAGGACTGTTTTTCTATGGGCAAAGTTAGGCAGGGAGGGAAGAGCGGAGGATGAAATTAGATTTCTTAAAAGGATCACTCTGAGGATTAAATACTGGTTGGAAGAGAGGCTAGAAGTCAGATGTGATTTGGGAATGCAGTGAGGGGCAGTGGAGGGCAGTAGATTTAATCCAGTTCTGCTTAGTATCTCTGCTGGGCTGGGAAATTGATTTAAGGGGGAGCTGAGCTGGGGGTCCTAAGAGGCTCTGCTCAGTCTTTGGTGGTAGTTGGGCAGGCTTGCTATTAGGCCCAGCTTCAAATGCTATGCAGGCATTTCGCTCCAAGACAGCCACCTGGGTCAGACCACTGATCATGGATCATCAGCTGCCAGCAGAGCTCCAGCATGGGCCAGTGTGTATGTCACTCAAGAAGAAGGAAGTTGAAGTGTCTGAAATCCTCTTGTCATCTGGAAAGCTGACATAGTAAGGGAGGAATAGGAGTGAGAAGGGGCTGTTTTTACTCAGTCCCCAAAAGAGTGAAGGGGGCAAAGGTGTGGGGTAGGTGAGGAAGGAAGGGTGCCTGCTCTTTGAGCAAAGGCTTCACAGCCCTAGAATGTCAGTGAGGCACTTCTGATTTATTTGTTAGAAATGTCACACTATTCTGGAAGCCTTGCCATCAGTCTGAGAGAGAGAAAGAAAGCGACATGATTATTCTAGATATTTGAGCAAATAGAACCATATCTAGCCACCGGTTCTTAGCATCACAAATTCACCAAGGACAGTCCAGGAAGCCAGGACCAGAACTCACAGCTGCCTGAATTCCCACCCAACGTTTTTCCTTCTGTTTTGCGCACAAATGCCATGGCCAACTCTGAGTGAAGGATAGCTATCCTGCCACCAGTGCAGGTTGGTGTATGCATGGGGGGCTCACAACTGAATGCTTATTGGGGAACAGTTGGGGGTTTCCATAGTTCCATTGGTTCGTGCACAGAATGTGGCTGTCCCCAGAACCACAAAATCATGGCTGTGGAGTTGAGCTGAATGTGCCTAAGTGTCTGTGCAGGAAGAGCTGATATGAGAGTGGAGATCATGCCATCCTTGGGGAACTCGGGACTTCATTTCTGGATTTATGGTATCATTATTCTGAGTTTGGGTGGCTCTTGCTAACTGCATGAGGTTGTGAACACTGATGAGCAAATGGCAACAGAGGCCTGAAAATCTTTTGTGTTTACTATGTGCAGTTTTTAATCACGCTTGTCATTGAGAATGTTTTGTTTTCCTAAGGGTTTTATCTCTAAGTTTGGGCTGGAGTTGTGACACTGTGAATAAATGTCAGCATCTCATGTAGGTGCCGGTTTGTGATCCGACTGCTCTACTTCCAAGCCATCTCCCTGCCAATGACCTGAGAAAAAGCAGTGGACAATGATCCAAATGTTTGGGCACCTGTCAACCACATGGGAGACCCGCGTGAATCTCTTGGTTTTGGCTTGGCCCAACACTAACCATTGCAGCTGTCTGGGAAGCAAACCAGCAAATAGAAGGCGTCCTCCATTTCTCTCTACCTATAACTCTGCCTTCCAAAAATAATTAAATGAATCTTTACAACAGAACTCTGGGGCTCGTGCTGTAGCACAGTGAGTAAAGCCAACATCGGCAATGGTGACTTCCCAGATGGGTACCAGCTAGAGTCCAGACTGCTCCCCTCCAGATCCAGCTCCCTGTCAATGTACCTATGAAAGCAATGGAAGATGGACCAAGTGCTTGAGCCCTGCAACGTGTGGGAAAGCTGGAAGACGCTCCTGGATCCTGGCTTTGAACCGGCCGAGCTCCGGTTGTTGCAGACATTTGGGGGAGTGACCTAGATGATGAAATGTCTCTTCCTTTGTCTCTCTGTCTCCCTGTCTTTCTCTCTCGGTAACTTTGCCTTTCAAATAAATAATAAACCTTTTTATAAAACTGAAATGCTGCACACGCATGCCTTTTCCCAACTTTAATCAAATATCTACATTATTTTATGTTTGTGGGTAATATAAAAAGTTTCCATGGATTTCAAATTTTTCAAACTGAAACAAGGTATGAAATACCTTCATGAAGTTTTCAATTTATGATGCAAGGGTTTCTTGCAAACATAATACATTCAAACACTAGGTTACTTCCTCATCTTTGCATGGGATCCTTCTGGAATGTTACCTCCTGATTTCTTCACCTTCATATCAGTGAGAGAGTTGAACTTGGATAATTTATTCATGTCATAGCTGAGACAACAGGGTCCCAGAGCAGATCAGCCATCGTCTCAAGATCACACGGGTTGGTGAAAGCTTTTAAACTGTAAACTTTTTAGTAGTTGCCTGCATGAATTCTTTAGCAGTCCACAGGCTGCTCACTGTGGGTCCAAAGCGTAGCCCCAGTCCTCTTAGTACCCCTTTCCATAGCCAGAGTTGTCTTGTTGCCCAGCTTCCTGTTTCTTCCTCTGGAGAAAGCCCCAACTCGTTGTGAGCCTGTTACCTCTGAGCAGTACATGTACTGTTGTCATTTCTGGAACTCAGCGGATGAGCAGATTCCATGTCTCCCTGGTTCCGGAAGTGCTGCTGGTGGATCGGCATAAGCCCAGCTGAGCACATCTGGCATACAGCTGTGTTTCCTGATAGGTGCCTTGCCTACAGATGTCTTTTATGAGTGAAGACAAGGCATTGCCCAAGGTTGAGATGAATGAAACTGAGACACAGACGTATTCTCAGCAATGTTTTTGTGGGAAGGCTCTTTTGGGTAAGATGATGAAATTTGCTGGTCTCAACGAAGAGGTGTCATAGGGACTCCATCCTCAGAGGCAGGTGTGTGCCTTGGCTTGAGTTGGTTTGGAAGGATTGGGACAGCTTGTGGGGCTAGTGATCTTGTTTATGCATGAAATGACAGGATGAGTTAGAACTGCTTAAAAAAAGCACCCTCTGTGGGAGTCGGGTGGTGGGGGTTATGGATAGAACAAGAGAGATACAGGGTTGATTTTTATAGCTGAGTGATTGGTACACGAGGTCCATTGACAACTCTCTATTTTTACATAGTTTTGAAATTTTCTGAAGTGAAAAATTGAAAACAAAATCTGTTCCTACATAAGGGCTTCTTGAAGTACAATTAATATTGTTCAAGATTCTATTACTTCCAAGTAATAGGCGATTGCTGGGGTGCAGGAGTGGACCCAGGTGGTAGGAGAAACAATATGTGAGTGGGTGGTCACTCACAGAGCAAGAAACAAAGAGGGATATAGACAGGGCCCCATGGAGAGAGAGGCGAGAGAGAGAGAGTGTGTGAGAGAGAGGGAGGGAGGGAGAGAATACAGCACATTTCTCTTGGTGATCTCCTTTGCTGCAGCCCTTTGAAGGCAGATGTCCTTTCCTGATGTGCCCTTAACTCTCACCTTCTCTTCTTTCCCAACACATAGCCGTCTCTCTAAGGAACCTAAGATTCCATGGAACCTAGAAACAGGGCCAGAAAGGGAAAGGGGAGAAACAAAATAGGTGCTAAAGTCACGTTCTGTCAGAGACCCTAACCTAACCTAAGGTAAGACCCCAGAAAACTGATAAAGCCAGCAGACAGCCAAGAAGGTGTTTATCTTCTGGGAGTGAGACATGCATGGGCCATCCTCCTGATAATAGAGCAGCCAGGTACCCAGAAGGGTGTGCACCAACATATCAAAAGAGGCCCAGCTGCCTCTCTGGCTGAGACTACTGGGGCCAGCTGGCTCAGCCCCATGCCACCAAGAGAAGGCCATCCACTGGCTTTTTACCAAACCAATTTCATGAAATGAGTGATGGTTTCCTTCTAGTCGAGACAGCCCCTGGCAGGCCATCCTCAGATCTTTCCAAAACTAAAAAGATTCTGAACTAAGGTTGTGAATAACCTGTTCCCACTCCTAGCTCCCACCTGCTGCCCAGGGGTCTCTTCTCTCCATCCCTGTAGGAGAGGCTACAGCTCAGGACACAGGTCTTCAAGCTGAGCAGGGGAGCCCGTGCCTGGCTAGCTAGGTGAGAGTGTTGGCTGTCCCCCATGGTATCCACAAACCCAGGTGACCCAAAATCTCACTCTGTATACTCAAGACAGACACATCCTGTAGCCTTACCTTTCACCATGCCATGAGCCACCCTGAGGTTCAACTTCTTTTCAGAGATAACTCATCCTGCCCACTCAGCTTCCCTTTGTCATCAGCAAATCTCGTTTCTCTCTCTCTCTCTCTCTCTCTCTCTCTCTCTCTCTCTCTCTCTCTCTCTCTCTCTCTCCTCTTAGCCTAACAATCCTGCCTTTTGGCTCTGTCATGTGACCCTCTTCCTGTCTCTGGCGCTCTGCCTCCCTCTCCCTAACTTCTGCCAGCTACTGTCACCATGCCTTGCTCCATTCCCTTCCCCACCACACTCTGCCCTCCCTCCAGCTGCCCGCTCTTTCCTCCGCACAGCTGGGCTCTCTGGGGGCATGGCTGTTTGGGCTGCTGTTCTATGGGCACAGGTGGCATTGGCAGATGCAGGTTCTTTCCATTCATGTGGGTAAACAGTAAACATGATATTAAAATATTCATCACCAGGGCCTCTGCCTGAATGTTAATTTAGAATGGGAGCTGATTCATAGTTCCCAGCCCTGTCTCTTGCACAGAGCCAAGCAGTGAAGATGCAATTGCAGCAGTGCCATGGTCAGGAAAGGTTGGCCCTGAGAGGAAAGTACTGATTTTGCATTTCCTTAGGGGGAAGATACATGGAGCTTTGTGGCCAGAGAAGCCAGCTGGCTGCCTGGGGAGGACATGGTTTTGTACTATAGTCGCTGCCGCTGAATGCTGCCTGCCTGGTGGTGGGCCTGGCCTGGTGGGCCATGCAGCTACCTGATGCGGGGCTCCTTGGCTCCTGGGCTCCTGGGCTCCTGCTTATCATTTTTGTACTTGTGTGTCTGGCTAGGGGTTAAATGCTGAACATTCCTGCAGCTCTGTTATGAAGGGCGATAGGTTATACATCTTTTCCTCTTTGCCATTAAAACCTAAAAATCCTTCTGGAGTCTCAGCAATGCCCCCAACAACATCAGAGGGATGCTCGAGTCATCCTAAGGGCTCAGTGGGAGAAAAGATGGACATTCTGCTCTCAGTTTCCAAAGCATTTCAGCCTTGGAAGGGGGAGATTTTCCCTACAATGAAGCTGAACACAAGAGCTAGTGTTGTGGCACAGTGGGTAAAGCTGCTGCCCGTGGTGCTGACATCTCAGTTGGGCATCAGTTTTAGTCCCAGCTGCTTCACTTTTGCCAAAGCACCTGGAAAAGCAGCAAAAGCTGGCAGCCATGTGGGAGACCTAGAAGAAGCTCCTAGCTTCTGAATGGCTTATCTCTGGCTGTTGCAGCCATGTGAAAAGTGAACCACAATTGGAAGATCTCTCTTTCTTTTTCCCTCTCTCCCTTCCTGTCTGTAACTCTGTCTTTGAAATAAATTGATTTTTTAAATGAAGCTAAATGCCTCATACATTCGCAGCTGAAAACAAGCCAGATGTGGTTCTCTGGTGCCATTGCATCATGAATTCAAGTCCACTATTAGCACTGTTTCCAGCATTCATCCATTCTGTCCATCCATTTGTTCAGTGACCATTTATAGAAGGCAGGCTTAAAGAAATATAAGATGATTTTTGGTATCCAAAAAACTTAGATCTATTGAGGGAAAAATATTATTAGAGGTATAAGTGAGGATGTTTCTCGAAATTCACTTGCTTGTTGTGATTTTTCTCAGCTTCTCTGTTTATTGTCTTGTCTGAGCGGGTGTGAGCTATGTCCATGACAAGCCAGGACCTGCAGCAGGCATTCTACATAGGCAGCTGTCGTCATCCTCACACACTCCAAACATATTTTTTTAACTCATTCAGGAGGAGGAGCAGAACCCAGAAATGTTGTTACAGTTCCTGCATATTACATGTGTCACCTCCCTCCATCCTGCCTCCCTGCCATAGAGAAATCCTGGGAGAGAGATACTTCAGCGGAGAGACTTTAAGCATCCTACTGGCTGCGGTTTAATATCTTGCTCTCTTCGAGGCATTCTGGAATTGATGTCAGAAGCTTTTTCACTCCTTGTTTCTTTTTTTAATAAAGAGAAGTTCATGTTCTTGTGCATTACACTGTTATTAAAATAGAAAGTCTCATTGCTCTGCCTGATCTGCAGATTCCAAGCCTGGTAACTGTGTCTCCGTGCTATTTTAATGCTCCAACATGTATGCCAGTAGGTCTGTGGGAGCCAAATTCATCTCACTTACTTAACTACCTTTCACCAGGTATTCCCTAACTTCTCATTGTTTTCCCACCTTGCCAATCTGTGTTGATGCACTGCTTATGTCTCTCTAATAGCCTGCATGGGCATGGCAGCTCGGCATGCACGAGGCCCCCGAGTCTGTGAAACAGGTAGGAATTAAAGTGCCGCTTGGTACACACTGTTTTGGGTAACTTGGGGACGACACACACAGGGGCTTTGGCTGCACTGCTGATTGAAGTCCCCTGTTTTCTGTCTTGCTGGGATCTAGCATTTTTCATAGCTACTTCCGTGCCAGGCACCACGCAAGGTACATTCGGGTCCAGGGTCCCAGCCAATCTCACCTTCTCACTTCACAAAGCAGAAGCTGAGCCTCAGAGTTCCAGGGAACTGCCCAAAGCCTCCTACAGATGAGGGAAGGGGAGCCAGATGTTCAACCCCACCTTTCTTAATAATAGCCAATGGTACAGGGCTTACTGTGCCCCACCTAGCACTCTGAGCGTCTTCCAGATGTTGACATTTTCAGTGAGTGATGAAGGAACTGAGGCACAGGTGGGCTAAGTAACTGGCCTGCCTTCATCCAGCCAGTCAGCGGCGGAGCCACAGCTACCTGTTGCCTCTCTGCTCCTGGGGTTCACCTCGTACTTATCCAGGTTAGAGGATTTTAGAGAGGAGACTACTGCAATAGGAGCAAGCCTATGACCAGGGGAGGCGCTGGCCCTTCTCTCCCCCTCATAGCTGGGATGCTAACTGTGCAGCTGCGTTATTTTCCTCCTTGGATCCTTCCTTGTGTCTGGCAGAGAAGAAAGCGGCTCTCCAAAGCTAACTCACCAGAAAGCAAGTGTGATGGTCAGTCCTTCTGTTCTTCCTCCCCCCACTGACCCTCGGGGTCTGCATGTGCGAGCTGAAGCCGATCACTCCCATGGATCATGTGCCTCTCTGACAGCTGCAACTCTCTCTCCAACAATTATAGCAAATGTCACTAATTTGAACGGCGAGGGACTAGGAGGAATGGATTTTGAATTAACTAGTTCAGATAATCTGATATTTTTACTGGAGCGTGACAGGGTATCCAGTTAGCCAGGCAACAATTGCTTCCAATTGTGCATTCTCTTGGATAAGCCGATACCTGCTTAACAAGATTTTGCAAATAGGCATTTGTGTTTCACGGAGGCTTGGAGATGGCTGCCGTCGTATCCTCATGCTGGATTATTTTGCGGGAGAAACAGGTTGGCATTGTGTGTAAGAAAGTGTGCTCTAGAGGTGCCCTGGGCTTCACATATGTTCTCTGCCTTGGGCCCTGACAGGATCAGTAGTCAGTACCTTGGATTCTTCCCTGTTTGTGTTAGGTGATCATCACTTTGCTTGCACCACACTAATATTGCTTGGGTTTTATGCAAAGCCATATACAGAAACGGCTCACTGCCCACCTGAGGCATGTGCAAGTGGAGCAGCTACCTCCAGGGCCCTTCTCCAGCCCCCGGTGTCTATGGAGAGCTCTTGCTGAGGGCATATTGTGCCTGAAGGTTGTGGGCCACTGAAGGCCGAGGAGACTAGCTAGGCATGACTTTCTCCCCATCATGATCATCTGCCTGCTGAAGTCAGGGGGCTCTGAGGACCCAAGGATGGGAGAGCTATAATATGGAGGAAGGAAGCTCAATGCTTGGCTGTTATAAGGAGGAAAACTGATGGCAAGGAGGCATTTGGCAGGTTTTTGCTATTATAATGTGACATTGCATCCATGCTAACTTTATTGAGGTCACAGGTCAGGACCTCCACCAGCCTTAGCCTCTGGGGATGGCGTTTTTGGTTTCAGAGACCACAGGTGGCACAGGGTGGCACAGGGTCAGAGACAGGGGATGTATGTGGTCTCTTTCCCTCTATTTATAAAGTCATTAGGATTCAGTCATGGGGGCTTTATTCTACCAATCTAATTGAATCTAACCATTTTTCAAAGACCTCCCCTCTAGACACCATAGTCAGATTAAGTTGTCACCCTCTTCATACCATTTACACAAAACTCAAAGACCATTTTGTGGGTTGATAGCAGCTATTAGGTTAGGGTGAAGGATGGATCTACATTTGTGTGGTTTTTCTTAGCCGGAAGTATGTCCTTCTTTTCTGCAAACTTCTTTATTACTATAGGTTCATTCACTATGTAGCTACTATGAATTTTAGGCTAAGGCTTTTGCTGCTTTCACAGTGCAAAAGAGTATTGGAAAGTGTACCCCAGAAAACAGAACACCCATAGTCATGGCCATCATCCACATATCTGCCTGCTCCTCAAGCGCATAAATCGTGTTCAGACCATAGCAGGTGGGAAGCACTCACTCTGGCTTAAGAGAATGCAGAATAGACCTCACTTGTGAGGCATCTATTTGTTCACATAGCTCATGTAACTCACACGTGTGTTGCTTTGTCAGTCCTCCTTGTATTGTTGTGTTTTTCTTCCTAGGATGAGCAGGCAAGTTTCAGGTCCCTGTTTGAAGTAAGCAGATAAAGGATGTGGCCTCAGTGTAAAGAGCTGGCAAATGGGGGGAAGCAGAATACTTGATTGTGTGAGACTCGGGGTGGCATCCTAAGTGAGCTGCAGCATGTATGACTGCTGGCATCATCATCTGCCAAGACTACATGCCCTGTTGATGTGGCTGTAGATGGTGTTTACTGATAGCATTAAACTCTGTTTGCTCAGCCCTCTGTTGCTCACATTTGGGGAATCACACTTTATGTAACATGTGCATGTAATCATAATTAAAAAAGAAAAACAGCAACAGAGGAAACATCAACCCAAAGCAAAGCCTATAGAAGTCTCCATACCGTAGGGTGTATGTTTTGGGGCCCAGGTCTAGCAAGGGTGATGTTGCGTGAGTTCTCTCCAATGACACGCCTGATTTCTGTTTTTATTGCCCTCCATTTTCATTATTGGTTTTCCCTTTCCTAATACATATAGAAGAGGCAGAACAGCATTTTTTTTTTTCAGAGAAGAAATGGAAAGTGAGACTGTCCTCCCTTCCAGTTACAAGTGCCAAAGGAAACCATGTTTTCCTAAATGGTAATCAGTATAGTAACAATGACAGAAGATGCTGAATGGTCAAAGTGGCCCGGCCTGGCTCCAAGGGCCACACTTGCCAGCTGTGCAACCAGCAATGGGCTCTCCAAGCAGGGTGAGACAGGAGCTGACCGTGGGCCTGCCTGAGTTGTTTCTGCTGAGCTGAAGACCTGGCCGTCATTTGTGACTTCTCTGAGCACGTTCTGGTGCTCCCTTCTGGGAACTCACACTCTGAAGCTGCAGTTTTACCAGGCAGAGCATGCATCCCACACTGATGGTCTTCCTCCAGGTCAGGTATTCTGGGGGAAATGGCTATCCAAGCAAATCACTCTGCAGAATTGGCAAATCCAGGTACAGCCCACAGAGACATCATACGCCTAAGAGGTGTTGGCTCTGCTACTGCCCAGTGGCTAAAGTCCTCACCTTGCAAGCCTTGGTATCCCATATAGGTGCTGGTTTGTACCCCAGATGCTCCACTTTCATCTCCCTGCTTGTAGCCTGAGAAACCAATAGAAGATTGCTCAGAGCCTAAGGGCCCTGCAACCGAGGTGGGAGACCTGGAAGAAGCTCCTGGCTGCTGGCTACAAATTGGCTTAGCTCTGGCCATTGTGGCCACTTGGGGAGTGAACCAGCGAATGAAAGATCTTCCTATCTCTGCTCTCTGAGACTTTGACTTCCCAATAAATAAATAAATAAAATCTTGTTTTTAAAGGAGGTGTTAGGTCAGGGTAAAGAGAGGACCTACATTTTTGTGGTTTCTCTTAACAGGAAGTGTACCTTTCTTCTCTGCCAATCTCATTCTTGCTATGTCGATTCACTGGTTGCTGGGACTGCATTTCTAGAGTAAGATCGAGCCAATTTCATAAGCACAAATCATGGTACAACACAAAAGAATATTGGAAAATGCAAGTGTCCCAGCCAAGAAAAACCAATGGTTGTGGCTAGTGTTCTTGTGCCAATAATCTCCGCCATCCAAAGGGAGTTTAAACTGCACCTATGACCTGCCACCTG
The DNA here is from genome assembly GCF_030435755.1 of Ochotona princeps. NCBI lineage: Eukaryota > Metazoa > Chordata > Mammalia > Lagomorpha > Ochotonidae > Ochotona > Ochotona princeps. The sequence goes on from NC_080833.1 coordinate 161,603,119, forward strand.
TCTCTCTTGTCCCCATCCCATGTTGATAATTCTTGTTCTGGGAAAGTCTTGATTTTCTTGATACTTGTACCAAATTGAGAACAGCACTCAACTGGAGCAACAGTCTTGAAGGAACTCCAAGCTTTTTTTTGCCACCCCCTGGGTGTCATGAATTAGTCACATTTTCCAGTTGGGATTTTTAGTAGCCTTTGCTTCTACCATGCCATTCCAGCCATGTATTCCATGACATTCCAGCCTTGTGAGCACAGGGAGCTACAGAAAAGCCATTCAGCTGTTTGAAAGGAGAGCAGGTAAGTGGAGCTGAAGCCATTCGTGTGGCATTCTCCATACTTTCTACGTATGAATTTCTAATGAGATGTGGGGCCTGGGAGCACACTGGGACCCAGTGTCTCTGACCTAGCTGCAAACCCAGGAGCCCCAAGACCCTATAAGAGACTCAGGTGAATCGAAGATGTATGCTGACAACAGAGGATGCCGGGAGGCTGGGCTGTTGTTGCTGGGCGGCCTTGGGGACAAATGTGTGGTTAACTTCTGTGCTTCTCTCCCTGACTCAGCCAGAGCTTTGTTTTAAAAGCAGAACCAGATGCTGCCTCTGAGCTCAGCTTCGGGGCTGAAAATAAATTAGGAAAAGAGGACTCCATGCAGGGAGGCAGAAGGGCAAGAAACGCAGCATGCCCTAGAAAGCCTGTTCAAGATTCCATCACGAACAGGGAGGCTCCTTGTTCAAAGGGGGTGGGCAGGAGCAGGATGAAGCAAAAAGATGCCTAACCTTTAGCCTGACTGTCCCGTTTAGAAGGTGCGTTGCTGATTAAATGTGCTCTTGGCAAAGAAATAGTCATCCAGTCTGAATAGGTGAGGGAGGAAAGCAGGACCAGGCAGAACGGCAACGTGCTTATGCGCCAGTGTGCTGAGTAAGAACTCAATATTCACCAACCCTGATATATGCACTCTGCAAGTCCCCTTGCCTGGAGCATGTTATTGGGGCCACTGTAACTTTGGGAGCAATATCATTCCCATGTCTGTGTTGCACAGTATGGCAAAAGGGATTTTTCAGACGTGTTTAAGGGCCCTAACCAGGTGACTTTAAGTTAATCCAAAGGAAAACATCCTAGAGGGCCTGACCTAATCAGATGGACCTTCCAAAAATGGCGAAGTGTTGGACACACTCTCCTATTAGCCTGGAAGAAAATGAACAGCCAAATGTATAGACTGCTAATTTTAAAAGGAAACAGCTATCTTGAGTAGTCTATGAATGCGGTCATGTACTGGGACCTTGAGTAGACTCCAGGAGCCATGATCAGCCTTTGGTCAATAACCAGCAAGAAAACAGAGTCTAGTCCTTAGTGCCAAGGAACTAGATTTTGTTAAAAACCTGAGTATAGATCCTGAGCTCCATCCAGAGGAGAACCTGTCCTAGGCAAAATGCTGCCATAAGTATGTTACCAAGCTTTGAGTCACCAAGTCTGTGATAATTTCTTGCCAAGCAGGACAAGGATACATCCCACTAAGGATATATCACCCACTGGTGGGGCAACCCTAGCTTCCTGCTTTCCTTCCTTTCCTCTCTGTCTCTTTTTGTCACTTATTCATATTTAGATGCATTGGTTCATGGATTCATTGTCCCATTCATCCATGTACTCATATCCAATCACATGTTCAATACTGTGTGGCCTGGTGCTAAGGCATGGAGCCCAAGGGTGATCAGAGTACAGCCCCTGTCTTCAAGAAGGTCAGCCTAGTGCAAGTGTGGCAAGTGCTGTGCTAAGCGGCCATTCAGGAAGGAGGGGCACAGCACAGTTTCCGAAAGCCTGGGAGAGCTTCCTAGCAGGACCAGTGTCTCTGTGGGTTGCTGAAGTACACGGTAGTGGTTTCCAAGCTGCTACATGGTAGATTCACCTGGGGAGACTTCAACATTCCTGACTCCCAGCTCATGCCTCAGACTAATTCATCCTCAATGTCCAAGGTAGGAATCTGATTTAAGTGGAATGGGTATGACCTAAGCAACGTGAGTTTGAAAAATTCCCTTGGTGAAATTAATATGCCACAGGGTTCAGGAATTTCTGGTGTAGGAAATGCCGAGGTGCTCTGTCTGCCGATGGGAAGAGCCTTGGGAATGGATAGTGCTCTAGGACAACAAGTTCCAGCTTCAGTGACATCTGGGAGGCTGTGCCAACACAACAGACCCTGAGGACGCAACCCAACCCAGCACAACTAGAACATAAGGAGCCAGCAGGCCGTGTTTCCCGGCAAGGGATTGCACTAGCAGTCTTCATATGGAAAGCAGCAGTATATTTTAGGACATTGTATGATTGTATATTATCTAGAGATGAGAGTAATTGGTAAATGGAGAAAGAGCTTGGTAACTGGAAAGAGACGAAAGGTTTTATGTTTTGGTCCGTAGCATTTATGTAAATGAGCCAGTAGGGTCGACTGTGCTCTGGATGCTGTAAATCCCTGTGCAAGGGAGAAATCGCATGAGGAGCAAGTTCATGAGGCGCCCGGGGCCTGATCTCTTCTGCAGGGCAACTCTTTCCCGATGCAGTGAGCACTGCGTGCTGAGAGTGTGGGATGAAGGCACACGGCACTGCTTTCACAGGGCTGTGGAATAACAGTGTTTAGGCTGAACAATTTGCAGAGGGTAAATTAAGGGGAATGAAACTCCTGTAACAGATTCTGGGGGGAGGGAAGAGACGAAGACGGAGGAAGCAGTAGCTACTCTCCGGCAGTGACTGCCTTGCTGTAATCTGCTGCATGATGAGAAGAGAACCCAAGGAAGCTCCACCCAGATGGGATACCCTTTTGGAAGGCAGCTTAGGTTCACATATTCACAAAGGGCTTCCAGTGTTCACGAGCCTTACCTGAAGGGGCAGCCTTGAGGGTGGACCTGGAGGAGGACTTGCTGGCAAGGTGTAACCGGGAAAGCTCACGGCCAGAAGCTCTATTGCTTTGCCCAGGATGAAGTTGGTTCTAGAAGAAATTGGTGTTTGAACGGAAGTTTTTCTTGCCTAGGGTGAAAAATCTCTTTGGGTTGGATGGTTAGTGTAGCATTTTAATATTTCATATTATTGTGATTTTATCACTTCTCATACAGCAGTGCTTGATGAGAGGGTACCTTTTCCAGGCTGGGTGCTAGGCAGTTGGCAGGCACTTTCTCTTAATTCCGCTTAGTCCTACAAATTAAGTCCTTATGTGAGTGGATGTGGACAGGGAGGCTTCAGGGGGAGGGGTCCCCCAGAAGCCAGGCAAGTGAGGTAGATGAATAGTGTTGTCAGAATTGCTATGCGGATTCAATACTTTGTGTGACTGTCCCCAACTCGTGTCTCCAAGCAGCCCCCATATTCTGTGCCCTGTGCCAGCTGTCCTGTCTCAGATGCTGACCTCAATCCCACTGTAAATGGACTGCTGATCTCCATGCCCCATCCTGGGAGCTTATTCTGGCTTCAGGCCAGTCCTCTCCCAACGGCAAGTGCATTATTGTACTGCTTCCGTACCCAGCATGGGCCAAGGCTGTCCAGAGCAAATGGGTTAGTCTGAAAAACTTTCCATGGCTCTGAAAAGCAGATCTGCATTATTAAGGGTTGAATTGTGTCCCCTAAGGAGTTCACATGGTGAATTTGTAACCCAAGACCTCAAATGTAATTGCATTTGGAGCCAGGGCCTTTAAAGTAGAATCAAATTAAAAACAGGCCATTGGAATGGACCCTGATCCAACGGGGTTGATGTTCTTATAAGAAGAGAAAATTTGAAACAGGCGAGATGATAAGAGCTCTAGGGAGGCAGGAGCCACATGTAGGGCAAGGAGAATGGTCTGGAGTCCCAGCCCTCAGAGGGAATCAGCCCTGCTGATACCTTCATGTTGGGGTTCCAACCTTCAGAACTATGATACAATGTCTACACTGTTTAAGATACCCAGCCTCTGGTGCTTTTTTTTTTAAAGATTATTTTATTTTTATTGGAAAGTCAGATATACAGAGAGGAGGAGACACAGAGCAGATCTTATATCCAATGATTCACTCCCCAAGTGGCCTCAACAGCTGGAGTTGAGCCGATCCGAAGCCAGGAGCCCAGAGCCTGTTCTAGGTCTCCCATGCCAGTGCAGGTTCACAAGGCTTTGGTTCATTCTCAACTGCTTTCCCAGGGCCACAAGCAGAGAGCTGGATGGGAAGTGGGCTGCCGAGATTAGAACTAACGCCCATATGGAATCCCGGCATCTGCTAGGCGACCACGCCGGGCCCCGCCTCTGGTGCTTTGTGGGTAGCTCCAGAAAGTCCTACATAAGTCTCTCTCCTGTCTGCCTCTGCAGCCTGTCTGGGCTGGCCGCATGTCAGCTCCTCCTGGTCTTCAACATTCAGCTGCCGCTGCTTGGTATTCATCCAGCCCCCTGTGCCTTGTTCCACATTATGCCAGGAAGCCTCTTGCCCTATGTTTATTTCCGGCATCCCCCAGCAGTGAACAGCCGACTGCCAGGCTGAGAGGCAGCTGAGTGAAACCCCGTGCAGAGCTATCTGAGGGGCAGGAACCCGGGTCATAATGTGTTTCTTCTCGCCCCCTCTGTCCTGACACCTGGGGGCTTTTTCAGGTATTTCAGAGAGGCCAATGGTTTTTGAATGGAACCAGAACTTTAGATACTGAGAAAACAATGCTGACACCTGGGCCAGCAGCTCAGCAGTGGGCAGTGCTTGGGGCAGAATCCTGACCTTGTTGTTAACTGACTGTGTTTAGGCAAGTTACTCAAACTCTGTCCAAGTTTTTCCTAGCCACACAAAGGTGATGTCTGCCTCATAAGATTATTGTGAAGAGCTTATAACAAACAACAAGTGAACGCAATCTGTCAGTGCTGGACACAGTGGTGTCTGTCAGTGGAGAAGTGGCGGGGAGGCATCCTTACTGGTGAAACATCGGACTATGCAGCTCTCCTTTCAGAATTGGGGTGCTGGCACACTGAGCTACACTGCCACCTGAAGTGTCACTCCATGTTGGAGTGTTCGTTCGAGTCTTGGCTGCTCTATTTTCAATACAATACCCTGCAGATGCACCTGTGAAAGCAGTGGGTAACGGCCCAAACACTTGGACTTCTGCTACGATGTCAGAGACCCAGGTAGAGTTCTGGGCTCCTGGTTTTGTTCTGGACCAGTTCCAGCCAGTTTGGTCATTTGTGAAGTGAATCGGCAAATAGAAAATCTCCCTTCAGCTTCACGTGTTTGTGTGTGTGTCTTTCAGATAAACAAATAAGTAAAGATTTTTAAAGAGCTCTCTGACTTCTGCAAAAGTCTCAAAGCCCTTTCACTAGGCACGAGTCTAGACTGTAATATTTGCTCAGAAGCAAACAATGTGCAGGCTATGTTTTCCTCCCACATGGCACATGATCGGTGCTCTTCTGTACCCTATATGCTAGACCACCGCCCCAAGCATCTCCATGGGTTCATTTCATCCTAGCTGCAGACTGCATATGTCTTCCTAAAAGCCACGTGATAACGCCTTTATCCCCAAAACTTCAAAGTGTGGCTGGACTTAGAGATGGGATCTTGGAAGGAATGATGGAGTTAGAGAAGGTTGTGGGGATGGGCTCTCAAGAAGAGGGGATTAGGGTACACAGATAGCGGGCTCTTGTGGACAGAGGGATTGCTGAGAAAATGGCATGAAGAAGCAGTGAGAGGGTGTCCTCTGTAAGCCAACAGAGAGAACAAACCCTGCTGAGGCTTCGCTCTTGGGCTGCCAGGCCCCAGAACCGGGAGGAAGCATATTTGTTTGTGTTAAGCCACCCAGTCTGCGGGAATCTGCTATGGCAGCCAAGTCATCTGACACAGTCCTCAGCACAACCAACAATGTAGGGAATGCTAGTCCCCCATCACTCATTCACTTGCCTGACACAGATGGCTAGGTACCCACACTGGGTTCAGGACTGAGGTGCCAACAATGAGCCAGACACAGCCCTCAGAGAGCATTACAGAAAGCCTCCTCATTGAAGTGGAGACAGACTGTAATAGTATACTAGGGGCTTGACAGCCTTTCCCTGCCTGTAGATCATCGTTGTGTTTAGCCTTTCTCCCATCCTTATGCCTCTCCTAACACACAGCCTATGCTTAGTCCCATATAAGCCCTATTCCATTCTTACTCTAACACTCCTCAGCCCCAAACACTTTCTCCACTGGCCAGCATAACAAATTCCCACTCATCTTTCAAGGCCCAAGCCTCTCTGTTCTGCTGCAACAGCTGGTAAATACTGCTGCGAAATGCTTATCAGCATGCATCAACTCTAATGTCTTCACATGTCTCCGTCTATAACAAGCCTGGGTGACAAACAGGAACTATCTGTTTATTTTATATCCCTAGCACCTAGCACATCAGTGATGAAAAACGGATGTTAAATAAATGTCAGTGGAACTTATTTATCAATTTATTTCTGTCTATTTTTTTGCCTTTTTCAATTCTAGTAGAGACTTTTAAAATATTCTGTATAAACGATCAAATGCAGTCTTATCTTTCTAAAAAAACTACGCATTTTGAAATAAGAATAACTCAAAATCTATTGCTTCTCCCTCGTTGAGTGTTGCTCTCTGTAGGCATCCTCCATGGGGAGGGCATGACTACACCCCCACCCAACCCACCCGTCTTATTCTCACCCCAGACTCAGGCCTTTGCTTTCTCTCAACTCTTCTCATGCCAGTTCTTCCGACTTGGACCTTTTTCACTTCCGGGCCTCAGGGTAACTAGAGCCTTGGTACCAAAGTGTGGTCTGTGGACCACAGCATCAGTACCATTTGGGAGCTTGTTAGCAATGCAGAATTTCAGGTCCTACTAAGTTCCACTGAATCAGAACCACATGGTAACAAGATCTCAGGTGATTCCTAGGCACACATGCTTTGAAACCAGTACTGCACTAGAGCAGTTCGGCGGAACTCTTTCTGTACAGGTTCATCTGGTAAATACTGTGAGCCATGGACCCCACCCCCGCCCCCATGTAACAACTTCTGAATACTGCTGTTACTGCGCAGAACCAGCCATGGGTACACCAATAAAACTGTTGGACAAAAGCAGGTGGCAAGTTCACTGGCTAGAGTTTGCAGAGCCCTTAGACACAAGCCCTTTGCCCTTTGGTGATTGTGGTGGGCAGCCCTCAGGATTAGTTCCAGTGATCTCAGCTCCTGGTATTCACAGCCTTGGAGAATTCCCTCCCCTGAAGTGGGGGATGGATTCACTGACTCACTTCTAACACACAGAATATGCCAGAAGTGTTGAGACACTTCTCTCTCACTCTCGCTCTCAGATGGCTGCCTCTGGCAGAAGCTGGCTGTGCTGTCATAAAGAATCCTATGGAGAGACCCACATGACAAGGAGCTGGGGACTCGCATCCATCACATGAGTGAATGTGGAAGCAGATTCTCTTTGAATTCTCCATTGAGGGGGTGTAGCCCAGCTAACAGCTTGATGGCAACCTCACAAGACACCATGAACACGAACCTACCATCTAACCTTCCCGATGCCCAGCACTTGCAGTGGGGAGGTTATGAATGAGTGCTGCTTTATGACACCTGCTTTGGGGATAATTTGTCACTTGGTAAAACATAATTGATAAAATGATGTGCTCCAAATTCTTTTTCTAAAGATTTATTTATTTTTATTGGAAAGGCAGATATACAGAGAAGAGGAGAGACAGAGAGGAAGATCTTCCATTCGATGGTTCATTCCCTAAGCAGCCACAATGGTTGGAGCCAATCCAAAGCCAGGAGCTTCTTCCGGGTCTCCCACGCGGAACTGCTTTTCCAGGTCACAAGCAGGGAGCTGGATGGAAGCGGGATTAGAACCGGTGCCCATATGGGATCCTGGTGCATTCAAGGCAAGGACTTTAGCTGCTACTCTATGGCGCTGGGCCCTGTGTTGCAAATTCTTTCCTCACATCTCTCCCCTCCAACTCCTACAGCACTAGTGCACCAGGGACCTTTGCTAAGGATGTGGCCCTTTCTAAATGCCAGCAATAGAAGACAAACTCTTTGTAGTTAGTTAGGAACTATATCGTAAAAGTAAACATTCTCCAGGAGTACTTATTAAATTAAAAAATTTTTCTTATGTTGCACTGGAAAATCAGGAGCAATTATTTTGCTGGGACAATTATCCCTGCTCCCCATTGCCAGTGCGTTTGTGAATCTGCCTAAGGAAGGATGGCCAGCCACTGTTTCCACCAATGGTGTTTGCACTTGATAACACTAAAAAAAAAAAAAGTTCTTAACCAAACACCTGAAAGCTTTTTTTTTTTCAATTACTTAAGCTGAACTTTGCTGTAGAACTGATCTTTTCTGTCTTCTTTTCGAGTCCCTAGATGGGAGAGAAAATGGTCTTTGGATGATAAAGCCTGTTTGCAGGTTATCTCTGAGAAAAATGTAATCCACTGTATTCTGCTTCTAGTTTTTCGCTGCCTCCCGATTTTGTTGGCTCTTATCTCCTTTTCATTATTTCACAGTTGCCTGAGCACTTAAAGTTCTCTTTTCCCTCCCCCCGCCCCCCATCCTCATGTGGAGACTTTGTTCATAGTGCTTCCAGGTCTCATGACTGACTCTGGGGAGAGAAAAAGCCAAAGCAGAAGACAAGGCTCCCAGAAAGGGTTGCTTTCTGGTTGACCCGGTGACTTGACTCAACAGTGGCTCTCAGGAACTAAGAAGTGACAGTCTCTGACGTCAGCTTAAAAGGGCTGTATTTAAACTCAAACTGAGCAAAGAAGAATACAGACAGCTTTGTTAAGTTCAGAGATCGCTAGATCAGGGGCCAGCTTACACTGGATTTTAAAATTTCTTTCCTTTTTCTGCGAAAAGAACTGAAGTTTTCCAAACGGAGATGGCCTTGCTGGTGTGTGTGTGTGTGCGTGTGTATGAAATTACTTTTAAACATGTATTTAGACTTCCCTCTCAAGTTCAGATTCTTTATGTTGTCTATAAATTGCATCCTCATCATAAAAGCGCAATGGGTTCTAAGAGCTGAGAAAACTTTTACTTAAAAGCAAGAAATGGGGGCTGCTGTCATTGTGGCTCAGCGGGTTCAAAGAGTGCCTGCAACATCGGCATCCCACGTGAGCACCAGTTTGCATCCTGGCTGTCCCACTTCCATCTCCATGGACCCAGCTCCATGTTAGTATACGCAGGAAGACAGTAGAATGTGGCACATGGTGCTGGGGTCCTCGCACCCATGCGGGAGACCAGGATGGAGGTCCAGTCCCCTGCATTCAGCCTGACTCGCCTCTGATTGCTGTAGCCCTTCAGAGAGCAAACTGCCTGGAGCAAGATCTCCATGTATGTCTCTTTCCTTCGCTTCCCCTGCAACTCTGTCATTCCGATAAATAAATGTTTTAAAAATAAGCCATAAAAGTTACTGCAAGTATAAGAAAGTGATATTTTTGATCAGGAAGTGTGTACAGTTCACTAACTCTGTTCTGTGCTGATCACACCTCTCCAAGGTGATGGCCATTATTGTTTTAGGTCCTTCTTTCACGGAGAAAGTCATTGTTCCAGGTTAATGGTCATGTAGGACAAACCATAATTGTAGTGAGACACAGCTCCCGGGACTGTGTGTGCCCTGTGAGAGGATCCATACTGGCACCTGAAAATCACTAACGTAAAAAACTGCAAAAATTAAAAATAGGATTAGGATCTAAAACTTCAAATGAGGTTCACTCTACATGTCTAGGTGCTGGCACACTTTTTCTTAAAGGCCGAGACAGTGATTCTGCAGGCCATGTGTGTGCGCAGCTGGGTCGCCTACGTTTTCAGCTACCCACAGTCACTGCAGTCCAAAAATATGAAATGGAAAACTGTAGGAGCAGACGCTTCGTATGTTCTCAGCAGTACACCATTGTTAGAAGCATGCTGAAGTCTGGGTGCTCTGTCCTGTCCTAGTCCGACTTGGATGGGAGTCATCCGTGCACCTCACACATTCGGGCCATGGATGCTACCTGCCTAAAAGCCACTCAATAACATTTCAGTTCCCAGATCTACCCTCAGCCCCAGTGCTCATGTTCAAATGACGCTTATTTCACCTGCCACATGCCCCAAAGTGCAACAGGAGTAGCAAGGACACACCAAGCCATAGAAAGGACAGGTGGACTCTGGCCCTCTGTGCCGTATAGAGAGGCTCATAGTACAATATATGAGGTCCCCTCAAAAATTCTGTGAAAAGTGGGATGAAAAGATGCTTTTCTTTTGACATAAACTACTTTGAAGCCCACAGGTACAAGTGTATAGCCTTGTGTGTTATCTACAGTTCCAGATCTCCACCGGATGCCTGGGAACACATCCTGCTCAGATCAGGGATGACTGCCACATTGGCCTCCCAGAACTGGCAAATAGTCCTTACCAAGCATTTGGAAAGGCTCCTTTGTTATATATAATGCATTAAACAAAAGTCCAGTTTAAAAATTGACATTGAGTGTTCATTGGGACTGGTTTACAGTCATTCTGCCTCCTGCCTTGCAAAAGTAGATGCAGCAGTTTTTAAAAACTGCTCTCTGCCCTGTGCAGCCAACTTCTACTGCCAGTGAAGCCGGGCTGTGGGCCCGTGGGACCCTCACGGCCAGTGGAGCCGGGCTGTGGGCCCGTGGGGCCCTCACGGCCAGTGGAGCCGGGCTGTGGGCCCGTGGGACCCTCACGGCCAGTGGAGCCGGGCTGTGGGCCCGTGGGACCCTCATAATCAGGCTTCCCTGGATCTTTCAGCTTCATTTTCTCCACCAGCAAGTCTAAACAAAGTCGTCCTGCAGTGCATGAACAGCAAATTAATTTAAATAAAGCATGACAGAGATTTGCTTCTGTGTAAATTCGCACGGTGCAGTTTCATTAGACTGCGTTTTCATTGTCAGGCAATTGTCATGCCAAAGCAGCTGCTTATTATTTTGGAAGTTAGAAAACCCAGGAAAACACATTTTTTAGAATAAAATGCTGTCATGATGAAGGCATTTGGGTTCTGTTATATTGACTTTACAGTGGAATGATGGATTTGGAGCTTAAGGTTTTATTTTACAATAATGAAGATAACATTGGGGGGTGGGCGCTGTTTGCAGTGATTACGATGCTCCTTGGGATGTCAGCATGCTATGTGTGGGTCCTGGGCTTGCTCGCTCCTCTTCTTCAGATTCAGCTTCTGGCTATTGCACGTCCTGGGGCAGCACTGATGCCTCCGGCATGTGGGCCACTGAGCCCTCATGCAGTACTTGGACTGAGCTCCTGGCTCCCTGTTTCAGCCCGGCTCAGCCCTGGCTGTTGCAGGCATTTGGAGAGTGAACCAGCAGATGGAGAACCTCTCTCTGCCTTTTGTATCTGGGTCTCTCTGCCCTTCTAACAATTAATCGTTTTAAGTATGAACATTCATAAGACATTCCCTGTATCTCTTCTCCCCATGATTGACCCCCAAGAGCAAAAAACTTTTGTTTCCCTTGACTTCGGTGTATCTTACAGGAAGTAGCAAGAGTTGGAGCTGATTGAGATTAAAACAGGGAGGCTAAGGGCAAAAGGAGGAGGTCTGAAGCGGAAGTGAATTTGTGAGCTGTGGGACCGTCTATCCTAATTCCTGGGTTTGCTCCTCACACATCCCAATCTGAGAGCTCCTCTTCTTCCCCATGATCTTTCACAAGGTGACCAAGATGTTGCTGAATTGGGGACCAAATCCTGACAGCATGTGCAGATTCTTGTTGAAGCCTTTTGCTCATTTCCAAAGTCAGCATTCATCCCAGATGGCTGTTCGGAGCCAGGCATTCCAGTAAGTGCTACAGTTTTAGGGTCAGTGAGATATAATCTCAACTCTGAAAGAAATGGAATACTGGACATATTTACAAATAAAATACTGTCCTAGAGAAAGGTCTTTTTTTTAAAAAAAATGCTTTTTAAATGGCTCACCCAGAAAAAAGCATGTGGAAGGTGCTGGGCTATCAAGGAGGACGTGAACCCAGTTAGAAGTAGAAGCACCTGTCACAATGAGCGAGCTCTTGATCATAATCTCAAAAATTTCACTATAGCTGCTATTCCACTGAGATCAAATCTAAGACTAGAACGGCAATCTCTTAAAAACCTTTATTAGAAACCTGAAGTCACAAGGTTTAGCTGTTAATTTTCTTGTTACAAAAAAGAGCAATATTTATAATATGAAAGTGGAGTAGCAGTCTCTATCAGACTATTCTCCAACATATTCCCGCTAAGACAAAAGAGTTCTGAGGCCCCGTGTCCCTGAGCCTGCAGGAAGAGGCTGACCTAATGCCCCGTGTCCCTGAGCCTGCAGGAGGAGGCTGATCTGACTTGCCTAATCAGATTCTCCTTCCTGTGAATTAGAATGACTCGAGGAACACCAACCTGTGTGCAATGCGCAATGACAAAGCATGTTTCAGAATCACACAGCTGTATCTCTGCCCACCATACGCATGAGCGAAAAGACAGAAGACAGCATGGGTTCCTGGAGAGGAACAGACACGAGAGGTGCAGAGAGCAATTGCTAGGTTCCTGGAAGTTCTCGTGCCTGGGGCCAGGCCCTTCCTTTGCCCTTTGTTCTGGGAGACACCTTTGGGTCCTGTAGGATACACACTTTTTCCGGCAAGATGGTTAAACATGGTCTTTGAACCTTGCCATCAGTCTTGTGCAACGGCCACTCTGTGGTGTGGATGAAGTTCTGCCTCAGTGAGCCAATAAATCCAGGTATCAGTCGTGTGTCCTCTTGGATGCTGTGGATTTCGGGTCTGTTTAGTACCCAGGCTGCAGACTGAGCCTATTGAGTCTGAATTCCTAGCATGGAGTCTAGGAAACCGCGTTTTGTGGCAAGCTCATAGGAGATGAGGATGATGGGTGTTAGAGCTGCCAGACCCCACGATGATCGTTGTAATTATACTCCCATTATGTACACCACAGAGCTGTACCATTGAGGGGAGATGTTTCACAAGGGAAAAAGCTAGTCTCCCTCCTAATGTTTTCTTGTATGTGGAGGCAGTTGTGTGAGTTGTTAAGGCTCCTGTCTTAAGTCTAGCCTTTGCCTCATCGGTGACGTTTCTTGTTGCTGAGTCTAGAAGGAAAAACTGGACACATGCAACCCAGTCGCTGTCTCTTCCTTCCTTCTGGGGGTTGGCCTGCCTGCAGAGGGCATGTGCAATTCAATGCCCTACTCCTTTCTAGAAGCCTTCTACATGGACTCTGCTCTTGCCTGAAAAAAGCAAGAGGTTACTGCTCAAAGGTGACTGGGGAGATCATCCCCAGTCCAGCGCAGCTGCTATTAAGTGGGAAAAATCCTCCTTATTGTGAGGTCCGATGTTACAGCTGCAGGTGAAGCTGAAATGAGCAAGTATAGTTTACCTAGGGGAAGCCTTGTTCTCTCCTAATTACAGGCACATTTCCAGATAAGACCACCATCTACCACCAGAACCTGAGCTTCTTCCTTTGTGCCCTTCAAAGCCTCTGGAGCAAGGCTTCATAGATTCACAGTGCACCCTCCATCTCCTCCCCACAAATGTATGAGCACACAGATTTTGATTCTTCCAGAATGTTTCCAGGGGACTCTTACATTGCTGGTGGGAGGGTCACCCTTGAGGGTTATGTAAGAAATCTCTTCTGGGCACAGGCATTGTGACATAGCATGTTAACCTGCTACCTGAAACACCAGCAGCCCATATGGACACTGGTTCAAATCCTGGCTACTCCATTTCGGACTCACCTCCCTGTTAATATGCCTGGGAAAGCAGCAGAAGATGGCTTACGTGTTTGAGCCCTGTGCCCATGAGAGCCAGGAAGGAGCTTGTGGCTCCTGGTTTCAGTCTGGCTCAACTTCAGCTGTTGCAGTCATTTAGGGAATAAACCAGCAAGTGGAAAATGGATCTGCAAATCTTCCTTTAAAACAAATCCTTAAAAAAAAAAAAAAAAAAAAAGAATCCCTTCTGAATTTTCAGAGCCACACAAGTTGTAAACTAATGGCTCCCAAGATGTCCTAGAATCTTCAGACTTCCTGCTTTACATATTAAAGGGGCACCAAGGCTGCTACTGTGCTGGCATGACAACTTGGAGATTATTATGCTGGGTCATCCGGGGGAGCCCAGTGTGATTCTAGGGACATCCTTCAAACTGGAAGAGGGGGGCAGAATGCAAGGTCCTCGAAACACCACGTGCGAAGGACACTATCCATCGTTGCTGGCTTTGAGTATGTAGCACAAGACGCAAGTAAAACAACAGGGCCCATCCACACAGCTGGAAAAGGCCGGGGAATGACCTCTCCGTGTCCGGCATCTCCAGAAAGAGCACAGCCTTACCAACACCTCATCTGGAGCCCCTGAGACCCAGGTTAGACTCCTAGCCTAAAGAATCAAGGACAATCCATTTGTGCTGCTTTCTTTCACTGAAGCCTGTGGTCCCTTGTTAGGACAACAACAGGAAACGCATCCACAGTCACTTCTATGCAGAGCAAAGTCTCTCGAGAACCTGTCCTCTTCCAACAAGGTGACAAGCCCAGGAAGCTGATGCACTAGTGGCTGCTTGGTAAAGATGAAAAATTCTGAATATTTAAATGCCCAAACTACCAGACTGAGTGAATAGGATCCAGTAATGCCCGAACAGGCTTGATTTTAAGTTAAGTGAGCATGACGAGCACATTGTTAAAAGCTCAAACCTGATTAGATCTCTGATGAAGCACAGCATGACAAATGCCAGGCGACCACAGCTCTGGGAAAACTAAATGCTGTGCATAGAGCAGGGGGATTTCCTGTGGCACTGAACGTCTGGGCCCGAGAAGGAAGACACGGAGGGATCCGAAAGCAGATGGCATCACCAACTATAGACAGGGTCATTTGTCTTAGGCCAAGTCTTTGCCCACTGACTTTCCGGCTATGAACATAAACTTTTTAATGTTGCTCAGTACTGGAGACTGGAAACATAGTTTCTGGAACTGGCATACATCATGTATGGGTATATTCACTTATTCAACTGTGATGCAATCTATTCCCTCTTTGGCACATCCATTCATCAAATTATTTGTCAAATATCAATGTTCAGCATTGAAAATGTGAAATTAAATTCCACTCAGACTTATTCTCAACGAGCTGTCAATCCAGCACGCCCACTGTGATAGCGTTGAGTGCTCTCTGTTCAGTAATTGAGCTCTGCCTCTAGCAACTAAGAAAACATGGAGGAAGGGTATCCTTTAGTATAGAGATGAGAACCATGCGGGAATCAGAGAGAATTTAAAGAAGAGCCAATGTCCAAGGTGAATTTTGGAAGTTGAGACTTAGGCATGTTAGAGCAGGCACTCTAGTTGAAGCCATGTCATGGAGCTAAGATGGGCATGCCTAGAATGCAAGGCGCATCCTTTTAGGGGATCCACAAGAGAGATGACTGGAAAATCATTAGAGGCTTGGTCCTCAAGTGCTGCCTGTGACAGGATGAGCAAGCAAAGGCTGTGACAATGATAGGAGAGGGTCAAACAAGAATGCGATGGGTCCAGACTTGGGTTTCTCAAAGGTCAGTCTGCCTGCTAGGAAATGAGTGTCCTGGAGAGGAAGGAGGCTAGAGGCAGGGAGCCTCAATGGGAAATGGAGAGAGGTGCCAGAGACTCCTTGTTTAGGAAAGATTCACCCTGACAATAAGTGGAATTTAGTATTAAACTAGGATATTCATTCTTTAAAATGTATTCAGCTCACCTGAAAAGGCATTAAGGAAACAGTAGAAAAGTGGCAAATTTACAAGGCTGTCACTGGCGGCCACAGTATGTTCTTTTGGCTCTGAAAGAGTTTGTGGACTGAGAATGGATGGCGGCTAGGACCATGTTTAATATGCAATTTTATATTGTTGTCATCTGCTGTGGTTATAGGTTTGGTTCCCTTTTTATTCAGAACCATTTATTCAGAAAATGTCTTATTCAGAATTTGAGTTCATTCCTCATTAATTCAGTGGCAGCTTTCCACAACCCAGTGATTGAATTACTTAACAGCACCTGCCTGAAATGATTAACATAAGAGGAAGCCATGGGGTTGTATTTGATATAAATGATTTGTTTCCTGAAGTTGTAATTTTATTAAAGGGGGACCCAGTGAACCACCTTCATAAATGAAGTTGGGATCCTGGCTTCCTTCAGGTACCTAGGAGGCTAATGAATGATTAGCAGTTAACAAACGACAACAAGGCCCTGCAGGCAGGGGTATCTCTCAGGAGGTGGGTCAGCAGCCCTAGGGACGCGATGGAAGCTGCATGGTCACTGTGTGCTCCTCTTCCTGCTGAGGTCAGTGATGCTAGGAGAGAGGGAGAAGTGACCTGGGAGACCACCCTCCCACTCCCTCTCCCTCTCCAATGGGTGCCTTGAGTTACTCCCAAGAGGAAAGGCAGGATTCAACGCTGAACTTCACTCCTCCCCTTGGAGAGGTGAGTCCTCATGGTAACAGGGTCCAACATGACTGTCAACCCTTCAGAAAACTTTGAGGGGGCAGGATCAAGCAGAATAACACAAACTGTTGAGACATAGCCTCTCTCTCTCTTGCTCTCTCTCTCTTTGATAATTGAGAAAGTAAGTTTTGATTGGTAATATATTCTTTAGGAATTATCTCAATATTCTAACTCCATTGATTGACATTCCGGCCCATGCACACAAGCGTAAATCACATAATCACAGGAATAACTTGTGATTCTCCCAAAACATCTATTGAATATTTCGTTGATTTTTGATGTTTTTTCAATCCCTGAGAATACTATATAGAAAGGTTATAGTTGTGGTATAGGAGAGGCCAATCTTCGATTCTCTATCAACACAGTTCCCTTGGCCGCAGACACTTGGAATAACTTTTGAGGACATTTCCCTTCCTTTTCCCCCATACACTTTCTCCTGACTCCCTGACATATGCTCCACTTGCTGTATCACTACTTTCTTGTATTCTAGAAAAAGTAGAGTTTGGTGGCCCAGTGTTGCTTCAGACATTCTAGGAATCCCTTCCTGGGGGATCGCCTGCGTCAGCTGTGTGGCTCCTCACTGAGCGGAAATGCACCACATGGGAGGTGGAGCGGAGGCAAGTGGAGGACAATTTTCTGTGGACAGGGAGCCTTCAAGTGCTGCTCAGATCCCACTCTGGTTTGGTCTGCCCCATGAATTGTGCTTCCCTATGTCCCCTAACTTTCTCTTTAAGAAACACAGATTGACACCCCGACAAAGGAAAACTGGAAAAGTTTTGTGGGAGTTTTAAAAATACAGATTCACATATCACGACCCTAATGCAGGCATTGGACTTAAGGATCTGTGTTTTCACAGAAGCTTTCCCAACGGTTTTGAGGCTGATCTGATTGGCACTTGTGGAGGCAGAGGTCGCCTGTGCTTCATGCATCCTTCCTTGGACAGACGATGTCTCAACATGGCTCCCTCTGACCCCGGCTCTATGTCTTGCCCTCATCTCAGATGCCTGACTTGGGTTTGCGATCCTCTGTGTATCTGCAGATTTTCACTGCTCTGTGCATACTTCCAGGCTGTCCAATTCCCTAATTCCCTGGGATCCTTCCCAGAGCCCAGCCCACCAGATCAGCACAGCACTCAAATGCTGAACAGCGAGCCCTCAAGAAACAAACTCCAGGCTCTCTATTTGGAAGGAAAAGTAACAGTTCAAACAAATACCTACATGCATAAAAATCACCCCATTCATTCTGGAAGCTCACAGACTCCCCAGAAGCTCTGTAACACATTTGCTCCCAGAAGCCCTCTTTCTGAATTAGTGTACTGCTCTGCCCAGTTTAAGAACAGAACTTGTATTGTAAGGTTGAATTGTTGCTCCAACCAGGTGTGTTCACCCTGAACTGGCTCTCTGCAGAAAATGACCCATGTGAGCAAGGGTGGGTACGCTAAGGTTCACATGGCTGGTGTATGGCCCTCTGACCCCCAGGTCCAGAAACATACAAACATGCCTGCATGGGTCTACTCTCATTCCTCATTCCTCCCCTCATGTATCCCATCCAACTTCTAAATACCAACCCAAGGCTCACGGTGTTCACAGCCATCATCTTTTCCATTAACATAATCATCTTATTCCGGGGTCCATTAGAACATCTGCTGCAATGAGAACTTTGGGTGCAGTTGCTGGTTATTTTCTGGTCACCCCCAGCCCTAGCTGTCATGATGAATGCCCTGAATACCATGCCCACCTGTATCACACAGTCTCCCCCACTTCCATTATACTGATCAGCTTTCCCCCCACTCTACAGTCATCACCTCATTATAACTCCATTACCTCTTAGCATCATCTACATTATAACTCCATTACCTTTCGCATCACCACCATTACCTCCCTCATCACCCCCTCTACATTCCAGTGGCCCTCACCTTCTCTTTTACAGCCACCAGATTACAATTACAGGTCCATTATCTTTATCATTACCTCAGTTGCAATCATAATTGCTTCCATAACAATTTCAGTGTCTTTAGCTACCCCTCTACAATTCAAACCCCTGGCCACCTTTGATAAAGCCACAGGCATCTGTATTATGCACTAGGCAGGTACTTCAACATGTCCGATGATGTTAGAAGCCTCTTCTTTGCCTTCATCAGAGTGCCCACAATCATGCTAACTGAAAGTGGTAATCTGCCACTTTCTGGCAATGTCGCTACTGCTGTTACTACAACTCACCCCTTCCTCGTTCCTCTTGCGGCAACAGCCAGCAGTAATAACCTCATCTTCAAGGCAGTTCCACTGTGTGTGCCTTCACTACACTTGCCTCTCTCCGACAATTATGATGACTGATGTCTTTGGGGCAGCTTGAAGCTCCCTAACAGAGCTGATGACAATGCATCCTGAATTCTTGACCTTTCAGGGCGTGCATTTTGGAGAAGAGCTGTTTCTGATAGCCTCATTCTATCCATAGCATGTTAAGTTTCAGGTGTACTAGAGCTTTTTTGCTTGTAAGAGCACTTAGCAACATCTGGACAAAGTTAACATTCAGCCAGCATGGTTGATGGAAGGACTAAGTGCATCACAACTCTTCCTTTATCTTCACCCTCCCAGTCTATTGCTGTTGCATTGATCATTATCAAAACTTCATCAGTACACTCCTTTCCACTGCCTTACCCCAAGCTCCTATTTCAAAGAGATAGGTATACAACTACTCTTTCATTTCTGGGCCATTATCTCACTCATTATCATGGCCTCAATTGCAGTGGCTCCATTATACCTCGTTACCTTTGCCTGATTAAGGAGTGATAGGCTGTATGTTCATGATGCCCAGCTTTCCCCTTCCAGATCAGCCCTTAGCTCCCGGGAGAAATCGGTGTGGCTTTTCCACTACACTTGTTGTACTCTCACCCCTAACAACCATTCATCATCCCACAAGTGATATTTGCACTCCAACCTGAACGTGACAGGATTTAAATGGCAGGAGGCTGCCCCAAGTTCCTTGTTGCTGCCTGGCTATATCATCTTCAACAGATCATACAATATAGGGCTTAGGTGTAACAGCCCTGGACTTACTAAGTTGTTTGACCTCCAACTAAGTATTTGGCTTTGTCTACCTCCTTTTTTCAAATCTGTATAACATTGGTGAGAATAATCCCTGCTTTGTTTGTTGGCATGACTCAATGAATCCACACACAGAGCAATCTAACAGGGACTGGTGTCCGGATAACACTCCCCCAAAGCTCAGATCCCGTCGGGGTGCTCTTTCCACAGAGCTGAAATCTCTACAGCCCTGCATTGAAGACTTGGTGGTCTGTGACTGTGGTATTTGATTGTCAGCATTCTTGTTATTTAAAATTGTTAAATCATCGCTCAGCCTTGCTGTCCTCTGCTGACTTGGTAGGAACTCTGACACTTTCTTGGCCATGGCCATAGCTGTTCTGCACTGAGAAGCTCTTTGGGCATTTTCTTCCTGTGTATGATGAAAAGCTTTCTGTGTTTTTGTTATCATGGCTAGATTCAGTATTGCCGTGTCCGTGTGTTTTCACTCTGTCATACAGCAAAGCCTCCCAGACAGTCCTGTTCTGCTGCTATTGTGCTCATTCCTACTCCCGCTTTTCTTTTTTAAGAATGCTAAGACTTCTCAGGCAGTACTTGAAGGCAGTGGACTTTGATGCTGGAGTCGCTTCGTCCATCAGGGCTGTCCCAGCCGTATGCCAAAGAGGGCAAGACTGTATTCAAGCTTAGATCTCTCTGGATTCTCTGCTCCCTCTGAGCCTTCCTCTGGATCTGTTTTCCACTCTTTCTGCCCCTTAACTATTCAGACCACTCATTGTCTGCCAATAGCTACGTTTTGTGCAGGGTCCCATGGTATAGAATTTCTGCTTTGGAAAAATCCAGTGTTTGAGAATTGGCTGCCAAAGACAGAAGGGGATGAAATCGGGGAAAGCATCAGTCCAAGAATACCCAAAGTGCAGTCATGTGTACTGGGGTATTTTATGGACACAAGTGTGAATCCTTTTTTCCTCTGCCCCCAAAACAGAAGAATGGGGTTTTATAGACCAAGTGGTTCTGTCTCAGTGAAATGCACCTAACTTTTCAAACATATATTCACTTTCACAGGGGCATTCCAGACACCAGAAAAGAGACATTTCAGGTGTCAGAGAAGGGCCTCAGGTTAACACAGACTTTGTTTACTCCACAGAGCTTAGAAGAACCTCCAAGGTCACCTAGAGGGCAAGATGGAAACTAAGTTCAAGATGATTGTGGTGATGTCAGGTTCGGTTCCCATAATTATTATTTCTCTTATGGTTGCTTCTCCTTTTTTTTTTTTTTTTTTTTTTTTTTTTTAGTTTTCCAGACCCAAAGAGAGAAAAAAGTCTAATAAAATGGCTTGTATTGCAACATGGACAAATGAGTCTCTCAAGTGACACCTCCCTTTTGAAAGGGACATCTGTGAGAAGCAATGCATTGATGAGAATTTACTTCAGATGGTACCAGACAACATGGCAAAAA